>NC_081258.1:20480202-21195202 GCF_030490865.1 Poecile atricapillus
GGACGGGAGCAGGGCTGGCACAGCCAGCACGGGCACAGTGTGAGGGTGCTCCGGGCTGTCCTGCTGCTGGGAGAGAAGGGTTTTCCTTGGAAGAGACAGGCACAGGCTCTGCCGGGACAGGAGAGCAGACACACCTGAGCCTTGTGCGGTGCCTGTGGAAATGGCTCTCCTGCCGTGGGGACAGCGGTGCTGCAGCGTGGGAAGGGGGCTGTGCTGGGAACATGAACAGTTAAACTGCTCTGACAGCAGCAGATCCCAGCCAGTGTGATTTGTTCTGCTCCCAGAATTACCCCCTGTACATCCGGAGCGTCCCCACAGAGAACGAGCTGAAGTTCCACTACACTGTGCACACCTCCCTGGACGTGGTGGATGAGAAGATCTCAGCCATGGGCAAAGCCCTGGTGGACCAGAGGGAGCTGTACCTGGGGCTGCTCTACCCCACTGAAGACTACAAGGTGTATCTTTGTCATGCCTTTGGCCATTGTGGGTTTAATTGAATCACAGGATATCCTGAGCTGGAAAGGATCATCCAGTCCAACCCCAGCCTTGCACAGACACCCCAGCAACCCCACCCTGGGCATCCCTGGCAGCACAGTCCAAAGGCTCCTGGAGCTCTGGCAGCCTCAGGGCTGTGCCCATTCCCTGGGGAGCCTGGGCAGTCCCCAGAACCTTTCCCTGATCTCCAACTAAACCTTCCCTGGCCCAGCTCCAGCCCTTCCCTGGGTCCTGTCCCTGCTCATAGGGAGAACAGCTCAGTGTCTGCCCCTCATGAGGAAGTTCCCTCATGTTTCCTCTCAGTTTGGGCACATTCCAGCCTGGTTTAGTGGCTGTGTGAGAATCCTTAACCCTGCCCAGGTACGGCTACGTGACCAACTCCAAGGTGAAGTTTGTCATGGTGGTGGATTCCTCCAACACAGCCCTGAGGGACAACGAGATCCGCAGTGTGAGTGCGCCAGAGCAGAGCCACCTCGGTGGGTCTGCTCCTTCCAGCTCCTCAGGAAGTGCTGAGAAACAAAAACTTAATGACTTCACCCCCTCTCCCTTTTCAGATGTTCCGAAAGCTGCACAATTCCTACACAGACATCATGTGTAACCCTTTCTATAACCCCGGGGACAGGATCCATTCCAGGTGAGTGGGTTGTCCACATGGATCTGTCTCTTTGACACCTTTCTGGAATTTTCAGGGCACCTCTGATGCAACAGGACTGACCCTGTGGTTGGCCAGTTCAGGTTTGTGTGCTCTAAGTGCTTTAATGAGAACAGTGATGTTGGTTTTGGGCCAATCTTACTAAAAACTGATGGTGTCATAAAAAATTATATTGAACTCACTCCTGCCTCAGAACTGAGGTCACAAACATTAAGGCAAGAAAATGTTTGTTTTTTGGGGGGGAGAAAAATTACCTGAAAATAGAGGTAAGCAATATTGATGGACTTAGAGGTCTTTTTCTAATTTAATAATTGTGAATATTAAAATGTGACAAGAACACGTTAAAGAGTGAACAAGTGCCTTGTCTAGGGTTTATCCTCAGGTAAGGACAAACATTCAGCACATGGAATTCCTTATCTATGAGGGTCAGTGTCCCTGTTGTCCCATTTTAACCTCACAGGGAATTTTAATAAATTGGGAGTTTCTATGGCCTAGGCAAGAACAACTTTGCAGAGACAGGGCAGCAGCCAGGGTAAGACCTTTCCTCACTTCTGCTTAATTAAAATTCATCCCTCAACAGCATGTGCTGTAAAGAGTAAAACCCTGTGTCCAGCTTAGGGAAAGCCAGGCAGAGGCAGGGTGAGAAAGTGATTTTGTTACAAAAGCTGTGCTGTGCAGAGTGAGCTGCTTCCTTTAATAATGAGTTTATTTTCCTCTCCAGGGCTTTTGATACCATGGTGAACTCCATGATGATGCAGGTGTGCTGAACCCCTTCCCACCCCCCTGGGAAACATTCCCTGTGTGAAGGAGTGTGCCTGCAGTGCTGTAAATATTCTATTCTGTACAATAATTTAAATTTATTCTGTGTAAAATAAACCTGACACCTGCAAGGTTTGCCTGGATTTGTACTCAAGCAAACAGAAACCACTGCTCACAGAATCATGGAATGGTTTGGGTGGGAAGGGACATTAAAGCCATCTCATTCCATGGGCAGGGACATCTTCCAGTGTCCAGGCTGCTCCAACCCCCTGGAACAAGAGGAGCTCTGAGGCCCCTTCCAACCCAAACGATTTTAGGAGTTTCCCTGCCTGGGCTGATTTCTGAGTCACTCAGTTTGCTGTTACCACTTTGCACCTCATCCAGACACACTCCACAATGATTCCCAGCCCAGGTAGAGCAGCTGGAATAAATCCACCCAATCCAGCCAGGGATTAAGCCATCAGGATTGCACAGCTGCCTGGCTCATCCCAAATTAATTTCTATTAGCATCTCCTCCCCTGCAGCTCCCTGCTGTTCTAATTACAGACTCCCAAATCAGTAGCAGGTATTTATATGGAATAAAAGCACAAATTGCACTGGAAAAGCATCCCAGCTCCATCACTCCTGCTTCAGCAGAGGAGATGCAAGCAGGAGCAGGCACACACACCTCCACTGCAAAGCAGTTCATCAGTTAAAAACCACAGAAACCAGCTAAAAATAACAGATCTGCCCAGCCCCAGGGGATCCCAGGAGCCTGGAGAAAGCCAGAGCTGCACACCAAGTTCACACAGCAGGATCATTTATTTTAAAAATAAGTAACAGTTTCAAATACTTTCTCAAACAGAACTTAAGTACATTTCATGAGCAACCACCTGGAATATCATGGGAGGTTCAAGCCTCTCCCACCACCTCCACAAGGCACAGCTGTGCACTGCTATCCACAAACATTTTCATCTAAAAGACTCGGCTGTTTTCACTCACAGAGATGGCAGCTCAGTGTTGCCTCTTCCACAAGAGAGTCTGAACATCCCAAAGTGGTTTTTTATTAAAAAATAAGCCTCAAAAATTATAATCCTATCAAACAGAAGCCCTAGAAAAAGGTGGTTTATATAGTCTAAGCCTAAGGGTAGCTGAAATCAAGGTCAGTCTCAGCTCTGAGGACCATATCAACACAACACGAAGAGTTAAGGACCCAAGCTTTAAAAAATACCTATAAATCTTAAAAGGAAAAAAAAAGAAGTTGGATTTTTAACCTGGCAATGCCCCTGAGATCTGAAAAGCTGCTTTAGGAGTCAGTTGCATCTGGGTTATTAGAATCCTAACCAAAGATCCCATAAGATTAGTGAGAGAATTACATAATAAAACCTATTTAAACATAAAACATGCAGAACTTTCCCCAGGAATGCTGTCTGCAAAGGTTCCCAGCCTGTCTCTTCTAACACAAAGTTTTTCTTTTAAAAACACATGGCTTCAGAGCTCATAAACACAAAATCAGCAGGAAAGGGCAGAGCCAGGAACCTTCTTCCCTGGTACCCAGCTCCTGTGGCGCTCTTTGGTCCTGAGCCTCCAGCAGGGCTCACACCATCCCCAAATGTGACTCCAGAGCAGGAAGGGTGATGGGAATGAAGAGGGAGATCAGACCAAATTTTCACCCATGAAGATGATTTTGAAATGCTGCTACTGCAAGAAATAAAGTCAAATGAAGAGTTGCCAGAACCCTTTGGCCCCTGGAGCTTGGAATGAAAGCAGGAGGGAGGGAAGAGGGGTTTGCTGACATCCAAAATTAAAAAAGAGGAAGGGTTTTGTGACACCCAGGTCTTGGTTAACTACCACAGAGATACAGAGGCTTCCAGAGAAACAAGGGATGCTTCTTCCCTGTTCTGGATGTGCAAATACAGCAAACTAAAAACCAGACCCAAACCACATCAGGCTTCCCAAGAGGAAGGTCACATGCATAGGGCTGATGAAGGAAAAGCTCCCCAGCCACCAGATCTGGAGCTGCAACCCAAAACTCCCCATGGATGTGGGAAAGGAAACAGTCTTTAGGATCTTAGGAGAAGAGAAGGCAGAGTCCAGCTGCTGTAGGAAGAGCTGAGGGAGGTTCATGGCCAAGCAGTAGCATGGAGGGCATCCAGCCAGCCAGGAGCCAAAACAAACCCTCCAGGACAGTCCTTTTCCATGGGATAAGGAGACTTGACGGTCTGGGAGAGCTCTTCCTTTCCCAGGACAGTGTTCTCTGGAACGAGCCCGTTCTCCGTGCAAACGCAGTCCCCTGGGCAGAGCTGAGGTGGGATGAGCTCTCCTGGGATGCTGGCAGGATGGAGCAGATCCCATCTTCCCTCCTGCAGCCCAGCACAGGGCTCACCAGTAATCCTCATGGCCAGGCAGATGGCAGTTTTAAAATTCATCTGGTTTTTGGCTTGGGTAGGTGTTTTTTAAATCTCTCCAATCCCATCTCCTCGTCTCAGTCCCATCGGCATTGCCAGGCAGTCCAGTCCTTTCTAGTATGGAAAATACCAAGGCAGCAGCCTGGCCCGACCCCTAAACAGGAACAAAACCAACATCCTGAAGCACAGGGGCATGGCTCCCTGCTCCTTCAACCCTTCCCAGGGCAATGCCCACCCACCACTCCCCAAATTCCTGCAGGGACAGGGTGACAACTCCAAATTTCCAGGCATTCCTTCCTCACAGAGCCCTTCTCCATTCTCCCAGCCATGTCAGGAGCCAACACAGGGGAGAGCAGGGAACCCTGCTCCATACCTGGGGACTCCCCCATGCCCACAGACTCACCTGTAGGTCCTCCCTCGCACCCTGGGCTGCTGCCCGTAGAAGCCTCCCCAGCGGCCCAGCCCTCCCCGGGTGTGGAAGAAGCCCCGGTAGCCCCCACGGTCGGTGCTGCTGATGCCAGGCATGTTGGTCCTCTTGGGCAGCACCTGGAGAGTGGGGAGAGGCTGTTGGAGCTGGGATTTGGCACAGCCCCAGGCAGCCAGGGCTGGGAATGGGCAGGGAGCAGCTCCCGAGGGCAGCCTCAGCTCTCACCTTGATGACACGGCCCCTGAACACGCTCTCGTCCAGCTCCACCGCAGCCTTCACAGAGCTCTGCTCCTCAAACTCGATGTAGGCATAGCTGTGAGGGAATGGTGTGAGTAGAGCCCCAGGGACACCCTGGAGACCCCCCCAGCCCCCCCTGCACGCAGCACTGACCCTTTGGGGTGGCCCGAGAACTTGTCACAGAGGATGGTGACGCGGTTGATCTGGCCACAGCTGTTGAAGTGAGACTCCAGCTCTTCTGCTGTGCCCCCGTAATCCACCTGCAATGACAGCCCCCATCCTCAGCTGGTGGATGTGGGACCCACAGCCCACCACGGGAGGCAAAGGGTCCAGCTGGCCCCACTCACACCTCCCCAGCAGAGCTCAGCCTCTCCCCAGGGCCAGGAGAGCACTGAGTGCTCCCACCTGGAACACAAATCCAAGAAGGTTTTGTAGGAACAGGCAACACCACACAACCCACAGCTTCCAGGGGGCTTTTGGGGAGCTGACACTTGCAACAGACGAGCTGCAAGTGGCAAATAATGAGCCACATTCCCAGGACAGAGGAGAAACACTTGGGATGGGAACAGCCAGGTTTTGGTGGGGGACAGATGGGCACCATGCCAGGGGTTTGGGACACACACCCAGCTGGGCACAGAGCAGGGGCTCCCACTTACATTGCCCACGTAGATGGAACGCTGGTCAGCCTCCACCTTCTCCTTGGTTGTCAGTGGGAAGAGAGCTGTGGAGAGGAGGGATTTGTCACGGACAGAGGGACATTTGTCTGTTCACAGCACAGCTGACACACTGCAAAGCTCCTCAGATCCCTGGTCACAGCCAGGTGTATCCAAATCCTCACTCTGTTACCTCCTCCTCCAGCCCCTTGCCCCTTTTCTTTACACAGTGACTCCTCTACTGAGGCTGTTGGTACTAAACTTAATTACTTGACTGAATAAAGTGCAATTAAGTTAATTTACCACATCTAGGCCCACACAGGTAGGCAGTAAGAGCTGATGGGGATCTGCATTAGCACCACACCAGGCCTAGGACCCCCTCACCCACCTTATGTGTCCAGTCCCAGGTGCCCAGAGAGGCACAGCCAAATACTCTTGGCTCCAGTTGTCACCCTGTGCCCCAGAGGTGTCCCTGGGGAGGGACAACAGCACCCAGGGACAACCCATACCTGCTTCTGAGCTCATGAACAGGTGGTTATCGGCTTCCAGCTGCAACTCCTTCAACCTCTCATCCTCCTTCTCTATTTCCCGCAGTTTGGCTTTGATGGCCTCCAGCTCCTGAATCCCAAACCAAGACTTGCACAAGCAACACACAGAGCAGGGACACCCCGGGTATAAAAAGTTCCCCATTTCCTTTGGGCACCAGGGAAAACTGGTTCCCCATCCAGGCAGGCACTCACCGGGTCCTGAACATCCTGCTCCTCTGGCCTGTTCCCCTCCTGGGGGCTCGGATCTGAGCCCTCATCTGCTGCTTTACACACGGCTGCCACCTCTGTCGCGTCCCAGGACTCTGCCTCCGCTTTCAGGGGCGGTGGGTCCTGCCACCAGATCTCTGAAGTGTCCAGGAAGAGAGGACTGGGCGGGACAAGGGGCAAAAGGACATTGAACCAACAGCGTAAAGCAACGTTTAACGTCTGAGCTAAAGCCCAACCTCAGCCGGGCAAAGGCTTGCAGGGCGTTTCCAGCAGAAGGGTGAAGAGGTGACATTAATGTAGCTGGTTCTCTGTGCAGCGCAACCCCAGAACCGTGAAGTGCAACCGAAACGTCTCCAGCTCGTACCGGACCGATTCCCAGTTCATGGGGGCTGCACAGGAGACCTGGAAATAGCCGCCCTAAAGTGGACAAAAACCCCAGGGGGCACACGCCCGGCGGGTAGGGAAGGGAGGTAGGGAAGGGAAAGGAGCCTACCAACCAGCAGAACCGCCAGGCTGCAGAGAGGGAGCAGCCGGGAGCTCTGCCTCCCGCAGCGAATGCAGAGCCGCACCCTCCCAACCCCCGGAGGGCTCAAGGAGGGGCACGCCCTCCCTCCCAAGAGCAGGAGCCGTGGCAGCGGGGAGCAGGAAGGCGGCCGGGCCGCGCTCCGGGCTCGGTGGCCGAGCGGTGGCCGAGCCGTGCCCGCCCGAGGCCCCGCACGCACCTGGCCCGGGCCCCGAACATGCTGCGCGCGGCCCGCGCGAGCGGCGACCACGTGCGGCTCTCCCGCCACCACGAGCGGGGCTCGCGCCCGCGCGCCACTTTCACACATCAGCGGCCAATCGGAGCGCGGCGCGCGCCAGGCCCCGCCCGGAGGGACCCGCAGCCCTCCCACCGGCGACCGCGGGTTCGAGACCCGGCAGCGACGCTCAGCTGGGGCTGATAGGAGTGGGCAGGGCCAGCTCCCCCCCCCCCCCCCCCCCCCCCCCCCCCCCCCCGCCCGTGCACCGAGCCCGCCGGGGTGCCGGGGGCTGCAGCCAGCTGGCAGCATGGGGGAGCAGTGGGACTCATCCCTTTGGGGGCACACCTGAGTTCCCCCTCCTTTGTAGTCGCCGGCCCCAGGGCTGTAATGAACCCCCCCGAGCCAGGATTGGGGGCACAGAGCGCACAGCCCTGCCAGAAGTTGGGGGGCGAGGGTAACCCAGCACAAGCCCAGGCTACGGAGCCTCTGGTTGATATTAAATTGTCTTTATTACACAGATACAGAGTTAAGAACAGACATAACCTGAATCATAAAGTTTACATCTTTCACAGGTCAAACATACAGTACACTTAGAGAAAGCGGGGAACAGCAAGGGGGGGACAGCATGCCGAAGGAAAAGTCCTACCACGTCATCTCTCTGGGCTGGCCCCATACCCCACGCCTGGCCCTGGCGGGGGGCTCTGGTTTCCAGCCCCTCAGGGCTCCCCGTGTCCCGGTGTCCCGATCCCAGGGCTGGCAGAGCAACAAGGGCAGGGCTCAGCCCCGCACGGGGTCGGGGAAGCGGTGCTGCCGGAGCCAGGAGGGAGGGGGGACACTGGCACGACCTCCCTCCCTCCCCCCGGTGGCGTTCGGTGACATCGGAGGAGCCCCCAGGGCTGCCACCGCAGGGGGGACACCAGGGGGGACACCCCATCACAGTGCCTGGGAGCTGGGCACACAGTGGCATCTTGTCCCCAGCTTCAGAGCCACTGGGATCCAGAGAGGCACCCCGAGGAGAAGGGGGGACCCCAGCAGCCCCCGGAGGAGGAGGAGGAAGAGGAGGAGGAGATGCTGCAGGGGGAGTTCGGGGGGTTCTGGCAGTGATGGAGCAAAAGCCTGGCAGGTGCGGGACCCCCGCTCCAGCCTCGCCGGGATGGGGCACTTTGGTTTCAGCTGGGATTTTGGGTCGGGAACGCGAGGAAGGGGCTGGAGAGGTGACCCCGGTGCCGTGGCTGGCACCAGAGAGCCACGTCCCTGCTGCCACCTCCCCAGCTCGGTGCCACAGCCAGCACCCCGGGCTCTGCCACGGCACGGGGACCTGGCACACGCTGTCCCCGCGTCCCCAGCACCGTCCCCCTGCCCCAGCCGCGATGGGAGCAGGAAACCCGGGAGCTGCGAGCAGCCACGGGCACCTGATGTGGCACCTCGTGTCCCCACAGCTGTGCCAGCACCGCGCTGCTCAGCCAGGGCCACCTCCAAGGTGCCACAAAGCCACCAAAAGGGCACAGCACGTCCCTTGGCTCCCCACACACCCCAACAGGACCATTTTGGGACGAACCCCCAGGGAAGCACCCACAGCACCAGCACAGCATCACTGCAGCCCCGCGGCCGCTCCGTCCTCCCCGCAGCACAAATTTTATTTTTTTTTTTTTTGGGAAATCTCACATTTAAAGCTGTCGTTCTGGTTTGGCCGCCCATCACCACCGTCCCGCCCCCCCTCCCCTCCCTCGGCTTTTGGTTTCAATGCAAGGTTCTGTTGGGTAGTTTTATTCTTATTTTAAAAAAAAAAAAAAATTAAAAAAAAAAAAATCACAATACTTCCAAAAAAAGCAAACCGGCAGGAAGTGGAGTGGAAATAAAGGAGAGCAGTCCCTGTGGAAGTGCTCTCGCCCGCGGTTTCCCGGCGAGGTGGAGGTAGAGAGGCAGAGCCCCGGCAGGAGAGGGGCCGGGGACAGACGGGGACAGGGCGGGGACGGGCCGGACACCCGGGCGAGCAGGGGCATCTGCAATACTCTTATATATTACCTCTTCTCAGGAAACGTAAGAAAAATAGACAATATTACATATGTCACACCATAAATAAAGTGAACAGTCACGGGAGGGGCACCCGGCGAAGCTCCCAGGGTTGGGGGGCACAGAAACCACCCAGGGGGTGCACTGAGGTCTTGGGGGGGCACAGAAACGTCCCTGGGGGGATGCACCAAGACCTTGGGGTGCACAGAACCTTCCCAGGAGGATGCACCGAGGTCTTGGGGTGCAGAGAAACCTCCTGGGGGGATGCACCAAACCTCAGAAGGAGAACCCTGGGAGGATTCAGAGAGATCTCGAGGTGCACAGAAACCCCCCCCCCAGGGAGAGGCATCAAGGTCTTTATGGGTGCACAGAACTCATTTGAGGTGAGGCACCAAGATTTTGGGGTGCACAGAACCCTCCCAGGGGATGCACCGAGGCCTTGGGGCGCACAGAAGCCCCAGCAGGGTGGGCACAAGGCCGGTGACATCGCCCTCAGCGTGTCCCAAGCTCTGCTGTGGCCCAGCCCAGCCCTGTGACCGACAGCACAACCCTTCCCCGGGCCCCGAGCCCTTCCCTCCTCTTCCTCCCCTACAGAAAACACACAGGATGGGTTTTGCAAATGCGGAAAAAAACTACAGCTCCTCTCGATGCCAGGCCTTGCTCCGGCCAGCGCCACAGCTCCACGCTTCCTCCTCATCCTTTATTTGGCAAACGTCTCTTATTATTATCACTATCATTATTATGATTCATTTTTGGACCTCTGCAGACACTATTTACATTCACATTAGCGCACAGCACTGCTGCCTCCGCTCGGAGCTTGGACTTTCCGTATTGCACTTCCGTCCTCCGCGCCGCTCCAGCGAGGCCAGAATCCCAAATAATCCACACCGTCCTCGGCCAGGAAGGAGGCAGCGTTCCTTTTCCTTTTCCTCTTAAAAATCCTTGTGAAACAAATCCAGCGCGGGGTGCGGGAGCAGCTTGGCAGTGAAGGGATGGGGGTGGGTCCCCCAACAGCTTCGGTGAGGGAGAAACCCAAAATCTGTCTTTTAATTTCCTTTTTTTTTTTTTTTTATTTTTTTTATTATTCTCTCTTTTTTTTTTTAAATCTCCTTTTTGTTCTCCTTTTCCAGGGCGGTGGCGGGCAGAGGTAGAGATGTGCCGGCTCCAGCTGCGGTTCTCAGCCCCATCTCCCCCTCCCACACCTTGGGGGTTGGGGGTTTTAGTAAAAAAACACTTTTTTTTTTTTTTTTTTTGCTTTATTTTAATAGAAATTCTTTAAAGCCCCAGGGGCATGTCCATCCATCCTTGTGGGGAGGGGAAGGAAGCGACAACAGAACGAAACGAACTTTGGCAGTGGAGAGACGTTTGGATCTTCCTTGGTTTTGGATTTCCTTTGGAGCAGAGGTGAGTCTGGTCTGTTCTTGGCTAGCTAGCAAGGTAGTTACAGGTGAGCGTCCGTCACGCGTCGTCTGGTTTTTGGATTTTTCTTTTTTTTTTTTTTCTTTTTTTTTCCCTTTTTTACAATTTCTTACTTAAAGCCAAAGAGTCCGACGTTTTCTTTTTTATTTTCTTTATTTTTTTTACCAAAAAAAAAAAGTAAAAAAAAAAAAAAAAGAAGGTTTAAAAAAAAAAATAGGAAGAGAGAGATGAAGAAAAGAAGGTTCTTTCCTCCTCCAAGTGAGCCCCTCAGCAGCGCAGCTGGGGGATGGGATCGGGCTGGTCTCTCCCCACAGCACCGTGTAGCGAGGCTGGAGCCAAATCCCTCATCCAAAGAGCAAAAAAGGAAAAAAAAAAAACCCAAAAACCAAAAAACCCCAAAAAAATTCCCAAACCACAATCCCCCAACCAATAGAAAACCAACCGAAAAAAAAGCCAAAACAAAGACTGAAGAAAGAACAGAGACCGGTATTTGCCTTAACTCCACTTAAAGCCCAGTTTGAGGATCCGTGAGGATTAGTTGTGAGAGCTAGAGAGGTCGTTTCGGAGGTCACACGAGTCAGGTAGCTGAGGAAATTGCACCGGGTGCAGTCCGTGGCTCGGGCAGCCCGCGGGCGGTCAGCGGGACGCGCTGTCCAGCGGCGCCGGCGTGGCCGGAGTGCCGGCGCGGGACGCGGCCACCGAGCCCGCCTCGCTGGGGCTGCTGGCCATGGCGGGCACCCCGTCGGGCTGGCCCGGCCCGGGGGCGGCGGGGCCCGGCAGCCCCTGCAGAGTCTGCCCGCAGACGTGGTGGTGCTTCTCCCAATCCTTGTGCTGGCAGAAGGAGCCGCAGTAGCGCGCGGTGTTGCAGCCGCTGCACGTCTCGCTCGCCTTCCGCCCGCAGTTCCAGCAGCTCTGCGGGAACGGGGAACACGGCCTCAGATCTGGAATGTGCACCCCCAGGCCAGGCTGGGCACCCTCAGCCGGGACCACCATCATCACTGGGACCACCATGCACTCCATCATCCCAGACCGGGAACATCCATCCCAGAATGTGAACATCCATCCCAGAATGGGAACGTCCATCCCAGAATGGGAACGTCCATCCCAGAACATCTACACCCATGCCAGACTGTGTATTTCCATATTGGACCAGGCACATCCACTCTGGACTGTGCTCCCCTATCCTGAAACAGGTCCCCCCTAATCCCAGACCATGGACACCATCCCAGACTGCATCCACATCCAGGACATGCTGCCCACACCCCGCATCCCCATCTCGGTGCAGGAATTCCCCTCTCCTCTTGTTCCCACCCTCCCAGACACCAGCGCTGCCACCAAGGCATCCCCCAGGGTCCCCACCTCGCTCGAGTCCTCCTGCTGATTGATGACGGTGAGGGCATCCTCGGACGCCTGGCGCTTGGCCTCGGCCAAGGCCCGCTCCATCTTGGCGCGCTCCGTTGTGATCAGCTCGTGGGCTTTCCGCTCGGCGTCCGACACGGCCTTCTGCAGCTCGGACATGGCCTGGCGCTTCACCTCGTTCACGGCTTCTTCTGGAAGGCAGCAGCCGAGCGTGGCCGGGGTGTGCCGGTGCCCCGGCATCCCCCCTTCCCGCAAAACCACCCCCAATTCCTCTTGCGCCGCAGGCATCCCAACGAGGGGAGCTGGGTGCCCTGCTGGTGCCCACCCCGCACTCACCAGCCTTCCTCCAGATCTCCTCGGGCATGTACCCGGAGAGCGGGCGCGGAGCAAAGTCCCGGTGAGCGTCTGCGAAGGAGAGAGGGGGACGCCCTTAGGAGACGCGGTCCCCTCGGAACGGACCCGCCGGCAGCGCCAGACCCCCGGGAGAACGGCGCGGGCACCCCGGAGAGGGGCGCAGCCCCCGGCCCCGGGGGTCAGTACCTAACTGGGGAGCCTCGGCGGCGGCGGAGGAGGAGTTGTGGGGGCGTGCGGAGGGGGGGCTGCCTTTCTTCATGTCCTCGGCGTCGCTGTAGCGCCGGATCCAGTGGTTGAGCTCCTCGCGATCGGCCTCCTGGCACCGCCGCAGCACCGTCAGCGACCGCCGCGTCTTCTCCACCATGTCCATGATGCAGTTGAGCAGCTGCGGGGGAGACAGCGGGGATGGGGAGGGGGCTCTGCTGCAGGGGACACAGGGATTCGGGCTGTGCCGGCTCCAGGGTGCTGCGCCGGCTGCGGGAGCAGAGGAGGCTCGGGAGAAAAGCCCCGTGAAGGGACGCGGTGGGGATGGAGGGCAGAGTGGAGGGACACACGCATGGCATGGGGCAGGGACACTACGTACGTTGTTGAGGTGTTTCCACTCCTCCGCCCACTCCCTGTCCGTGAGCCGGTGGTCGATCACCTCCTCCTGCCGCGACCCGTGCACGGCTGCAAGGCAAGAGCGGAGCAGGGTGAGCCCCCCTGCTGGACCCCTCTCCTTTCGGGGGGTCCCCGCCCCGTTCCCCCCCGTGCACCGGGACCGCAGGGCTCACCGGCGGGCCGCTGGCGCTCACGGAGCTCCCGGGGGTCGGGGTGCCGGTAGGTGTCCCGGTAGTGGTGTGCCATGGCCATGTCCTCCAGGCGGTAGTGCTGGGGCAGGGGGGGCCCGGCCGGGGGGTGCCCCAGCCCGTTCGGGGGGTGGCTCAGCCCGTTGCTGGGGCTGTAGCGCTGCGCTGGGCTCATGGTGCACGGCCGCTTGCTGAGGTGCTCGGGGTGCAGGGGGTCTCGGTCCAAACCGTTCTCTTTGGTCCTGGCCGGAGGAGAGGAGGTCGGTCCCCACTGGGCCCCCCCGGAACAGCCTCCCCTTTTCAGGGATGCGTCCCTGAAAAATCCCGCACGCCCCTCCCCGGCTGGCACCTGTCTGGCGTCCTCCTCTTGCCGCTCTCGCCCACCTCCAGGAGCAGCTCGGAGGAGTCGATGGGAGAGGAGGCGTTGGCGTCCAGCAGCAGCTGCTCGTGCTGGGCCAGGTACTGGGCCGGGGTCTGCTTGGCCATGCGGGCGCAGTGCAGCAGCTCCCGCTGCAGCAGCGGCAGGTTGGCCTGCGGGGGGTGACAGTCCAGTCCACAGCCCCACAACCCCCCCGAGCAGCCTGGCTGTGCCCCCAGCTCGCCACGGACAGGGGGTGCCTTTCCTT
Source organism: Poecile atricapillus (assembly GCF_030490865.1). Taxonomy (NCBI): domain Eukaryota; kingdom Metazoa; phylum Chordata; class Aves; order Passeriformes; family Paridae; genus Poecile; species Poecile atricapillus. The sequence goes on from NC_081258.1 coordinate 20,493,867, forward strand.
TGGGGTCCTGCTCCCTTTCCTCCCAAGGGAACAGCTTTGGGATGCCAGCAGCGTGCCCAGGGGCCAGGTGGGCTTTTGGGGAACGGGTGTGGCACCCCACAGGGTTCAGACACAGCTTCAACAGAGCCCTCCTGCATCCTGGCAGGGGCTGCAGAGCATCGTCTCTGGGTCAGGTCAGCCACCTCGGCCACCCTGTCCCCACGCTGCTCCCTGGGGATGGCACCTGCGGGACCCCCAGCCCGTGTGGCACCCCCAGCTGTAAGGATCTGTAAGGAGCTCTCTCCCACCCACCCACCGTGTCCCCCCACGGCGCTGCAGCCCCAGGAGCAGCAGGAATTAAGCAGCAGAACCCCCTTTTGCCCGGCGCTCTGGCCGCCAGCCCTGGATTTTGCCTTAGGCAGCTGAGCCGCAGCCAAATCCCATCTGTGGGACACGTTAGCGCCCGAGCCGGAGCTGCAGCTGCGGTGAGCAGGGCCGGACCCTCCCTCCCCTTCCCTTCCCTGGCCGGGGGGAGCAATCCCACAAAAACAGCAAGTCCCCAGTCTGGGAAGCACGCCGAGCCCGGCTGGTTGCAGTTAGGATAATGAGAAACATCTGGAGCGGGCGGTGGGAACAGCTGGGAGCGGGGTGCCAGGGCGGCCGGCGCGGCCGCTGCGCTCTTGGCACTGGGACAGCGGGGATGGATCCCAGCCTGCCTGGAGCCACAGGGCCACCAGTGCCTGCCAGGCCTGGGGGTTCACCTTTCCCTGCTCCCACGGATCCCAAAAACCCCGCAAACTGGACAGGAGGGGAGGGCGGCTCTGCCGTCCCCTCCAGCTCAGCCAGGAGCAAACCACTCCAGCAGATTCCTGTGATGAGCATGGACCTCCACTCACAGAGCCCTGCTCTGGGGGGGCTGGGATGCAGAGGTGGAAAAGGGGCTATTTTTGCATTTTTTAATTATTCCTTTGCTAACAAGGGACAGGGGACACCAGGCTCAAACATCTGCTGGCAGTGCCAGCTGTGCCAGCACCGGGCAAATACCTCCAGAGAGGGGTGACACTGCAGAGTCAGCGCAAAATTAAAAGGCAAATAAAAAAGAAGAGGGAATTTTTAATGAATTGCAAATGGCAAGCAGCTGGGCCGACCCCTTGCTTTATTGCAACCAGCCCTGCGTGACTCCACACGTGTGGGGGCACACGTGTGCCTGGGGGGACACGGGCAGACCCACAGGCAGCTGCCAGCCCCAAAGCCAGCCCTAAATCCCCTGAAATGCTGCCATGAATCCCACCCTGCCCAGGCTGGAGACCCACCTTGAGGAAGGGGATGACGAAGGGTCGCAGTGGGAAGTTGGTGGCCTCTTGGAGCTTGGCGTGAAACTCCTCGATGGTGAGGGTGGAGTTCTGTGGGGACAGCCTGGGCTCAGCACCCCTGGCCCAGCCCCCCACACCCCTGGGGGACACTTGGCTGTTCCTCCCCTATTCCTGCTCCTCAGGAAAACCACACTCAAGGGAAAACCACGCTCAAGGCTTCACTGGTGACGCCAGCAGCCAGGACCAACCCTGCACTGGCTCTGCAGATCCCAGGAGACGCTGGGCAAACAACCCCCTTTCCTCCAGGGTTTAGATCAATCTAGGCCACTCTTTTTCCCTTTCAGCAGCATCTCCATCCCCAAAAGAAAACCCAGGATCCTCAGATGCGGGGGACCCCGTGGCTGACCCCACGGACGTACCACGAGCCCCAGGACGAGGGTGCGCACCCGCTCCCCGATCTCGGGGGAGATGTCGTTCCCAAACTGCTGCAGGGTGGTGAGGAAGCGCTTGAGCTTGGAGAGCTGGCGGGCGCCGCAGGCTGGAGGGAGCTGGTGGGTGGACAGGGAGGCGCTGGAGGAGGTGGCCGGGCCGTTGCTGAACCCGTTGGGGGTGGACGGAGCCCCATTGATGGCGGTCGGCGAGTGGCTGCTCCCGTTCATCACTGGGGAGACAGGAACGGGAGGTCAGAGCGCGTGGCTGTGCCCTGGCACCGTGGGGACAAGGCTGGGACGGTAGGACCGGAGTGTCCAGCTGGGTAACGCGGGGCTGGCAGCCTCTGGAAGGCTTCAGGATGCTGGTGAGTCCCTGGGGCCGCCCCGGTGCTTTGTGGGCTGTGAGGAGCCAGAGCAGCAAGGGCCTGATCCAGCTCCTCAACAGCCAAGGGAAGGGGCTCCCTCCTGCCCCTCCGAGAGCTGCTGAGCACTCCCAGAGAGAATCCATCAGCCATTTCCCATGGAGCCCAGCCTGGCGTGCAGCACGTTGCCACCTCTGTCCCCACTTCCATGCCGGGAAGGACGGGAGCTGCCTGAACACCCCACACCAAGAGATCCAGGGGGATATTTTGGGGCACCAACCAGCAGAGTGGCAGACCTCTCTCTGCTGCATCTGCTCCACACAAGCACAGGAACCTTCTCCCCACGGCGTGGGTGACAACGCGAGTCACCCCTGTCCCAACCAGTACAGGTGACAACGTGGGTGACCCATGTCCCAACATTGTCAGTGACAATGCGTGTCACCCCTGTCCCAACAGCCGGCGCAGCTGAGAACGTGGGTCACCCCTGTCCCGATGGAGCGGGTGACAATGCGTGTCACCCCTGTCTCGACAGCCAGCACAGGTGACAACATGGGTCACCCCTGTCCCGACACGCATCGCACCGCGGCCCCGCCTGTCCCGCTGGGATCCCACTGACCTGGGGGTGCTGCGCTGCCCTGCCAGCCCTGCCTGCTTTGGGGGGCTCCCGCTCGCTCTCCGGCCGGGCAGCGCCCGCCGCCCGCTGCAGAGGTGCCGAAAATAACCCGGCGGCCACAAGTGCTTTTATTCCCGCGACAGGTGCGTTCCTAAGTTGGACAGCACACATGTCCCTGGGCCGGGATGGGGTTGGGGTTCGCATCCCCGTGACCCGCCGGGGCAGGGCGAGGGGCTGGCGACGGGGAGCGCCCCCGGGGGCTGCGGCTGCGCTCGGGTCTCTCATGAGAGCGGGCGTTTCATTTTACTTACAAAGACAGACCATCGACCATTTCAAGCAACCATGAAAACGGCCGCGAGGCAGAAACGTCGGAGGGCCAGCGTCTCGATCTGCAAGCAAAATAAAACACGCTATGATGAGAGAGCAGAGGGGGCAGCTCTCGGCTGGGGGCCCTGCACGGGATGCTCCTCACCACGGGCACGTGTGCCATGGGCAAAGCTGCCAGCCCCACCAGGGACCCGCTGCAGCCACTGGGAGGGTTCAGGGGACGGATGCTCGGCTGCTTGACAAACCCCTGACATTTTAGGGACCGAATGAGGTCCCTCAGGAGCAAGAACAACTGAAATGCCGTGGTGTCCCTGCCTAGCTGCTCCATGCTCCCAGCCTTGTGTCTCAAACCCTGCTCTGTGCTGAGCCATGGTGCAGAGGCCATCTGCACCCCTGGTCCTTCATCCCAGACCCAGCCACACCTGGGCTGCCACATCAGCCACAGGGCTGGGATTGACACCCAAACCCCCTCTAAGCACGAGCTGGTTTCTAGAGAGTCTGTCCAGAAACGCCGCTGGAGGGCTGCAGGTGCCAGGGGATGGATCTCAGGGCTTGTTTTAGGGTTTTTTCTTCCTCACTGGGGTTTTTCTGAGCAAGAAGCAGCTATGAGCAAAACCCTTGCACACGTGCATGCCCAGGAAAAGTCTCAGCAGAACCAGAGTGGCCACTGGCAGTGGCCACTGGCACTCCTGCCACGGGGTCAGCCTCGTCCCCTGGCTGTCTGGATCCTGCACTGCATGTGCCTTGTCCATCCTCGTGCCAGGACAGTGACACCGGTACAGTGCCTGATCCCTGCGGGTGTGCAATGAGCCCAAGTGCCTCTGGCACCGACTACAGAGACTGAAACTCCCACCTGGTGCCCCCTGATGCCACCACACCATAGCCTGGGCAGAGCAAGGAGATCCCAGCCATGACAGTGCCCTGCCACCACTGTGTGCCACATGCCACAGATGTGTCCCCACATGCTTGGGACGCACCACGGGGCCGTCTCCGATCCACAGGAACTCCCCCAAGCCCACCCACCATCCTCCAGCCACGCGCTGCTCTGTGCCAGCATTTGGTGACGGGGTGGCAGAAGAGCAGGATGTCCCTGTCCCCAGGGCACAGGGGCAGTGCCACGGTGCTCCCTGCAGGAACAAACTCCAGACACGAGTTGGGAACATACCCGAGGAAAGTCTCCAGCCCGAGCACAGGCAATGCCACCCCACATCCCAGCCAGCGCCGTGCCGGGCTCTGCGACGCCGGGTGCCGGGTGTGAGGTGCAGGGAGGGCGCAGGGCAGCCCCGGGCTGGCAGTCTGTCCGTCCCCAGCGCGGTACTCACTGGTGCTGGGTGTGAAGGAGGGGTGGCGTGTGGCTCCCTGCGTGGCGGCCGGCGGCGGGGGCATGCTGGGCGGCGTGGAGCGGGCCTGAGTCTTCACATCGGCCGGCGAGTCGGGCATGGTGGCGGCCGGAGTCTCCGCGTTATCTGCGGGAAGAGGGCACGGGGTGGTGAGCGGGGTGTGCCAGGCAGGGCAGCAGTTCCCTGGCAAACAGGGGGCAGGGGCAGAGGGGACACTTGGGGACCTCGGGCTGGGCCGGGCGTCTCCGCTCCCACTCTGAACTCAGGTGACAGGGACACGGCTGGTGTCCCGCGTGGGGGGGGTGATGGACCTGCTGCCCATCTGCACAGCCACGCAGTGCCCTGAGCAGGGACACAGAGTGCTGGCACCAGGAGCAGACACTGCTGTGCTGTGCCCAGCCTGTGTCACATCGCTGCTGTCACAGCATCGCTGCTGGCACCCTCCTGACACATCCAGGGAATTCCTGCTGCCCGCTGACCCCTCACCATCCCTGGCAGCATCGGGGCTGGCAGAGATCGTGGGATCACTGCAGCCACTGCTTGCTGGCAGGACCCACACATCCAAGTGACTGTCCCCACCGACCCGAGTGGCCCTGCAAGGTCAGATCCTGCAATCCAGGGATGGTGGAGCTCCCGGCCGTCACCATCACCCCACCGGGCATCGCCGCCTCCCTCCCGCCTCCCTGTGCTCCCAACCCCAAAAACGCCCGGCAGTGCATTCCGGGAGGAGCGTGCCAGCGCCATCCCCTCGGGCCAGCACAGCCCCGCTGCGGGCTCTGGGCCCCGCGGCTGCCACGCTGGCGGTGACGGGTGGCCACAAGTGCTGGCAGCTGTGGGGATCTGTCACCGTGCCCGCGCTGCCGACAGCTCCGGCCAAAGATGGAAGCGGCCGCCACCCCGGCCATGGGGACCCCCCGAGCCCCAGCGTGGTCCCCACCCGGCCCGGCTGATAACCACTAATCCAATATTCATCCTTAATCCAGGGCAACTGCGGGGAGATTAATTGAACCCGGCCACAGCACATTGGCCGGGCTAAATAAAAGCAGGGCCTCATCCCCACGGAGATGCTATCGGGGATGTGCCACAGCCCACGGCGCATGGAGCACCAGGAGATGGTGGTGGGAGCCAAAATCTCGGCTGGTCACCCACAGGATCCTTCTGGATGGCTCCAGCACCATGGATATCCCTGTCTGTCCACAGCACCTGGAATGCTGCACACACCTGGATGTGCAAGCTCCAGTTCCTCGCTCCCTTCTCCCTCCCCAGCCACAGGAGAAATCCCAAAGCCATGCAGCTTCCCTCTCCCCAGAACCTCAGCTTCCTTACAGGGCCTGCCAGAATTAATAGCTTGTTTTGAAAAACACTTTGTTTTCCTTTTCACTGACATGCCCATCTCTGGGCAAAGCTTCCAGGCTTCCCCTGTCACTCAGCGGAGCAGGATCCAGCTCTGACGGCAGAGGACGAGCCCTGAGTGTGCACAGAGCGTGACCCTGTGAGGGGTCCCAGCTGCAGCACCCTGATCCCACAGGATCCTTGCCTGCATCCCTGGCACCACCCCTGTCCTTGTCACAGCCCTGGCAGCGTCCCTGCCTGCATCCCCATCCCAGCTCCATTCCCCCTCGCTGCCCTGACTCCATCCCACACCAAGGGGAAAACATGGATACGTTCATCCTGGCACTGACATGGCTTTTCCACAGCTTGCCATCAGCAGGAAAGTTTCCATGAAGCTGAGCAAGCAGGGGAATGGGGCCTGGTTCTGGTTTTTCTTGTGTTTTCTTTTTTTTTTTTTTTTCTCTTAAAGTTTTAAATTTTCCCTGAGGTGTTTGCAACCCAAACACGGCCAGACAGGCACAGGAACGGTCCCAAATCCAATGGGGCAAAGAGCCTGGAATGCCCAGAGGACCCAACCACGATTGTACCACCAATCCAGGACCTTTGCAGGATGGGATGAGCTCCAGGAGAGCAAAGGAGATTTTGGGGAGCCAAGTGCAGCCTCCCCTCAGCACCTTCAAATAGCGAATCCCCAGCACAACTCCAACTCCACTGGAATTATTTTTCCCTCTGTTTTTTTCTCTCTTTGGGGTAATTTGTCCCAGCCGCTCGGGGCCGTGTCTGTTTTCCTCCATCTGGTTTCCATTAGGTCTGTGCAGCCCAGATGAATAAGTAATAATATAAAAATAAAAGGATTAGTATTTTCTCCTGGGCTGGCGGGAGCGGCTGTTCCCCACCCTGCCCCCCGGGGCCAGCGGATGCCGGACCCCCGCACACCCCTGTGTGACCCCGAGCCCCCCGTTTGTCACACGCAGGGTTTAACTGCCCGGGTCCCTGCTGGGGTGACACTGTCACACGGCCAAGCGTTCCAGCGGGCACAGGGGCACTGCAGCCGGAGGGACACGGCTGGCAGCCATCCCAGCCCGCTGTTTGCTGTTTCCCACAGCCCCAGGGAGCCCATCCAGCCACCACAAGCCCGGGGTTCTGCCTCGTCCCTGGGCAACCAGCGGGATGTGGCGGCTCCCGGCTCCGGGATGAGCATTCCCCAGGGATGGGGATGGAGCAGGCACGGAGCTGCCCTGGATGCGGCTCCGGCTCCCTGCAGGCAAAGCTTCCCGGGCCAAGAAGGGGTTAAAGGGAATCCAGCGCCCAGCATCCTTCATGCTCTCCAAATGGCCACAAATGAAATCCAGATGCTGAAGGCGACGTCTCCCCAAGCCAGGCTGCCTCCGAAACAAAGGCAGGGAAGCATTCCTGCTCCTCAGCTGCCGCAGCCGGCGGGGCCAAGAACAACTCCCCGATAAGGTGGCAGGGCCGGAGCTGTCCCAGCTGGAGCAGGTTTGGAAGTGTGCAGTGCCTGAGGCCGGGCAGCAGCGCCAGCCACGCGCACCGGCCCGGCAGAGCTGGTGGCACCTCACGGTACCATCAGCTCCCTCCTCCCCTGCACCCATCCCGCTTCCCTTTTTGGGATCAGCTCCCTCCTCCCCTCTGCACCCATCCCGGTTCCCTGTTTGGGATCAGCTCCCTCCTCCCCTCTGCACCCATCCCGGTTCCCTGTTTGGGATCAGCTCCCTCCTCCCCTCTGCACCCATCCCGGTTCCCTGTTTGGGATCAGCTCCCTCCTCCCCTCTGCACCCATCCCTGTTCCCTGTTTGGGATCAGCTCCCTCCTCCCCTCTGCACCCATCCTGGTTCCCTGTTTGGGATCAGCTCCCTCCTCCCCTCTGCACCCATCCCGATCCCCTCCCTGGGCCGTGGTGACAAAGGTGACAACAGGCAGCTTGGAGTTGATCCCCAGGTGCGCTTGGAGCAGGAGAAAGCAGGAGTGCAGCTGTGGGATGCTGACAGAAGGTGGGTTCAGGTGGGATATTGGGAAGGAATTGTTCCCTGTGAGGGTGCCCAGAGCAGCTGTGGCTGCCCCTGGATCCCTGGAAGTGTCCAAGGCCAGGCTGGACAGGGCTTGGAGCAGCCTGGGATGGTGGAAGGTGTCCCTGCCATGGCAGTGGAATGAGGTGAGCTTTAAGGCCCCTCTTAACCCAAACCATCCCAGGTTTCCATGGTGATGCTGGAGGGATGCTGCCCACCCATCACCAGGGTGTCCCAGATGCTCGTTTTGGGGAGCCAGCCTAGCAGGGAGCAATCCACACCCAGCACTCATCAGCACTAATGGAGCCCTTTAAAAGTAAATCCAATAACTAAACTGCACGATTTGTAAAGGAACCCAGTGATGCCTTAAGTTTTAGCTTTCATATTTTTCATATTCTGCCCTGCCCAGGTGTGTGGTTTAGAGCTTCATATTCAGTGTCAGTGAGCTCTCTTCACAGAGCAGCCAGACAAAACAATTCTTTTTCCAGCTTGGTACCAAGGACAATCATTACAAGTTTCAGGCCCAAGAGCAGAAACAACGCTGGGCAGAAGAGAGAGAACAGGATGGGACTGCAGAACCTGGAGCTATAATTGGACAATTAACCCCAATATGCAGATGGACCAAAACTTATAAAAATGTGAGGCCTCATGACCACTTGTCCATTTTTGGTCCATCTTGGGTGCAGGCCTGGCCAGGCTCTTGTAGTGCCCAAGGTGTGTCCTTTAGGGCCTTTCAATAAATCCCTGCTTTATCCTGAGCTCTGTGCAGCCTCTGCTCCAGCTCAGCCCTCTCCAGGCATCACCAGATTCAGGCGGCTCCAGTCCCGGGGAGCCCTTGGAGCTCACCCCCACCTTTCCCACGGGCATCCTGAGACAGGTCTGGTGCCACTGGCCCAGCTGGGACATCTCCCACCAGCACAATTCCAGGATTTCCCCACGCTCAGGTACATCCCAATTCACTTTGCAGCCGCATCCCTGGAATGCCAGCGCTGCTGGCAGGTGCCCCACGGGCGATTCTCACTCAGCTCCAGGCCATCAATTCCCAGCAAATTCCCAAGTCCCGGTCCCCTTCCACCTCCCGCAGCATGGTGGTGACAGCACAGCTCCACACGGGACAGCAGCAACCTCAGCCAGGCTCCCCACGCCACAAAATCCCACTTTTCAAGCCAAAGCCATCCACCCAGGGACCCAAACCAGCTGGCTCGGTGCCACCGAGGCAGTGCCAGCAGCTCCAGCTCGCCCCGAGCTAGCGTGGCCGGGGGTGGGGGATGGGGATGGGTTTGATTTTTCCTCGAAACGACAACAAAAAAGCCAAAAAAAAATTTAAAAAAAAAAAAAAAAAAAGGCGCCCTCTCTGTTTTACAAGCCTTCATTTGCTATTGTTTATGTAAACAGGTAAATTGTTTCGTATCTCAATTAAAAACATCTGCCACATAAATGAATACCAATTAACTCATCCTGTTTTTAATTACTCTGTTAATTACACACAGGCAGCAAAAAGGATGGCAGGGGAATAGGGAAAGCATGCTTACACCCCCCCTTCCCACCTTGCTCTTGGCAAGGATCCGAAATGTGCCCAGATAATGATGGATTAAGGTGAAAACCGTGGCTCGCGGCCAGCTCCGGCCTCCCGGGGCTGCCGGGGCGCCTCGCAGGGAGATTTCCCGGGAGCCTCTGGAGAGGTTTTGGGAAGCCCAAACCCCACGGGATGCCCCAAGGGCTCCTGCGCCATCCCCCGGTGCCAGCCCCGCGCTCCTCAAAACGCGGCCGCGGAGCGAAACTTTGGGATGGCGAGAGGAGCGAGGAAGAAACATCCTGATGGACCGGGAGCATCCTCGTGCTGCCCCCGGGAGCCCTCCTGGCACCGAGGGCAGCCCCTGGGCACGGCTGCACCGGGTGGGTGCCATCCCTGGCGAGGGACCCCGGGCGCCGCCAGCCCCCCCCCGGCTGCGGGAAGCTTTCCAAGCGAGCAGATGGGGCAGGGAGCGGCGGCAGGAGGAGGAGGAGAGCAGAAAAGGCTATTTTCTCACGCTACATATTTTACAAGTCGAACATTTTGTGCATTTCAGCCCTGCCTGTAAAAGCATCTCGGCCTCAGCCCCGGGACTCGACGGCGGAGCCTGTGAGTCAACAGCGGCTGGCGACGACGTGGCTGCTGCCAGGGGGACGGGCTGGGAGGGGGGGTCCCCCTCGCACAGGAGCGGTTTGGGGGGTCCCCCTGACCAGAACCCAGCCAGGGCACGGTATCTGCTGCAGGGTCGTGCCCGCTGCCACCGCCGGGCTCATCCCACCGGGCACACACACACACATCCACACCCTGCTGCTCCCCAGCTGCCTTACACTCCTGGAAATTAAATATCCGGGCTAAACACCGCGAGTAAACAGTGCCGCGGGCAGCCCGGAACACCTGGAGAGGAGCAGGGCTGGGGCTGACCCTGCCGAGCTGCCCCCAGGCAGGAAACACCCCCGGCTGCACCATCCCTCCAAAACCTGCCCCAAAGGGACACCCCAAAACCCGCCCCAGCCGGGGATTCCTGCATCCTGGGGATGCTCATGCCCCAGAGCGGCTCTGATGGCTGGAGCGGGGACAAGTGGCACACGCAGGGGGTTCGGGGCATCCTGGAGACCGAGAGCGACTGGAGAAGGGGAAGTTCCCCCTCCACAGCCCGGCTCCGTGGGAACGGCGAGGCGCCGCCGGCTCCCCAGGGACCCCGTGGCAGACCCTGCCCCACAGGCGCCAGCCTGGTACCGGCTCCGAGGGGGTGCCGGATCCGGCCGTGCTCTCCCACAGCCTCCAGGCTGCTGCCTCACCGACTCTTTGTCTATTTTTGAGCCGCGGGTTCCATTTCAAGGCGATTTTGCCCGTGTGAAATTGAATCGAAGAACACAGGAAAAAAAATATTAATGAGAATTTTGCAAAATAAACAGGAAATCCCTTGGATGTTTGCTGGAACCATCGGTCGGCATCTTCCGAAGGAAAGCTGGGGGTTTGTCAAGGTGGGGTTCCCCCTGGGGAGCCTGAGCACAGTGGGAGGGAGGGACGGCAGAAAACAGCTTCGGGAAATCCAAAAATAACGCCAAACTAAGGCCAGCCGGGCAGGGGGTGTCCTCTGTGCCACCAGCCTGTTCCTGCGTCTGGCTGGCAAGGATTGCCATGGTCCCCATCCTTCGGGGCAGCTAAATCCATCTCCCACGTGAGATCCAGCCTGGAAAGCTCAGCTCAGGCTGCAGCATCCGACCCGCAGCACGGAGCGCATCCCCCCGGCCCCAGCAGCAGCGATTAAACCCAGCTTAACCCCTGGGCTGTGCCCCAAACCTCCCAGCCCCGTTCACAGCAGCCGGCCCTGCTGTGCCCCAAACCTCCATGCTCTGGATGGGGGCTGAAGAGGGTCGGTGCTGCTGTGGGGGGATTTGTGTGTCCCCCAGCACTCCCTGGCAGCCCTGCATTCTTCCTGCTTCGCTCGCTGCCAGTCCACTCACTCCCGCGAAGAGGTGTAATAACAGATATTTATGGGGTGCCTCTCCTCCCCGGGGGTCCCACAGCACCCCACAGCACCCATACACCTTCCCGAGGTGGCTGCAGGACAGGGGACCGCGCACAAGCACGGGCAGAGCCGAGTGCCCCCAGGTTTCAGCAGGGATTTACGGAACCGAGACCCCATTTCCACAACGCCTGGATCCTGCCTGGGATTTCCACGCGTGCAAACATCCATGGCTCAGCCGCAGAATTCCAGGAGCGTCGGCAGAGACCTGCCAGCCCCAGGTTCCCCGTGGGACCTACAGAGCCCCCTCCCCCCTGGAGTGGGGCTGAGCACCAGAATGTTTTTCCATCCTGAAAGTTCCCGATGTAAGAGGCGAATCCTGCTCCCGCTGCCCAAAGCCGGCACCCACACCACGCCAGTTCCCGGAGCCGTGGGAGAACAGCCTCTACCCCACACAAATCAACATCTGCACTCACATTTTCCAAACAAAACACACCCAACATCTCTGTGCTCCCGGGTAAAACCTTACCTGCCAGCATGGGAGGCAGCCGGCAGGGAAAACCCCCTTGGCACAGCCAAATTCACCTCCACTCGCCTCCCCAGCCACGGAATTTCTCCCTGCGTGGAAACTCTCAGCACGGGGACCTGCCTCACAAACCTCCGAGGATCCAAGAGCCCACCCCAGGCGGCAGCTCAGCTCCATGGGGCTCCTCACCCGAGCACCGCGGCTGTCAGCATCCTCCCCGGCTGCCGCTCCGTGTTTGCCGTGGGATTTCGGGATGGTTCCCCCATTTCTCCATGCCCTGTGCCACAGCACAGCTCAGCCCACCGCGGCGCCGAGCAGACGGATGTTCGCAGAGTGTCTTCAAGTCGCTCGACAAAGGAGCAGGGAATTAATATTCCTTTTAATTAAAGGCAGAAAAAATCTCTTTGTTCCTGAACAGAGAGAAAACAACAGAGGGAAGAGCTCAAAAGCTCTTCCTAAGCTGGAGACGAGACCATCGCTTGGAATCAAAGACACTGTCAACGCACACGTGACCTCGAATTAAAAAAACAAAATGAAACGCAGCAGCGGCAGTGGCTCCTCTCCGACAGCGAAGGAAAGTTGCAAAGTTTTTCTTGGCTAATAGAGGGAAAAAAAAAAAAAAAGAATTCCAAGAAAAGGTGTGTTTAACTAGAGAAACGCTCTGCGGTATCCGAAGGCACCATCCAGCGGCGAGGGAATGACGGGAGGAGCTGGCTGTGCTCGGTGTCGCGGAGGAGCGCGGGGAGAGCCTCGCTCCATCGCTCCGCATTCCCTTGGCAAAGCCGGGCTGCCCAGCTTAGCGGAATTCCAAAGGGAAAGCGAGAGCAGGCGGTGATGAAGGGCAGCGCTGGAGCCTCCCGAGCCTTCCTTCCCCAATCCACATCCAAACAAACATCCCCCGGCACACGCCAGGACTCTGCGAGCGGTCCCAGCGCAGCCCCGTGTCCCCACCACGGCCCCGTGTCCTCGCACATAAATACAGAACGAAGGGAGCTGCAACTTCCCAAAACAGTCCTGGGATTCCTCCCGCAAACTCTGCCAAGCTCAGCTCCGCCTCGCCCCCAAACACGGCTGCAGCTCCGAGTCCCCAGCAGCGGGAGCGGGATGCGGAGCTGGCGGGCAGAGAGGAGGATGCGGGGATGACAAAGAGTTGGACTCCGCTGGGCAGGAATCGGGAGCCACAGCCGGGGGGGGTCTGCTGGGGGGTGGGCACAAACTCGCGTGGGTTCCCGGGGACGCTGTGCCGCCCCACGCCGCCCCGGCGCTCGGGAAACGGCGACGGGGGACACGGAGGGGACAGCAGGAAGCGCCCCGGCAGCGCAGGGAAGAGGGGTCCGCACCCCGCCACCCCCCGGCAGCGCCGTCCGTGGGAGCGGGGCCCACGGGCACGGTGATCCCGCTGCCTCCGACACGGAGCCGCTCCGAGCGCTGCCCCTCGCTCGCCCCGGCTGTGCCCCCGCTCGCCCCGGCTGTGCCCCCGCTCGCCCCGGCTCTGCCCCCCGTGTCACCCCGGCTGTGCCCCCGCTCGCCCCGGCTCTGCCCCCCGTGTCACCCCGGCTGTGCCCCCTCTCGCCCCGGCTGTGCCCCCCGTGTCACCCCGGCTGTGCCCCCTCTCGCCCCGGCTCTGCCCCCCGTGTCACCCCGGCTCTGCCCCCGCTCGCCCGGGCTCTGCCCCCCGTGTCACCCCGGCTGTGCCCCCGCTCGCCCCGGCTGTGCCCCCCGCTCGCCCTGCCCCGCTCCGCCGCCGTGGCGGCACCGCGCTGGCTCGGGCACACGGAGCATCCCCGTCCCCTGCGCACCGGCAGCTGCCCTGACACCGCGAGCATCCCCCGGGCACCGGGAGCATCCTCCGGGCACCGCGAGTGTTCCCCGAGCAGCAGGAGCCTCTTACTGCCCTGCGCACCGGCAGCTTCCCCGACACCGGGAGCCTCCCCCGGGTACCGAGAGCATCTCGGAGTCCTGCACAACAGGAGCGTCCCCCGGGCACCGGGAGGCTCCCCGAGCATCAGGAGCATTCCCAGCCCCTTTTCCACGGGAACCCCCCCGGGCATCGGCAGCCTCCGATTCCCCGACGCACCGGGAGCATCCTCCGAACACCGGTGGCACCCACAGCCCCTCTGCCCTACGAGCCTCCCCGGGCACCGGGAGCCTCCGATTCCCCTGTGCACCGACAGCATCCCCAGAACACCGGGAGAATTCCAAGCCCCGCTTTCACGGGAGCCTCCGCGGGCACCGGCAGCCTCCCCGTCCCCGTCCCCGTTGGCGGACGGCACTTACCGTCCTGAGGTGTGGCGGAGGCGTGAGGTAAGTCCCAAGGCAGGGGCCGGCGGGGCCGGCAGGAGCGGCCAGAGCCGGCAGCGGCCCCCGGCGGCGGCGGCCCCGGCCCGCTTAAGGCCGGCGCTGGCGGAGCGCGGCCCCGCGGCGGCGGCTGCCCCCGGCACCTGCCCGCCGCCGCTCGCCGCGCCCGGGGCCGCCGCTCGCCGCCAGCTCCGGGGGTCGGGGCGCTTCCCCTCCCCCCGGAGGGGGGGCACCGGAGAAGCGGGGGAGGGCGGAGAAGCCGCGGTAAATCCGCGGGGCCGCTTCACCCCCTGCGCGCTGCCCGGCGGCGCATCCTCCCGGCGCCGCGCCGCGGCCCTGGGGCCCCCGCGGCCGCGCTCCGTGCCCGGCCCGGCCCCCGCCGCTGCCGCCGCTGCCGCCGCGCCGCCCGCCCGGCCCGGAGTGAGCGGGGCCCGCCCGCGCCGCTGCCTTAGAGCGGGGCCCGCCGCCACCGCCAGGGGGCGCCCCTCGGCCGCCGCCACCGGAGCGGGACCCCCGGGATGAGAGACCGGGAGGGGAACGGGATGGGATGGACGGGACACGGAACGGGCGGCACCGGGAGGGGAACGGGATGGGATGGACGGGACACGGAACGGGCGGCACCGGGAGGGGAACGGGATGGGATGGACGGGACACGGAACGGGCGGCACCGGGAGGGGAACGGGATGGGATGGACGGGACACGGAACGGGCGGCACCGGGAGGGGAACGGGATGGGATGGACGGGACACGGAACGGGCGGCACCGGGAGGGGAACGGGATGGGATGGACGGGACACGGAACGGGCGGCACCGGGAGGGGAACGGGATGGGATGGACGGGGATACGGGGCCGTGTGGCACCGGGGAGTCTGCACGGAACCGGGGGATGGAGTGGGACACGAGGCTGCGTGACACCGGCACTCCGCACGGGGACATGGGGCTGCCCAGGGAGCACGTGGGACCTGGTGACACTTTGGGGACAGGAAGGCCGCGCACGGTGGTGTACGGGGCTTGGGGGCTGCAGGGATTGGGGTTTGCAAAATCTTCAGAGCTGGGGGTGCTAAAGATCGAGGGTTGCAAAGCTGAGAGTGAGGGGCTGCATGGGCGGTGGAGTTGCGTGTTTTGGGGAGCTGCAAGAGGCTGGGAGTTATTTTGAGGGAGGTGGAGGGACTGCAAGGGAACGGGCCAGGACTTGTCCGGGGCCATGGGAGGAGTCAAGGCTTTGGAGCAGGGTGGGGGTCTCTGCAAGGGGCTGGGGGGCTGCGGGGGGATGGAGCTGCGCTTGCTCAGCTTCCCTCCCCAGGGGCTGGAGTTGTGCTGGAGCACCCACAAGACCACAGGCACAGCCCTCAGAGTCCCACATGCCCATCCCAGCCCGGCCTTGGAGAGCCCCCCACCCTGCTGGGCCTCGCTGGGGCTCCAAGGGCAGCTGAGTGCTGGGAATGCCGGTGGGACCCTCCCTGACAGCGCTGCGGGGCAGGGGGTGCACATCTGGCTGCCTGGCACACCCTTCCCCTGTGCCCCGTGCCAGCTGGGGGACAGCGTTCAAATTTCCCCTCCCCAAGTCCTGCTACAACGCTGCTGCTCGGGAACACAATCCCTGTGAATTTCCCTGCGAATTTCCCTGCGAGCCCCAGCCCTGCCTGTGTGTAATTACTGTGCCTGGCAGCTGCCTCCCTCTGCCACTGCCCTGTGCCGGGTGAATTACTCATCCTCACCCTCTTCCCAGGGGCTGGGAGAGCGGCGGCTCTGCCAGGAGGAGTCACCCGGCACGGCTCTGCTGCCACAGAACAGCTGCGTGGCCACTGGGCAGCCAGAGCGTGGTCCTGGCGTGGCTGAGGCACCGACACTGTGTGAGCACTGCACGGGCCTGGCATGGCCACTGCATGGCCCTGTGTGACCACTGCATGGCCAGTAAATGACCACTGCATGGCCCTGTGTGACCACTGCTTCACCCTGTGTGACCACTGCATGGCCAGTAAATGCCAATCACATGACCACTGAGTCACCTTTCTATAGGTAGTAAATGATCCCCACAAGGCCACCAAGTGACCCTTCTGTGGCCACTAAATGACCATCACATGGCCACTGTGTGGCCACCACACGGTCCCCAAATGATCACTGCACGGTCACTGCACAGCCCAGCTCTCCTCGCTGAGGGGTCACAGCAGGAGGTGCTGCAGAATCCTGACCCAGCCCCTCCAGCCCCAGCTCCAGTTTTCCATCCCTTGCTCCCAGAGGGTTCCCAGAGGAGCTGTGCTTCTCCGGGTCCTGCTGCCCTCATTCCCACGGGGACCTTTGGCCTTGGCCCCGGTGGCACGGGAGCACCGGAGGAAAATCCTCCCGGCCCAGCTGCACTCCCACCTCTCCAGAGCCCGGCTCTGCACGGCTGGCAGTGCATGGCACACACAAATGCCAGCACCACGTGTGCTTGGGGACACCTGGACACGCGGTTCCCAGCACAGGTCGAGGTGTTGTGGATCCCTGGCATCAGCCAGGCAGCCCAAGAGCGTTCCCAGAGTTCTGGGCTCCTTCGGGATCAGGCTGAGAGAGCAGGGACCTGCCCTGGGGGTGACCATGCTCTCAGCCCGGCCACCCGTGTCACACACCCGAGTGCAAACCTCGAACCACCACAAACCCCTCCTGTGAGTGCCCAGCAGTGCCACCAGCCTGGCGATGACCGAACCCCTGTGACCTGCCAGGCCACCAGAGTGTCACAGGGACCTGCTGGGAGCTGTCCCCACCTCTCCTTCATTTGGGGTGCGGCTGAAGGACAGCACCAAACACCCCCTGCCCTGGCCCCTGGTGCCCAGGAGCCGCTCCAGCGCTGTCGGGACGGGCAGGTGGCACTGTCACCTCCCAGGACAGCAGCGGGGGCAGAGCCTCCGCGTCCCCCCCGGCGGCGTTTGGGTGGCGGGGGCTGCCGCGTTCCTATTCCACGCACGCAGCCTGTAATTTTGGTCTATTGAAGTCATAATTCACTACTGTGAAAATAAACATTTGTGTTAGCTCGCTTTATTCGGCGGGGTTCGGCTGAATGTTAATAATTCCCCGCCGGCGGCTTTGCACGTGGCCTGGGACGCTGGGACAAAGCCCCGGCACCCGTGGCCGTGGCCGTGGCCACCTCCTTGCAGGCTTTGGGCGAGTTCTCACCCTCCTTTGTACCCTATCCCTGGGATCCTCTGCATCCTGAAGGAGACAGGAAAAAAAAGAGCCACTTTCTAATCCAGCGATAATGAGGAAGATAAAAACGTAAATTTTAAACAATACTTGGAGTCCAGCACCTACTCAGCCCCTTCCCTACCCATCCCTGCCGCGGGGTTTGTGCCCTTGTGCTGTTTTGTGGATGCTCCCAGCACATCAAAGACACCCCGGCACCCACCCCGTGCCATCACCGTGCAGGAGGACGCCTGTCCCCCGGCACCCCCGGCTGTCCCCAAGGCTGTCCCCAGATCTGTCCCCGCTGGGTGCAAGGGGCTGCCGCTTCCCCTCGGCATTTGCATCTTCCCAGCCTTTATCTTTCTCCCGGTCTCTGTATTGCTGCAATTACAGACACTTTAAAACACAATGATCTGGCTGTTAGCGTGATGGATGACAGAACCTTTCTGTCTGGTTTAAATCATTGCTGAGAGTGAGCAAACTTCCCCGGCTTAACCCTTTCCTGCCCCAAACCCGCTCCCAGCCCGGGACTGCTTTGAGCTCCATGGCCACGCATCCACCACACGCCTGGGTCCCGTGGATGGGATGAAGGGGGAGTCTGGATTCCTACGGGAAAACATTCCCCCATCCCTCAGCTCCCTGGGCTCTTGGGGCTCCCGGGGTATCTGGGGACAGGCGATGGGAGCAGCCCTGCCCGGCAGAGCCGGTGGCCCCGCTCCGCTGCGGTGGGAAATGAACGGCTGGAGCGGAGATAAGCGGCTGCCAGAGCCCGATAACCGGCTGGAGCCATCCCAACCCCGGGCTGGCAATCCTTCCCCCGGCAAATCTGGAACCGGGGCAGGATGGGGCCCCGGTGCATTCCCACCCGTGGGAGAGGGTGGAAACTCCTGTCCTGACTCGTGACTGATGGCGGGGTGAGCCCGGGATGAGCCGCACACCTTGCGGTGATCCGTGCTGCCTTTGTTGTGGGGAGGTGACATCTGCCACCGCCGTGCGCCCTCCCCAGCGCCCATCCGTGCCCGCCCACCCCGCAGGTGTCCCGGTCCCACGGGAGGGTGTCACCGTCACCCATCCCCTGTGCCCGCGGTGCTGGCTCGTGTCCCCCCTCCCTGCCGGGTGTGCCCACCGAGGGCTGCGTGGAGCGGTCTGGAGGTGCCAGGGACCCGCCCCAGGGGAAGGGACACCCCAGGGCACAGCCTGGGGGAGAAAGGGAGCGCTGAGGCCTTGGCATGGTGCGTGCCGGGAGATAAAGCGCTCGCTGAGGGCAGATGAAGGCAACTGGTACCAAAACCTCCCAGGAAATGGTCACCACCATGTGCCATCCGTGTGCCCCTGCACATGACCCCCGCCCCGGGGCAACGCGGTGGGTGCCGGGCTCCCAGCTCCACCAGGGCACCCTTAGATGTCCCCTCTTGTCTCAGCAGTGTTGGGGACGCTTTTCATACCTCGTGGGTGCCCAGCCAGCAGTGAGCCGGCGCTCTCCCCGTGCCTCCCACTGGTTATGCGCCGTCCCCTTCTCCCGGCTCTCCCGGAGCTCCCGGCAGTGCCGGGACGAGCTGATCGCTATTCCGGCTGCATCCCCTCTTCACAAGCCTCAGGCTTTTTAAAAAAGCCCCCGGTGCTGGTTTATCACACCTCGCCCCTCTCCAGGGCGAGGGCTCAGCCTGTCCCCCGTGCCACCCCTGTGCCACCCCTGTGCCACCCCGGGTCCTGCCTCCGCCCGCTCTCACGGGACGATGGCTGCAGGCCCGGGCACCGAGCCGTGCCGGAGCAGGTTTCCTGTGTCACCCCCAGCGCGTCTGTCTGTCTGGGTACCCCTGGGTACCTCTCTGAGCTCGGTGACAACGAGGGCTCGCAAGCTGCAGCGGCGCAGAGCCCAACACGGCTGTGGGGTCCCCGATCCCCCTTTCCCTGGAGCATCCCTGCAGGGACAGGGAGCTGCAGGGCTGGGAAGGGTCGGTGTGACCGTGGATGTTCCCATCGCCCTGGCTGCGAGCACGGATGTGCTGGCCCAAATCTCAGCGCCTAAATCCATCCGGCGCCGGCAGCGAGCACCGGGAGCCAGGCTGCAGCCCCCGGCGCTCTTCCCTTGGCATTTCGCTTGCAGCAGGAGCCCTGGCGCTGGATTTTCCTGCACGTTAATCCATCGGGGAATGCAGCAGGGAGATAAGGGGCTGGTGGGGAGCCAGCGAGGAAGACGCTCGCCTGCCCGCCAGCTATCGCCCGCCGCAGCCGCATCCGCCCGGGGACATCTGCTCGGCAGGAAGCGCCGTGCGCCAGCCTTTCCCAGGAAAGGGGCTTCGTTTGTGCCTGGCTTCCCTCCGTGACCACTCCTGGGGGTCCCCAGGCTTGGCTCACCCACCCTGCAGCCACCGGGCTGGAAGGAGCAGCCCCACGGGCTGTGGAAGCAGATCCAGTGGCTTTGTGGCTTTCCCACAACTTCCACATAGAAAAGGAAAAAAGCGTATCTCCATTAAAATAAAAAATAAAAATAAAAAAAAATCCTGTTTTCATTGCTGACAGATTCGTTCCTGCTCCGTGGCATTCAAAGGGAAACCACCCCCTACCGCTTATCATCCTGCTCGCCCTGCGCTGCCGGCTCCGGAAAATCACCGGCTTGCCTTCAAAAATGGGAGACTTTAGGATACCGTACCGTTCCTCTGGGTGCCTCCAGGTTTTGGGGCTGCTAGGGGCCGAGTTTCCAGCTTTTCTTTGCCACGGAGAGCCTGGGAAGTGTTTTAATTGCAAAGCAAAGATGACTCCTGGCCTTGACTCCAGGATTTGGTGTTTTGGGGTGCATGGAGACACTGCTGGCACCTCCATGGGAGCAGCACCCAGTGGGAAATCCTGCCAGCCTCATCCTTGGCCAGCAGGAATTCACTGGGAGATGCTGAACAAAATTCCCTGAGCTGCCCTCGAGTTCACAACAGGTTCACATTCCCCTTCTCCTGCCCTGACCGTGGGGACCAGCTCCTTCCTGGCCCTCCCCATCCCACAGGCTGCACTGCCTGCATCCTTCCCAATAATGAAGGGAATTTAATTAGCAGGCATTGCACTTCCAACACCTCTCATCCCTGCAAAAATCAATGGGAGCTAGCAGGAGGTGGTGTGAGCCTGCCTTCACTCCAGCACACAGCTCGGATGGAGATCCAAGCCCTGGGGCTGCTTTCAGAACCTTCCCAGCACCAAAATCCTTCATCCTGGGGCTCTGGCTGTGTGGAGGCCGGTGCTGATCTGTGCCACGCCAGGCCATGCCATGGGGAGCCACGGCCTGGTGCCAGCTGAGGTCTGGGGTTTGTTACGAGGTCCAGATGTGCCACGGCAGCAGAGAACGTTGTGGCTGTCTCTGACCACCTGCATCGTTTCCAAGTTCCCAGGCTAAAAGCAGGGCTTGTTATCAAGAGCAAAAAATGTGCCACCTCTGTTGTATTTCATTTCCCTTTCTCCACCTCTTCCCTGCCCGCTGTGCATCAGAGATAACAGCTCTCGCTGCCGAGCCTGGAGAGCGGGGCCGCAACGGCCTCGCCAGCCCTATCGGTGCCTCGCCGGCCGCAAGGAAATCAGGAAGTTTGCAGAGATATTTGGCCAACAAAATAAACATTTCTCCTGCCAAAAGCCTAACGGGCAGCCCGGCGAGCCCGCAGCAATCTGCACGGCTCCCTGGCTGCAGCCTTCCGGAGCGCGGTACCCGCCGAGCCTCGCCGCCTTCTCCCGGCGCCTTATCGGAGCGTGCCGGAGCCTGGCATGTGCCAGCGCCTCGCCAGGGACCCCAGCGGGGCTCCCCCACCCACGGTGAAGCGGCACAACAGGTGCAGCGCCCACGGTGCACCCAAAGGCTGCCCTTGTGCGGCCCTGGGCCCCGGGCGGGTCCCGGGGTGGGCAGGGGGCTGCGGCCGGAGCAGGGGGAGCGGGGTGGGGAGTGAGGGGAAGCGAGGCACGGGGCCAGCATTGTTCACACCGGTGACTCAGCCGGCTCTACTTTCCTGCCCGTGCCGGGCACGGGCCCAGCAGAGCTCCCGAGCCCCCCAGAGCTGCCCCAGCCCCTCGGCCTCGGTGCCCAGGGATGCTCCATCCCCACGGAGCCTCCACACCGCAAACTATCAGCGGCCCGTGGGGTCGGATGTGAGCTGCCGATGCCAGAAGGAGCACAAACAGCCAGCAAACACAGGACTGAAATGCTGGAAATAAAACATCCTCGGGGCTGATTACTCGTTATGGGAAGGTTTAATTGCAGAGCGGGCTCCGAACTGGTCCCCATGACGGCCCCACGGTGCACCGGCCGTGTCCCGGCTCCCCGTTCCCGCTGGCAGGTCCCCAAGGGGATGCACTGACTGGTGCCAGCCACGTGCCACCCTCGGGGAGCACCTGCCTGCCCAGGGCCGCGTTTGGCACCGGGGTGAGCCACCCGTGCCGCGGGACATGGCACCGCCATCGCCACCTTCCTCCCGCCGCTGCCTCTCACCTTGGCCGGTCCTGCCCAAGAGGGGTCCCTGTGCGCTCTGGGGGGTCCCGAGGGGACGGCGGCAGCGCCCCAAGTCTGCGAGCCCCGCCGGGGCTGATGCAGCCAGGCTGGTCCCAGGTGCGGGCAGGAGCTGCGGCGGGGCCGGGGATGCCGAGCTCCGGAGGGGAGCGGGGTGTCCTGCCCGCCCGGCCGCCAGGGCCGCTCATGTGACGGCCGGGGCCGCGGTGGCAGCGGAGCCGTGTCCCATGGCGAGGGGAAGGTGAACAGCTGCCGGGCAGTGATAATGCGGCGGGTGGGGGTGGCCGGGCAGCTGCGCCCGTGTCCTTCCCCTACAGGAACCATCTGTGACCAAGCCCAGCTCTGCCTTCCCTATCAGCCATTCCGGTCTGACTTTCCAACAACTTCCCCTTCGCGCCGGCCTCACTTCCTCACTGCGAGGGGCCAGCGTGGCACGGCAGGACGGGCACGGCACGGCAGGACCGGCACGGCTGTCCCGGTGCGCCTTGGCACGGCTGTCCCGGTGCGCTTTGGCACATCCTGCACCCCCAGCATGGCGAGGCACGGCACGGGTGTCCATTGGCAGCCCGGCACACACACGGGGCTCGCCCCCCCTTTGCTGCAGCCCCTTTGCCCGGGGTCCTCCGTGGGGTGAGGTTTTCCCACCTTTGCTGCAGCTGCAGCATCGCCCCGACCCTCTCAGCACTTGGGGTGACCCCCCTGTGCACCCATCCCTGCACCCCCCGGCCGCGCCCCGCAGCACCGGCCTTTAGGCTCCCCCAGAGCTGTCAGCGAGAGGGAAACAACTTGTTAGAAACCCGAAAGGCGGCTCTGGGCTGCAGGTGGGAGGGAGGAAACGTGTCCTAAAAATACAGCAGCGCCTGCACGGTCCCCGAAGGTGGCTGAGCAGATGGCGTGTCTCGGCGGCCACCTGGGCTCCCGCAGATGGTACCCGGGGCTCCCCGCTTTGTGCCCCCCGCCCAGGGCTCGGGGGGGCCGGGAAGGGCCAGGTGGAAGTGGGGAGGAAGGTACCGGGGTGTGGGGGTGCTGTTCTTTGCTGTGCTGTGGGGGCAAAGCGTGGTGTCACCAGCAGGGTCTCTGCCCTGCGGGCGCAGCCCCGAGCCCCAGGGGACACCGAGCACGCTCTGGGTGCTGCAGGGAGATGAGGGGAAGCCCCAGGACGGGGCTGACGTGCTGGGGAAAGGGCCACAAGCTACAAACCGGCACCTGACCCTTCCTGACTGTGTGTTTGGGGAGAGATGCCACAGCTGTCCCCAGCACGGTTCCACCCCGGCCCCACATCCTGCATCCCAGCAATGCTGGGACACCCCAGCTCCATCCCACCCACCCTGGAGCTGCCCGTGCCCCACCGGCACAGGCACAGCAGCCGGGCTGTGGGCTGAAGGCTGGCAGGGCTTTTGGCAGGGTTTCCAGATGTGTTTGAGGCTCTGCATTCTTCCCCTTTCCTTTCTGGTCGGCCCAGGTGGGCACTGTGTCATCGCTCGGGGATTTGCCAAGCTGCCCCCCGGCCACGGGACACGGAGAGTGGCCACTTCTGGGGAGTGTCCCAGGGCAGCGAGTCAAAACAAGAGGGTTTCAGAGCCGGCCAGGAAAATCCCACCCAGCCGCGGCCCCGTGTCCCCGTGTCACCCGCGCGGGAGGGTTTTCTCCGCCAGGAAACGGAGAGCACCTGCCCGGGCAGCTGCAGGCGCCGGGGCTGCCGGGGAATGCCCCAGCGTGGGGGAGACCCCTGAGCTCTGCCCCGGAGTGCAGGGAACCCCCGGGGTCTGTCTGGGGAACCCCCGGGATCCGGAGGTCTGAACTGAGGGATGGGAACCCCCGGGATCCGGAGATCTGACCCCCTGAGGGATGGGAACCCCTGGTATCGCGGGGTGAGGGGAAGCCCCCTGGGGGTGCAGGGCCCACCCTGGCACGGGGGAACCCCTGGGGTCCCGGGGTCACAGGTGACCCCTCCCGCCGGTTTCTCTCTGAGTCAGAGCTGCTCTTGCTGCCGAGCACAAACTTCCCCCTGCTAAAGGAGAAGCAAGACGGGCTCCCACCGCCCCCACGGTCACAGCGAGCTGGGGGAAGGAGGTCAGAAAGCCCCGGGGGGCGGTCGAGGTCTTGTCACCTTCACACGAAGCGGGGCTGTGCCAGCCCTGTGCCCGGCGGGACACGCCATGGCACGGCACAGAATGGTACAGGATGGCACAGGATAGGATGGCACAGCACGGCACAGGATGGCACAGGATGGCACAGGATGGCACAAGACAGGATGGCACAGCACGGCATAGGATGTCACAGGACGGCACAGGATAGTACAGGATGGCACAGGATGGCACAGGATAGTATAGGATGGCATAGGGTGGCACAGGACAGGATGACACAGGATGGCACAGGACAGGATGGTACAGGATGGCACAGGATGGCACAGGGTGGCACAGGGTGGCACAGGATGGCACGGAACACTTCCCCAGTGCTGGAAATGCCCCGTGCCCATGTGCCCCACTGCCTGCAGTGCCCCACTGCCTCCCCCTTTCCATTCCAAAGCGATGGGTGGGGGAACAAGGGGGAAAAGGAAGCGGCAGCAGCAACCAGCGAGTGAAACATCGGCGGCAGCTGCCGGAACCAAAGCGAGACCATCACCTCCCAAAAGGGGCTGCGATGGGGGCACGGCCCCAGCCTGGGGTTGGGATGGGGCTTTTTACACTTCTGCTTAAATCTGCCTCATCCAGCGCAGGGAAATGGGGATGCAGGAGCAAAGGCAGGAGCCGGGAATGGGAATGGGAAGGAGCGCCATGGCCAAGCCAGGGAGATGGTGGGAGCTGCCGAGAGTTCACAGGGAACACAAAGACAAATTCTTTAAGAAAAAAAAAAAGGGAAAAAAAAAAAAAAAGAAATCAAAGGGATGTGGAGAGGGAGATAAGAGGGAAGACAGAGCAGGGAGACGGAGGGAGCGGAGAGGACGCGGGCAGAGGGAGGCAGGCGGCGCGGGGAGGCGAAGCGGGAGCCGGGGGAGCTGTCTGGCGCGTCCCTATCGCCTCTCTCCATCGCGGGAGCCCAACCTCAAGTAGTTTTTCACTGAGATTGGAGTGATCAGGTAGGGCTGCCCTCGGCGGCAGCTGCGGGGCTGTGAATAAGCACCTGCTTATCTCTGGCCAGCGGCTGTGCGCGGCTGCAGATTGCGGGGGGACGGGAGCTGGCTGCCGGCTGCGATTTCCATATCAGCGCCCTGCAGCCGCCTGCGCCAAATAAACACAACAGCCCCACGGACAAAAGGTTAATTATCAATTTTCAGAAAGGGAGAGAGAGGGGAGGGGGAGAGGGGAGAGCAGCGGCCGTCGGCAGCCGCGGGGACGAGCAGCCGGGATCTGACGGGGTGTTGGGCTCTGAGCCCCGGGCACAGCGTCCCTGAGAACCCCCGGGGCTCTGCCGGCACCCGCCGGGCTCTGGGCACGGAAACGGGGATGGAAATGGGGATGGGATGGGATGGGATGGGATGGGATGGGATGGGATGGGATGGGATGGGATGGGATGGGATGGGGATGGGGATGGGGATGGGGATTGGGATGGGGATAGGATGGAAATGGGGATGAGGATGGAAATGGGGATGGGACAGGGATGGGGATGGAAATGAGGACAGATATCAGGATGGGGCAGCGACAGGGCTAAGGAAGGAGGGAGGGCTGGGGACAGATACCGAGATTAGGAAGGGAACAGGGCTGGGTCTGTACCTGCACAGGAGCAGCAGGACTGGGGGAAGACACAGGGGAAAGAAAAAGAACCTCTCCCAATATTCTGTTTCAGCCCTGGCTGGGCAGAGGCCAGACTGGAAGAAGGCACATCCTCCTCCTCCTCCTCCTGGGCATGCAAAGCTCTGCTGGCTCCACTTCCCACAGCCACATTTTTGTATTCAACAGCTTTCTCCTCTTATCAAAGCAACCATGAGCGACTCACAGCTCGGCTGGGCCACGGGGCCCAGGGAGCGACAGGAGGAGGTGCCCCGATGGCCCCGGGGGAAGGAAGGAAGGAAGGGCTGGTGGCATCGCCCTGCTTGTAGCTTAGACCATGTGCAACACCAGGGATCCTCACGGGCTGCTCATCCCTGTGCTCGGAGTCAGGGCTTGTCCCTCTCTCCTGACACTCGGCAGTTGTTAAATATGGCAGGGGGTGCTGGTGTCACCCACCCTGTCCCCCACGTTCACTCGGGGCTGCACAGCTGCTCTCCTGCTGCAGCCATCCCTGCTCCGGGATGGTTTTTCCATCCTGCACGTCCCACTCTCAGCACACCCTGCCCAAGGGGCGCTGCCCCGAGCGTGCCCGTGATGCTCCCACGAGGTCACACAGAACCCAAAGGAGCCTCACAGGGCAGCAGCCACGCAGCCGGGAAGCCTCGAGCCCACACTTCACCAGATTTAGCCACAGACACGCTCCTAAAAATAGCCGGGAGCTGGGAGTGCAGAGCTGCATCTGCTGCCACAGGAGCAGGCGCGGAGCTCCAGCCCTCATCCCACGGGACTGGGGTGCACAGGACTGGGGTTTAAAGGACTGGGGTGCACAGGACTGGCCCCAGCACAATTTGGCTCAAGGAGAGTTTGGAGGCACCAGCCTGGGAGGATCCAGCCATGCCTGTGCCAGTCTGACGCCAGGGACAGGAGGACACCGGGATGGAGACGAGATGCTCTTGCTGCTGGGATGCTCCTAATCCACTGGGGAATTGGATGTGCAGCTGTGGATAAGAATGATGAGAGTTGATATTATTTAGCACCTTTAATGCAGGCAGGGCCCTGCAGCTCCTGTCTGGTGGGTGCAAGGAGATGGGTGGGTGTCCCTGGGGGATGTGGGGACAAGCTGGGGACAGAGGCAGGGCTCAGAAAGCTGCAGTGCCTGGCTGTGAGCTCTGCTGTGGCCCCAGCCCGCCCCTCATAGTGAGAGGGGCCTGACCTCCAGCTGATAAAACCCACTAAAAATACCAGGATAAATATGAGGGAATGCAGGCGGGCTGTGAGCATCCCGGGCTGGAGCAGCCAGCCCCCCCTCCAGCCTTGCCCAACCCCCCCAAATAACCCCAGCCCAAAATCCTAACCCGGGGCCCATCTGGTGTCCAACTGATGAGCACAGATGTGGTTGGGATTTCCGAGCCGGCTGGCAGCCGTTCAGACCTGTCGCAAGCTGCACCTGCTGCAGGATATTTTCCCTTCTGGATTTAATCCCCATCCCCCCAGCAGCCCCAGGCACCCCCCAGGGCTGGGTGGGCAGAAGGAGACCCCCCCCAAGTGATGATCTTCCTGACCCACGCCCATCCCTGCCATAAATGTGGACGTGGGAGCAGAGAAGGGGGAATTAAATGCCCAAGAGGGGTCGTGGGATGCCCAAATCTCAGCCCCGCACCAAGGAGATGCCTGGGGGAGGGGTTGGTGTCACAGCCACCCTCCCCCAGGGTGGATTTCACCACCTCTGGATGTTTTGGGAAGGTCAAAGGATTTCTGGGAGCATCCCCAGCCACGGAGACCCGAGCCTTTCGTGGCAGGCACTGAGCCCAGGGGATGCTCTGGGGTTTGGAAACCATCCAGAGCATTTCCCAGCCCCCCAGCCATTGCCCCCCAATTAACACCCCACTCTTCTGTTTTAACGAGGCTCTCCCAGCTCAGATGTTGACCCCTGTGATGATCGTGGAGCCTGCGGAGGGAATAAACAGCAAATCCCCTTTTAAATGAAGGGCTCGCCGAGGGATTAGGAGCGAAGGGGTGGCCTGTCCCCCCCTGCCGTCCCCCCGGGGGCTGCCTGCGCAGATATTCCGGCCAGGAGAGGCCTCGTCTGTCCGTCTGGCCCGTCTGAAGTGCTCCTGGGCGATAGGGAGTGATTAGGATTAGACACATCCAGGATGAGAGTTTTTTCACCAGATAGGGATGATAATGGGACCCATGGGGAGGATTACGGGCCCGGCTCTCCAGGAGAGCGGCCATCTGTGTGTCTGTGTGTCCGTCTCCTGCCGCCTCTGCTGCCCCAGCGTGTCCAGCCGGGCTCTCCCCTGTCCCTGCTGGATCCTGGGGTGGCAGCCCTGACCCGCTGCACCCCTCGAGGCTGCACCTCCCGCCCCATCCCGGCAGGGATCGTGTGGCAAGCAGGGCTCGGGGCCATCAGGGGTGGCCAAAGGGCAGCTCTGCAATGAGCATGGCCCCAGCATCCCTGGGAACCCAAAATCCCTGGGAACCCAGAATCCCTGGGAACACAGGATCATCCTGCATCCCTGGGAACCCAGAATCCCTGGGAACCCAGAATATCTCGGAACCCAGAATCCCTGGGAACCCAGAATCCAGGGGAACACAAAATCCCTGTGAACTCAGCATCCCTGCATCCCTGGGAACCCAGAATCCCTGGGAACCCAGCATCCCTGCACATCCTTAAGAACTCAGAATCCCTGCAGCCCCGGGCACCCAGCATCCCCGCATCCCTGCACATCCCCGGGGCACTCAGCATTCCTGCATCCCTGGGGAATTCAGGCGTCCCTCCGATATTCCTGGCTCAGGGCCGCCTCCACACTCCCGGGATGCTGCCGAGGATCAGGATGACACATCCCTGTGAGCTTTGCCATCCCTTGACCTCCCCATCCCTGGAGCGAGCGGAGCTCTGCCGGCCCGGGCCCCGCAGGGAGGAGGGTGGTGAGAACCGGCCCGTTCCCACCGCCCCTCGTCCCGCTCCCTCCCGGCAGCATTCTTCCCTGCTGAAGTCAGAGGCACCCGACACAACCCCCGGCTCCTGCCAAGGACAAACATTTCCTATTTGGGATGTTCACACCGCAGCCTCGGCTGTGACACGGCCCCCGCGTGTGCGCGGCCAGAGGGTCCCCGGGAAGGCTGGAGGATCCCGGGGAAGGCTGGAGGATCCCAGGGAAGGCTGGAGGGTCCCTGGGAAGGCTGGATGATCCCGGGGAAGGCTGGAGGATCCCGGGAAGGCTGGAGGATCCCAGGGAAGGCTGGATGATCCCAGGGAAGGCTGGATGATCCCGGGGAAGGCTGGAGGATCCCGGGACAGGCTGGAGGGTCCCAGGGAAGGCTGGATGATCCCGGGGAAGGCTGGAGGATCCCAGGGAAGGCTGGAGGGTCCCCGGGAAGGCTGGAGGGTCCCCGGGAAGGCTGGAGGATCCCAGGGAAGTCTGGAGGATCCCCGGGAAGTCTGGAGGATCCCAGGGAAGTCTGGAGGATCCCCGGGAAGTCTGGAGGATCCCAGGGAAGGCTGGAGGATCCCAGGGAAGTCTGGAGGATCCCCGGGAAGTCTGGAGGATCCCAGGGAAGTCTGGAGGATCCCCGGGAAGTCTGGAGGATCCCAGGGAAGGCTGGAGGATCCCAGGGAAGGCTGGAGGATCCAGGGAAGGCTGGAGGATCCCAGGGAAGGCTGGAGGATCCAGGGAAGGCTGGAGGATCCCAGGGAAGACTGGAGGATCCCGGGGAAGGCTGGATTATTCCAGGGAAGGCTGGAGGGTCCCAGGGAAGGTTGGAGGAGCCCGGGGAAGGCTGGAGGATCCCAGGGAAAGCTGGAGGATCCCGGGGAAGGCTGGATTATTCCAGTGAAGGCTGGAGGGTCCCAGGGAAAGCTGGAGGATCCCGGGGAAGGCTGGAGGATCCCAGGGAAAGCTGGAGGATCCCGGGGAAGGCTGGATTATTCCAGGGAAGGCTGGAGCTGCTGTGGCCACCGTGATTATGGCGGGGAGAGAGAGAGAGAGAGAGGGAGAGTGGCATTTTGAAGTTTGGATAAAACCTTAATTGAAGTCTTGGCTGGTGTTAATTATATTAAAGGCAGAGTGAGCGATGGGCTTTTTATTAGTTAATGAGGATTTTCATTTTCCGGCAGAGGAGCCCTTTGATGTTTCCAGGACTAATGGCTGTTAAATTCAACTTATTCGCTTTGCCACTGCTGGAGGGTGATGGGGGAGCAGGAGCTGCTCCAGTCACGGTGCCCAAAGCCCTGGGAGCCACCAGCCACTGCGGAGAGAGGACAGGGATTCTCCCAGCACGTCCCCACCAGGGTCATGTGGGAACAAGGATTTGGGGGTGGGAGATGGGCTGTCCTGCACATGAGCACAGCACCCAGCGTTCCTGCGTGTCCCTGTGCTGATCCCCCTGCATCCCACGGGCCCTCAGCATCCTTGGGCATCCCCGGGGCACCCAGCACCCCCAGGCTATCCCGTGTCCATCCAGCCTGCCCTGCTCTCCACACGGATTTTTCCAGCCTATCTCCAAACCCCACGCCAGGCTGCCTCTCTCCCGCCGCAATTAGCATTTATTATGATTGTTTTGCATTCATTACCCGCGGAGCCAGCGCTCTAGCCCATCTGAAATCATGTGCAAATTCCCTCTGCATCACTTTTCCCACCCTTGCAGGGGAAGGGCTGCACAGTTTGAATATTCCAGGCCTGGGGAGCGCCCCAGCCACGCTGCTGCTCCCCAGCTGGATGATTTGTAGCATTAATCAAGACCCAGAGCACTTTGCATTTCAAATGCTGCCAGGGAAGAGCCAGGCAGGAATCTGGGCTTTGGGGAATATTCAGGAGGAAAAGGGGTTTGTCCTCAGCCTCGCCTCGGCCCACGGGAGGTTCCGGGGTGGGAACTCCAGCGGGATCTCCCCACGTGGCAGAGCCCCGGGGAGCCCAGCAGCTACTGAAGGAGTTTTTGGGGTGTCCAGTGGGGCAGGATGGGGTGGGATGAGGGTGGCAGTGGGCACAGGACCCTCTACAGCAGCACTGACAGCACTTGGAGGGGCTGGGGTTCCCCAAGGCTGGGTCAGGAGTGGCTGCTCCCCCCGGACCCCCCAAATGGCAGCTCAGCCCCTCCTGGGGGGGCTCTCTGTGTGTGGCTGCCGTGGGGCAGGAGGGGAGGGCGGGGAGGGCTCTTTCCTGGTAATTACCCCTCGTCCTTCCCAGCCAGGCTCATGGAGGGAGCCGGGGGGGACACAGCTTAAGCTATCAATGGTCCTGCCTTGATGGGAATAAAATATGCACTGAAAGACATGAAAATGGAGTAAATAAAAGAGATAAAAATGGAACGATCAAGCCAGCAACTTCTCCTCCTCTGATTAAAAAGAGGGAGTGGGGGGGGGAAGAGGGGATGCGCTGAGCCCTTGAAGAGGCAGCTGCTGCCGCAGCCGCAGCCCTGATAAAGGGGCTGAGCAGCCTGTTTGGGAGAGATAAAGTGAAGTCCCAGCGTTTCCTGTCCTCAATCCAAGCCTTACCATCAATATTAATACAGCCTGACAAACTGGCGTTTAAGATAGAATAAATATAGACTGGTGCTGCTATTACCTAGACCTTATTAATCTGCTTGCAGGCATTTAAATGCCGTTAAAAATATGGAGTTTACTCGCTGGCACTTCAATAGCTTTACAATCCATCAGCGTTTTGTTTTCTGCCCTCCTCCTCCCCTTCCCGAGGTGCTGGCTCTGGGTGCCCACTGACCTGTGCTGCTCCGGGCTGGGAGAGAGGAGGGAGCTCTGCTGAAGGATGATGATGATGATGGGTGAGAGCTCAGCCCATGGAGGCACAAACCCCTCGGAGATGGTGAGTGGAGCATCCCAGGACTGGAGAGCCACAACCCTCATGTGATGGAAAATTCACCTGTGTGCTCCTCGCCGGGAGAAACTCGGGGCTCCGAGCCAGGGAATCAGCCCCAGAGACCCCAGGAAGGGAATCAGCCCCAGAGACCCCAGCCAGGGAATCAGCCCCAGAGACCCCAGCCAGGGAATCAGCCCCAGAGACCCCAGCCAAGGAATCAGCCTCAGAGTCCCCAGCCAGGGAATCAGCCCCAGAGTCCCCAGCCAGGGAATCAGCCCCAGAGACCCCAGCCAGGGAATCAGCCCCAGAGACCCCAGCCAGGGAATCAGCCCCTCCCGGAGCCCTGGGCAGCCTGTGGCATGGGCAGCATCCAGCAGGTGCTTGGGGAGCTGATCCCCATCCTGACTCCTCTGCTCCTGGCAGTGTGGATCTGGGCTGCCACACGTTGTGGCTCCTTCCCTGCCAGCCCCGGGCCACTGGGGCCCGGACACTGCTCGGTCCCCATCACTGTTCCCTGCCTCAGCATCCACAGGGAGGTAGGAGCAGCTCTGCATTCAGGAGTGCCAGGTGCATGGCAGGGCCACCACGCCACGGGGATGAATCCACGTGTGCCAGGGAGGACCCTGGTGTGGGGCAGGACCCCTGGGTGCCAGGGACACGGCAGGGTGTGGGGCAGGACCCCTGGGTGCCAGGGACACCGCAGGGTGTGGGGCAGGACCCCTGGGTGCCAGGGACACCGCAGGGTGTGGGGCAGGACCCCTGGGTGCCAGGGACACCGCAGGGTGTGGGGCAGGACCCCTGGGTGCCAGGCGCATGGCAGGGCCAGCACCCCCGGAGGTGGCGGGCGCAGATGGGGTGTGCGGGGCAGCGGCGGCGGGAGCGGCGCTCATTAGACGTGTATTATTCATCGGCAGCTTCTGTCGCCTGCCATCTGCTCCGGCTGCGCGGCGGGCGGGCGGCAGCAGCCGAACGGGGCTGCGCGGCCCCGCTCCTGCTGTCACACCTGGGCTGCCACCGGAGCCGCCCCGAGCGGGGGTGACACCCCGGGCAGCCGCGAGGGGTGCGCGGTGTCCCCGGGGTGCGCGGTGTCCCCGGAATGATGCCCCGCAGGGTGCGCGGTGTCCCTGCGGTGTCCCTGCGGTGTCCCTGGGTGATGCCCGCGGTGTCCCCAGGGTGCGCGGTGTCCCCGGGATGTCCCCGGGTGATGCCCGCGGTGTCCCCGGGGTGTGCGGTGTCCCCGCGGTGTCCCTGGGATGATGCTCCGCAGGGTGCGCGGTGTCCCCGCGGTGTCCCTGGGGTGATACCCGCGGTGTCCCCAGGGTGTGCGGTGTCCCCGGGATGTCCCCGGGTGATGCCCGCGGTGTCCCCGGGGTGTGCAGTGTCCCCGCGGTGTCCCTGGGGTGATGCTCCGCAGGGTGCGCGGTGTCCCCATGGTGTCCCCGGGGTGGTGCCCGCGGTGTCCCCAGGGTGTGCGGTGTCCCCGCGGTGTCCCTGGGGTGATACCCGCGGTGTCCCCAGGATGTGCGGTGTCCCCGCGGTGTCCCCGGGTGATGCCCCGAGGGGTGCGCTCCTCGAGGCAGGGAAAGGGAGCAGAGATTGCACGCCCTGGGTGATGTCCTGGGTGCCCCGGCCCCTCCCAGGCTACAGGCGGCTCTGAGCTGCTCCCAGATCTGGGGCTGGGCCCTGCATCCGTGCTCAGAGCAGGACGTTCCTCCTTGGAGCACGGCAGCCGAGCTCATCCTGTATCCAAGCAACACACACCTTCATCCCCTCGCCTTTTAATTAAAGCACTTGATGAACTTTCTAATGAGAGCGTGGCAGCCCCGTGGGCTCTCCGGAGGTGCTGCCAGTGCAGGAGGTGAGGTCCCAGCACGGGGGATGAGCATTGTCCCACTGCCCCGTTCCTGCCCCTCCGCTGCATCCCGCGGCTCACCCGCAGTCCCCGGAGCTCCCGCCAGGCCAGGCGCTCACTGCTCCACATTGATAATTGCCGGGTTTAATTACTTGGCAGCCAAATGACCTTTTGCATCTTCCAGCGAGGCCATGAAACGTCTCCCGGAGCGGGAGCAGTGGGAATGTGACAGGGCTGACACAGCTTCACCCCAGCAGAGTGACGGGGACGAGGCCGAGGTGGAAACAGGACCGAGGTGTGCAGGGACCCTTCAGTGTCCAGGAGAGCTGGGAACTGCCGTCCATGGCCTGCGAGGAGAATCCCTGGGGCAGGGCTCTCCTGGGAGCCGCATCCCGGCACAGGGGACGGTCCCTGCTGTCCCTTTGCTCTCCCAGGCTGCCTCTGGAGCAGCCTCATCCCTTCTCCTCCCCTTTTCTCCTGGAAATAAAGCCCCAGGGCTCAGCAGAGGCTGATGCCAGCCCACAGGCCGGGCACAGCCCCTGTGCGCACAGCTCCGTGTGCTCTGCCTCCGCCTCTCCCTCCCGCGGAAAGGAGCCCTTCTCCTGGTGATAATTACGGAAAAGTTCAGTGCTGAGAGAGGCGGGGGGAGGGATGTATTAAAATGCATGCGCACAGCTTGGGCCTCGCAGCAGATGTTGGCATAATTAGAGAGGAAAAAATTATGAAATTAATTTGTGGTTCAATGTAAATTTTGGCGTTGGGGGGAAAGCTGGCACGTGCTCCCTGGCTGCCAGCGGGACCTGCCGGGGGTCTGGGGGAGCACCGAGCCCGGCGAGGGGGCCGAGGGGTGGGGAATGGGTGTCCTCAGTGAGGAGGGGGTTTGGCAGTGCTGCACCCCGGCCCTGGCACAATGGAGAGGTGGGGAGCAGCCCGGGGAGAGGGATTGTGCCCGAGGAGATGGATCAGCAGCCCAGGGAGAGGGACCAGCAGCCCGGGGAGATGAGCTGCCGTTCCCTCCAAATGTGTGTGCAGACAGAGGAGGGCTGGGGAAATAAAAAGCGACCACTGGCCTTGGGTGCTAGTATCATTGACCCCCCCACAAATAAATGTTTTTTAATACATTCAGTGTCACAAACAGGCTGGGGGCCCTTCCCTATTGGGGGGACATGGCTGGGACTGTCCTTTAGGGGGACACACCCTGAGGTGGGCAAGGACCATCCTCAAACACGGTGCTGACATTCCCAGAGCACGCTGGAGCCAGACAAAGCTTTGCTTTTCCAACTCGGCTTTTCCCATCCCCTTTTCCCTTGGCAGATGAAGAGGAATTCATATCTGTCACCTTCCCCTGGCCCCCCCAGCCCCCCTGGCCCCGGGGAGGAGGTGCAGGCTCAGGTTAAAGCGCCGTGGAGCATCCTCCAGCCGCGGCTCTGCACCGGGCTAGCTTTGCCATCCCTGTGGGTGACGGATGTCCCGTGCCAGGGGGCACAACCTGCCACCACCACCTGGGAAATGGGGCTCAGCTCAGGGTCCGAGACGGGCAGAGAGGGGCTCGGTGCTGGACCTTGCAGCCCCACCTCTTGCAGGTGACATTTATTCGGCGTTCCCTGAATTGGTGCAGCTGAAGGAGAGGAGGAGCTGCAGGAGGCACGTGGGGATGGGTCAAGCTTGAGGTCAAGGAAGATGTGTCCAACTCAGCGCCTCCACAATGCAGTGTGCCCCCAAAACATGCACCCCAAACCATGGGAGAGTCCCCAGCATGGCCCTGAGCACCCCTAGAAATTCTGGGGCTTGCAGAGCTCCTGCTCTTCCCAGCTCTGTGGTGCCAGCTCCCCCGGGCAGCCCAGAGCCCCGGGACCCCAGGGAGGGCCACGAGCAGCCCCCATGGGTGCCTGGCTGTCCCTTCCCTTGTCCTCCAGCACAGCCTCGCCAGGGCCGGCCCTGCAGCCCGGGAGTCATTCCCACATCCCAGATAATCTGTGGAATAGCTGGAGGTGCATCCTTAGGATTTAGCGATGCTGTTGGTGAGACGTGGTGGGGCGAGAGGAGAGGGGGCCTCCGTGCTCCCCACACCGGCAGCGCTGGGATGCTCCCGACATCACTTACTGGGAAAGGTGGGACTGGGGAGCCCGGCAGAGACCCCCTGCACCCCTCACCCTCCTCCCGCGGCGCTGAGCAGAGCGGGTGCGACAGCCAGGCACGGGCACCGCGGGCACGGGCTCGTCCTGGTGCCCGTGCGCTCCTGGTGTGATTCCATCTGGCTCCATCTGCTCCGCCCGGGCTCGGCGGGACCGAATGTGGGTCGTGGCGAGCACGGGTGACACAGCGCGGAGCGGCCGGGCAGCAGCTGATCCCCCCGGGCTGTGCGGGCTGTGCCGCCGGCCGGGATTACCCAGCTGCTGCCGAGCTGGCACGGGGACCGTCTCCTCCGAAAGGTTCCCTTCCAGGGGATTACGGATAATGCATCTGGAGCAGCGCTCGCTCATCCAGGTTTGTGATTTATCTGAAAATCAAATTCCAGTAATCTCGCCTGCCATCTGGCCCCCGCGGACCGCCCCGGCGGGCGGGAGGGTCGGGGCGGGGGGCTCCGAGTCCCTCCCCGAGCATCCCCCGAGGGAAGGACGGAGCGGGCTGTGGCTCCCTGAGGTGCTGCGAGGCCGTCTGGGAAGGAGATGCCCCAGGAAGCATTTTCGGGAGGGTGCGGAGTGCCGGGATGCGCGCAGGACCTGGAGAACTCAGCTCCGCGCAGGGACGTCCCTGTGTCCCTGTGTCCCCCTGTCCCTCTGTCCCGCACATCCCGGGGAGCTCCAAGCCGTGCAGGGATATTCCCGCACATCCCTGGGTGTCGGGCAGAGCCCGGAGAGCTCCGTTCCCTGCAGGAACACGGGCGGGAGGGGGTGACGACCCCCGGCCCTGTCCCGTGTCCCAGCAGGGAAGGCAGGAGGGAGCAGGATCCATCCTTTCCCCCGGCAGGAGCGGCCCGGAGGGGAGCCGGAGCCCCCAGCATTCCCCTCCCTGCCCCTCATTCCCAGCTCATTAAGGCTCTCCCATTATTCTGACATTTTGTGCGCGTCACGTAGCGGGAAGAAGTAATTTACTTAGAAGAAATTAAAAGTTCATTTTAATTGAGCGC
This sequence comes from Poecile atricapillus, assembly GCF_030490865.1. Lineage (NCBI taxonomy): Eukaryota > Metazoa > Chordata > Aves > Passeriformes > Paridae > Poecile > Poecile atricapillus. The sequence continues at coordinate 20,530,038 of NC_081258.1, forward strand.
ACACTGCAGTATGCAAATGCGGGCGCATTATGTACACTGATGCGGAGACAAAGGCTGTAATCAACTGTTAACCCTTTCCGAGCCGGCCCCGCGCTCCTCCTCAGCGCCGGCACCGCTCCGGCCACTCCGGGGACCCCACACCCACATTTGGGATGTGCCCCTCGCCCGCAGCTCCCGGAGCGGGGGGAAGGATGAACCCCCCGGGCATCGCTCGGTGCCGCTGGATGCGGGAGTCACACAGGGATGCCGGGGACCGAGGTGTCCCCAAATCGCTGTGACGCGCTGGGATGGCTCCGAGCCAGCGAGACGGGGTGGATGGTGGGGCAGGGGGTCTCCAGGGGTGAGGAAGGCATTTTGGGGAGTTTGGATGGAGGTGCAAAGGGGATATCCCTGGGGAAACGTGTCCAAAGGCAAAAATACGGCTCTTTGCAGCTGCAATCACCCTCAAATCCAGCAATAGCTGGATAGTGATAGCCGGATGTGAGGGTGGTCCAGCTGCCACGAGCCCGTGATATTCCCAACATCCTGTTGATATTTTTTAATGTTGGGTTTTTTTTTTTTTACTACCTGTCAGACCTGAGATTTTTTTTTAATGGCAGTGCAAATGGAACTGGCTCACAGATGCGAGATGACAGCCCGCTGCGGGAGACAGACAAATTACCTCCAACCTCGGCTCAAGACGCCCACAGACTCCCAAACAAAGGGAGACGGTGTTTGGGGGCTGTGATGAGTTATCAGTGCTCAGCCAGGCTGCCCACCCTGGTCCTTGGGTGTTCTTTGTGTGCAGCATCCGCGGAGATCCCGTGTGGATTCCATGGGGCACTCCCGCTGCAAAGGGGTTTGGGGGAGGCACAATCTCATCCAACCTCGTATCATGGGTGGATGGCGTTCATAATCAGAGAAATGTGAGGGAAAATGTGTCCCTTGGAAAGGGACACACCGGGGTTGACAGAGTGGACCCAGCCAGCCTTTGCAGGAGGGGTGGCACTGTCGGGAATCCCTTCTCCTTGCTTTGCCAGGGACACATCTGGGATGGGACCCTGCCACCCTGAGGGGGTGACAATGGGTGACTTTTCATCCTGGAATCACACGGGGAGGAGGGCTTGGTGCCACCTTGGAGCTGCCACCTCCACCTCAGCCTCCCTTTCTCTGCCCTGTGCTCCCGGGAGCTGCGAGCCCGGTGTTCCCAGCGAGCCCCCGAGGGCAGCCCGGGTGGTCGGCAGGATTTAATTGCTGTGTGTAACCTTTGCAGCCCGTCCCACGTGCCGGCTGGGCGCCGGCTCCGCAGCTCCAGATGGCACCCGGGAAAGAGTTAAGTCCGCTGTGATCAACAGCAAGAAGCAAGTGGTAAACAGTTTTTCTCTCCCTCTGCTAAATTAATATGCAAATTCCCCCCCTTCTCTCCCCCCCCCCCCCCCTTGCTTCGAAATTAGCGAGGTAGAATGCTTGGGCTAATTATGCATTCAAACGAGCAGGCTTCGTTAATGTGGCACTAAGAGGAGCCTGAAAATGATTGTGAGACGATGAAATTGAAATTGGAGCACGGCACTTCTAATGCATCTGGAGTCACTCTTGCGTGCCCCGGCAGATGTAACCTGGCAGTGACCGGCAGCTCCCGGGCACCCGCAGCACCCAGAGCCTCCTCCAGCTCCCCCACCCTGCTCCACAAGCTCCACAAAATCCTTTACAGAGTTTCCCTTGGGGATGGAAGGGTGGGATGGCCCTGAGCACCCAGAGCTCCTGCTGTGGGGTAGGGATGGGGCAGACAACCCGGAGCATCCCCAGAACACGGAGAAGGGTTGGGGTTGGGACTGATGGTGCTCCAGGCGAGCAAAGCAGCTCCTGGCACAGCCCTCGAGTGTCCATGCAGGTCCCCTGGGTGATGCTGACATCAGCTCCTGTGCTCCCATGGTCTGGAGCAGGGCTGGGAGCACCTTCCTCCTTCCCAGGCAGAATCCTGGCCCCCAAGGCAACCGACAGGGCCCGGGCGTGTTTGGAAAAGCTCCACTTGTGCTTGCAAGGATAAACCTCTGGATGAATGAACCTTCTTCACTCCCGGGGAATCCTGATGGCTGCAGGAGGGTCACAGGGATCCCATTCCCATCTCCACATCCCGGCAGATTCGGTGCTAGGGGATTGTTGACACATCCCAGCAAGGACCAGGCTGGTGGCACATCCACATCCATCACATCACGAGAGCCACAGCCCCAGGACTGTCCCACAACACCGGGGGTGGCACTGTGGCATCCAGGGCCAGGCTGGGGCAACTCCTATGGGCCCGAGAGCTGCAGAGGAAAAGAGGGAGAAAAAGTTGAGGGTGACAAGACAAATAGGGAGATGTTTTATTTTTGGGGATGGGTTAGGATGAGCAGCATTTTTGAGGATGAGCAGCCACCAGCTGCAAGAGGCACAGGGGATGATGAGGGATTCATGGGAATACTGGCTCAGGATGTCACCAGTCCCAGTCTCCTCTGGGATAACTGCTCCCTGCCCATCTGCACAGCCCTGGATGCAGCCACCCAAGGGCTAAACCCGACTTCCCATGGGACACAGCAGCACCGTGGGACCAGCAGAGACGGATGTCAGTGTTAAATATTCATCAGAGGTGTGGAATTTACTGGAAGCATCCATTAGGAGGTAACGCCCCATCCACAGCGTGCTCCCGCAGCCGGGCCATGCCGAGGTGGGCGGAAGGCGGCGGGGGAGGGAGACGGATGCTCCGGAGGAGGCTGCGGAGCCGTAAACCAGATGCACTGCTAGGAATCAATGAGGAGCTACAGACTTTAGGCACTCAACCACCGGGAATGAAGAGAAGGAATAAACAGACAAGGAGATGAATAACACCCCGGAAAGGAGGGGAAGGAATGGGGGAGCAGCAGGGATACACATCCTGGAAGAGATGATCCCTGGGAGTGGGATGGAATGGCATGGTTTGGTCCAGGGGGATGCAGACCCTGGAGGAGATGATCCCCGGGAGTGGGGTGGGATGGAATGGCATGGTTTGGTCCAGGGGGATGCAGACCCTGGAGGAGATGATCCCTGGGAGTGGGGTGGGATGGAATGGCATGGTTTGGTGTGGAGGGATGCAGAGCTCCAGAGCAATGTCGAGCATCCCAGAGAGATGCTGAGCAGTCCTGAGGACACACACCTTGGCAGGGGACGCTGTCGGGCTTGGAGTGAGCTGTGGTGTGCCCGGGCAGGGCCGGGGCCGGGCCATCCCACGGGCACCGGGAGCCGCCGCACCGGCCGCGCTCCGCAGCGTGCCCCGGGGTCGGGGCTGGCACACGGAGGGGGTTGTTTTCCTCATCTCTCCGGTAATTTTTCCCTCTGACTATGATGCATAGCGGTGCTAATTCGGCACGTTGCCATTAATTCCAGCACAGCTGCCGCTCTCTCCCTCAAGGCATTTCGCTAATACTCGGCTTCAGAGCCTCTCAGCAAATTAACATCATTTGTTCTGCAGAACATGTTTTATTTCTACACTACATGCATAGCTTATTACTCCTCCAGAAACTCGGGGTGTGCAGGAGGCAGCGCCGTGGGCACAGCCCTCCAGAGCCAGCCCTGCTCCCCTGCTCGCCGTGCCCATCCCTGGGCGGGCACAGGGACACGGCGCTGTCCCTTGTGCCACCTCGCACTGACCCGAGCTGGAGCTGCAGGGATTTTCTCCCAGTGCCAGGATGCTCTGGTGCTGTTGGAACACCCAGAGCTGCTGATGTGAGGGGGGATGGTGGCAGTGTGCTGGATCAGTCACTGGCTGGCATCTCCTGCATCCCCCTGGCCTGATGCCACCTCTCAGTGCTCCTACATTAAGGGACAGAGGTGGCAAGATGTCCCGGGATGTCCAGGCCAGGCTGGGGCTTGCTGGGTGTGACACTGAAAGGAGCCAGGAGCCCCCAGCACCAGCAGAACAGCTCAGACGCTCTGGCAGCAGCTCTGGGATGGAGCAGAGAACCCCCCACACGGCCCTTGGTGCTGAGCCCGGGCTGTCGGTGTGGGTGAGAGCTGGGCAGAGTGTCCCCAGGCAGTGTCCCCAGGCAGGCACAGGGTCCTGCCACCACCCACCAGCCCCTGCCAGTGATCGCTTCAGGTCTTTCACTTTGATTAAGGTTATTTAAGCTTTTTACCAAAACATAAAACCTGATTGTTTGCATAAACAACCTAATTGGATTATAGTGCACAGCATCGCTAATGCCGCGGGCTGGCTGGGAGCCGGCGGGAGCGGGGAGCACCGGGAGCACCGGGAGCACCGGGAGCACCGGGGGCACCGGGAACACCGGGAGCACCGGGGGCACCGGGAACATCGGGAGCACCGGGAACACAGAGAACATCGGGGGCACCGGGGCCACCGGGGAGCACCGGGGAGCACCGGGAACAACGGGAGCACCGGGAGCACCGGGAACACCAGGAGCTGGGACGGGAAGGGGATTGGTGAGACCCCTCCGTGCCCCACGCCGGGGTCTGCATCCACCTGTCCCCTTCTCCCAGCGACGGAGGGACCCTCCTCGGGGCGGGTGAGACCGGTGTCCCCCCACGCGGCTCCGGCTGTGCCCTTGCTGATGCCTCACCTGCAAGGCGAGAGGGGACAAAGCCCCCGCTGGTGGGAGGAGGAAGAGGAAGGTGGAGGAGCCGAGCGGGAAGCAGGGGGCCGGGAGCTTTGCAGGAATGCTGCCTGCGCAGCGTTTCCATGGCTGGGAGCTGCAGAAGGCTTTCATGGCAAGAGGCGGAGAGGCTCCATGAATATTTCATTAGGAAAGCAATGTGGTGTGCTGCAGAGAACATCTGGCTGGAGTCCCTGGAGACCCCTGCCTTGTGCAGGAAGCAGGAACTGTGAAATACGGAGGAAAACGAGGGAGAGGGGGAGATGGGGGGATCATCCCGTGACACGGGGAGCGTTCCTGCCCTCTTGGCCCTGCACTGGGCAGCGCGGGGCGGGCGCACGGCTTCGTCCTCTGGGCAATGACGGGGGCTGGAAAGGCTGCGGTGGTGCCATCCAGGAGGATCCTTCCCTGAACATTTTGGGGACCAGGCTGCAGCAGGCCGCTGTGTTTAATCCCGATATCCAATGCAGGAATGGGCAGAACTGCTCCCCCTGCTCAGAGCTGAGTGGCCAGGTGATCAGCGAGGCTGGAGCATTGGGATGGGATGGGATGGAATGGGATGGGATGGGATGGGATGGGATGGGATGGGATGGGATGGGATGGGACATCTCTTGCCTCACTCCTCATCACTCCCAGGGAGATGCTGATGCCCTCAAAGCTGGGATCCCTGCCCTGGCTCCTGCAGGTGATGGGTGCTGAGGGAGGTTTGTCCTGCTGGGGTTGGTGAAGAGCGGACATCCCCAGGCACAGCCAGGGTCCTTCAGGGGTGCAGAGCAGCAGGAACTGGGGTGCTGTGAGATCTGGGATTGCCAGCATCTGTTTCCCTTCAGTACCAGCTCCTTCCCCCAGCACAGGCCAGGTTTGGTGCTTGGGGACCCTTTTGCAGTCACTTCAGTGCCAGTGCCAGTGCAGCGGTGATGCCACGCTGTTCCTGCCTTGGGAATGGCTCCCACATTGCTCCTGCACCCCGGGCAGCCAGGAGGACACACAGCAGCACCAGCTCTCTGCCCTGCACCCTCAACCCCCTCAAGGCTCCCCACTGCCCCCCACAGCCCCAGCCCCACACAAACACCCACTCACACCCCATTTACACCCGGCATCGTGCGAGTCATGGCCATGGCACCACGAGCTTCCTGCTGCCCTGCAATCCTGCCCTTCCCTCCTCTTCCCCAGCATGGTGATGGGTTTGGGGGATCCCTGCCCACCCTCCCTTTCTCCTTCTCACCCAGGCACCAGGCTGTGCTCCGGGGCAGCCCCGGGCTGGGAGCAGGGCGCATTTCCCACGTGCCAGCACTGCTGGTGGCAGGACTTTGGCTCGCACCTCCCTTCCTGCAGCCTCGCCAGCCCCGGCCCCTCCGCCGCCGGCAGACAAAGCCCACAAAGCCACACAAAGCCACAACCTCGCTGGCCGGCCCCGCGTGCGGCAGAGCCTCCGTGCAGCCCCACGGCGAGCCCGGCACTGTGACCGCCCGTGCCAGGCAGCGCTGCGGGCAGGGACGGACGGCGGGACAGGCCAGGCAGGAGGTGGAGGGAAGGACAGGCAGGAGATGGAGGGAAGGACAGGCAGGAGATGGAGGGAAGGACAGGGAGGCCGCGGGCAGGCTGCGCGGAGCGGAGCCGGCCGGGATGCGCAGCCTGGCGCAGACACATGCACGCACACGCACACCCTGCAAAACGAAGGCAAATACCTCTGTCCTCTGCGGCTCCTCCGGCTGCCGCCCGTCCTGCCTCGGCCACGCCGTGCCTCCTCCACGCCGCCCGTCCTCCATGTGCCCACGCCGGGACGCGCTGCCAGAGCCTCCTCTCCGCCGCCGGTGGGTTTTGGCCCCCGCTGCCTGCTGGCGTTTTGGCAGCCTCGCCGCTCCAGCGATGGCATGTGTCCATTATTTTTTTTTTTTTTTTCCCTCTCTCTCCCTTTCACAATCCGTCCTCCCCAGCCTTCTCTGCCGGTGCCTCCGGAGCCGCCTGCGGTGCCAGCTCGCAGGGAAATTGGCAGCGAGCGCGGCACAGGGATCCTCCCGCAGCTGACGGAGCCCTGCCAGGCGCAGGCAGCCCTTCTGCCAGCCACCAGCCTTGGCACGGGGGGCCGGGGGGCCGCGGGGGGCTGCCGAGGCTTGGCAGCCCTTCCCCGGCACTGCGCGCCCCAGCCGCCGCCACGGCTCCGCTGCCAAATGCCAAATGGGGGGAGGAAAAGGGGAGAAGGCAGAGAAAGGAGTTGGCTTCGCCGTGCCCGGTGGCGGGGACCCACCAGGGACCCCTTCCCTTCGCCAAGGCCAGCTGGGCGACGTCCTCGTCCCTCGGCGGAGGCTCCGGAGCCCGTCCACGGTGCCGGCGTGGCGTGGAGAGGCTCAGCCCCGTCTGTCCCAAGTTGTGCCCCCAGCCCAGTCGGGAAAGCCCATGGCAGGGATGGCAAGCGCCGCCGCAGACCGGCGATGCTGCGTGGCGAGGACGGCTCCCACAGACACACCTCTTACCCAGCATCCGTCTGCTGCATAGGGGGGCCCGGGAAATTGGGAAGGGGAGAGCGGAGGAGGGACTTCTGGCGATGGGTGGGGGTTTTGGGGTGCCCTCTGGCCGTGTGTCACCTGGCACGGCCGTCTCAGCCTTGTGCAACAGAGCAGCCCCAACTTGTGCCAAAATCCTGGCCCCGGCGGTTCGCTCGTGCCATGGCTCCATCCTGGCCAGCCATGGGCGTAACAGCCAACCCTGCTTTTCTGGCTTTTCTTCCCAAAACTCCTGGCTTGGGTGTCTTTTTTGTAGATAGAAGTGGGTACGTGGCTTGTGCCTCCACCGGAGCTTGGATGCTCCTGCTGCCAATGCCTTCAGAGGGCCCCTAAGGCCAAGGGACGTGGATGGGAATCGCCAGGCAGGTGATGGGGAACAGCCCAGTTCCTGCTCAGTTTCTCCCAAAATCGCTCATTTACTGGGAGCCACATTCACTGGGAGGGACAGGGGTGCTGGGCCAGGCACCAGGAGCACACAGAGAGCTGCGGCCATCCCTGGTTGACAGCTTTACCCCCAATTAGGGATGTTTAATGGAGCTGGCAGGAGGAGCCAGGAGCCCTCCATGGGGTAGGACGAGGTGTGAGTGGGTCACACCGACCCTTCCCATCCTCCTGCCACGCTTCACCCACTGTCCCTGGGTGGTGGCACATGCCAGGCCGTGGATGTGGCAGCTCCTGGGATGGCAGTGACTGCGTGTGCCACAAGAATATTCCCGGAGCCATCCCGCCGTGCCCCGTGCCCCCGTGGCCCGGTGGCTGTCCCCGGCCTGCTCGTGTCACACGTGCGCCTGCCATTTCCTCAAATAAGCAGCTAATCTCCATCAATCATAATTCCGGGCAATTATCATAATAGGGCCATTTTGCACTTATCCTCGCCACGTGACGCAGGAGCCACTTAGGGCTGCACTTCACGGCGAGCAGCTCGGAGCTGCTCCCGTCCCCGGGGAGTCCCCATGGCAATCGTGTCCCCTGCGGGCCCCTGGGGACAGAGCGGGCCCGCAGCGGCTGCAGCAGGGAGGGAAGGGATGCTCCTTCTGGGAGGGATGTGGGCAAGGGGGGAACCTCTCAACCACGGAGGGAAACAGAGGGAGATTTTGTCCCTGCCATCCGCCCTGGGAGCAGCAGCACAGGGTTAAAGCCTGGAATGGGGATGCTCAGTCTGCTTTCTGTCACAATAGAGCAGTGTCGCGGTGCCACGTGGGCAGGGGACAGGGCCAGCACCCCCTGCTGACCTTCCGCTGCCTGGCGGGGAGCAGCTTAGGGAGGCTGGGAAGTGGTGAGGTGGGGGATTAGGGGCCAGCAGATGGATGCGGATCAAACATTTCACTGCTCCTTGTTTACAACACCCTCCTGGGCAGCCATCGGGGACCCCGGCGCTGCTCTGGCTCTGTCCTTCCTCGGGCTGGGGCAGGATGGGGATAGGGACACACTCCCCATGGTTTTGGGGTGTCCCAGTGGGGATGGGCAGGCTCCCACCTTGCTGTGCTGCATCTTCACTCCAAGCAGTGGAAACTGCCAGTGCCCCCATCCCATCCCATCCCATCCCATCCCATCCCATCCCATCCCATCCCATCCCATCCCATCCCATCCCATCCCATCCCATCCCATCCCACCCCACCACAGAGCCGTGGGATGAGCTCGCAGTCACCCTGAGCATTCCCACAGCCCAGCAGAGTGTTTGTGGTGTTTACACCACCCCAGTAATTACTTTCCTTTTATTTTTTTTTTCTTTAATAAATACGGATGTGCCACAAGTAAACTCCAGCGTAATAAAAGCTTTCTGCTGGATCCATAATTAATCACCGAGCTGAGCAAGGCGGGGAGGGCAGGCGGAAAAGCCTCCTGCTGGTGCGGGCTGCGGGGAGGGACCTGAGAAGCCGTGGTGGCAGCTTGGGGACAGCGCAGTGCCCCGGGGACCATGGCAGCAGCCGAGGCCGGGGGTCTGTGGGTGGGCAGGGCTGTGCTGCAGCCGGCTCTCGGGTTCTGCTCCAGCTGTGAGGGCACATCTGGACTGTCCCCTCCCCGATGCAGATGGGGAGCTGCTCCTTCCCTCTCTCCGGGAGAGTCCCCACGGCTCCTCCCGGCCCCTCCCGGCCCCGGGAGCAGCCTGCAGCCCCACAGTCCCGGCCTGGAGGGCAGTGACCGCGGCTGAGCATCGTCTCCGGGGATGTGGCGGGCTCCAGATGGCCGCTGGGCACCAGGTGCCGGGGGCCGGAGCGGCAGAGGGTGGCTGGGGTGACATCTGCCGTGCACACGGCCAGCTGGCCTGCCACCATGGTGGGGAGCACGGTCCTGTCACCCCCACGGGGCGGGAAGCCGCTCCTGGCACATCCCGGGATGTCCCAGCTCTGTCCCCAGCACGTGTGTGCTGTCCCTGCCAGTCCCTGCGGCACCACGGGGGTGCTGGAACCCCCCCACACCCGCGGAGGGGGCTCATCCCTGCGGGGACCTGCTGGCACACGGGAGGGTGCACAGGGACACTGGGGGTGGCAGGGCTGGGCACACCTGCAGTGAGGTGGCACCTGCTGGCACTGGGGCCACCTGGAGCTGCTGGGAGTGTTGGGAGCCTCCGGCAGCAGCTCTGAACGGGGCTGGTGGGTGGTGGGGAGAGAGAACGGGGTGTAAAATGGGAACGGTGTGAGAGCTGCACAATGGGGACACAGCTGTGGCATGGGGAGGAACTGAGGAAGGAGCTGTGGGATGGGGAGGAACTGAGGAAGGAGGTGTGGGATGGGGGGAATTGGGGAAGGAGGTGTGGGATGGGGGGGAACTGAGGAAGGAGGTGTGGGATGGGGGAACTGAGGAAGGAGGTGTGGGATGGGGGAACTGAGGAAGGAGCTGTGGCATGGGGAGGAACTGAGGAAGGAGCTGTGGGATGGGGAGGAACTGAGGAAGGAGGTGTGGGATGGGGGGAATTGGGGAAGGAGGTGTGGGATGGGGGGGAACTGAGGAAGGAGGTGTGGGATGGGGGAACTGAGGAAGGAGGTGTGGGATGGGGAGGAACTGAGGAAGGAGGTGTGGGATGGGGAGGAACTGAGGAAGGAGGTGTGGGATGGGGAGGAACTGAGGAAGGAGGTGTGGGATGGGGGGAATTGGGGAAGGAGCTGTGGGATGGGGGAACTGAGGAAGGAGGTGTGGGATGGGGAGGAATTGGGGAAGGAGCTGTGGGATGGGGAGTGTGCAGTGAGGAGGAAATGGGGACAGGGCTGAGCCGTGGGGATGGAGCTGGGCCACAGCTGAGAGACACAGAAGGATCTGTGCCATGGGGACCACAGAGATGGGGATGGAGTGGGAAGGGAGCTGTGCTGTGGGGAGCTCTGCCACAGAGAGCTGTGCATGGAGAGCTGTGCCATGAGGAGAGAGCTGTGCCATGCAGAGCTGTGCCATGAGAAGGGAGCCGTGCCATGGAGAGCTGTGCCATGAGAAGGGAACTGTGCCATGATGAGGGAGCCGTGCCATGATGAGGGAGCCGTGCCATGATGAGGGAGCCGTGCCATGATGGAGCTGGGGCTGTGCAGAGCTGTGCCATGATGAGGGAGCTGTGCCATGATGAGGGAGCTGTGCCATGGAGAGCTGTGCCATGATGAAGGAGCTGTGCCATGATGAGGGAGCTGTGCCATGATGAGGGAGCCGTGCCATGATGGAGCCGGGGCGGTGCAGAGCTGTGCCATGATGAGGGAGCCGTGCCATGATGAGGGAGCCGTGCCATGATGGAGCTGGGGCTGTGCAGAGCTGTGCCATGACGAAGGAGCTGTGCCATGATGAGGGAGCCGTGCCATGCAGGGCTGTGCCATGATGAAGGAGCTGTGCCATGATGAGGGAGCCGTGCCATGATGAGGGAGCCGTGCCATGATGGAGCTGGGCCCGTGCAGGAGCACTGGCTGCTCTCCCCACCAGCACTGGGATCCCGGCCGCGTTTCCGCTCCCACCCCGCTGAACCTCGCGGGCTGCGGCCGAGCCCCGGTGGAAACACAGCTGGGGAGGTGGAAACACAGCTGGGGAGGTGGAAACACAGCTGGGGAGGTGGGTGGGGGTCACCCCGGCCGTGCCGCTTCACAGCTCACCGCACACAGCCACAGAACCTCGTCTCCAGCGCGGAGCAGGGCCTGGCCATGGTGTGCCATGTGCCTCCCTGCCATCCCTGTGTGGCCCCAGGGAATCTGGGTGTCCCCAAGGTGCGTCTCTGGGGTCTCTGCATCCCTGGGATGTCCATGTTAAGGTTCCACGAGTCCAGGCCATCCTTGAACCTTTCCCCGAATCCCGGAACGCTGCAGACGAGGCCCATGGCCCCAGGGCCCGCAGGGCGGAGATGGAGCGCCACACCATCCCACACGCCCGCCGTGACACCCGAGGACACTGGTGACGCTCCGGGGGGGCTGCAGGGACAGTCACCCCCGCTGCCACCCGGCCCAGCCCCCCGTGGATGTTTTGGGGCCAAATCCCAGCAAACCCGGAGCGGTGTGGCGGAACATCCGTGCGCGGAACGTTCGGCTCGCGGCGCAGCGTTCCCGCCGGAGCTGTTCGCGGCCGGACCGGCCCCCCAGCGGCAGGTGAGGCCCCGCGGGGCTGCGGGAGGCGGCGGGGCTGGGACGGGCCCAGAACGGCCCCGGGATGGCCCCGGAACGGCCCCGGGGTATCCCAAAGGCAGAGCGAGCCGGGGCCTGCTGCCCTCGGCCCGGTGCGCTCGGACCCGGCCCTGATTCCCCGCTGGCTGCGAGGCCCGCGGCGGGGGCGCGTCCGTGGTCGCGGTTCCTCGGGAATCGCAGGGCGAGGATTTTTCCTATTCCTGCTCTGGGATGTGCCGTGAGTAGGCTGCGGGCAGGAGGGTGGGATCCGTTCCGGAATGAGAGAAGAATAAAGCCCTGAGGGTGGGGAGGCCCTCCCAGCTGTGGCTGCCCCCGGATCCCTGGCAGTGTCCAGGGCCAGGCTGGACATTGGGGCTTGGAGCACCTGGGACAGGGGGAGGTGACACTGGATGGGCTTTAAGCTGCTGTCCAATCCAAAACTTTCCCTATTTTTTGCTTTGTGAGAAGGGCAGAACAGTCAGCATCCCTGGCATTATTTGATACCTTTTCCAAGTCTGTTTCTCTTAGTTACTTTATGATTTTACAATAAAATATATTTTTAATTTTTTTTATAAGAATAAAGTATTTTTTTATCTCTGTTGCAGAAACAGCCAGGAATCCCAGGTATTGCCATGGCTGTAAATGAGGAAAGGGTGGAATCCTGCAGGTCAGACTCACACTGGCACTGACACACTCACAGCTGGGGATGCATTTGATGCCCTTTATGCTCAGAAGGTGCACAGGGGGCTGCACAAAGTGCACAGGGCTGTGCAGCTCCCAGTTTGCACTGGTTTTGTTGTGCTGGGAGCTGGCGAGAGCCCTCCAGCTGCTTTCAAATCTTCAGCCTGAGGAGGAGGACTTGGATTTTCCCTTCCAGGGGGATTTGAACCTTCCAAGGCAGCAGAGCCACATCTCTGCACTACCACCACCTTCCCTTGGGCTCTTGGGACAGACTTTGTTTCCAGGTGTGCTGTGCCAGACTTTGTGGCACTCTGAGCAACGGGAGGGGATGGAAACAGCCCCTGGATTTACTTCCCTGTGCCCAGAGTGTCTGCACACATCCCCAGCTCTCTGGAGCCAGCATTCCCAGGCCTGGCTGAAGGTGCAGCTGTTAATTGCTCCATTAAACACAGACTGGTGGGAATGGGGTAATTTGATTTTTGGAAGGAGCTGGAGGAACAGTGAGAGCACTGAGAGCATCAGCCACGCTGCTCCTGGGCAAACACAGCTTCCAGTTCATGCCCCTCTTAATGCTCAGGGCATTGACACCTTGCCAAGGCCACAGGTTCAGTTTAGGCTGTGAATTAGGTCGGGTTTTTACGTTTTAGTCTCTCCAGAGCAGTGCAAAGACGTCACACGAGCTCTGCCTTGAGCTGCTTTGTTTTTTTCCATGCTGGTGGCAAATATCAGGAGTTCCCACGGTCACCCCGCTCTGGGGCTGAAACCTCTCTGCTCCCCCAGATGTTTCCACCCTAAATCACAAGCTTGTTTTGCAGAAGCAGAAATCGAGGTTGATTTGCAAAAGAAAATCTGAGCAGGGCCAGTGTCTGGGTGGGGAAATGCTTCGAAGGTGGAGGGGAGAGACCGCAGCGTTCACAGAAAATAAACTCTTGTGCAGCCTGAGCTGAGGGCAGCCCTGGCCAGCTCTTCCCTTTGTTCCAGCTCCTCCCCACAGTGGGAAGCTGGGCTGGGAGGCTCTTGGAGCTGAGCTGCTCCACTAATAGGCATTTATAAAAAAAAAATGGGAAAAATCAGGTTGTTATTGCCAGCGTCAAGGAAGTGTCACGGACGCTCTCGCAGAGTGAGAGCTTGTCATCCTTTGGCTGCTTCCTCTTGTCATGGAATCTCTCTGGGGATGGTTTGGTGCTGATTGGATTCTGTGCAGCAAATCCCTCTCTCCTGCCACAGCCCTGTCCTCTCCTCTCTGCTCGCCGTTGCTGTATGGAGAGGGTGCTCCAGGCTGTGCAGAGGGGTTTAGGATTCTTCACAGAACCATGGAATGGTTTGGCTTGGAAAGGACCTTAAAGCCCATCTCGTTTCACCCCCTGCCTGCCAGGGGACATTGGAAGGTGTTCCTGCCCATGGCAGGGGGTGGAGCTGGATGGGCTTTGAGGTCCCTTCCAACACAAACCATGCTGGGATTCTATGGAAGCTGGTTCATCATTGCAATTAGCTGGATTTTAGGGATCAGAGGCTGTGCAGGGAAGGGTCTCTGCCTCCTGCTCCATCGTGGCAGGACCCAGGGATGCTCAGGCTGCCCAGGATGTGGCACTCTGAGGCAGGGACATAAATAATACAGTGGGTATTATTCAAATGAGGGCTGCCACTTTTCCTGGGTGGGAATAACCCCCTGGGTGATCCCTGTCTCTGTTGATGTGTTCCCATCATTGCTTTCTGCAGAATTGCTTCAGCCTGGCCGTGCTGGCGGGATGCTGCTCCCCCTGCTCTTCCCCCAGGTGTGTCGGCCCCTCCGCTGCCTCCTCCGGGACCTGTCCCACTGCAGATGGGATGGGAAGAGGGCTGGCTGTCCCCACAGGGCTCTGCACACAGCCTGGGCCACCTGCAGCAGTGACATCACCCCTGTGTTCACCAGGGCTCCGGCTTTTGGGGACAAAGTGGCCATCATTGACCAGAACGGGGAGCACACGTACAGGGACCTGCTCAGCCGCAGCCTCCGCTTATCCCAGGAGATCTGCAGGGTCCTGGAGTGCCCCAGCAGGGACCTGAAGGAAGAGAGGATCTCCTTTCTGTGCCCCAATGATGCCTCCTACGTGGTGGCCCAGTGGGCTTCGTGGATGAGTGGGGGCATAGCAGTGCCCCTGTACAGGAAACACCCCGTGCCTGAACTGGAATACGTGATCCAGGATTCCCAGAGCGCCCTGCTCATCGCAGCTGAGGAATTCGTGGGGAAAATAACCCCCAGTGCCAAGAAACTGGGAGTCCCTGTGCTGCCACTTCCCAGGTCTGGTGGTGATGGATCCATGAGCCCTGCAGCCACACAGGAGGGGCCCTTGCCAAGCTGTTCCTCATGGAAGGACAGAGGAGCCATGATCATCTACACCAGCGGGACAACGGGGAGGCCCAAGGGTGTCCTCAGCACCCACCAGAACGTGCAGGCTGTGGTGAGTGCTGCTGTCCCCCCCCCCCAGACTTGTGCCAAGGTACAGAGTCTTGGAATCTGGAGGGGATTTGGGGTTGCAAATACCTTTCCCCTGCCAAATTCCTGCAGAGAGCTCTGGGGCTGCAGCTGCAGGGTCCCACACGTTTGGAAGGTGAACACACAGCAGCGTGTGAGGCTCTAAACCTTGGCCTGTTCATGCTGCAGCTGCATCCCGAGGCAGGTGGATTCTCCTCTTTCCTGGAAAGCAGAAGGGATGAAACCTGTTGTAAAAAACCTGATTTCTTTGCAGTTTGCTTTTCTACCCTCTGACTAGGAGAGAATCTTTGCTCCTAATTGGAAAATATCTCAGCCCAGCCCAGTGCTGTGTGAAGCCTGTGCATTATTCAGCTCTGTATCCCCAAGGCAAAAAAATCCATTAGCTCTCGGAGCCAAAAGGAATTAAAAGTTTGAATAAGCCTGCTGACTACCTCACCACTTGGTTATCAGTGCCTGCAACTGCCAGACTGCTGCCATTAGGGAAGGAGGGCAGGGAATGCAGGGATGCCTCCGAGAGCTGCCTCTGCTCCGGGTGCTCGGATCCCGCAGCGTCCCAACAGGAATGAAAGCCTTGATGGATGGAGTCAGGGCTTGGCTATATTGGGCAAAGAATCTGTTCCCTTACAAACATGCTGATTATTTGGGGGGTGGCCTGAGCAGTCCCCATCCTTTGTGTTGTCCTGCAGGAATCCTAAAAGCTGCTCCCTGCCCTGTGGAAGAGGGTTGTGAGGGACACGACTAAATTCCACTGTTCAGATGCTTTTCTTATTTTTAGGTGGCTGGAAATAAGCTTTGCAGTTGCCAGCACTGGGCTCTGAAGGGCATTGTTGACCCAGAAACCTGATAATTATCCCTTCAGATAATTATCCCTTCAGAGCAGAGTGTTTTGGAAGCTTGATACTCCCATAATTTTTACTAACATGAAACCTGCTTTCTATTTATCAGCGATTTCCTGCTCCTACTGATTATCCCTTACAGGTGCTAAAAGCCTGATGTCATCAGTGTCCTAACTATGGCAACAGAATTCTGGGAAAATTAGCTTTTTGATTACTGTTTCTGCCAAATCTGCATGTGCAGCAGCAGATTAATATTTTTGTATGTCCTACTTAAAATCATTGTTGATATTTCTCAGAAACAAGGAAGGGCTTTGCTGATTTAAAGACGCATCCTGACAGGATGCTGAAGGTGTTCCTCTTGTGTTCTGCTGTTCTGCTGATCCTAGGGGAATGATTTTGTGCCCAGATAGGCCTGGAATTCCTGCCAGGGGGTCTGGGGGCTGATTAACTCAGGGATACCGCGGGAGGATCTTTCTCTCTGCCCTAAGGCCGTGCTGTTTGTTTTCCTCTGCAGACCACGGGGCTGGTTGAGAAGTGGGAGTGGAAGAAGGAGGATGTGATCCTGCACGTGCTGCCTCTGCACCACGTCCACGGGGTGATCAATAAGCTGCTGTGCCCGCTGTGGGTGGGAGCCACCTGCATCATGTTCCCGGAATTCAGCGCTGAGATGGTGAGCCCAGGGGGAAAACAAACAGCAGAACCCCGGGCACTGCACTCAGAACAACTCTGGGAACAAATTCCTAAAGAATTCCAGCCCCTTTAGCCACTGGCTGTGTGTGGTTGACAGCAAAGTGGGTTGGTTGGGTGCTCAGCCCAGGGTAAATGTGCTCTTCCAGAGGGTGCAGCTCATGTGATGTTGGAATGGGAATGCTGCTTGCCCTCCCAGCCCTGCTCTGGGGTCTGGCTGGGGTTGGGTGGACCCTTCTACGTGCCCACCGAGAGCATTTCCATCCAGAATTAGGGTTGTGGATTTTTATATTTTAGTGCCAAGAAAGGTGAAAATACTGGATTTTCTCTTGTGTGTTAGTGGTGTGCTGCTTGCTGAATTTTTTAGTGATTTGCATTTCCCAGAATCCCCAAAACACTGAGGCTGGAAAAGACCTTCAAGGTCACCAAGTCCACCCTGTGGCCAATCCCCACTTTGTCACCCAGCCCAGAGCACTGAGTGCCACATCCAGTCATTCCTTGGACATCTCCAGGGCCAAGGGCTCCACCACCTCCCTGGGCAGTCCCTTCCAAATTTTCCCCTTCCAGACCTTCATCCTTAGTGTTTTATATTGCATTACATGACAGAACACAGCCTTTGGAGTTTTTTGCAGCCCAGGTAAGGGAAGCCTGGTTTTCCTCTCTTATGTGGAAAGATGGTTCTTCCTCTGTGGAAAAACAAGAGTTAACAGAGCTGGGTTGGACTCAGTGATGTGAGAGAGAGTTTGCAGAACCAGACCTTCATGTAGCTTTTAAGAAAAGTGGCAGGAGGGAAACCTTACTGGAATGATGCTCTTATAATGTTGTTTTCTATCTGAGCCAGGAAACACCAGTGCCAGTGTTCTGCTTCTCTTTGTTCCCTGTGGCAGCGGCACACCGTGGAAAGGGGGGAAGGAAAGGGACAGGCAGCACTAAAGGTGGAACAAGTTCTACATTTCCCAGCCCCTGGGATGCAGGGTGTGTCCATCCACGTCTCCCAGTGTCCTGGGGGGTGGCTGCAGTGTCACTGTGAGGGGACAGTTGGGTTTTCAGGTGCTGCTGCCATTCAGAGCACGAGTGTGCTGTCACTGCAGAGCTCCCTGGGAAAGCCAAAGGAGCTTGTGCTGGGTAAGTGCCCGGGCTGCTCTCCCTGTCCATGTCTCCATGTTTATCCACATGCTGGGAAGGCTTGTCCCGTGGAAAGGACAAAGTGCACAGGTGTGGGACACACCTGGAACCCTCTGGCTGTGCTGCTGCCAGGCGAGGGCGGGCCCAGCTCTGACCGGGTGATTCTTCATGGCTCATTTCTGCTTCTCAGAGCAGCAGCCACAGAAAATGCACACTTCCTTCTTCTGTCAGGATGGCTCTGACACCTGAGCACTGATCCTTTCTGGGGGGACAGCCCCAGAATCCCAGCAGAGCAGCTCTGCGTTCAGAGTGAATTGCTAGGATGCTGTGGTAGAAGGCAGGAAGAGCCCTGGCTGCCACAGCCTGTGCTTTCACACGGATGATAGGTGCCAAATTGTCCTCCCCGACTTTAGGGTGACCCCAAAGGCTCGGGGTGCAGCCGGAGCAGCGCTGGAGGTGCCGCTGAGAGGCGGGGCCGGTGCTGAGGATGGAGCAGAGCCTCTGGAGGGCGCGGTGCTCCACATCCTGTGCCACCAGTGATTGATGCTCCCTCGTAGCCTTGCGTTTTCCTCTGCTCTCTCCCCACATCTGCGAATCGATGAGCTGACGTTGAGGGATGGGGGGAGCGGGACCCCCCTCCTCGTGGCTGCTGTGATCACAGCTGTTTCCAGATGTGCCACCGGGCAGGGCTCTCAGGGTGTGACCCTGGAGCTTGGGCAGGGCTGGCAGGGCACAGGGCAGGGCTCTCAGGTGCACGGATGGCATTTGCTTCTCCCCTTTCTTTTATTCCCGTTATTTTTCCGAGGGCCTCCCCCGGGAGCTGCAAGTGGTTTGATCGACACTCCAAAGCGAGCACGGGAGGGTAAATAAGGCTTTCTCCTGGAGTTTATTGCAAGCTGCCTTTCAGTTCCACTCTATTTTCACCAGCTGTTTACAAAGTGCCCTTTGCTACTGAAATCAGCTTGCAGCAAAGCAGCACTGGAGGATTTTGCCAAAGGAGCCTGAGTTTTGCCGTGTGCTTTTTTTCCTTGGCTGCACCTTGAGAAAGCAGCCAATTATAGTGTGATATAAAGAAACTCGACTGGCAGCTAAAACACTTGACAGGCTGATCAAAACAAGGCAAGGAACTTACTCTCAACCTGCTGCAGACATATTTAGCCTTGAGTGATACTGGCAAAGGTTCAAGAGAAACCGCAGCAGCACGCCCGATGTGTGTTTGGTTTCTAATCACTAACACTTCATTATACAAAATAAATACTTTATTATTACAGTGTTTATTAAATTACATAATTTGCGGCGTGCCTTATAGTCGTGGATACAGATGGCAGTCTGGTTTTGGTGGTGGGAATAATGCTCTTTTTTTTCTTTTTTTTTCCCCTGAGAAGACATTCCCAGCCCCAGACCGTGGCTTGCTTGTTGTTCCCCGCCGTGCAGGGGTAGGAGGTGGCAGCTTTCAGACTTTTACGTCTGTTTTTGGGAGCTGTCCAAGGCAAGGTTAAAAATCAGGACTGTGGAGTGGCCCTGGTGTCCTGACCAACATCCTTCCTCTCACTACAACAGCATCTGATGTCCATGGCTACTGCTGAGGCCACGAGGACTCATTAAAGTGTGCTGAGGTGCCTCAAGCGTGAAAGTTGCTGCATAAAATCAGATTCTTTTTATTAAATGAGGACATCCATTACGCTGCACTAGCTACTGTACATGTTATAATTCACTTTATAGCACCATCTGTTAAGACTGTCTTGCTTAAGCTTTTCGTAGCATTTTTTTATTGCAAGTTATTAAAAAATATGGCTGCATCTATTAATCATTTATTAATAAAGGGTTTATAAATGGACCCTTAGTTTCCAGAATTAGTCAACTTGTACATGATGTACCGAGTCCTCTGGTGCCTGTGCTCCTTGGGGTGCAGTGTCTTCACAGGCAGCCCATGGCATCCAGTGCTCCTGTCTGTGTTTCTGGGATTGGGAATGGCAGGGATGGCTGGTGGGGAGACTTCTCAGCACAGGTGGGTATGGAGCAGGCAGGAGAGCAGCAGTGAGCCCGAGGGGTGTTCTGCCATGGCTGGCTGTGGTGTTACTGGTTTATTGTTTTATTGGTTTTCAAGGGTGAGAAGTGGGAGGGCAGAAACCTCCTCTGGAGCCAGAGCAAGCTGCAGCCTCAGCATCCCTGTAGGATCCTCCCTCTGTAACCTGCTCCCAAGCTGAGTTTACTCTCTCAGCTGCTCTGTTCCTCTTTGCATTTCTCAGCTGCTGCTGACCTGTCCCAGATGCTGGAGTAGGAATTTCTTGTCCAGGAGTAGGGATTTTAAAAGTGCTGTGTTTGTACGAATTTTGTGCATTTTAGTGACCAGAAGAGAAGAAGTGAATGTCTCTGATAAGGAAGGAGTGCAGGGTGAGCCTTCTCCTCCTGGCCAAGTGCTTTTTGAAGGCTCTGAGCATCAGGCCTTGCACCAAGCACCCTCTGGAGCATCCATTCCCAGTGACTCCCTCCCTGCATCAGTTCAGGCACAGCCTGTGGTGTGTCAGTGAGTGTGGAGACAGACCCAGGGCAGCCAAGTGTCCCCTGTGCTTGCTGTGACAGTCACAACTGATGTCCCCATTCCAGACCAGGCACTCCTTGGACAGGACCTTTTTGGAGCAAATTGTGAGGTCAGTGTCTGGTTTACAGGATCCTGTGCTGTGGTTTTTGGGCAAAGAGGATCCGTTTTGGGCAGGAAGAGCTTGTCTTTGCCTTGGGCACCCCTGATCACGCCTTGAGGGGAAGATGTTCTAATGGCAAAAGGTTCCCTGCCAGCTCTCTGCAGTGATAAACACGAGAGCAGATCCTGGGAGGTTTTCCAGCTCCTAGTGCAGAGTGGGAAATAAGAGTACTGTAAAACCTGAAGGAGGAAACTGCTGTGCTGAGTGATGGGAGAAGCTGATGGAAATCTCCGCTCCGGGTGACCCAGTTGTGGCGTGTGCTGCCCGCTCGGCTCTGCTGGGCAGGTTTGAGCTGTGATGTGCTGCCTGTGCAGTGACAGCCCTGGCTGTGCCCTGCAACCCCTTCCATGATAAACATGCCAAGATGCAGATTTCCTGCCCTGCAGTTCCAGGAGCTGCTGTTTCAGTGCCAGCCTCGCTGCGTGTCTGACTTAAGGTGCTCCGAGGAGCAAGCCCTCTAAAAACCATGCCCTGTTTTACAATGTCACACTCAAAGCCATCAAAATCATCTTGTTTGGACTCTTCTTTTTAGGGAAATAGGAATGCAGTGTGCCCAGAGGTGGTGTGTGATCCAGGACAAGTTTTCCCTGCAGTTCTGTCCCCCGTGGCACCATTTCCCCGTGGTACAAGGGAGCTGCAGACCTGGCACAGGATGAGTGGGAGGTGTTGCTCTGGGGTGAGGCTGCATCGTGTGCTCACAGCCCTGAATTCCTGAAGGCCAGGAGCACCAGTGCAGTATCTGGGAGCAAACTTTGTCCTTGTCACTGATGTTCTCTGTGTGAGCCAGGCTGGGCTGGGTGCTGGGGCTGTCTACCTTGGCTGGGCTGTGCAGGGAGATCCAGGGCTCGGCAGTTCCCTCAGGGAAGGAGAAACGTGCACTGCACTGAGCCTCTCCCCTGGATCTGTCACTTCTGCAAACATCACTCTGGGCAGCTCTTTTGGTTTATTTTTAAAAGAAAAGCAAATCCGAGCAGAGGAGCCTGAGCTCCAATATCCAGGCACGCTGGGGATCACGGCCCCCATCCAGTTTCAGCTGGAGAGAGCTTGAAAGTCTTTTCATCTGTTAATGGGAGGCTTCAGAGAAGTAATTTTATTTCAGACTCAAAGAGGAGTCGGTGGAGGGAGGAGCAGGTCACTGGTGAATGGATTATGTTTGATCACTTCTCACAGACCTGGCTTTAAAAAGTTAGAGGTTTTCTTCCCCATCTCCCCAGATCTGCCGTCTGTCCTCAGCATCTGTTCCCAAGTAATGGCTTTTGATGTGTGTGGGGAAATATAAAAAATGGAACCAGAGCCTGTCATATTTACTTATATTTCCAGGTCCCAGGGAAAGCACTTGCTCCTTTCAGTATGCCTCCAGCATAGGAAGGGTTTTAAAGCTTCAGCCTGGAATGCAGAGGGGCCATCAAACTGTGCTGATGAATAAATGATTAAAACCAGAGTCGCACAGAGCGCAAACAGTTTGGGGTTATAACAAACATGAGACGAAGCCACCGAGGGCCTGATTTCCCTTTGAAGAGAGGAATGTTTCTCTCTGTGCATATTGGTCATGAAGTGCTGGAGGCTCAGTCCTTGGGAGAGAGCAGAGCTCCCCTTGGTGCTCTCCTGTCTCTTGTGCCCATCTGCTTTTTTAGGATAATTCGGTGTTGTATGTGTGTGCATGGTCCTGCAGCCCCTTCGCTGCTGCTGTTGAGTTACAGGAGCTTCCCACCCTTGTGTTTGGCACAGGATCTCACCAAACAAGCAGCTGGCTTGGCCACAGCCCTGTTGCTCCCACAGACATTCCAAAAATCACCGGCATCCCTTTTCCTCGATGGTGCTTCCCACACAGCAGCAGTCAGTGCTAAACACAGACCCATCTCCCCGAGCAAGAGGGAAGTAAAGGGCTGAGTTAACCTTGCATTAGAGGCATTGTTGGTTTTGAAAAGGTTTGAAAAGATTCAATTACAACTGAAAATGGCACAATAATTTTATGGAAGAGAGGAGCTGTTGTGTCTGTCAATAGAGGCTGCACCGCGGGCTGGCTGTGATCTGTTTGTGAGCTGATGGAAAAATCCATGCTGATATTTGCTTCCTTTACAACTTGTAGTTCTTCTGGCTGGTTTTGGGAACCTTCTATCAGCCAAAATCTTACATGGTTTCGCACAGAACTGGGTCTGCCACCATTTCTTCTCCTTTTGCATGAGAAGATGCCCAGGTATTGGGTTTGGTGTTTCTGGCTGGTTCATGGCATTGCACATCTCCCTCTCTAAAGGGAAAAGCTGTTGCCTTTCCTCCTCTCTGCTCACATATCCTCCTTCAGGTGATCTTAGCAGGTCTGGAGGCTGGTTGGGAAAGCTGCTGTATGGACTGACCACCCCTTAGAGCAGCTTTTATGTTCCTCATTCACCATCTGTGTGCCAGGAAAAATACGTGGGAAAAATCTCCCAGCTGTGCCTTGCTGCACTTGTTTTGTACCCACTGGTGTCATTTTCTCCTTTTTTTTTTCTTTTAATGATGGCAAAATCCCACTGGCCAGCTCATGATATGCTTTTGAGCAGTGGGAGGGGAGGAAAATCAGGAATGTCATGCTGACAGGAAGGCTCTTGGGAACATTGGGTCTCCCACTTCCCTGCTGGCACAGGCAGCCCTGACCCAAAGCATTCACTGCTGGTATTGCTGGTGGGAAGCTGTTCCAACTCTTGCTTTCTTGCAGTGAGAAACTTTTTGTTTCTAGCCCTTGGTTATCTTAAAAGGAATCTTGATCCATCTCCTGAGCATATTCCATTGGAAGGCTGCTGCTTCCCCTCTTTGCAGAGCCTGGCAGCCCTGGCACACAGTGCTGTGTTTGCTTCCCCAATCCATGGCTTTTTAAAAGCACTTGGAGGTGTCAGGTGAGCAAAACAAAACGGAATGTTGGGCTGCCAGTGCCCTGTGCACAGGGAGCTAACGTGGTGATGGTGACAGTGGGATAACCCAGGGGAGATGGATTGTGCTGCTCCAAACCTGGCGCTGTCAGGAGATGCTGGGTGCTGCAAGGACAAAGCTGGTGCCTTACACGGGGTTGATTGATTGATTGATCGATTGATTGATTAGTCCCAGGTAATGAGACTTTCCCAGAGCCTTCTCTCAACTGTGAAGTTACAGTTAGAAGCCAGGAATAGCTGTTCCAGCTGGCTGGACAGTGCCAAGCCCTCTGGCCAGCTTGGACCCGGGGCTGCCAGCTTTGTACCACGGCTTAGTCCTGCTGAAACACATGGGAAGGATCCAGATTTGGCTGAGCAGGAGCAGAACAGGTGGAGAGGTTTGGCTGTCAGCAGATCACCCCAGCAGCTGGTGGCACAAATCCAAAGGCAGCTGCTTATCCTCAGGAAGGGGCTGTTGCTGGGTGAGCTGGACTGACACGGAAAAAGCTGCTCTTGTGGCCACAGTGCAGGAGGGAGGATTTTATCTGAGGCAGGAGCTGAGCTGGCACGTGGGGACAGGGGACTCTGGGGTGCAAGAGAGGCTTGCTCTGTTTAGATGGATTTGGGGTTTTTCAGATCCAAAGTCATGTGACAAAAACTCTGCTGCATGGCCAGACTGGAAGTCTGCCTGCGCTCCCACAGCTGCTAGGGACTTGGGAAGGCAAAACAAAATCACACAGCAAGGATTGAACAACCCCTGAGCATCTGTTTCCCTTCAATCCCCTCGGCACAGCCCTGATCCCTGCTTGCCATCACGCGTCCTTCCCTGCCCACCAGGCTGAGGAGAGCAGATCCACTCAGCCAGGGCTTTGCAGAGATCCTTCTCCACCCTGCTGCCTAGAATGGGAAAGAAACTGGGGGGAAAAGGGACTGGGAGGAGCATAAGGGAGGTTAGACCCCTCTAAATGGGATTTTGCCTAATCTGGCTGGTAGGGATCTTGCTGGTAGGTGGGTTTCTGCAGGGAGTGAGGTGTTCCCTTTCTGGACATACCACCCATCAGTGCAGGAAGTCACATTCCAGTTCTGCTTTCCCTTCCCAGGGGATTTTGCAGTGCTCATGTCCCATCTCCCGGGCTGTCCAGTGGGTTTGCACCTTGTGCATTCTTCTCTCCCCACCAAGGGCTGTGAGCTCCCTCCTGTTGGGTGCCACGGTGCCTCTGTGGACGTGTCCTGCTCTGTTAACAACAACCACCCGGTGCTGGGAGGGTTTTTTTAGGAGCTGATTGTTCTGGAGCAGCGGAGAATGCGAGATGCAGCCAAGGAGAAAGGGATGAAACGGAGCCCAAGCGAGCAGAACGGAGGGAAGGGGCAGAGTGACAGCATGAAGGAGAATCCCTGGCTCACCTTCAATCAATCCCTGCCTGGCCTGGCTCGTGTGCAGCTGAGCGTGTGTGGGGAGCGCCGAGGCAGCGCTCGTGTCAGGAGCTGTTAGGGAATACATTTGTCACCGGCGGGGCAGGGACTGGAGCGCGGGGACAGAGGCGCCGTCAGCGGGGCTCTGATTTATTGATGGCTTTGGATCACTCCTGCCTTGGGAAGAGCTTACCTGGCAGGGAGAGTGGTGAGGTGTGGGAGGAATCTCAGGTGTGACATTTGTGGCTCTGACCCGTGGTTGGCTGCGCATGCCGGAGGTGTCGTTGTCCTCATCCCAGCAGAGCTGGCTGCTGGAATTTGCCCCCGTTCGTAGTTCCCACAGGTCAGCAGGAGTTGCAGCTGAAGAACTTTATTCCCACAGGGAATATTCCACTCAAGAAGAGTGTGGTTGGGGTAGTGGCCCTCCCAAAAAGCTGCTGTCTCCTGCTGCCACTGCTTTACCTGTGGATTCTGATGGCTCCTCTGAGCTCGCCAGGGACACGGCTCTCTGCACCTCACCATTCTCATGAAGTCTCACTCCCAGTGCCTGATCTCCCTCTTCCCAGCTTTGCCTCAGAGGTTGAAGTCCTTGAGCTCCAAGTTGTGTATTGTATATCAGGTGTGGGCTGTGCCTTTCCAAAGAAGAGCTCCTGTGCTTTGGAAAACTGGAGGCTTTGTGCAGCCTTTGAAGAGCTGTGCTTGATAAGGGAATGAACTGATTCTGCCACAAACTTCCATCTTCATGAGCAAATTCTTGGCTGCAGTGTGACAGGACTGAAAAATGCCATTTCCATCATCTCATGAGTGATGGTGGGATGATGGATCCACTGGTGGGATGAGAGATGAACGTTGTGCCTTGGGAAATGAGGGCGTGATGAAAGTTGGGAACTTGTTTTGGACAGGGACGAGGGGCACACAACAGCTTCCTGCTGTACTTCCAAGAAATCTTAAATACACAAAGGTGTATTTTCATCCACACGTGTTCCCTTCCTTCCTTCCTAGGTGTGGAAGAAGCTCCTGAGCTCCCAAGCTCCCCGTGTCAGTGTGTTCATGGCAGTGCCCACCATCTATGCCAAGCTGATGGAATATTATGACGAGCATTTCAGCCAGCCCCAAGTGCAGGATTTTGTGCATGCCTTTTGCCAGGAAAACATCAGGTGAGTGAGCTGTGGGCAGAGCTGCTGCTGGCTCACTGGATGGTCCAGGTTTTCCTTTCAACATCACCTCTTTCAGTGCTGGTTGTTGTGCTTTGGTGTCTCTTTGACAGGAACAAGGGTGACATTATTTAATTGTGAGCCACTCTTGCATGGCAAAGCCAGAAGGGGCTCGTTGTGTGTCACCCTGAGGACTTTGTCCTGCAGCCCAGGCTTGTATTCCAGGATCTCTTTTTAGAGACTGTCCTGGAACATAAACCCCATATCACCCTGAGAATGTGAGGGACTGATTGTGATGTGAGGATTTTGGAGCTGCAGGTTTTACATAGAGCTTTTTGTTCCCCTGTGTCAGGCTGCAAATTCCCTGGAGCAAAGGTGCTGTTGGATACTCTCTTACCTGGGCTTTCCCTGTGCAGGTTAATGGTGTCAGGCTCAGCAGCCCTGCCTGTGCCTGTCTTGGAGAAGTGGAAGAGCATCACGGGGCACACCTTGCTGGAGAGGTATGGGATGACTGAGATTGGGATGGCGCTTTCTAACCCTTTGCATGGAGTCCGTGTCCCAGGTAGGAGTCTCCAGAGGGTGCCGTGGTCTGGGGTGTTC
Source organism: Poecile atricapillus (assembly GCF_030490865.1). Lineage (NCBI taxonomy): Eukaryota > Metazoa > Chordata > Aves > Passeriformes > Paridae > Poecile > Poecile atricapillus. The sequence continues at coordinate 20,556,267 of NC_081258.1, forward strand.
TCTGCACGTGAGTGAGGAGAGGCCACAGCAGGAATGAGGATGCTGGGAATTGGCACTGGGAAGCCAGGACATGGATGTGTGGGGAGTGGCTGCTGGGTTTCCCAGGGATCAAAGCTGTGTGTGCAGAGCTGGCAGTGCTGCCCGCTGGCCTGACCAGGCTGCCACGCTCCAGGCTGATGCTTTATTACTTCCAAAACCCTCGTGAATTGAAGGAGTGTTTCTTCAGCTCCTGCTGCCTTGAGTTGTGTTTCTGGGTGGTGTCACACAGGATTCTCCACACAGCAGTGCTTGTCCAACCCATCAGTGCTGAACACTTAAAATAGGACGTCTGCTCACTCTTATTTTAGTGCCTGTTTCTTGCCTCTTCAGGAATTCAAAATTGTCACACCTCGCTGTACACTCTGGGCCTGTTCTCTCCTTGTCTTCCCCCCCTTCTCTGAGCTACACTCTGTGATTCCTCTCCATAGCTGTACTTTCTAGAACCTAGAAATAAATTGATCTGAGACATTGCAAATACAAAATGCCCCCACTCTCCCTGTGGTTGGAGCATGGCCATCTGTGTGCCCACCCTGTGCCACCTGCCTCCCCACAGGCTGTCTCTGCAGGCATGGCACCATATGCAGCCTCCTGGGGAACTGGTGTTACCCCAGGGGGGGTCCTGGGTGTCACAGCTTCCCACAGCACCCCAATCCCATGGGATGCAGGAGCTGGGTCTCGTGGGGGTCGCACAGGGAGAGGAGAAGCCAAAACTCCCCCTCGTTGACTCCTCAGCCTGAGAACAGCTTGAAACACAAACTCTGTTTTACTTTTGCAGGGTAACTGTCATTCCCTCACCCCACCTCAGCCAGTTTTATCTTCCTCCAGCAGCCCCATCCCTGCAGGCAGGAGAGGGAAGCAGGCAGGAAAAACAAGACTCCCATCTGCAGGAGCTCGAGCTGTGTGAGCCCCACACCCCAGGGTGACAGGGCAGGGATCATTTCACTGGCCCTGTGGCCTTCCTATATTTGCTTCCTATTTATTTTCATGAGGAAAAAGGAGTGGAGACTCCAGAAATTTCCCAGGGGACTAAAAGAGAAAAGGAATAAGACTGAAAGCAGTGTGGCAATGCAGAGGCTGGCACCCAGAAGGGCAGCTCCTGCCCCAGAGCTGGGGGCTGTGCTGCTGAGACATCATCCCAATGGATCCTGGGCTGCGGGGCACCTGGGGACAAATCCCCATGTGCAGCCAAGGCACAGGGGCTGGGGACTGTCACTCCAGCCCCTTCCAGGGGCTCCTGCAGCCCTGAGGGGGCGAGAAGTGTCTCCTGAAGGTGGGGATCAGCAAGAAACTGTACAGAAAGGAGGCTATAATTGAATCGGCTTGATTAATTTATTTCAGGAAGTGTCAGCTGGGAAGCAGATGGGTGAAGCTGAGGCATAATTTGCTGGAGCTGTGAAAAAGCTTTTGATCCAGTGCCCTGTTAGAGGCTGGGTAGGAGGTCACCAGGTACCACAGAGATCTCAGAGTCAGCTGATGGTGGGCTGGGACATCTGCCAGCGGATTTCTCCAGGATTAGGAGCAGCGCACATCCTTCTCTACTGCTTTGACCTGTTGGAGTGAGCCCAGAGGAGGCACCAGGATGATCAGAGGGTTGGAGCACCTCTGCTGAGAGAATTGGGATTGTTCAGCCTGGAGAAGGTGACCTAATTGTGGCTTTGCAGTTCCTGAAGGGGCCTCCAAGGAAGATGGAGTGGGACTTTGGACAAGGGCCTGGAGTGACAGGACAAGGGGGAATGGCTTCACAATTAACTTTAGGTTTAGATTAGATATTAGTAAGAAATTCTTGGCTGTGAGGGAGGTCAGGTCTGGCAGAGGTGCCCAGAGAAGCTGTGGCTGCCCCTGGATCCCTGGAAGTGCCCAAAGTCAGTTTGAATGGGGCTTGAAGCACCTGGGAAAGGGGAAGGTGTCCCCTGCCCCTGCTCGTTGCAAGGGCGGAAATGGAATGAGCTTTAAGGTCCCTTCCCAACCATTTTGTGATTCATGAGCCTCTGAGGAGAGATCCTGGGGCTTCCCTTGCCCTCTTCCAGGCACTTGGTGTGGCAGGAGAAAGATCAAGTCCTTGGACCTGCCTGTACTGCCCGTGTCCCCACCGGTGTCCCCAGCAGTGTGTCCCCACTCTCCACCCACAGCACTGTCTGAAGTGGCAGGAACAGGGGTGTGGGAGCTTTCATTTCCAGAAGCAGCAAAGATGAAAGATTTGAAAGATAAATGTTTGCTTGTATATGGTTAAAACCCTGCTTAAAATGCCTCTGTTTTCACCAGCTCTCATTCTAATCCCCCCTGGTGCTGTTACTGTGAAGGGAGATGAATAATTCATGGCCGGAGAATGCCTCACTGGGCCTAATCACCACTTTAATTGGAGGTTTAGATCAGAGGCAGCTAATAGCTGCTACAGCGGGGACTCCGTGTATTGTTGACAGTGAGATCCTTGAGTGCCTTATCGTTGGCCTGTTCCAATCCTCCCGGGACACCGCGGCACGGAGCAGCACCGAGCTACCCAGATACCGAAGGACACAGAGCACGGGGCCAATTAAATTTATCTGGGAAGAGCTGACAACTTTTTTAAACAGAGGAGAGCGGGTGAGAGCAGAACGGCGTCACCCCCTCGTGCCTGCAGCCCGGTGACACCGCGGGCAAGGTGCCAGCATCGCTCAACATCCAGGAGGCTGCAAATTGGAGGGATGCAGAGGGGAAGGAGCAGAGATTTCTCCCCAGTTTCCCCTCAGGATTATGGCTGGGGACAAAAGGAAGCCAGTGCAGAGTGTTGACCCCTTCTGATCACCCCAATTGTGGCTTGATGAAGGCAGGACCGCCCGGGCCGTTCCTTTGGGAATGGGCCCAAATTTCTGCTGACCTGTTGGAATTGGCACAGGGTATATTTTGACACAGTGGAAGGAAGTTCTAGTCATTGTTTTTTGCACAAATTCTATTAATCCTGTCAGGTTTGTGGAGCTCTAATCAATTGTAGGAGCTTTTTCAGCCTTTACAGATGTTGATTTCAAAGTTTGTCACTTTTCCTAAATACCAGAAAAGCTTCTCCAGACAGAAACATAAGGAAGTAGCTCTCCACCAGGGACTTGTTTTACATGCTGGTTTTATTTTAGCCAAGTAGGAGAGGAATTGGTGGGGCTGTGTTAGTAACTGTGATCTGCAAATCTCTGTGGGGAACACGTCACCACCTCTTCTGTGCCTTCAGATGTGCCAGCACTGTGCTGATCTTTGGTGTCTCATTCCCAGGGGCTGAGACCAGCAGTGGGCATTAATCCTGGAGTCCTGCTGCCCATGAATCACTGCCCATTTCCATGCTGAGGTCAGCAGCTTGCACCCAGGGAAGAAGCATCTTCCAGAAAGGCATCTGGCTGCTCTTGATTTGAAAAATTCCAAGTCTGTGAGAGTCCCTGGCAGCTCCTTGCATTGCTTTCTGCTCCCTCCACAAGCTTTCCAGGACTGATTTTGTGGTGCCTGCCCACAGACGTGCCATGTTTTGTGGGCAGATTGGAGTCTGTTCACACACAGTTTTTCACCCTGGAGAAACCTTTCCCACAGAAGTCGAGAAGGTGGCTCCAGCAACCTTCCAAGCAACACTGAGGGTGTTTTCTGTGACTTGTTACTTGCTTTGAGGCCTCTTGGAGCCTCCCATGGCAGGTGCAAGATTGTTTATAACACATATGGTGTGATTTTTAGGGTTGTCCTGTGCAGAGCCAGGAGCTGGACTTGATGATCCTTGTGGGATCCAACTTCTGTGATTCTCTGATTCCATAAATACCTCGACATGGTACCTCAGGGCACTTCTGGCTCGTGGCTCCCTCCCTCCCCTGCTGCAACTGTCTGAGTCCTGGCAGTGTCTGGCCTGGAGGTGGGAGCAGCCCAGGGGTGCTGGTGGTGAGGAGAGGACGTGCCTGTTCTGGCTGACCAGGATGCCAAAGGCAATTCTGAGCAGAGCAGACACGGATCACAGAGCTGCCACGTCGCTTTGTGTTTATTTCCAGCCAGATTTACTAATTGTTCGGGGGTAGTTTCACTGCAATAAAATCTCACTCCCTCATAGCCCATCTGCTCTTGGCTGATCCTGCAGGGATGCCATAAATCTGGGCTACGACGACACATCCATTTCCATGGCAACTGACCAATGTAGCAGACAAAATCATGATGTCACGGATAGCAGATCTCCAGGGCTTCAGCAGGAGAATGAGACCAGGACAGGGAAAATGCCACTTGAACCCAAATGCCTGAAATACGAGCGACAAGAGGAAGACAGGGCTGAGCTCCAGGTCCTGCTCTCCCTGCTCTAGGGAATTCCCAGTGTCAAGATGATGCTGGCAGACCTGGGAAGCATCAACTGGAGGTGCTTCAGGGGAAAAAAAATTGATCATCTTTTAGAATAAAGAGCACAGTTAGCAATTTATAGAATCACGGAATGGTTTGGTTGGGAAGGGATCTTAAAGCTCATCTCATTCCACCCCCTACCATGGGCAGGGACACCTTTCACTGTCCCAGGTGGCTCCAAGCCCCATCCAAGCTGGCCTTGGGCACTGCCAGGGATCCAGGGGCAGCCACAGCTGGTCTGGGCACCTGTGCCAGGGCCTGCCCACCCTCCCAGGGAAGGATTTCTCCCTGGTATCTCATCTGGTAGTGGGACCTGGCACTCCAGGCCCTTGTGAAAAGTCCTTCTCCAATTGAAACTCAGTCCTGTCCACTCCTGCTGAGCCACAGGTTGCTGTGAGCTGCTTTCCTCCTCCCTGCTCACAGGGGATGAAGGTCACAGGTCCCATTCTGCCACAGGAGCCACCTCGTGCTGTGGAGACTGCTGAGGCAGGAGCTGCCCATCCCACAGGTCACAGGAACTGAGCTGCCTTCCCTGCTGAGCTCTCAAGTGCTGCTGAGGAACAGGCACTGAAACAGGGGATGGGAAAGCTGTAGGTTGGGGAGCTCCAGGTCACAGACGCAGCTTGGAGCTCAGTAGTGGTCCTTGTGACACTGTGGCAGATCCTTGGCTTTGAAATTGAAACCTGTGGGAGAACGGGCTGGTTTTGATCCCTGCTTTTCTCCTGTGATGTTTTTCTATCCAGTGTATTGATGTCTCCTAAAACTGAGATAATCCCTGGCAATTCTCAGCTGTTAAGCCTTTGCCTCCCCTGTCAGGTGCAGGCTGTGGAGGAGCAGAGTAATCGCTGTTCTCTCTCTTTTCACAGCTTTGTGTAGGTTTTGTGGTGCCTTTCTTTTTTTTTTATTTAGAAAAAAAAGAAAAAAAGAAACAGATTCATTCCTGAGCTCTGAAGTTTTGCAGATGTCTTCAAAGAGTGGTCAAGAGTGACAGTTCAGGGCTGGAGACACGTTTGTGTTCAGAGGCATTCCCAGCACTGCCTGCCCAGCAAACAGAGGCAGCGTCCTGAGACTCGTGGGATCGATGCCTTCCTGAAGGGACAGCCCCCGCTAGGAAGTTCTCCAGTGCCAGCACAGCCTGCAGATGCCATTGATAGCCTTTTGCACCCCTGATTCTGGGTTTTCCTGGAGGCTGTGCCCCGTTTCCATGCTGTTCTCCTCCGCAGGTTCCGTGGGCACCCCGCTGCCCGGCGTGGAAGTGCGCATCGCCAGCGAGACCTTGAGGGATGGGGCTCGATCCTACACCACCCACGCCCAGGGGGATGAACACAGCACACAGGTACTGCCATGTTCTCCACACTTGGAAAAGCTCTTCACTTGGGAAAAGTTCTCTCCTTCCCAGCCCTCTAGAACCCCAAGGACTGAGGCTCGTGCTGCTCTTATTCCCAGGAATTCGGTGATAGTTTCTTGTACTTTTTTGTGGGTTCCTGTAGCTGTGGTACTTTATAGACTGGACAAGTGCTGTCCATGCAATCATGGAATGGTTTGGGTTGGAAGGGACCTCAGTGCCCACCCAGTGCCACCCCTGCCATGGCGGGGACACCTCCACTGTCCCAGGCTTCTCCAAGCCCTGTCCAGTCTGGCCTTGGGCACTTCCAGGGATCCAGGGGCAGCCACAGCTGCTCTGGGCACCTGTGCCAGGGCCTGCCCACCCTCCCAGGCAAGAATTCCTTCCCAATATCCAATCTACACCTATTCTGTTTCACTCTGAAGACCAGCTCTAGTGGAAGGTCCCTGCCCATGGAGCAAGATGAGCTTTAAGGTCCCTCCCAACCCAAACCATTCCATGATTCTGTGATTGGAAGGGCAGGACTGGTGGCCTTGGGAGTTGCACTCATTTTGAAACAGCACTGGAGGAAACCCATCAGGTTTCCATGGAGGTCAAGCTCCATGCTGAGCTCCACATGATGCAGCTCTGGTGTGCCAGGGGTCTGGGATGGGGAAGCATAATGTTCCCCTGTGCTGGGGTGCTGGGTGTTCCCTGCAGCAGCAGCAGCCCCAGCCCACGGTCCAGCCTGTCTCTTCCCACAGAAGTGGCTGAGCAGGGTCTGCATTCCTGCCCCCTCCCCTCCACACCCTCCCTGTGGGTGTTGTGCTGCTCTGGCACATCCATCCCTGCTGGTGCCTGGGCTTGGCTGAGCAGATGAATGCTGTGTGTGACAGAAGTGACCCCAGGTGACACCGCATGGGTGGCACACAGGCAGGCGTGACATTCAACCTGAAATAGGTTCCTTCACTCATTCCCCTGGGAAATGGCTTCTCACCCAGCCACCTACATGCTGAGGGTTTGAAAGGAGCTTCCTGGGCTGTGGCAGGGACACTGCTGGTGTAAGCACTGCTGAGAGGCTCAAGAAAAGCTTTTTTTGTCTGAATTATCTGGTGGCAGGTGGAGGAGCCAGCAGGACCACAGGCAGCCCTGTGGGTGGGCTGTGCTCAGGTTGTGTTTTTTGTTCCGATGCTGTAAGAGCTGGATCCACCCCAGACTTGTAAAACAGCCCAGGGGACAGCTGAGAGGGACCATGGATCGTGGCTTTTATTAAAAAAAACCAAACTTTTTGCTGCTCTTTACTCTGTGTCACTGCTGTGGCTGAGCAGTGAGCAGAGCAGGAGACTCCCCATGCCCTGTTTTTGCCAGTTCCTGGATGCATGTTACATTTCACAGGTTTGTCCTCTGATCCCAGAGATTGCTCCTGGCCTTTTTTTTTCCACTTGTGTGGAAGTGAGACATGAAATATAACGTGTCCCTTTTAATAATGATCCTATAATGCTTTTTTCCCCTCAGGGATCCCTGGGCGCTTTACAAATTAGGTCTCAGACACGAGAATCCCCAAAGTGCAGCTCCTTCCAGGATGAAATGTGGATGTTGTTCTACTGAATTATGAGAGGAAAAAATATGGAATGATATTTTTTTCTGCTCAGTACTCCTTCCTTCTCATTGCACTGAGTGACCAGAGGAGGGAAGCCCAGATGATCTGTGTCTGGTGCTGGAAGTCTCCTCAGGGCTTCACAGAGCTGGCATTCACAAAACTCTTCTCTTTCCTCTGGCTTCAGGCTGCTGGGGTTTATTTTGGGGGCAGAGGAATTGCCCTTTATCCTGGTGGTTTCTCACCAGTGTGGGTGGCTGAGGTCCATACCCACAGCTCACAGTTCTTCCAGGAGCTCCCACCTTGGCTCCCTGCCCCTTGCTGATGGTTCACTTTCCGTCAGGCTCTCCCTTGGGGATCTTTTGAATGTTCTGGTGAATTCAAGTCATCAGCCTTGGGTAATTTGCCTCTGGGCATTGGCTCATGGGTTGGTCCCTCTCTGAAAAGCTGTCTCCATCTCACCCATCATTCCTCTGGTCCCAGTTTAACTGGGAGTTTCTTCAGGCTGAAGGGAGAGCAATGGTCCCATCTGTTCAGGCCACCCTAGGAGAGAGTGTCTGGCTGGGTACCTCCAGGACATCCACAACATTTCCAGGAGCAGAGCAGAGCCAGCTGCCTCTGTCCCTGGGACTGTCACAAGGTGGGAAAAACAGTCCCCGCTCCCAGCATGTGTTGGCACAGATGGTTGTGTGGGGATGCCAGGAGTTTGGGTTTTATATGCCCTGGGCACAGAGTGTGACTTTCCCTGGCGTGACCAGGTGGCAGCCATGGTGACAACACCTCTGCTGCCAGGGATGCTGGAATTCCAGTGCCTCACACCTGCGGTCCCAGGCAGAGCCTCACCTGCTCAGTGCTTGCCCCAGACATCGCTGCTGGCACTGTGTGCTCAGTTAATAATTCATGTCAGGAGAGACAACGTCAGTGGGATTTATTTAAAACAAGGCGGATCTGACAGTCCGAGTGCTCATCACACTCCAGCAGTCTGAGAAAGGACTTTATTTCAAATCAGATCTTTGTTCAAATCAGGGGCTGGCCCAGGGATGGGAAGAGCTGGTTGGTGTCACCCTCCCTGTGCCACCAGATAACCCTGTGGCTGTTTCCTTGCCTCCTGTGAGAAGGATGAACAAATCCTTCCTCGCCTCCCTCTCAGGAGGACTCTGAGCCTGACTGTGGTTGAGGGCTGGAGGAGACTGAGGGGAAACCTCAGGGGTCTTCAGTGTCCTCATGAGGGGCAGCAGAGGGGCAGGCACTGATCTCTTCCCTGTGGTGAGCAGGGCCCAGGGAAGGGCTGGAGCTGTCAGGGGAGGTTTAGGGTGGATATCAGAAGAGGTTCTTCCCCCAGAGGGTGCTGGCACTGCCCAGGGAATGGTCCCAGCCCCGAGGCTGCCAGAGCTCCAGGAGAGTTTGGACAGCGCTCCAGGGGTGCCCAGGGGGGATTGCTGGGTGTCTGCAGGGCCAGGGGTTGGATCAATGATCCCTGTGGGTCCCTTCTGGATCAGGATATTCTGTGATTCCATAATTCCAGCACCATAGGGCTGCTCCAGGGGGATGCTGAGCACCCCGGCAGGAGCTGGGCTCTGAGCCATCTCTCCTCTCCGGGCTCCTGCGAGCAGCTGATCTCTGTGCCGGGGCTGAGGCATTGTCAGGACAATCTGCGAGGCGTTCACACCTCGGCTGTGCCTGCAGAGCCCTCCCGACAGCGAGCACAGAGCGCTGCCTTTGCCAAGGGAATTGTCTGCGGAGCCTCGCAAGGTCAGCGCCTTCCCCGCCCGCGTTGGGCTGAGTTCTGCCTCCTGCTCCACCGAGCTGCTCCTTCCCCACTAACCCCGGCTCTCCCGTTAGGCTGGGGCATCACTCCCTCTCTTTTCTTGCCAGCACCCTTTGGATCCAAACAGGAGGAGGAGGAGGAGGAGGAGGAGGAGGAGGAGGAGGAGGAGGCAGCCTGTGGGTGGCAGGAGCAGGGAGTGTTCCTGCTCTGCCATCCGGTAACTGCCTGAGCTTGCAGCAGGGGACCACTGTAATTTGCAAAGCTGGTTCCTGGCACACCCTCAAGATCAATAATCTACTTAGCTGAAAGTTTGCTGGATCTCTGGTCTTCCCTGCATTTTCTCCCGTCCCTTGATTGGAGTGCTGGATTCCTTTCCTCCAGTCCTTGGGTCTCATCTCAGAGCCCTGTGCTCCCTGCATCCCACTTGCTCAGGTTTTCAGCCGCTCCCGTGCTGCTTCCTCTAGGTGTTTTGTGCCTTGTGCTGGTTTTTGGGGCTGACACGTGGCTCGGGCTGGGTCAGGCTGCCCGAGGCACCCAAAGGAGGTGCTGCAGCCTGACAGATCCACTCGCTGCTCCGGGGATGCGCAGCAGCCTGGGGACACCTGTGCCAGGCCAGCGAGGGCAGGAGGTGACAGTCCCATGGGGGTCACAGTGCCTGTGCAGGAGCGTGGGGACACAGAGCTGTCCCCTGGAGAGATGCTGCTCTGGGAGTCCTGCCAGAAGGGCTTCTCCACCCAGCACTGAGGTGTTGAAATGGTGTCAGGGGCAGCACAGCTTTACCTGCCTTGAGTCATCCCACATCCTGCTCCTGGAGCCACTGGCATCCAAAGCAGCTCCTCAGCTTTCCACCTTCCGTAGGCAGCCGCCTGCTGAGCCCATCTGACCGTGCAGGCTCACTAATCCTTACCCACAGCCCAGAGTGCTTCTTCCCCTGGGGTGTTTTCCCCTGAATTTTTGGCAGCTCTCCCTGTGGCTCTGGCGCCCAGGAAAGGGTTACAGCTCTCCAGCTCCAAACGTTTCAGTTTGCTTTGTTCAGTGCAATGCATATTTCATACGCTCAGCTTCCCAGCTGGCAGAGGCCTGGAAACCCTGCAAGCTGTCGGGTATTGTCTCTCTCCTTCTTTACTTGTTTGTTTGTTGGGTTTTTTGGGTTGTCATTTTTGTTGGCTTTCTCTTTTTTTTTTTTTTTTTTTTCTTTTTCATCTTTCCCAAATTGCTCCCTCTCACGAAAGCCCAACCCTAGTGCTGACAATGGGGGGCTATCAATAGCTAAATGGCTTCACAGCTGTAGCCGAGGCAGGGCTGCAGCCAGGGCTTTTATGGCGAGCAATTTCCTCGTGCTGAGGCTGCGGAGGGAGCGTGGGGACGGATGGGTTGCAGGAGCTGGCAGCAGGAGGACGCTGTGCCACGGGCTTCCCCCCCCTTCCAAAGGTTGTAATTATCTCGTTGTTTATCCATATGCAAGCTGTCGTCCTGGATGGGAACCGGCTCGGCTGTGGCCGTCCCTCCTGAAAGCCACCAGTGTCTCTGTCCCCTCCTCCCCGTGCCCCCCGTGTCTGTGCCATCTGCTCACAGCTTGCTGCTGGTTGCCAGCGCCTCGGCAGGGCTGGGGGCAGCTGGCACTGTCACCCGTGCTTGTGACTGCAGCTCTTGGTCGTTGATGTCCCTGTGGAGGGGACCAGGGGCGGCTGCACCTCGCTCGTGTTCATCTGGAGAACCTGTGGGGAGGTGCCCAGGGAGCTGCCAGGGTTCTCTTGGGGGACTGGGCACCCCTGTGGCTGTGTGGGTCTGGGTACTTGGCACATGTATTCCTGTGGGATTCTCCTCATCCATCCATCCATCCATGGTTACATCCTCCATCCATCATCCATCCATCCATCATCCATCCATCCATCCATCCATCCATCCATGGTTACATCCTCCATCCATCCATCATCCATCCATCATCCATCCATCCATCCATCCATCCATCCATCCATCCATCCATCCATCATCCATCCGTCCATCACCCATCCATCATCCATCCATCCATCCATCCATCCATCATCCATCATCCATCATCCATCCATCCATCCATCCATCCATCATCCATCATCCATCCATCATCCATCCATCCATCCATCCTCCATCCATCATCCATCCATCCATCCATCCATCCATCCATCCATCCATCCATCATCCATCATCCATCCATCATCCATCCATCCATCCATCCTCCATCCATCATCCATCCATCCATCCATCATCCATCCATCCATCATCCATCCATCCATCCATCCATCATCCATCATCCATCCATCCATCATCCATCCATCATCCATCCATCCATCCATCCATCCATCCATCCATCCATCCATCATCCATCCATCCATCCATCCATCCATCATCCATCCATCCATCCATCCATCCATCATCCATCCATCCATCCATCCATCCATCATCCATCCATCCATCATCCATCCATCATCCATCCATCCATCCATCCATCCATCCATCCATCCATCATCCATCCATCCATCCATCCATCCATCATCCATCCATCCATCCATCCATCCATCCATCCTCCATCCATCCATCCATCCATCCATCCATCCATCCATCCATCCATCCATCCATCCATCCATCATCCATCATCCATCATCCATCCATCCATCATCCATCCATCCATCCATCCATCCATCCATCCATCCATCCCCCATCCATAGCAGTTGGTGAGACTGTAGCTGGCTCTTCTCCAGAGATGGGCACATGCCCCCCGTGCCTGGCATTCCTGAGGATGGCCAGGTATGGGCAGGCTGTGATCACCTGGTCCAGGGAGTCCTGGCTCTGGCTGTCCCAGAGGAACAACCAAAGGAACACTTGGATTGCTCCTTTTCTCTCCCATTCACACCTCAGCCTAGACCAGGTCTTTGTCCTCGCTGCTCCTGCGCTTCCAGAACAGCTCTCCTCCAGGTTTTCACCAGTTTTCTTGTCCCTGCTCCATCCCATCCTCATGTATTGGTACCTCCATGGTGAACTTGACCTCCAGCATCCCATGAGCAGCTTTTGCTCAGCTCCATCATCTCTTCCATCAGGCAGTGTGAGGAATGTGTTGTTGAAGGCAGTTTGGATTAGATCTGCAACTTTTCTTCTATCTGCAGCCCCAGCCCTCAGGATTTCTGGCACAATCCCCCTTTGATAAAAACACTCTGCATTTATTCCCATTTTCCATTTGCCTCAGCTTCTTCCAAACCTCCTTCCAAAGCCCTCGCAGTGCTGGACACTGCACTTGTGCATGTTCCAATTAATATTTTTTTTCACCATATTTCTCTCATCTCCTCAGGATCCTGTTTTGTGTCCTGCCCAAGTAATTCAAGAGTCTTCACTTTGTTGCCCAGTCTGCTTTTGTTCCTGTATAAACATTTTAGCTGCTTCTCATTGATCACATGCAGTTCCTTACTCAGCTTGGGCATTGATTCCATTCTCAGATGTATTTATATCTCCTTCCTTCTTTCTTTCTGCCCTCTGATTTTTTATTTTTTTTTAATTTGTGGTCATAGCTCTATTTTATTTCTTCCTGCTAGTAAAAGTGGAGGCAGAGGTTGCAGTAGCATCACATCCCCTTGTTTCTCAGCTGAAAACTCTTCTCACCACAGAGACAGCCTCAATTCCATGAGAATATTTCCTTGCACATGGAAGTTGAATCCATCTATCAAGAAGAACCCTCTTTCCACAAGTGTTTCCTTTGAGCTCACTTTTGTCACAGCATCCTCAGGGGCTCTATGAATCTCTTAATTGTTGTTTTATTCTTCCATAGCATCCCGGACTGGTTTGGGTTGGAAGGATGAAGCTTCTCTCATCCATGGGCAGGGACACTTTCCAGTAGAATGTTCCCCTTTGGAGCTGAGGGAAGGTTTGGGGTGTTTGTGGAAGAGCCCAGGAGGTGGTGGGGAGGTGCTGAAGCAGAGGCTGAGGGGAGAGGAGCTGTCCCTGTCCCTTGCAGCCAGGGGAGCAGGGGATGGCTCAGCGTGGGGAGCGATCAGAGGCTGTGGGGCAGTGTGTGTGCAGTCACAGCTCATCACAGCCTCCCAAACTGCACTTGGAGGAGAGGCTGATGGAAACCAAACCCAAGGTGGGCCACTAATTGAGTCCTTGCCTGGTCCTCTGCCTGCCCCGAGCCCAGAATTGGTGCAAGGGCACATCAGGAGCCTTCCCCTAATGAGGAGAGCTGAGGGAGTGGGAAGATGTGCTGACATCTCTCCTTGTTTATTATCCCAGGCAGCCTGCAAATGAGAGGGATGAGAACAGCAGCATGGAGAGCTGTTGGCATCTCTGCAATAGTGTTACACATTTAATTTATGCTGTTAATATAGATCAAGAAGTTTTGTGTCCATGGAACTGCTGCAGGGAGGACTGACCTTTCCCAAACTTGGCTTGTTTTCTGTCGTGCTTTTGGGATCATCTGGAGCTAATCAGGCTGCTAACTTAAAAAAATCAGTTTTGCCTAAAAATACAGACAATCACTTTTGTTTTCAGTGGAACAACATTTGCTGTAAGTAGAGGGTTGGGTTGTTTGAAAATAAGTTTCAGTGTTCCAGCTCCACTGTGCACCAGCCTTGATTTTAAATTTATAACTCTCCAAAATGAAAAGTAAATGGATTGTGTTATTCCCAACCCTTTTATAAAAGTTAACATTGCAAAAACAGATGTGAAATGTGGCCTCGCAGATTACAGCCTGAGCTTGGGGTTTTTAGGTTGGGGTTTTATTTTTTCCTTACTCTCTCTGTGCTGTGTCCCTGAGGAGCAGAAATCTGCCTTTTTCCAGCAGGAGGAAAATTGTTCTGTGTCTAAATTGCCTCCTGCCAGGCTTGTGTGGATGCTGCAGGACACGGAGCTCCAAGGAACGATAATGCCTTTACAAAAACAGGCAACTTAGCAGGGAATTTTTAATTAGGAATGTGCAGGAAAGTTCAGATTGCCTGGGAATTTGGTAATGCTGTAACAAACCTCCCAGTCCTAGGACATCCATTCCAGTATGGCCCTGGGAGACGGTGATTAAAGGCACTGGCAAGCAGGTTATTATCTCCAGCTTCCTTCAGGAGGCAGGTGAGCATGTCCTCACCTCCCACACCAGGCCTGGATGTGCTGGGATCTGGGAAAGTCTGGGCCAAGCCTGGAGCTGCCCTGCTCCAGGTCAGTGGGGGCTGAGGTGTTGGATGCTGTGTTCAGCCTGGAGAAAAGGAGACTCAGGGGGAATTTCTGGCTCTGCACAGCTCCCTGCCAGGAGGGGACAGCCGGGGGGAACAGGGACAGGAGGAGAGGGAACGGCCTCAGGCTGGGCCAGGGGAGGCTCAGGGTGGACAGCAGCAGGAATTTCCCCATGGAAAGGGTTGTTCACTGGCAGGGGCTGCCTAGGAAGTTTTGGAGTCCCCATCCCTGGAGGTGTCCAAGGAACACCTGGACATGGCACTCGGTGCTCTGGGCTGGGGACAAGGTGGGGACTGGGCACAGCTTGGACTCGATGATCCTGACACTCTTTTCCAGCCTCAGTGATACTGGGATTCTGGGACAGGGCTCTGGGCCACCAAAGCCTTGAAGGGCTGGTTGAGGGGACAGGGAGGTGTCTGGAGGTGCTGGTGGCAATTAAGGTCCAGCAGAGGAGTGGGGGCCCTTGCAGGGCATCCGTGCTGCACAGCCTGACTTGGGGTGCAGGACTGAGCTGGATCAGTCCTTCAGGATTTCTTGTATCATTTCCCATCTCTGGTGTGTTAAAAAAAAAAGCCAAACAAACACCAGGAAAAAGTTACTTCTCTGGCAGAAGAGGTAAAAGGGCTCTGTCACTTCCATAAACCTCACATACATAAATTATTGTCTTCTATTAGTCACTTAAGGGCTCAGTTGCTTAATTATTTTGATCACGGTAATCATTTATTTACAAGGTGGGGAAAAATGCCAAGCACTTCCAAGCTGAGCAGCACAGCAGGAAGGAGGCAGGGCTGCAGAAGCATTTCTTTCCTACCCACAAGTCAAAATGCTTTTGCTTCATGGAGTTATGAAGTCCCTTTTGAGGTCCCTGCTGAGATATGATGCTCTGATCCACAGCCTTTGGTTCTCTCCCAGGAAAGAAGTTCAGCAAAACCAGCTGCAGGTCCCTGTGCAGGAGAAGGCTCCAGGGAGAGCTCAGAGCCCCTTCCAGGGCCTGAAGGGACTTCAGGAGAGCTGGAGAGGGACTGGGGACAAGGGATGGAGGGACAGGACACAGGGAATGGCTTTAAACAAAGGGGGTAAGCTTAGATGGGATATCAGGGAGAAATCCTTCCCTGTGAGGGTGTGGAGACCCTGGCACAGGTGCCCAGAGCAGCTGGGGCTGCCCCTGGATCCCTGGAAGTGCCCAAGGCCAGGCTGGACAGGGCTTGGAGCAACCCTGGGCCAATGTGAAGTGTCCCTGCCCATGGCAGGGGCTGGGACTGGATCAACTCTGAAGTCCTTCCAACCCAGACCTTCCATGGCTCTGTGAGTATTTGGGGGGTGAAGGGGGAAGGGGGCATCTGGTAGAGTTTAAGTGGATCTCTCTAAAACCTCTTTGCAATCTGAAGATATTTGGGTTTTCTCCTAAAAGTCTGTCTTCCTACCAATCCTCAGCCCAAGAACTTGGTCTCACCTCCTCCAACCCCACCTTCCAGCTTCCCCTCTGTGTCTCCCACATGTTTCTGCTTAGGAATCCACCGTGCCTTCCCTGTTTCCCAGAGAAGGACACGCTGCTCTGAGCCTCCCCTAATTCCATTAGAGTCCATTAGGAGCTCCTTGCCACAGCTCCCGGAGGAGCGCGGGGCAGAGACCGCAGAAAAACAAACGGCCCCTCTCAACAAATCCCAGGGCCGAGTGCCAGGCAGGGATTCCCAGCTCTTTACAAACCACCCTCCTAATAAAGAGGTAAAATGGGGAGGGGGGAAAATATGCATTTTCTAATCACCCAGATTTAGGCCTTCAAAGGATTTATTACAACCTTTTATTTCCATGCGTGGAAAATGGAATCTTATCTCATGAGCCGGCTGGTCCAGCTCGACTGGGTTTAGAGCAGGGAGCTCTCAAACAACCTTCAGGGCCATGCCTGGGTGTTAAACTTGCTGGAATGCATTAAAACATGGCACTGGGAGAGGGGGAGAGGCGAGCACTCAGCAATGTGATGCCTCCAGCAGCTGCTCGTGCGGTGGAGCCACGCGGCAACAACGGGAGCCGCCGGGATTGGAGGGAGAAAGGAAACAACCAGCCCAGCCGTGTGCTGCCATCCCTGCTCCCAGAGCCAGCCAGCCTGCTGTACCTGGGATTGTAGAGGGATCAGACACGAGGGGTTGGAGGAGATAAATGCAGTGAACCTTGAATTTTAATTGCTGCTGTTGGGGAGCCGGCGCCGGGGTGGTTTGTGCCCCTGTGCCACGCTGGGGAGCAGTGCCGGTGACATTCCGAGTGCAGCAAGCAAAATCCCATTAAGATAACGTCACGGCCTCTCTGTTTTACTGTTTGCAAGCCAGCCCTAACATCATTAAATTACACAACAGGGAGGTGCCTGCTGCCAAGGGGCTCTGCTCGAGATAAGATGTGGGTTGAGCCGCTGCCAAAATTTGGGTTGATATGACAAGAAATTTGGAGCGGGTTCAAGGCTTGATTCACACCAGACATGGCACTGTGCAGGTAAACATTGGGCAGGATTGATCCCTGGGGCTGTGCAGGTACCTGGCACTGCAGAATCCTGGGCAGGATGGGGCTGGAGGGGGTTGTAGCAGATTTACAGCTCTTCTTGTGTTCAGCACTGACAAGAAGAAGCCAGAGCCCAGCAGGTGAAGCTTAGGGAATTTTGCAGGTTCTTACCTCTGCCATCCCCTCCCCAGCCCTTTTGGGGAGTGGGAAGGAGCCTGAACACCAGGACACTGCTCAGAGAAGCTGCTTGTTTTGTGATGCCACAGCTGCACCAGCAGGAAAAGGGATGAGAAGAAAGATCTGCATCATAAAACCCCACACAGCCTCTAAGAGCCCTGAAGCCAGCCTTGCTGGTCCCTCTGTGCCACCCACCACGTCCCTGCCACGCCTGTGCATGGAGGCTTTGTGCTTCTTGTGCCCATTGTGCCTTTTTTTTGTGCCTCTTTGTTCCTTTTTTTAGAACCTTTGTGCTCTTTGCTGCTGCAGGTGTGGAGTTTTGCTCCAGGCTCTCCAGACCTGATGTTTCATGGATAGTCTAGACTTCAGCTCCATCTTTCAGATCTGTGAAGAGACCTCACCCAGCACCATCCCCACCTTGCCATCACTCAGCAAAATTGGCATTAATGACTTTCCTGCAGCATCTTCCAGGCAGGGAACTGATCCCCAACCAGGGCTCTGGAAGAAGCCTGGGCTGTGTGTGCAGAGATCCCCTTGTCACCCCATCCTCCAGGACAGGACATCAGGAGGAAAATACTTGAAAATGATGCTTTAGAAGCAGTTTTCTAAGCATTTTCCATTAGGGAAGCTTTGATTCCTTCAGAGGTTGCAGAGAGCCTGCCCTGCCCTGGGACTGCCTGGCGCTCCAGCGCTGCTATTACAGCTTTCCCTCGTGGCCCTGTTTCTGGCACTGCTGATTTTCGGGGTCCCAGATGGGTCCTGGCCATTGCAACAGCTCAGTACAAAGTGGCTGGGAAAGTGGCTTGGAATTCCTGTTACTGAGCTGTTCTCCAGAGAGGGATGGAGTAGAGTGTCCAGGCACATCCCTCACACCCTTCCATCCCAGCAGTGGCTTTGCACACCTTGGTTGTGGGTTTAAACTGACAGAGAATGGGTTTAGATGGGATATTGGGAAGGAATTCCTGGCTATGAGGGAGATGAGGCCCTGGCACAGGTTACTCAGAGAAGCTGTGGCTGCCCCTGGATCCCTGGAAGGGGTCAGAAAGGACCATCCCTTTCCCAAGAGTTACTTCCTGCACGTCTCTCTGTGTGACCTCTCTCCCAGCAGCTGGAAAGCCTCACCCTGGCCTGCAGTTCCAGGAGGTCAATCCTTGTTTTCATATAACACAGGTGCTCATTCCCAGTGCTTTGGAATATCAAAAGCAGCTGGATGAGCCCTTCTCACCCGAGGAGAGAGATCCTGCAGATGGGCAGGGTGTGGTGGAGCTTGGCAAAGGCCAGAAGAGCCCGTGCTGTGGGTCCTGTGTGTCACCCTCCCAGGTGAAGGTGAGATGCACTCACTCACTGTGTGCCTGTCCTAGGTGACACCGGGCCTGGAGGGACAAGAGGGGGAGCTGCTGGTGAAGGGCCCCTCGGTGTTCCGCGAGTACTGGAACAGACCCAAGGAAACCGCGGATGCCTTCACGCCCGACGGATGGTTCAGAACAGGTACGGGAAGGGCTCCCCCGGCAGCTCTGGGTGGGTTCACAGGGTTGGAGAGGGGCTGGAACTGGGGCTGGCAGCTGGGAGTGCAGGCTGGATGTGTTTCCAAACGCTGGCTCGGGAAGGGGCTTTGCCTGCATTGGCTGTAGTGAGTCACCGAGTAGTGGGGGGTGTTTGGGGTGCTTTGCTCCTAAGCATGAAATACCACTGCTTAATGTTTTCCTGGGAATTCAGCTTTGCAGACAGGTGGGATTTGTCTCAATTTACACAGGGACTGTGTCACAGAATCATTAACTACCAGCTACAAACCCCTGAGAGGAGGGTGCGGCCAGATGGGGGTCGGGCTCTACTTCCAGGCTTCCAGAGACTTGAGGAAATGGCCTCAAGCTGTGCCAGGGGAGGCTCAGGTTGGACATCAGGAGGAATTTCTTCATGGAAAGGCTTGTTCATTGGCAGGGGCTGCCCGGGGAGATTCTGGAGTCCCCATCCCTGGAGGTGTCCAAGGGATGCCTGGATGTGGCACTCGGTGCTCTGGGATGAGTGGCAAGGTGGGGATCAGTCACAGGTTGGACGTGATGACCTTGGAGGTCTTTTCCAGCCTCGGTGATTCTGGGATTTTCTGATTCCATGTTATCCACAGCTCTGGTTTCCCCACTCCCCTCTTGACTGTGTGTTAGCAGCGCTGTGGTGGCTGGAGTCAGGCTGCATTTCTGATCCCTTCTGTGTAACCTGATTTATTGTTGGTTCCTGAAGAAGCTGTGATTTATTCTAATTGTTCTCCCGAAGCAGAGCTCACTCTGCCAGCAGTGTCACCACGAGTCCCCGGGCCAGGCGGGTACCGCAGGCTGGGACCGGAGCGTCACCAACCCTCACGTGGGGTGCAGGGCAATCAGCTTTAAAAATTTTTTTAGTCAACACTCCTGATGAATATTTCAGCTGCAAAGGAATAGCGTGCATTAATTATTGCAAAGAGATGTCTTTAGGAGAAAATGATTTTGAAATTCAGTTTAATTTCATTGTAATGCGCCACAAACAGGAAGGGAGTATGTGTGTTTAATTGGCTCTCGGGGGTAAGGCCGGGAAGATGGCATGCCTTTGTCACAGGCCATTAGTGATACAGACTGCATAATGAGGGACTACAATCAGCTCACAGCTGCCGGCTCCTACGGGGAGAGAATGATATTAAATAGAAATCAGTATAAATTAAACTTAACCCTTTCGCCAACCGAGCAAAGCTCAGCGCTGGAAACAAGGGAGGGGAGCAGTGGCAGGAGTGGGGGGTTCAGGGTGGGTCAGGGGGTGCTTGGAGAACCCCCCAGCAGCCAGGTGACCTCCCTGATGTCCCCCTTCCCTTGGGCAGGAGGCTTGAACTCCCTTCCCCATCCCTACCCCCACTGTTCCTTAGCTTCCTTTCCTCTCCTCCCTCCTGCTCCGTCTCTCGTGGACATCAGGTCGATGGGACTGGGTTTTTCCCAAGCCTCATTTATCCAGCAGTGCCAGGAGCCATCCCATGGCCCCATCCTCACCCTGCCTGCCCCAGCCTCATCAGCAGCCTCTGGAGATCACTCAGAGGTGGCAAATGTCCCGTGGAGGTAAAAAAACGTGGAGGGAATCAAAGGGGTTGTGTCCTCTCACAGGGTTTGGATCTGGAGGGTGAATTATCCCCATTAAGCACAAATTAGTTACCCTGGAACCAAAACCATACTGGCAGGATCCAACAGAGGTGAATCCTGGCCACAGCCAGGCTGTAATTCCCTGTATCTGCCACTTCCATGTCATCCAGGTGAGTGTTTTACAGAGGAGGCTGAATGCCAGCACACGGTGTTCCCAAAACCCTGGCGATGGCATTCCCGACTCCGTGCCAGCGTTCTGCTCACTGCCCACCCTCGTGGGTGTCCCCAACAGTGACCTGCAGGCTGGAGCTGCTGGCCAAGGCCCTCAGGGCTGGGGTTTCACAGAATTATGGAATGGTTTGGATGGGAAGGGACCTTAAAGCGCATCCCTGCCATGGTGCCACCTTCCACTAGACAGGGTTGCTCCAAACCCTGTCCAAAAAATCAGGGGGAGAAAACAGTGACTTTGAATTCAAGATTGTGGCTCTTCTGAGAAGCCTCTGAACTCCTGGTGGTGCAGAGGGGATGTGCTGTAGCTCCCATCCTCTTTATTCCCTGGGATTTGTGCTGCTGTCTGCCGATCCCTCCATCTCTCATTTCCATCCGAGTGAATTTGATTATTTTTATTGTATTAACACTGTTGACAGAGCTGCCGAGATCAAAGTCCCCTCTAGCCATTTCCAGGGAGACTGCTGGGTTTCCACCTGCTGTCATACATCCAAGTGGCACCGAGCCCTCGCAGGCCGAGCCGAGCCCAGAGGAACAACGCCCGTGGGCATCTGGCTCCTGTCCCTGCTGAGCCTTCCCAGCTGTGCCAGGTCCTGCCAGGTGAGAGGCAGCCTCCAAACACTCCGTGCTGCTCTGAGGGGAGGAGAGGAGAAAAGAGGGAAGGTGTTCTTTTAGGATGAGGCCCTGGCACAGGTGCCCAGAGCACCTGTGGCTGCCCCTGGATCCCTGGAAGTGTCCAAGGTCAGGTTGGACAGGACTGGGAGCAGCCTGGGATAGTGAAAGGTGTCCCTGCCATGGCAGGGGGTGGCACTGGGTGGTCTTTAAGGTCCCTTCCAACCCAAACCATTCCATGATCCTATGAGCAAAATCAAACCTGGAGGAAAAGCAGCAGAGAAACAGCAGCTTCTGTGGTCACCCTGATGTCTGTCCATCCGTCCATCCATCCATCCATCCATCCATCCATCCATCCATCCATCCATCCATCCATCCATCCATCATCCATCCATCCATCCATCCATCCATCCATCCATCCATCCATCATCCATCCATCATCCATCCATCCATCCCTCCATCCATCCATCCATCCCCACATGGGCCAGGCTCTGGCACTGTCAGATGCTGTTATCCCTGTCCAGGAAGCTTTGGAAGGACAAGGAGGATTTGGGAGTGCCCAGGCACTGCCCCTTTCCCCACATTTCCCTCCTGCATTGGGGTTTCTGCAGAGGGATCTGCCAACCCAGCCGTGCTCCCCGGGCAGCGACAGCACCCCAGAGCAGCCTGCTCCCTGAGGGAAGGGCAGCTCCCATTCACATCTGCCCATACATCCAGAAAATTAGAATCTGGTGTATTCAGGGAGATTTATTTTCAATTACAGGTTAAGGCTGAGACATGAAATAGCACCGGGTTTGAAAGTAGTGCGTAAATCCTGCAACAAATCCATGTATCTCTGCTCCATATAATAAGATTTTATTGATTGCTATATTGTATCTGTCAGAATAAAACTCTCTTAATGCATGCATCAGGATGGAGAAGATAGAGAGCTTGTTGGGAGTAGAATCTGATTCAAGAATCAATGCACTTTGATTAATATGTCGTTAAGAAAGTAAGAGTTATTTAACTTGTTTGATGCACATTTCGGAATGATGACTCATATCTTTTAAATTTCTTTCTTTGAGCTGCATTTCAAAAAACCCCCACAACCTTGGAGCTGTTTTTCACATTGTTAAGTCTTGGTTTATCAGTGAATTTTTGTTGGATCTTTTTGCACAGGTCACAAATGCCCCTGAACCCCATTAATAATAAATCCTATGGCCCAAAACACTTCTCATATCCTGTTGTTAAGGCTTTGGAGAGAGAGTGGACCTGGTGTCTGTTTATTCCTTCTGGATGTTCTGCAGTGAGAGAGGAAACTCCAAGGGAAACAAAATAAAACAAAAAACAAAACCCACAACTCAACAACAGCAAAAAGGAGTTGTTTTTCCACTGTGATTACAAATCCAAGCACCAAGGACAAGCCCTGGCTTAGCTGAGAGCATCCCACTCAGCACTGAATTCCCAGCTTGCTCCAAAAATGGAACATGCTGTTGCTGCAGCCGTGAATCCCAGTGCAGGGAACAATCCCAGTGACTCTGAGTGGTTTCAGCGACCTCCTGCTGTCTCTCTGTCATTTTCAGACTGAGCTCTCCAGTCCACAACTGACACCAGCTGCAGATCCTTGCCATTCCCAGCCCTGGCTCTTGGAGATTCCATAAAATCATGGAATAGTTTGGGTGGGGAAGGACCTTTCAAGGCCACCAAGTCCAACCCCCACCACGACTGCAGCACCAGGAGGGGCTGAGGGAGCTGGAAAGGGGCTCAGCCTGGAGAAAAGGAGGCTCAGGGGGGACCTCGTGGCTCTGCACAACTCCCTGCACAACAGGAGGGGACAGCCAGGGTGGGGAAACAAGGGGCAGAATGAGAAAAAAATGGTCTTAGAGAAGGTTTAGGTTGGATATGGGGGAAAATTTCTTCATGGGAAGGGCAGTCCCCATCCCTGGAAGTGTTCAAAAAACATGGATGTGACACCTGGGGAGGTGGTCAGTGGTGACCAGGGTGGTGGTGCAGGGATGATGGTTGGACTTGATGATATTAATTATCTTTTCCAGCTAATTCCATGATTCTGTGATTCCCACCCCTTCAGATGGGAAAGGCAAAGCTTCCTGCAGTTTTCCAGCAGTGAGGAATGTGGTGTTTGTAGGAAAGGTCCTGGGCAGGTCATCCCTGGCCAGGCACAGCTCTTCCCTCCTCCCTAAGGAGCAGGAGTGGGATGCACCCCCATCCCTCTGGCACAGGCTTTTCCCGAGGTTTGGCTGTCCCCAGGGATCAGCAGGTGTTTCCCTGCCAGGGGAATTGCTCACATCCGTGGGTGGAGCACAGACACCTGAAAGAGAAAATACTTGAGGCTGATCAAGGCAGATTATAAATAGAAATGCATCTAATTAGCATCTTAATCTGCAGGTTTTCTGTTTGTTTGCAGTGGCTTTCCTACTCACAAATCCAGCTAATGCAAATTCTATTTTTAAAGAAATGATTCCTTAATTGTAATGTGCTGAAATTATGTGAGTTACCGGTGTGATCCCACCGGATGGAGGGGGGCTCCTGCCTGGAGGAGCTTCTTTTGGAGTCTGGCAGGGATCAGCTCACGGGTGGGGCTGGATGGCTCAGCTGCTGCCTTCGGGAGCAGCTTAGAGCTGGGACCAACCCTCCCACAAATGCCATGGGAGGACACCCCCAAAAATGCCAGTGGACCCCAAACACGCTGCTGTAGGAAGAGGCAAGAACAGAAGCCAGACCAGGCATGTGCTGGGCTCCCCTTTCCACCCAGCCCTCATTTAAGAAGTGTTTCTGAAATTAAGAGCATAAAGATGGAAGATTTTCTGGTATATCAGCCTTTATCACCCCCAGAGGTTCCTTACACACACACTTCGAACACTTTGGAGAGAGAATTTCCTTTTTCTGCTTAATGCTTGAGTATTTTTTGCTTCTCCTTGAGGATTCAGTAATTCCAGGTTTGCCTGACAGCTGGAAGCCTTGGGGTCACCAGGACATGGGAGGGGTGGAACAAGATGAGTTCCCTTCCAAGCCAAAACATTCCGTGATTCCCTGATTCTGTGATTCTGTTTCACTGCTGGTGAAACTGATGTTTTCAGCAGTTCAGAGTGACTTGGGATTTTTGTAGCTGTAAATGAGAGCAGCTTTTGGCACAGAATTTGTTTACTCTCTAAAGCTCTGCTCTCGTCGTATCAAACATCTTGGATGCCAACCCTTTCCTTCTTTGAGAACCTCTGCTGCACTGAGGCTCGTTTCCAGAGGCGTGGAGCAATTGCTCCCCAGCCGAGAGTCGGTGGGAACAGCAGGCACCTGCAGCTCCCAAATCCAGCCTCTTCCCTCTTGTGCTGTGTCTGCTTATACCCCTCGAGCTCTGCTACAGCAGTGCTGCTCTCACAGCCTGGAGGGAGGGCCTGGAACGAGCCCCTGACTGCTGGGAATCATTCTTCCCGTCCCATCTTACTCAATTCCATCCCATTTCAGGGATTTAGGAAGGAATTCTTCCCTGGGAGGGTGGGCAGGCCCTGGCACAGGTGCCCAGAGAAGCTGTGGCTGCCCCTGGATCCCTGGAAGTGCCCAGGGCCAGGCCCCAGGTCACTGCATGGAAAAGAAGAGGTGATTCTGCCTCTTCTAAGGTTTGATCATCCCTCAGTAGCTGCAGGGAGCAGAGGGATCTGCTCTAATATTGTTATTATTACCATTATTATTTTTTGTTACCACACTCTTCAAAGCTCCAGCAGCCACACCTTGGAGCACTGATTTATTTATTACTCTTTGAGTTTTCTTTTTCGTCTCGTTGTCTGCAGGGATTTCCATAAATATTTAAATGCTAATGTGAAAAAAAGAAGCGTTTTTCATTTTTACTTACCCATTTTCTTTTCTGGCTGATCCTCTGGGCAAACCCATCTGCAATAATTCAGGCTGGAGGAGCGGGGGGTGGTCCCTGCTTGTGTCTTATCAGTCACCCATGAGTTCCTGTAGTGAGGACTGAACCTCCAAACCCTTGGCTGCCTGCTTTGCAGGAACCTTCCAGGTTTGCCTGGTTTAGCCACTGTTTTCCCTTGGAGCAGGACGTGCAGCCTGGGGAGCGTTCATCTGCTCCTGTCCTTCAGTTCTCAGGGCTTGGAGAGGCTCCTGCTCATGCTGAGCTGAAGAAACGAGATAAAAACGAGGAGCAGCATCTCTGCCAAGGGCAGGCAGGATCTGAGGTGCTGCCAGGCTTTGCCAAGGCTGAGTTTCCATTTGGTGCTGTCCTCTCCTGGCTGGGTGCCCAGGACTTGGCTGGCACGGGCTCTGTGAGGTGCCCAATGCCAGCCCAGGCCAAGGCTGGAGCAGGGACCATCTGCAGCAGCCCCTGAGGCCCCAGAACAACAGGACAAGCTCTGTGTACTTGGAAACCAATCCTGCTGCCCAGTGGGATGTGTTGGGAAGTCTGGTTTGCAGGGAGAGGGGTTGGAGAAGGGATACAGTGGGACAGTGACACCAGAGGGTAACACCAAAACACTGCCCTGCCTTCTTCCCTGTGCTCAGAGAAGGAGAAAAATCCTCTTGGGAGCAGGGAAAGGTCTGTGTGGTGGGATGAGCCCACTCACAGGAGCCAGGACGGGGTTGTGGAGGGGGAATTTGGATGGTGAAGGAAATAGGATGTGCAGACAAGCCAAGGAGGGTCAGTGGACATCACCCTGACTTCTCACCCTGCCTGAGAGGCGCAGTAAATTTGAGGAACCTTTGGAAAATACATGTGTGAGGGGAAGGAGTGTCTGCTAGACCAGCCGAGACAGGGGACAGCTGCACTCCTGGGCAGTCCCCCTCTGTCCCCTGGCTGGAAGCAGGGTGGGCAGAGCTCAGCACAGGGTTGAATCAGGCTTGTCTTACCTGCTCCTTTCCCCTGGCAGGTACCTGAGCTGCTGCCAGCACTCCTGGCACCGCTCCACGTCCCGCTCTGCCGGCGCAGCCACACAGCGTGGGGAGGAGAGCCTTATTAGCACAGCTCTTTGTGAGATGCCCTTGAGTGATTTATTTTTTTTCCAGGTGTAAATGCCAGGGGAGGCTGTTCCAGTGCTTCCCATTCTTTCATCTCGGCAGGGTTTTGCCCTTTCTCCCAGCGTGGCTCTGACAGCAGGCTCAGCGCTGCTGCCTGTGGAATACAAAGTTCCCT
Organism: Poecile atricapillus; assembly: GCF_030490865.1. Lineage (NCBI taxonomy): Eukaryota > Metazoa > Chordata > Aves > Passeriformes > Paridae > Poecile > Poecile atricapillus. Next base: position 20,582,244 of record NC_081258.1, read on the forward strand.
GTTAGAGAGCATGACAGGAATTCATTCCAGGCTGGGGCTTGCTTTTTTTTTTTTCTAATTTCTGATTTTCTTTTTTCCTCATGCTGCCTGCTCCAGGAGTCTCTGGAGAAGTTTGGAGAGTGGGGAGTCCATTGTTTAACCCCTTTCTCCTGGGAGCAGGCAGCTTGCAGATGACCCAATGCCTTTCCCAGATCAATCACAGAGTCATGGAATATCCTCAGCTGGAAGGGACACATTAAGAATATCAAAATACAAATCCTGGCCCTGCCCAGACATCCCAACAATCCCAGCCTGTGCCTGAAAGCTCTGTCCAAACTCTCCTGGAGCTCTGGCAGCCTTGGACCATTTCCTGGGCAGTGCCAGCACCCTCTCGGGGAAGAACCTTTCCCTGATCTCCAGCCCAAACCTGCCCTGCCACAGCTTCATGTGGACAGAGAGACTCTCCTGGAGTCTCTGTAGGCCCTGGAAGGGGCTCTGAGCTCTCTTCTCCAGCAAGCACCCCCAGCTCCCCCAGCACCCCTGGCTCCAGAGCAGAGGGTTTCCAGCCCTGGGAGCAGCTCCATGAGCTCCTCTGGACTCACTCCAGCACCTCCACATCCTTACACTGTGCTCTCCAGGTGGAACCTGCCTGGAGAACAGCGGCTCCACGCTGAGCTCACCTGCCTGTTCCCAGCACAGGGACAGATCTCGGGCTGCAGCTGCTGAGCCACTCTCCTCCCAGGCCCCGCTGGAGGATTTTGGCAGCAGATTGGAGTTGTGCTGCCAGCCAGGGCTGCCAGTGCCAGGATAGCAGCTGGATCCAGGAGCACAGTGCCGGCCCTTCTCCCGGTGCCGGTGGCTCTGCTGGCCAGGGCAGGGACACCAGGAAAGGCTTTGTCCTGCGCCCAGGGAGCGAGGGGGAGCCCTGGGAGCTGCTGGGGAGAGGGTTTCCTCATGAATAATTGCTGTGGTATTAATATACATGTGGTTTTTTGAGGAAGTTTCAAACTCTCCCCCTCAGGAGCCTTTGATGCTTTATTAATGATCGCGGCGCTCTCCGAACCCTCCGTGCTCCACAGGGGGAGCCGGGCCTCAGAGCAGCCCCAGTGGTTTTGGACGGTGCCTCCTGTGAGCCCAAGGAAGGAATTTGCTGGTCCAGGTGACCTGGGGAGGGTGGATGGACTCGAGGATCCCCTAAGAGTCACTTTGAGGTTGTGACACGCTCCAAAGGGAGCAGCAAGTTGGACTCTGGGAGCCTGGCAGGTCTCACCCTCGTGGTCTGAGCAGGGTGGAAAAGTTGAGGAAAAGCAGGAGTTGATGATTTCATCTGGATTGGGATTAACAGGAACTGGGGAACCTTGGGCTGCTGGGAATGCAGCCTGGTTCCAGGGAATGTGAGTGCTGGGGTGGATGGGGATGACTGGGGAGAGGAGACCCAGTCTTTCCCAAGTCTAATTAATGTTAATTAGTTACAATTAGTGCTCGTGACCTCTGTTGGCAGCCAAGATGGCTGACAGCAGGGACACGCATTCCTCACTTCCACCCAATAAATCAAGCTAAAGTTGCTCAGTTATTTAGCCTATCATTTAGCATTTCATTAAATAGATCTCTGCACATACATCACCGCTGCCGAGGCGGCGTCAATCCCTTCAGGAGCAGGGATGCCTCCAATCAATCCCAGCAGTGCTGGAGAGGCTCTGGATCATGGAGAGCTGCACCTTCCCAAGCATCTCTCGAGTGCTGGTAACTCACCCAAGGCCCAGGGTTCAACCAGAGTCACTCACGCTGAGGGTGCTGTTGGTCCCGCAGGGAGATGAGGCTTGGAGAAAGTTCTCACTTGGGAGGATCAGGTGGAATTTCCTGAGCTGGGGACATTCTGGAATGTCCCTGCTGGAGGCAGGATGTTGCTTCAGTTGCACCTTGCTTTGCCATCTCTTCTCCTAGGGAACAAGCAACAGGACAGGAGTAAACAGCCTTCCCTAATATCCAACATCCTCAGATATTAGGGGAGCTTTCCTCATGGGAAGAGCTGTCCAGCCTTGGCACAGCTGCCCAGGGCAGCGGTGGAGTCTCCATCCCTGCAGGGATTTAAAAAACATGAGGATGTGGCACCTGGGGACATGGGTTAGTGCTGGGCTTGGCAGTGCTGTGCAATGGGTGGAACAGACAGTCTTAAGGGCCTTTTCCAAGCGAAATAATTCCACAATTCCACAATTCTTCTACTCCCATGACACGCTTGGAGGAGGACTCTGCCTCTTGCTGCTCCAGGGTTTGTGGTTGGGCTGCCCAGGAGCAGCCCCACGCTTTCCATGCCCTCCCTCTCCCAGTGCTCCATAAATAAATCCCCCCAGTCCAGCCTGGCACACTGTATCAATCTTGTTTAATAGACTGGAAAGCTTATTGCACGGCGGCAGGTCGCGGGGAACGTCGGGGTGATGGATTGCGCCTTCCCAGAGTCGAGCACCGTTGATATATAATGAAATATTTATGATTTATTCCAGCTAATAAACTGGAGTGAAGTGTGTGATGTATGTGAGCAGATGGGGGATCTGTGGATGCAGTTTTCATGGCACGGGGGGAGGGAAAGGTGGATGTCCGTGACGGAGAGGCAGCGCTTGGCCGCCCATCCCACGGCACGGCCACAGAGGGGATGGATTATCTAATTCCTATAAAAAGCCTTTAGCACTTGCCTTATAATGATTTATCCACCCCACGTGGCTTTTCTCCAGTACAGGAGCCTCTGGGAATGGGAAGAAATCATTTCTTTTAGCGTTGGGCTGGGGAGCTGCGCAGGGAGCTTGTGCCCAGAGGGACGGGAAGAGAGACAGAGTGACCACAGGAATGTCACTGCTGTGCCACACTCAGCAGGTTCCCAGCCCCACTGTGTCTGTGCTACCTGCACAAAGTCATTCCCATGGGTTTAAGAGAGTGGTGAGACACTGAACTGCCCTGGAAGGAGCAGGGGAACCTGAAAGCACACGAGAAATGTGATGGGCACGTGGAGCTTGTGGCTGCAGGAGAACTCCAAAGCCTGTGGAGGAGCATTTCCATGGTGTGCTGCTGGAGCTGATCTGCAGGCAGGAAAACTGTGCTGAAAGAAGGAGGATGGAGGAGGACCTTCCTGCCAGGTGGGGCCCCACAGCTGCCCCTGAGTCAGGGGACCATCACAAGCCCTGGTTGGGCCCCTGCATGTCCCATCCAAATGTGGGTGCTGGGGTTGGAGACTTGCTCCCACAAAATCGTCACCTGGCAAAGGGGGTTTGAGCTCCCAGATTTTGGCTCTGCTCTCCCAGGTGGTGAGGAGCAGGACCAGGGCTTAGGCTCTTCATCACCTGCCCAGGCTGTTGGACCAATCCTACCTGGAAAATAAATCATAATCGTAATCAGTGAGGTGTGTCTCTGCCAGAGGGTGAGCTCTGCCTCAGCCTGATGGACCAGCAGCATCAACAATGATTTCAGGGAAGTGGGAGGCAGGTAGGAGTTAATGCCAGGGTAGAGCAGAGATCCAGAACCTCCTGCCCATTGCTCCGTGGTGGGTGAGGCCACTCCTCATCCCACCGAGGCTGTTCACATCCCAGTGCTGTCCTGCCAGCTGTTCCCTTTCTGCCCGATTAGCCTCTGGGTCAGCGTGCTTGGAGATCCTCTGCTGAAAGGCACCGGAGAAGGGCAAAGACTGATTATTCCAACTGCCTTCCTGCAAGCTTCCCGGGGGTTTTCCAGCTGGGAGCTTGCTGGTTCCCCCCAAACGCTCACTTGGTGAGAGCAGCAATTCCAGAGGAATGCAGGAGGGTGAGTGCACTGCTCCGGCTCTTCCCTCTGGAAATGAGGGATCATCGTGGCAGGAGAACAGCTGACAGCAGGGAATTCCTCCTGGAGTTTGGGAAAAAAAACAAACCATAAAGGCTCCCAAAAGAGCAAGGTGCACTCTGTGGTCTGAAGGAGCTCTGCTGGCTGCCCATGGGTGGCACGTGGTGACTGTCCCCAGAGGAGCTCTTCTGTGTCCCTGCAGGTCCGTGTCACCTGGAAAAGTGGCTGTGACACATTCCTGCTCTCTGTCCCCACTCTGAGGAGCACTGGGCTGAGCTCTGCGTGGAGCATTTGAAAGCCAAGAGTTTGCAAAAATCAGGAGTGATTCATTAACAGCAAAAAGGTCTAATTAATGTTTGAAAGTGCTCCAACCACATCCTGCTGCTGGCAGGGAAGAGCCCCCCAGCATTCCCGGCACCGCTCCGGCCCCTGGAGCTCCTGACTAGAGCATTAACAGCCTCCAGAGCAGGAGGCTGAAATAATCAGCAAAATCATTTGCCTTTCAAAAGGGGAGATTTGCTGTTTCTTGGTATTTTCTGCTGAGCAGCACTTGGTCTGCTGGAGCTGTGACAGGCTTGGAGGGGAACATCACAGCTGCAAAGAGCCAAATCCCCTGAGAATGATGCTGCTGGCCCAGGCTCTGCTGGCGGCATTTGGTTTCAAAGCTGGGAGTGCACATCCTCAGGTGGCCGTGCTGTCCTTCCTCCCATCCCCTCTGAGCTGGGAAGCACCTGGAGCTCCCCTCTGGAGCTCTGAGCAGAAAGCAGTGGGTGCAGGAATAACGTGGGGTAGGGCAGCAGCTCCAGGAGTGCCGTGGGACAATTTGCAGCTCAGCGCAGCTCCGCGTGCCAGATCTCGGCTCGCACGTCGCAGCCGCGCTGTCACTGCCACCAAGCTGGTGCCACCTGTTACCAAAGAGTCTCCCAGGCTTCCCAGTGACATCTGTCCCCTAGAGCAGGGCTGGTGTGCCTGGGGTGGGCTCCTCCTGGGGGCACCTCCAGGGTGCTGACCTCTCCTCATCACCCGTGTGCAGGGTTGAACTCTTGGACTCACAGAGCCCCAGTGCGAGGCCAACACCATCCCTGTTTGTCCAGCAGATCCTAGAACATTCCTGAGCCTCTATCTAGACCAGGCTGAAGTCACCTGAATTACCTAAAAAGTCTTTTTTTATGCATACTTCAGCTATCTCAGAGCTCCCTGAAGCCACTCAGCATTGCTTTTCTCAAGCCAAAGTGTTCCCTAGGTCAATAGTTGGTTGCAGCTTTGATGTGGGAATTGTGCTGTGTTTGCCAGGAACAAACTGCCCTGTGGGTGAGGGTGTTGACACAGGTGAGGGCTTGATCCTGCAGCTCAGCTCAAGGAGCAAAAGGGGCTCTTGTTCTCCACATCCTGGGAAGCAGCTTGGGCAGCCTGTTGGTCCCCACGAGGTCTCAGCACTCAGTGAAGGAGGTGCACAAACTACAGAAGAGTCCCAAGGGCCTTTTTGTGTTTGCAGTGAGGATTTTGCAACTTGAAGAACCTCATGGCAGAAATCTCTGCAGTTTGAGTTGGGAGATGTTGGTCTCCACTGCACGTGTCTCCTGCATCTCGTTGGGAGGGTGGTGAGGGGTGGGAACAGGTTGTCCAGAGCAGCTCTGGCTGCCCCTGCATCCCTGGAAGTGCCCAAGGCCAGCTTGGACAGGGCTTTGAGCAGCCTGGGACAGTGGAAGGTGTCCCTGCCATGGCAGGGGGTGGCACTGGATGGGTTTTAAGGTCCTTCCAACCCAAACCTTCCCCTAATTCTATGCTTTTAACTGGATAAATGTATCTATAACCGCCTGTAACTCCAGCAAAGGGCAGCCCCCGCCGGCGCAGAGCCTGCTCAACATGCAGCTCAGCAGAGCCTTTAACATTTCACAGAACAGATGCCCACTGAGCATCTTGAAACAAATCCAAAGGTAGCGGTGCCGGCTGCTGTCAGGGAAGCAATAATCCCACGGCCTCAGCAGCTCCGGCGTCAGCCACGTGCCGTGAGGTTCTGCTGCCACGGCTTTGTGTGCTGACAGGAGCTGGGTGGAGTGGCCCAGGCAGGCAGAGGAGGAGGTGGGGTGTCAGAGACACCAAATCAGCCAAAATTCCTTTTCTGGTGCAGCTGGCCGAGGGCAGGGAGTGCTGGTTGTGGTTGTGAGCTGCATCCCACTGGATGGAGCAGCTGGGATGGATGGAACACAGCACCAGCCCACAGGGGCTGCTGGGCTCATGGGGCAAGGGACTCACCTGTGAGCCCTGGGAAGACAGACACAGTCCATGCTGTGGCTCTCGGGGCAGCACCACCTTGGAAGTGACCCTCAGCACTGCTGGGGACAGTCCTTGAGCAAATACAGCATCCTTTTAACTGGTCTCCTTGGTCTGGGAGTACCCAGAGTTCTCCCACTCCCTGGGAATTCCCTGCTGGTTGGGAAGCGGGGAATGCTGGATGTGGCACTGCAGAGGCTGCCTGATGTGCTGGGCTGGAAGCAGATGGTGCAGGGCAGAGGGTAACGGGGCTGTCCTCAGCGGATGGCGTCCCCCAGAGCACTCCGGGCTGTCAGCGCGGGAAGTGACAGCCAGGACCTGATGCTGGAGAGGAGATGAAAAGGAAGAGACAGGGGGAATTACAGAGCTGGTCCCAGGAGCTCACAATAGTCACAATAATAATGTGACATCCCCTCGCTGTGCTGTGCTGCCGGTGGAATGGAGGGATCCGTGTGGGAAGCACAGGGATGGGAGGGGAGCAGAGAGAACTGTGCAGGGATCATTCACCCCATCAGGGCAGAGGAAAAGCAAACGTGGCTGTTCTCCTGTGCTGACATCCCAAAGAATGACATGGGAACTGGGTGCCACTGAGCCAGGGCTGAATTCTCTCTCCTCTCCCCATCTTGTCCGTGTGAATGAGCAGCTCCTGCGTCTCCCAGTGCCACCGTTTAATTAATGTCCCCTGTCCCATCGTGTGTCAGTCACACACCACAGCATCTGGGTGCAGAAGGCACTTCATCACAGCAGCCACAACTTCCTTCCCACTCCCAGCAGCCAAACACCCAGAGAGCCCCAGTTTCAAACTTTCCCCCAATTTCAGAACATTCCAGACTGCCTTCAACATCCACAGAGGGCCAAGGGGCAGGCAAATACAGGAACAATTAATCATCCTCTGGCTGAGCTGCTCAGGATTTTGGCAGGTGCCAGCTGAGCAGGGACACAGCTCTTCTGGGGAACAGCCTGGATTTTCAGGACTGATTCTGGTGTTTCCTTGCCCTGGCAATGTAAATCCCTGGGCCTTTGCTGCACTTCACCCCAACTCCACAGTGCCAGAGGTGAGCTGGAAAAGGGCTGTGAAAACAGCATCACTGCTGCCACATCCTGTGGTGCCTGGGCTGGGCTGATTATGGGAATCACACCTGTGGGAAGGACAGGTTGGACCAAACACCTTGCTCATAACAAACTCATTTTCCCAATGTCACTCCCCACCTTTTTTTTTTTTTTTTTGCAGAATCACAGGATGGTTTTGTTTGAAAGGCCCTAAAATCTCATCTCATTCTACCTTCCACTATTCCAGGTGGCTCCAAGCCCTGTCCAACGTGGCCTTGGACACTTCCAGGGCTGGGGCAGCCACGGCTGCTGTGGGCAAGCTGTGCCTCCCCACGCTCCCAGGGGAGGATTCCTTCCCAATATCCCATCTACGCCTGCTGTAGCAGTGGGAAGCCATTCCCCCTTGCAGCACCACCAGGGTGCCACACGCCAGGAAGGGCAGAGGGAACAGCCTCTGATGGAGCTGTTTGTTTTCCAGGAGACACAGCAGTGTACAAGGATGGAGTGTACTGGATCAGGGGCCGCACCTCCGTGGACATCATCAAGAACGGAGGGTTTAAAGTCAGCGCGCTGGAGGTGGAGCGTCACCTCCTCACACACCCCCACATCACAGGTCTGTGCTCCTGCTCCCTGCCCAGAGGGGACACTGCTCTGGGGGCCTCAGCAGGTGCATCAGACTCCCAAGGGCTCATGCCTGGAGCCCCCTCCCACGAGGGGATGTTTAAATCCCACAGCTCCTGATCTCCCAGGGCGAGAGCTGAGTCGGCAGCAGCTCAGGGCTGATTTTGGAAATGAGGCTGTAATTAGATCTGCCCTGCCCTTGTGCATGACCCTGTGCAAGAGGTCAGAAGTGGTGTTCCCAGCTCCACACCACTCTCTACATCGTTTTCCTCCCCCTTTACTCCAAATCCTGAAATCCTGGAACTTCCTGCCTTTTCCACGGTGAAAAGCTCTGCTCTTGTGCCAGCACAGAATCCCACGGTGTTCTGCCGTGCTGACATCCCGTGGCATTTTCCTCCTCACACCTGAACCCCTCTTGTGGCCACGTGGAGCTGCTGAGGTTGCTGAGTGCAGCCCCTGCTGTCCCTGCAGACGTGGCGGTGATCGGGCCCCCGGACATGGTGTGGGGCCAGCGCGTCAGCGCCGTGGTGAAGCTGCGCAAGGGCGAGATGCTCTCCGTCAGGGAGCTGAAGGACTGGGCCAGGTGAGACCCCCGTGGGGAGGGACACAGGGACAGCAGGCTCAAAGCCAGCAGTGTCCTCATCAGGACACTGTCATAGGATCACAGAGTCATGGAGTTGTTTAGGTGGGAAGGGATCTTAAAGCTCATCCAGTGCCACCCCTGCCATGGCAGGGACACCTTCCACTGTCCCAGGCTGCTCCAAGCCCCATCCAAGCTGGCCTTGGACACTTCCAGGGATCCAGGGGCAGCCACGGCTTCTCTGGACACCTGTGCCAGGGCCTGCCCACCCTCACAGGGAACAATTCCTTCCCAGTATCCCATCCATCCCTGCCCTCTGGCAGTTTGAAGCCGCTCCCCGTTGTCCAAGCACTCCAGGCTCTATAAAGTCTCTCATAAAAAGTCTCCTCTTTTCCCATCTGAACAAGCCCAGCTCTCTCAGCTTTTCCTCACAGGAGAGATGCTCACTATGTTTAAGGTGGCTGCTCATCCCTAAATTTCTTGCCAGGAACAAGGAGTTCCCTTCATCCCCCACCTGTACCCTTGGGGATCCCGCAGGCTGTTCTGGGGGTCGCTGCTGTCAGGCAGGGGACTTTGCTGAGCCCCCCTGCATTCCCCCTCTCCCAGAGCGTTCCCTGCACGTCCCTTCCATCGTTGTCCCCAGCTCTGTGACAGGGACGTCGCTGCGGTGCCCTTGAACGCAAAGCCCCGGAGGGTCGCGCTGTGCTCCGGCCCCCGCCCGCCTCTCCCTGTCTCTCCCCTTTATTTTTTCTGTCACTTAGGTTCAATGGGCCCCCGTTCTCGCACTCCCTGGCAGGAGACACATGTCCCTCTTCAGAGTGATTCATTTTGCGGCTCTCGCCTCCGGTGGCGCTCCCCGGCGCCATCCCGAGTTAGCGGCTCCATCTGGCCGGGTGCTGCTGGCGGCGGGGGGAGGCGGCCGGCCGGGGCTCCGGGGGCTCGGGATCTCACACTCGGATCAGTGCCAGGGCGCTGCCGGAGCCGGGCACGGCCCCAGCTTGGTGGCACAGGGGCAGCAGGAGGAGCCCCCGGGCTGATGAGCTCCGGTAAATGCCCCGCACGCTCCCGGGGGAGCGGCTCACCCGCGGTCCCCTCCGGAGCGGCACAAGAACACGCGGGGTCCTGCGCTCCTCACACCGCTGCTGCTGTCCCTGCCCTCGGGGACAGGCACTGAGGAGTCCCCAGGGATGAGCTGCTACCTGCAGAGACAGACTGAGGAAAAAAAACCATCCCACCACCCATCTCCAGAGGGGCTGAGCTTAAATGTGCTGCTGGGATGTGGGCGGGGGTCGCAGGCGGGGCTGAGGGCGCTCCCGGGGAGGCTCAGCCCGTCCTGCCCCACCTGGAACAGCTGCGGTTTTGTGTTGCAGGGACACCATGGCTCCCTACACCATCCCGACAGAGCTGATCGTGGTGGATGAGATCCCGCGCAACCAGATGGGCAAAGTCAACAAGAAGGAGCTTCTGAAGCGCTTTTACCCAGCCTAGTGCCCACCTGGGGGTCTTGGCCCTGACCCACGGCCGCTCTGCCCCTGAGGAGGAGCCACGGGGATGGTCCTGGGCAGGTCTGGGCTCACTGCAGCCCAGTCCTTGAATAATGTCCAATAAAATACGATTTTTCCTGCCTGGCTGAGCTGAGCCAGAGCTGCAGTTAGGGCTTCCTTGTGTGGGAGCCCTTTGTAGGAATCAGAGAATTCCAGAATGTTTTAGGCTGGAAGGGACCTTAAAGCTCATCATGTTCCACCCCCTGCCGTGGCAGGGACACCTTCCACTGTCCCAGGCTGCTCCAAGCCCTCTCCAGCCTGGCCTGGGACATTTCCAGGGATCCAGGGGCAGCCACAGCTGCTCTGGGCACCCTCTGCCAGGGCCTCACCAATTTCACAGGGAATGATTTCCCAGCAGAACTAAATAAATTCAAAATCACACATAAGTACTGACTGTGTTATCCAGTGCATCTGCCAGCACTGAGTGATCCCAGTGCGCTGTTGGTAAATCCCACCTCTGTTCATGGGAGTTTGTCCCTGTGTGACTCCATACACGAGCTGCCAGCCCCAGTGGGTCCATCTGGTCTGATCCTGCCCAGTGCTGAGCAGGTGACAGGGAGCTCCAGCCTTTCCCAGCAGCTGATGAGGCTCTGGAAGCAACAGGAAGGGCAGGAGAAACACGAGGGATTCCTTTGTTAGGGTCACCAGAGCCCCAAAAATCTGGGAGGACATGTAGAGAACATGGAGAAGACTGGCAGGCACATGGTGCTGGCCAGAGCCGGCAGGGAGGGGATGGGATGAGAGTGGGGCTGGGAAAAAGGGGAAGGGGATGTGGATGGGGACAGGATTTCTCCACCCCACTGCACAGGGATCTGTCCATCCTCTCACTCTGCCCATTGTGGCATCTCCTGGATTTCGGTACTTCAGGCTCAGAAGGAGATGGGGACACGAGGGACAGGCAGAGCTCAGAGCCACCTCTCAGTGTCCCACCCCCCGGGCACAGGGACGCGTGTGCAGCCGAGCACCAGCGGGAGGGCCCGAGCGGATCCTTTGTTAAAACATCAACGATGCAGTAAATTTTTTAACTTACCAAATAGATCAATATCAAATTATCATGTCTCGCATTCATAACTCTTAAGCAAGCAACAATGGAGAGAGACAAGGTCACTGGAGAATAAATAGCAGCAAAAGCTCTTAATGATCTATCATTCTCGACAACCCCGGGCACCCCGCACCAGCCCGGTGACAAGATCATTAATAAAACTCTGCAGGAACGCTATCGATTGCTTTGATGGATGATCACAGGTAGCAAATACTGTAAAACACCTGGTTGTCACACACAGAATGAGTAGTTTGACTCACACCTCAGTGCAGGGACCTGCCTGGGGCTCTGCCAGGTTCACTCTTCGGGGATTCCCGCAGGGAGGGTGGTCAGGGGTGACCCCCGGTTTGGGGCTGCCATCCGTGCTGGACCCTCGTGCTGTTCATCCCTGTGGGTGGGAGCTGTTCATCAAAAGCCTCATTAAAGCACCTGCACACAGTGGCCTGGCTGGAGCTGAGCTGGATGGGGTGACCTGGAGACCCCCTGGATGAACCTGGAGACCTCCAGGAACACCCAACACAGCCGGGACCGCGGGGATGGATGGGGGTCCCAAGGCCGTGGGCTCTGCTCCCTCCACACCCCATCCCTGGGGGTGCAGGGGGTGCTCCGTGTGTCCCCCCAGCTCCAGAGCTTCTCCTGCCAGCCACCTCGGCATTGGCGGTGGGATCATATGTACACAACCATTCAATTACCCGGTAATGGCTGCAGGCGATTAAGCCATCAATCTCCTTCATTAGGGCTTGCCAGGCCCGGCCCAGCATCACCCAATAAAACCATTAAAACAACAACAACAACAACCCAAAGCAGCAGCTTTAGCGCACGTAACCTCAGCCTGTGACAGTGCCGGGGGTGTCCCCAAGCCTGGGGCAGCTGGGGACCCGCTCGGCCCGAGGAGGAATTGCCCTGCTGGGGTGTCCCCGAGGAGCTGGGGACGAGGACCCCTCTGTCCCCCCCGCTCCAGCACTTTATAGCTGACATTATCTTTTATTGCCATATAAAATCCAAGCTCCGGTGGCTTTATGGGGCTGTGCCGGTGTGTGGCACCTCTGCACTCCCAGCTGCTCCCTCTGCCCTCCTGGGCACTGCCCTGACCCCCAGTCGCTGCCCCGGGGTCACAGCTGGTCCCACTGCACCACACGTGAGGGACACGGCTGGTGCCACACTGGGGTCGTGACGGGTCCAGCTGCCCCTGCACTGGAGCTGTGGCTGGTCCCACCACACGCTGTGGGGTCAAACTGGTCCCACCACACACTGTGGGGTCAAACTGGTCCCACCACACACTGTGGGGTACAACTGGTCCCACCACACGCTGTGGGGTCAAACTGGTCCCACCACACACTGTGGGGTCAAACTGGTTCCATCAAAAACTGTGGGGTACAACTGCTCCCACCACCCCTGACGCTTGGGGAACCCTCCAAAATGGAGTGAGCCAGCACCCAGAGCAGCGAGGCGAGTTGTACCCCTTTCGATTTGTGGGACCCCAAATCGCTGTGCTGCAGTGGGAGCCCCGGTTTGAAGGGACAGGAGGTGTCAGTGCGGGGACAGCAGGGGACCCGGGGGTCCCTGTCGTGCTGCAGCCGCTGCCTTGATCCCCCCGCAGCCCCGTCCCCACGAGCGGGGCTGGCGCCTTGTCACAGCCTGTCACATCTGCCACCCCCGCGCCGCCGTGCCGGTGGCAGGGAACATCTGCTCGGCCGCCCCGCTGCCACGGCTCGTCAGGGGCAGCCGCCAGGACCCCCGGCCAGCGCCGCCGGGCCGGCTCCTCGCCCTGACACTGATGCGGGGTGACGGGGCAGCGGCGCGGACGGATGGGATCGGACAGACAGACGGGCAAGTGAGCGCCGCTGCCCGAGCCACGGCCCGGCCACGCCGCGGGTCACCCGTGCCCGGCGCTCACCCGCTCGTGACACGTCCTTGGGGACACCGACAGCCCTGCCACCATCCCTCAGCTCCTGGGTATGGACAGGACACATCCTGCATCCCTCTTCCTCTGTCCCTTTTCCTAAGCCTTGTTCCCCCGTCCTCGTGACCCGCACGGGGGGGGCACCGAGGGCTTTGTTCCCAGGAAGGCACAATTCGGGGCGGGGGTCCCCACAGCTGCCGAGCAGGGACGAGATGGTGCCACCAGTGTCACCGACACATTGTACGCTTCCCTGCCAGGCCCAGGACTCGCTTTCCCGGGAGGGCAAGAACCCCTCGACCCCTTCGCCCTGCGCGGGGGTTCGCGGCTCTCCATCGCTGCTGCACCGGGACCCCCGGGACCCCCGGCGGGCGGGCTGGGGTCGCTCCCCGGTGCGGCACCGCGAGCTGCGAGCACCGCCGGGACCGGGGCCGGGGCCGGTGCCCGCGACGATGCTGCCACCTGGTGCCACTGCACGGCGGCGGCACCGGGACAGGCACCCGGGCTCGGGGAAAACACCGGGACAGGCACCGGGGCTCGGGGGAAACACCAGGACCGGCCGCAGGGGCCGAGAGCAGCACTGGGACTGGCAGGGGGGGTCGGAGGAAGCACCGGGACCGGGGGGTCGGGGGACAGCGCCGGTACAGACAGCGGGGGCCAAGAGCCTTGTCGGGGCTCCCGGAGCAGCCCCCGGCCGGTGGGAACCCGGCGGGACCAGGAGACCGCGGGATGCTGCCGGTCCCGACCCCGACCCCGCACTGGGACGGGCCCCGACGCCAACACTGATGGATGGCACCGGGAACGGCCGGGAATAGACGGGCAGGCTCGCCCCGACGGGAGGCGCGGCCGAGCGGGGAGAGAAGAATCGGTTCTGGTCCCTCTCCCTGTCCTGATCCCGGTTCTGGTCCCGGTCCAGGCTCCTGTCCCACTGTCGGTGTCGGAGCCTCTTCCTGTCTCGGTGCCGGCGCCGATGCCAGTCCTTGTCCCGCTGCCAGAGCTGGTCCCTGTCCTTGTCTCGGTCCCTGTCCCGGTGCCGATGCCGGTCCTTGTCCCGGCTCCGGAGCAGCCGGGGGGGGCAGCGGGCCCGGGTCTCCCCCTCCCGCCCGCCCCGTCGCGGCATCCCCGGAGCGCGCCCGGCGGCAGCTGCCGCGTTCCGCCCGCCCTGCCCGGGGCTGCGCACCCCCGGCCCGGCCAGCGGGGACCCCCCCGCGCCCCCCTGCATCCCTCCACGCCCCCCGCATCTCCCCCGTCGGGCCCCCGCCGGGCCGGGCAGGGCAGGGGCTGCGGGCCGGGGGCGGCGGGGCCAGCTGCCCGCGGGGGGGGTCGGGTGCCCGCAGCACATGTGCTGTCACTCAGCCAGTCCCGCCGCTATTTTAGCTCGGGGCCGGCGGCCGGGCTGTGCCCCGCTCCGCCATGGGCCCCCCGCTCCTCCTCGCCTGCCTGCTCGCCCCTCTCTGCGCTCGGGTAAGGGGCGCGGGGACCCCGAGGGGACGGGGTGGGAGCGGGTGGGATGGGGACCCCCAGCTCCGTGCCCCGGGAGGGCTGGCTGGGATGGGGAGCCTGCAGGCAGAGCCGGGGATCGGCCGGACCCCAAACCGCGTGGAGGCTCGTCCTTGGGGGCAGCGGGGATGGGGCTGGGGGTGATGGGGGCTCGGAGCCCCTCTTGAGGCATTTCCCACCCCACAGATGGCGGTGGCAGGGGGGGGCCTGCGGCTCCGGCACATTGCCCGCGCCTGTGACCGGGATGGGCTGAGATGGGATCTGGGGGAGGGTTAGGCATTTAAAGACACCCTGCTCCTCTTTTATCCACCCCGACTGTGGTCCCAGACCCCCCTGCACCCCCCTGCCCGCTCACATCCCCCCAGAGCCCCTCATCCTGGTCTCGGGCCTGAGCCACATGGGGCCGTTGGGATTCTGGCCTGGATCCTGTGCTCGGCTGCTTCAGGGCAAGGGAAGGAAAGGGGATCTGCAAGGCAGCCCCCACAAGAACAGGGTCCCCAGTGTCCCTCCCTCACATCCCGAACCCTCCCAGCTCCAGCGGCCCCCAGGGACGGGCAGGGGGCTTCTCCTGCTGGAGAAGGGCTCAGAGAAAGACCTGGAGGCCACAGCACAGCCCCTGAGCCTCGGAACCAGCCCCTTGTCCTACTCACGCCGTGGGGCTGGTACAAGCCCACCCCCCCCATCCCCATCCCTGGGACCCCCGGCACAGCCACCCGTCCCCCATCAGGGCGCACACGCGGCCCCTGGGGCTCCAGGGCTCCTCGGCAGCCAGCGGTGCAGGCACAGCTGGGCACAGATGTGGGTGCAAGGCGGGCGCTGCCCAGATGTGCTCCCTCCTCGGGGCGGGGGGGACAGCGCCTGTCCCCGGGGCAGGAAAGGGAGGAATGCGGCTGGGGGGCGGCGGCTGCATGCGAGGTTCCCTGGCCCCTCCCCACCCCCAGCTGCCACCTCCCACACTCCCCATGGCTCCGGGCCCCCCCCACAATCCCCCCAAATCCCTGACCTTTGTCTCGCACATCCCCACAACCCATCCTTGTCCCCATAGCTCGTTGACCCCACTACAGCCCACCAGCACCCCTGTTCCCCTTGTTTCCATCCCTCACAGCCCCCAGCTCCACCCCAGGCCCCCAACTCCCTCTGCTCCCCCCAGCAGCCCAGCCCTGTCCCCCAGGTCACGGTGACAGCCCGAACTGATCCCTGGCCCCCACCCTCACTGCCACATCCGTGTGGTGACGGTGACATGGGGGGGAGACCACGGTAGGTGCTGCCTGCCCGAGGTGCCCCCCCAGGGGTCCTGTGGGGCACAGCCCATGCCCAGGGCACCACCGGGGTCATTTGTGGGGCAGCCCTTCCTGGTGAGCCCAGCAGGACACCCATCACCATCACACCGGGGTGCCAGGGGACACTGACACGAGGCTCCTGGAGAAGCTGGGTGGCCTCTGCACTCCGCCAGACCCAACCCCATCAGCACTGAGCCCCCCAGCACCGTGTACCCCACTGCACACCCAGCCCAGGTGCAGCCCCCGCCCGCTGCCCTGGCATTCTGCCCCACTCCGGAGGTTTGGGGGTCACTGGCAGCACCGTGTGCCCCCAGGGTGCCAGCCCAGCCCAGCCCGGCGCTGCAGCCCCCCAGGCCTGGCGGCAGCACGAGGCCCCTCGGCGGGTGAAGAGGGCCTGGGTGATCCCGCCCATCAGTGTCTCGGAGAACCACAAGCGCATCCCCCACCTCCTGGTGCAGGTATTTGAGAGCTCCCCACCCTCCCTCCCGGCCCGCAGGGCGGGGACACCTCGGGCAGGGGGATTGCACAGGGGACAGACCCCCAGCCTGGGACCCCAGCCCCGATTTTCCTGGGGCAGATCAAGTCAGACAAGCAGCAGCCCGGAGGGGTCATCTACAGCATCAAAGGGCCGGGGGTAGATGAGGAGCCCCTGGGCATCTTCTCCATCGACAAGTTCAGCGGGAAGGTTTTCCTCAACGCCATGCTGGACCGGGAGGAGAACGATCGCTACCGGGTAAGGATGTTCCTGCTGCCCACAGCCCCCCCGGGGTCCGCAGCCAGACCCCGACCCCCCCGCTCTGCACCCACAGCTGAGAGCCTTCGCACTGGACCTGGGCGGTGTCACCCTGGAGGACCCCACTGACCTGGAGATCATCGTGGTGGACCAGAATGACAACCGGCCGCTCTTCCGGCAGGACGTGTTCACCGGGCGTGTGCTGGAGGGGGCTGAGCCAGGTGGGGCCAGCCGGGGGGGCTGGGCTGGGCTGGGGGGACCGAGCCAGCCCTGTGCCGGCACCCACGGGCGCTCCTGCGGTCACAGGGACCTGTGTGATGACGGTGGATGCCACCGACGCCGACGACCCCGACACGGATAACGCGGCTCTGCGCTATTCCATCCTGGAGCAGGGCTCTGCCGGGATGTTCAGCATCAACGCCACCACCGGGGAGATCTGCACCGCACGGCCCGGCCTGGACCGGGAGGTAGCGGGATGGGCTCACCCCGCTGGGACTGGGGGGGACCCGGGGCAGCCACGGACACCCCACGTGGTGAAACCACAGCTCCGTCCATGGAGCGGGGTGGGTGGGCAGCAGCTGGGGGATCCCTGTGTTCCCTGGGGGCTGGAGGGGCTCAGCTCCGCCCCCCTCATTCCCCGCAGACCATGGGGGTGTACAACCTGACGGTGCAGGCGGCCGACATGTCCGGGGACGGGCTGACCACCACGGCCATGGCCGTCATCTACCTGGAGGACATCAACGACAACCCTCCCGAGTTCACCAAGGAGGAGGTAGCGGTCGGGGGGGCTACGGGGCCGTGCCGGGGTCAGCGGGGCGGGAGCTGCCCCCCCCCCGGGGGACTGCAGCACCCCAAAGGGGCAGAGCCCACCCCACATCTCTCTCCCCCAGTTCTCCATGGAGGTGGAAGAACAGGCGGCGGGTGTGGACGTGGGCAAGGTTTTTGTTCACGACAAGGACCTGGCGGGCTCGCCCAGCTGGTTGGCCAAATTCACCATCCTGGAGGGCGACCCCGAGGGCGCCTTCGCCATCCGGACCGACCCCCACACCAACGACGGCGTGCTCTCCGTGGTCAAGGTGGGCACGGGGCAGCCGGGGGGCACCGGGGGTCTCAAGGCTCGGCTGACCCCTGGCCCCTCCCGCAGCCGCTGGACCACGAGGTGCGGGACCGCTTCGAGCTGACGGTGTCGGTGCAGAACGAGCGGCCTCTGGAGCCCTCGGTCCCCGCCAGCCCCCGGGCCCTGGCCACGGTTCGGGTGCGGGTGCGGGACGTCAACGAGGCTCCCGTGTTCCGCGAGAACCCGCGGCGGATCAGCGTCCTGGAGGGGACACCTCCGGGCACCCCCATCACCACCTACACCGCCAGCGACCCCGACACCCACCAGATCCAGACCCTCACGTGAGTCCCGCTGCCCTCCCGCCGCCCCCGGCACCCGGGCGGGGGTTGGGGGATGGCTCACGCCCCCCTCGCCCACAGCTACGCGCTGCTCTACGACCCCGCGGACTGGCTGCAGCTGGAGCCGCACGCCGGCACCGTCCGCACCAAGCGGGAGCTGCTGCACCCGTCCGCCTTCCTGCAGGGCGGCTGGTACATCGCCCTGCTGCTCGCCCGCGACGATGGTGAGCGAGCAGCCGCCCCCGCTGCCCCCCTGGCCCCCGCCGCCCCCGCTGACCCCTCTGCTCTGTCCCCAGCCGAGCCCCCGCTCTCGGCCACCGGCACCCTCTCCATCGAGATCCTGGAAGTGAACGACCACGCTCCGCAGCTGCAGCCGCAGGCCGGGGTGCTCTGCGGGCGGCCGGGACGCGGCGGGACCCTGCTCCTGGGGGCCACCGACGATGACCGACCCCCCCATGGAGCCCCCTTCCACTTCCAGCTCAGTCCCCAGCACCCCCAGCTCGCCCGCAACTGGAGCCTCGCCCGCTTCAATGGTGAGGGTGAGCCGGGGAGGGGGGGATGCTGCATAGAGGGTCCCGCTCACCCCCTGCCTACCCCGCAGTGACCCACGCCGTGCTGGCCGTGCTGGCGGAGCTGCCCGAGGGGCCCTACTCGCTCCCGCTGCTGCTCCGGGACTCGGGGACCCCCCCGCGGGAGCAGCAGCAGCTGCTGAACGTCTCGGTGTGTCACTGCGGCCGGGACGGCACCTGCCTGGACGGGGTCCTGGCCGCGGCCACCGCCGGGGCCGGCATCACCCTCGGGGCGCTCATGATCATCCTGGGCAGCACCATCCTCCTCCTTGGTGAGTGAGACCCCCACCGTCCTTCCCCCACCCTTCCATCCCGCCCCCCGGCACCCCAGCCCTGTGCTGGTCCTGGTCCGAACCCCTCCCGAACCCCCCCAGCACATTCTGTCACCTTGACCCCCTCCCATCACCCCATCCTGGTCCTGGCCTCCCACCCAACCCAACCCATGACCCTCAACACCTCCCCCCTACCCAGCAACCCCTTCTGACCTCAATCGAGACCCCCGTAGCCATTTCCTTCATTGCCCACCCCAACCCCACCCCATTCCCACCCCAACCCCACCCCAAACCCACCCCAACCCCTACCCCCACCCTTACCCCTCCTCCCAGCCCAACTGCATCCCACCCCAGCCATCACCCCGTGTCCCCCGTGCCTCCACCTGCCCACACGCCATGTGTCCCCATGTCCCATGTCCCCGTGTCCCCGCAGTGCTGGCGGGGCTGGGCGCTGCGCGGGTCCGCGGGCGCCGCCGGGCTCTGCGCAAGGGGCTCCTGCAGCGCTCTCGGGACGACATGCGCGACAACATCCTCAACTACGACGAGCAGGGCGGGGGCGAGGAGGACCAGGTGAGCAGGCCCCATGGCAGGGGGGTCCCGGGGGTCCGCGACTCAGCCCTGCACCTCTAAACCCCTCCCGGCCCCGCAGGACGCCTACGACATCAACCAGCTCCGGCACCCCGAGCTCTTCTCCCCCCGGGCCAAGCCCCCCCTGCGCAGGGACGCCCCGCTCAGCTCCGGGACCCCCCTGGCCCCCCGCAAGCTGCCCAGCAGCCCCTCCGACATCGAGGATTTCATCAACGAGGTGGGTCAGGGCCCGGCGCCCGTGCCCTCAGCCGCCCATGGGCGGAGGGCTGACCGTGACCCCTGACCCTGCAGGGGCTGGAGGCGGCTGACAGTGACCCCAGCGTGCCCCCCTATGACACCGCCCTCATCTACGACTACGAGGGCTCGGGCTCGGTCGCCAGCCCCCTCAGCTCCATCGTGTCCAGCCTGACGGACGAGGACCAGGACTACGATTACCTGAGCGAGTGGGGGCCCCGCTTCCGCCGCCTGGCCGACCTCTACGGGCACTAGCGGGGCTGGGGGGCAGGAGGGGACACCCCAGTGCCCGGGGAGGGGACGGGACAGCGGGCAGCTCACACACCAACACGCCCAGGAGCACAGGAGATGCCCAGGGGCAGCGGCTTCACGCACGGACCCGCACGGGATACCCGGCTAGAGCGGCTTTGCACACGCGTGTGCAACGAGAGGCCGCCGTGCGGGGGTGCGCACCCACCCCGCAGAGCCCAGCTCAGCAAACCTCGGGGGGGACGCCCGGGTGAGCCCCACAAAGCTGGGGAGGGGGTGGTCACCCCCTAATAAAGAGCGGGGGTCGGTGGCGGGAGTGTGTGACCCCCCCACAGCAGCGACCCGTAGAAACAAGGCACTTTTATTGGGAGCCGGCAGCACCCCCGGGGGGGCTTCACCCCCGCCCCGGGGCTCCCAGCGCCGCTGCTCCTGGGCAGGGATCCGGCCCCAGCGCGGGGTGGGCGCTGCTCCCGTAACACCCCCGGACAGCGGGGAGACCCCCGGGGAGCGCGGGGGGCACGGCTACATCTCGCGGGGGGCGTCCGGGGAGCGCAGCATCCTCTTGGTGGAGGTGGCCAGGCGGGAATAGTCGTGGGGGATGGCTTGGGGGGCCAGCAGGGGCAGGTGGTCCTCGCGGGGGGGGCGGCGGAACAGGGGCGGGCGGCGCTGGCTCTCGCCGTCCTGCAGGGACTGGGGCAGGCCCCGGCCCTGGCTCTCGGGCAGTAACATGATGCTGAGCACGGCCAGGATGGCGAAGGAAGCGAACACGACGTGGTGCAGGAAGAAGCCGCGGCTGTTGGGGATGGCGGTGATGGGCGCCGCGGCTTTGCCCACGAAATTGGCCCCCAGGACCAAGCCCAGGGCGGCGCCCCTGCGGGAGGAACACGCTCAGAGGGAGCCCTGCCCCGTGCCCCCCGCTCCGGGCTGGCACAAGAGGGGGGCAGCTCCCCCTTACCTGATCACGGTGGGGAGAACCTCGCTGGCAAAGAAGATGCTGAGCATGGTGACGGCGTGGGAGGCGGCCGTGCCCACCACGGACAGGGTCAGGACAATGAGCTCCAGCAGGTCTGGGAGGAGGCGAAGCACATCAGGGGGCAAATCCCGCACCCACCTCGACAGGCACCCTCTCTTCCCCGGGCTGGGGGCTGCGTGCCGGGGGTCCCGCCGGGGTCTTACACTGGGTGAGGGCCAGCAGCAGCAGGGAGGAGATGCCGGTGAGGACGGTGCAGAGCAGGAGGATGGCGCGGCGCCCGAAGCGCTCGGCAGTCAGGCACACGAAGAGGCAGGCGGCGGCCTCGGTGCCCACCAGCACCAGGTGGGAGGAGAAGAGGGGCAGGTGGGGGACCAGGTTGCGGGTGAAGCAGTGGCGGATGCCGGAGCCGATGAACCTAAGGGACAGCAGCGAGGGGTCAGGGGGCCTCGAGTGGGACCCCCCGCCCCATCACCACCCTGCCGCCACCCCCCGGCGCTCACGCCGCGAAGCCGAGGATGACGCCGTTCTTCCAGATGACCCTGGTGCTGCAGATCTCGCAGACAGAGTGGTACCGGGGCCGCGGGGGCCCCTCGGACAGGGCCTCCAGCTCTGCCGGGAGAAGGGAACGCAGGGTAGAGCCGGCTCTGTTACAGCACCCCCAGAGGCACGGCTCGGAGCCCCCCACGCACCCGTGAGGAGGCTGTCCTGGGGACAGTTGTCTTCGGCCAGCGCCTGCAGGGTCTTCCTGGCCCTCTCCAGCTGCCGCGTGGCCAGCAGCCAGCGCGGTGACTCCAGCAGCAGTGCCGGGCACCTGGGGCACGAGTGTCGGGTCACCGGGCTTCCCATGGGCCTGGCCACCCTCCAGCACTGACCTTCCCACCCGGCTTCAAAGCAACGCTGCCCAGAAACCCTCAGCTTCAAACCTGAGCAAACATTTACCCAGGGTGGGGAGGTTCCCACTCCTCTGGAGAGCCCCGAGTGGCCTCTGATCCCCACCGCGGCCCTGGGCAGGGTGTGCCGGGCTGGGACCGGGGCACCGGCCCCCGGGGCACAGCGCAGCCCCCTACCCGGGGGGGGGGGGGTCCTTACCACCAGCAGGCGGCCAGCAGGGCCAGGATCATGGTGACAGCGCCCTGCAGCACCCGCCAGTCCCGGCACAGCAGGGCCAGCCCCGGCAGCAGCAGCTCCCCGGCGATCCAGAAGAATCCGGCCACCATTGTCACCCCCAGCCGGTGCGGGGGGTCACACAGCTCCAGCCCTGGCAGGGGGTCAGGGGGCCACAGTGGGTGCCGAGGACACGGAGCATCCCGCACCCTGGAGCATCCTGCGCTCCAGACCGTCCCGCACCCTGGCACATCCCACAGCCCGGAGCATCCCGGAGCATCCCGGAGCATCCCGGAGCATCCCGGAGCATCCGCAGTCCGCACACCCCCCTGGACGCCCCCATCACACTCACGTGCCACGTAGAGGGCGAGGAAAGCTCCTGCCAGCGCGGCCCCGAAGAGCAGCCGTGCCACCAGGACCATGAGGAAATCCACAGCCAGTGCCACGCCGAGCCCCAGGGGCACGGCCAGCGCCAGGGACAGCAGGAAGGTGGGACGGCGGCCGAACCTGCCAGGGACGGGCTGTGAGAGGGGCTGGGCACGGTGCCCCCTGCCCGCGGGGGCTCCCCGGGGACCCCCACTACCTGTCACAGGCCAGGCCGGCGGTGACACTGCCCAGTGCCCAGCCCAGCAGGTGCGTGCTCTGCTCCAGGGGCACCTTCCAGCGAGAGGCACACACCAGGTCCCACTGCGGGGGACACAGCAGGGAGGGGTCAGCCTGGGGGGCTTGGCAGACCCCCTGGCACTGCCCACAGGGCTGGGATGGATGGGCCTGGAGGGCTTCTGGAGAGCCTCCACCCCACAAACAGAAATTGGGGGACACATGTGAGGGGACAGTACAGGTGACTCCAAGAGCCCTCCAGCCCCTCAGCTCCGAACCCTTCCATGGGGTCGTTCACCTCGCTCCCCCTGACCCAGAGCTTTCCCGTGGGATCCTTTACTGGAGTCCCCAGCTTGCTCCGGTGGCTGGGACCCCCCATTTGCTGCCCCCGGCTCCTCGCAGGTATTCACCCCCCAGCTTTCCCAGGCCCCTCCCTTATCCCCTCCTTTACCCAAGGGAACCCTCAGCCCCCTCCAGCAGCGCAGGCTGCCCCAGGCCCGGGGGTCCCCCGCTGTCCCCAGCCCCGGGAGCCCCCCAGTCCCACCCCCCGAACCCCACCTGTGTGACGAGGTTGGCTCGGAGCCCGGCGGCGGGCAGCGCGTAGTGCCAGCCGCGGGTGCAGGGCCCGGTGCCGTTGGGCCGGGGGTCTCCGTGGGGGTATCGGTACAGCTGGCAGGGGCTCCAGCCGCCGCGGAGGCGCGGAACGGCGGCGCGGAGCAGCGCGGGGCCCCCGAGGCGGCGGAGCGGCGGCGGCAGCAGAGCGGTGTCGGGGCGGCAGCGGTGCGGGGGCTCCGTGCCCAGCGCCCACCCCAGCGCCCAGCCCAGAGCCAGCGCCAAGCACGGCACCCAGCCCCCCGCTGCCCGCCGGCCCCGCGGCCGCGACCCCCCGAGCGCCATCGCCGCGGCCACCGGAACCGGTACCGGCAGCGACACCGACACCGACACCGGTACCGGCAGCGACACCGGCATCGACACCGACACCGACACCGACACCGACACTGGCACCGACACCGGCACCGGCACCGACACCGGCACCGACACCGGCACCGGCACAGGCAGAGCGCTCGGGGTCGGCGCCGCCAGGTGGGGCGGCACCGGCCGGACCCGCCCCGCGGCACCGCCCCGGACGCTCCCTCCGGAACTCGAGCCCCCAGCCCCGGTTCGGACTCCGCAGCCCCGGTTCGGACCCCGCAGCCCCGGTTCGGACCCGCCAAGTCCCGGTTCGCTCCCCCGCGATACGATGCTCAGTCCCGGTCTGATCGCCCCAAGCCTGGTTTGCCTCTCAGCCCGGTTCACAAACCCCAGCTCTGCTTTGTTCCCCCCAACACCGACCCAGCTCCCCCAGCCTGGTTTGCCTCCTCCCAAGCCCCCCATTTTGGTTCTCCAAGCCTCACCTCAGCCCCAGTTTGCTCTCCCCCAGCCCTGCTCGTTCCCCAGCCCCGATTCACAGCCCCTACCCCAGTTCCCCCCACCCAGGTGCTCCAGACCCCTCTCAGACTGGGGGACCCCCGGCCCAGCTGCTGTCGGGGGTCCAGGGGTGCAGCCGGGGGTTCCAGAACCCATCTGTGAACACCCAAAAATGCACCCAGGTCCCCCCAAAGCTCAGAGGGGCCAGTGGGAACTGTGACACCCCCTCGGGAAGGGAACGTGTTGGCACCACGTGAGCCCGTGGGAAGAGCCAGCAGCGCAGCCAAACTGCAAACTGCCTTTATTTCCCTCTTCCTTTTAAAATCTACTCACAAACGCGAATTTCTGGGGGCAGCAGCATCACTCGGGTGCTCAGCTTCAGACCTGCAATGGTGGAAAAACTCCATCTGCAAAATCACGTTGAAAATCACACTAAAAAAAATAAAAAAATCCCATCTGCATTTTTTTGCTCCCATCTGAGGGATCCACACCCCCGCACACGTCTGGGGAGTTACAGCACCGGGAGGAAAACTGACCCTGGGGACTCCCAAGGTCACCAGCACCGCGGGCAGATGAACCTATGGGACTTTCCAGTTTTAGACGCTCATAAAAGGCCTCTCTGTGACTACAGAGACAAATTTATGGCTGTTTAACAAAATAAAGACCAAGGATGGAAATTAAGCTTTCTTGAGGCCTCTGACACAGGAGCAGCTCCCGGTCCCAGCATTCGCTCCAGTGCCCACCACACCCATCCCACAGCCCAGGACAAGGATGGGGGGAAAATCCCTCTGGCTGCAGCTGGGACATGGCACTGCCCGTCCTGCTGTGGCTGTGTGAGCCCCAGTCCCGGTGCCAGCGGAGCCAAGGCAGGGGCTGAGGGCTGGCCAGGGCACAGTGGGACCCCCCTGGTTCTCCAAAGCTGCTGTGATGTGCTGGAGTGAAAACCTCCAGCATCCCCCTGCCCCGACCGTGGAAAATTCCTCAAGTGGCTGCAAAGCTGGAGGCAGTGAGGGGGGAGCTGGGGGCTGAATCCAGGGGTCCCCTCTGGTCCCCCCAGCCAGCAGAGGAACAAGTGGCATTTGAACATCTTTGCTTTCCAAAGCGGCAGCTGAGACACTTGGCCAGCAGGAGCACCTGGAAAACCCAACAGAGGAAGTTTGAGATCCCAGAGCTGGCAGTGGGGGCCACCTCTCACTCCTGCCTGGGGCTGGCAGCTGCAGCTGTCAGGAGAGGCTGGGCAGGAGGAGGAAGGAAGGAACAGAGGTCTTGGAAAGGCACTGGGATCTGCCTCCAGCTGCATCCCTGAGCTGCTGAGTGAGGACCGAGCTTGCCTGGATCCACCCATCCCTGTCCAGACTCTGCAACCCCAAAACAGCTTCTCCTGCTCAGTCACCCTGGGGGCAGTGAAGTCACCAGCACAGGAGGGTCCCCTCTCCTCATGACCCACCCCTGGAGGGTTCCAACCCCACTGCACACAAGGGAATGGAAAAGAGACAGTGATGTTTAAAATCACAGAACAGCTTGGGTTGGAAGGGACCTTAAAGCTCATCTTGCTCCATCCCCTGCCATGGGCAGCTGATCTGGGACACTTTTTCCTTTGACAGGGAAACTGCTGCCCAGGGTGAACTATAAATACAAAGATAATTTTAATTAATTTATTTATTTCTTTACACATAACTGAAAGTGATGTTACAGTACATAAGTTATTTACAACTGTGCAGTAATGTGTTGCAAAATAAATTATCTAGAAGGCAGCAAAAGTACATTGTTAATGTATATAAAAACTGTACAGCATTTATGGGATACAATTTTTCTTTATATGAGTATTGGCTCTGTAGTGTTTTCAAGTTATGTTCTCAGAAAGAGAAACGAAATGCCCAAGATTAAAGGAAAAAATATATAAACCACGTGGATTTTACTCCATTAAAAACACAGTTGGCAAAGTCCTTTCTCTGCGTCGCCGTCTCCCCGGCCGTGCCGCCCCGGCGTCTCCTCTGCCCGTCCCCAGCGGTGGCAGCGGCTGCTGTGGGGCCACCGGCACATCCCGGAGCTGTCCCCGCTCCGGAGCCGCCGCTGCCCAACGTGGACACACTGTCCTTTTGTTTCTAATTGTTGTTTGTTTGTTTTTTTGTGATTTTTTTTTTTTGTAGTATTTTTTTTGTTTTGTTTTTTTTTTAGACATACCCATGATGGAACGAGAAACTCAAACACCCCCCCCCCCCTCCCTCCCCCCATGGTTTCCTACTGCAGCTTCTCCGAGAGGAGATCCGGTGGAAAACAGAGAGCTGGAAATCACGGTGTTCACAAGTACATGGTTCACGTGGTTGCTGGCCCCGCTCAGCAGCTTCTGCAACACACACACGGTGTCCTTGGCCTCCTCCCTCCGCGCCTCGGCCAGTCCCGGGGCCGCTGAGCGCCCGCTGCCCGCGCTGCCCGGAGCCTCCCCGCCCGGCCCGCTGCCCCGCGGAGCCGCGCCAGTCCGGAAGCGAGGGACACGTCGTGAAGAAAGTGCAATTATTTTTTCTTATTGTTTTGTTTTCTGCCGATAGCTGCTTCCTCCTCCTCTGACCAGGGATTCATCAGCAAGCGGTTAAGGGTGAATGTGAGCTCGACCGCCCGACCTCGGAGCGCTCCCGTCCTTGCCAGTGTTCAGTGATGTCTCCTGGGGTGGAACTGTCATGCCGGCAAGAGCACAAAGTCATCGTTCACGTCGACCATTGGCACATAGAACGAGGGCACCTCGTTCACGCAGAGGGATTTGTGCCCCGCGGGGTCCAGCTCCTGCACCTTCAGCTGCCACTCCATCCTCTGCACCGCGTTCAGGGCAGCTGCTTCGTGTTGCTGTCGCATGAGCAGGCACGTCTGCATTGGGAAACAACAGTGGGATGTGAGGGCTGAGAGCCAGGCACAGGCAGGGGACACACAGACACACAGTGGGCACAGTGTTAAATGCAGCAAGGGATGCCACACACAGGACACCCGGCTTTGGAACATCTTCTGAGCCCAGCTCCAGCAGGAGCCCAGACAAAGTTTGGGACTGAAAGGCCTCGTCATCCACTCCCATGCAACACTGCCCTGGCAATGTCCAGCCACCCACTCTGTGCTGGAAACCACTAAGGCAGCTGCCTCAACCCTCCTGGAATGCCCCTGCCTGGAGCACGGGGCTCCCACAGCTCTCACCTTCATCCGGTCATACTTGTCATCCACGTCCTGCAGCCAGGAAATGAACTGTCGCGCGTTGAAACGGTCTCTGACCGATTTGTTTTCATCTCCCTAAGGACAGGACAGCCAAGGGAGGGGCACAGGATTAGTTTTATACTTTAGGCAGTTACAGGTCTCACAGGCCATATTCAAGCCCCTCACACTCCTCAGAACTGCGGTGCCTGCAGGGAGGGAGGACGCACATCACTGCTGCCAGCTGCCCCTGCAGCCCCCTCCAGGGACTCAGCCTCAGATGGGGATGCTCCCATGTGCACACACTCCCTGGTTCTTGTTTTGCAGGGGATCTGTCCATGTCAGCCCATCACAGCACCTGCAGCTCTCTGCCTCCTCCAGCTCATGCCAGGAGAGCAGCAGCACAGACACTCGGCTGGGAAATGCCGACGGATAAATCAGAGCTCCTGGATCAATACAGAGCTCGCTAATAAATCCCAGGATCCTGTCCCTGCCCAGGATCTCTCCTGCAATGCAGCAGTGTAAGGTTTCTCTTCCCTTCCTTCCACAGGAAGAGACACCCCGGAGTGCAGCAAAGGAAACCTTACCAGTGTGCAGATGATCCTGACCAAGAAGGATGGAGGTCCCAAGAGTCACTGATAAAGCTGAGCCATCTCTGCCTCTAACAGATGTGAACTCCCTGTATCCCACATTCCTGGATCTATTTCCTCCTCTGGCACACGTGTGGGAACTGAGGCAGATTAGGGAAACGATGTTCCAAGCCATAGAATAGTTTGGATTGGAAGGGATCTTAAAGCCCATCTCATTTCACCTCCTGCCATGGGACACCTTCCACTACCCCAGCTTGCTCCAAAACGCATCCAACCTGGTCTTGGACGCTTCCAGGGATGGAACAGCCACAAGTTCTGTGGGCACCCTGTACCAGGGCCTCACCACCCTCACAGGGAACAATTCCTTCCCAATATCCCACCTAACCCTGTCCTCTGGGAGAGGTGACATCCTGCACCCATGTGCTGTGGTGGGTGACCTGAGCAAGGTTACATCAGTAACTCCAGCCTCCATCCTTCCCTCCATCCCTCCAGAAAAGCCCATCTCCCTCAGGGTCTCGTGGAACCCCTGAGACATTTCCTCAGCGCTGAGCCAGGCACTGACCTGATTTTCCAGAGGCATGTTGTACACCTCGGAGTCCAGCAGCATGGTGCAGGCACTGAAGGGCACGGCCTGGTTGGCAATGGTCCTCGCTGCCCGGCAGTGCACCCTCAGGATCTCCTGCTCGCAGGAGACGATGAGCTTCTCCTGAGGAAGAGCAGGGCAGTGAGTGTGGCAGCCTCAGCCTTGCCAGCAGGGGAAATTTGGGGCCTGCTGCCCAGCTGGAGTGTCCCCTTACCCGCTCGATGCTGTGCTGCAGCCGCAGTTTCCCCCTCACGGCCTCCTGCTGCTTGAAGAGCTCCTTGAGCGGCTCCGCGAGCGACGGCGGCGGCGCGATCTGCGGGCACAGGCACAGGTGAGAGCAGGACCTCTGTGGGGCACTGCCCGGGGGCTCCCTGCCCCCCAAAATGTGTGCTGGCCACAGAGGGAGCAGGGACATCCCATGGGGGGCCTATGGAGACCGGGGAGAAGCTCTGCCAAGGACTCAGACTCAGGGAGGGCAAGAACAACCAGAGCCTGACTCGTCCTTGTGCTGCAGGGCAGGGTGTGCAGTGAGGAATGGAGCCTGGTCACACTGACCCTTCTCCTCCAGCCTGGATTCACCTGCAGCACCAAGTTTATTGAGGCATTTGTATTAGCAAGGCTGCTCCTGCAGCAGTGAAATGCTGATCCCAGTGTCAAGGCAAAGTGCAGAGCTTGGGAAAATGACGGCAGGAGTTTAGAGCCATCTTTTCCCCGTGCTCCAGGTTCATTATCCTGGTACTACACTGCTGCAGGAGCAGTTTTACCTTCCAGCCTCAAATCCAGTGGACTCTTATAAACTTTGCCCTAAAGCCTGACCAAACCTCTGGTCCCTCAGCACAGCCCAAGATCTTCTCTGCAAAAATGCAACAACTCAGTGGCTGCGTTTACCACACAGCCAGGCACTTACCCAGGCTCAGGTTTGGTGTCAAGTTCTAAAGGCAGGTTGGGCACTGCAAGGTGGTCACAGGGCATGGGGGATAACTTGGATGTGTTTGTAACAGTGAGGGGGAACAGCTCCCGAGGCTGAAGAGAGAAGGCGACTCACCACTGGAATATGGAGCTTGCTTAGGGGCTTGCCATCCAACAGGTAGGAGCCCGTGTA
This sequence comes from Poecile atricapillus, assembly GCF_030490865.1. Classification (NCBI taxonomy): domain Eukaryota; kingdom Metazoa; phylum Chordata; class Aves; order Passeriformes; family Paridae; genus Poecile; species Poecile atricapillus. Next base: position 20,611,394 of record NC_081258.1, read on the forward strand.
GGTGACATACTCAGCATAGCACTGCGGAGCTTGGGGAGTAATGTAGCACAGGATTTTCCGCTTCTCCTCGATCTTCTTCCTGATCTGGAGGTACTCGAAGTAGGGGTTGGACCTGTCGCTGTGGTAAGGTTCGATGTCGTCCAGTTTGATGGCATCGACGATAGCTGCCAGTGTCTGCTGGATCATCTCCCTCGTCTGCTGGGTGGACGTGTTGATCTGCTGCTGCAGCTGCTGGTTGGAGCGCTGGAAGCGGCGCTTCCGCGGGTGCTGAGCCTGGGAATCGTCCTCCTCCGTGACGCGGCCTTTGGCACGCGTGACGGGCGCAGAGACGGGAGGAAATTCCTTCTCGGATGCGGCGGCGTTCTGCTTGTTTTGGTTGGCGAGCATCTGAGCCCGGTTCCTGGTAATCCGCTGAGGAATCTCTTCTATTTTGGGTGGTTTGGGAGCTTCTGCTACTGGTTTTTGTACTGGTTCAACAATTTCTGCTTGAGCGCTGGCGGGAGGTGCGTCCCCCTGGGATGGCGGGGCCTGGCTCCCAGCACGGGCCGTGGCACTGTCCTGTGGAACACCGGCCTCGGAGCCGGCCACGGGCACGGGACAGGGCTGGGAGCTGCCCTCTGCCACCCCACCAGCCGACGACAGCTCCTCGTGCACGGCCTCCACCTCTTTGCTCTCCGCCTGCGCGGGCTCGGACGGGGTCTGCTGGAAAACCTGCGCCTCCGAGTCCTCCGCTGCCTTCTCCTCAGCTGCGTTCAGCGCTTCCGAGGCTGCTTCTTGTGCGACCACTTCTGGTTTCTGCTCCTCTGCTGGTGGCTCTGTGTCCGTGGGCAGGGTGGCCGCTGCCTGGCTGGCCGGCGGCTCCTCCGGCTCACTGGATGCTATCACGGACACGCCGCCACCTTTGATGATGCCAGCGCTCGGTTCTGAAGCTGCTGCTGGGCTTTCCTCCACCGCTTCTGCCTCGGTCATCTCCGTCTCTGCAACGTCCTTAGGCTGGAGTGGCAGCTCTGGGAGCGAGAAGGGGCCGAGGTCCAACTCATCCTCGGTGTTGGTGAAGGGGTCGGGCCACGTCACCGCCTCCTCTGCGTTCGCAGGTGCTGCGTTGCTGTTCTCCAAATAGTTGTTTTCTGGTGCGGTGACAACTTCAGTCTGAGGTTCTGCTGGCACACACGGGGGCTCTGGAGGGATCTCTGGCGCTTCTTCTGAAAGAGGCTTGCAGTTGTTGAAGAAGGTGTCTAACCTAGTAGGGGACATGTATGGAGCTTGCTCTTCGGCATTTGCAATTTCTCCTGGAACTGCTTCCTCAGGCTCCTCCTTGACTTCCTCCAGCCTCGGTTCCGACACTGACAGAGGGTAGGAGATGGGAGAAACGGGGTAGGAAGTCTCTGTGGGAATGAAGGCTACCGGCGCGGGATGAATCGGCTCTAGGGAGCAGAGCGGAGGTTTAGGGGACTCGGAAAACCTCTGTGGAGATTTCATCAGGAGCTCCGAGCCCATGGACCAGGTGACAGAGTGCTCTGCGGGGTTGCCCATCAGGCTGGGAGGAATGGCGGTGTCTGGGTTTCGGGAAGGAGGGTTATCCCAGTCTATGTTGTTTTGTTCGGGCATTCCCGAACTAAAATGGTTCTCTTCGATGGGTGGTAGGTAGGTGGATTCTGGTGGCATGATGGAGGCAGTGGCTTGCTGCTCCTCTGTGGTATCCAAGGGCATGCCAATGTCGGGGGGAAGAGCACTTTCCACTGAAGGAGCCAGCAACTCATCCCTGTGCGAAGGGGAGGATTTTGCTTGTAAACCAGAAAAGACACTTTCGGGTGACTGGGCGACCCCGCTGACGGCTCCCGGCGCGCAGTGCAAAGCTTCCACTTTGGGTGAGGAAACTCCATAATCTGGAGAATAATACCCAGGAGACAAACACTGGAACTTCTCAGCAGGAACAGAGGGAAGGGGAACTTTCTCATCCCCTGGAGAATCATAATTTGATGTTGCTGGGACACTTTGCTGTCTGAAAAACTTATCTCCGACACTGAATTCCTCTTCGGGCGCCCTCCTGATATCCACTGAGATGGAACGGTAGAGGTTTGAGGAGGGTATGGTGCGAGTTGGGGTCTGACTGGGGTTCTCGGGGAGCCCGCTGGAAACGTTGGTGTATCTGTCGAAGAAGGAAGGAGAGCAGGCGTTCATGGACATGGTGGAGATGGGCAGCGAGTGCTGAGAGTCCGCGCACTCGAACATCAGGTCCGTGTAGTCCTCGTTGCTGCACGATGGAGTCCTGGGTGTCTGCATCACCTCCTCGTAGCTCGGGCAGGACACGACGGATGCCGGGGTCGGGACGCCCGTGGGCCGGTTCTGATCTGGCCTGGGAGATGCTGGGAGGATCTCCTTCAGCTGAGGACCCGTGATCCAGTCCTTGGAGTCTGTCCCCACAGCAGGCTGTGCCTTGTTTTCCGGTGACAGAATAGGAGTCAGGGGACCCAACTCTTTGAGTTTCTTGTCCTTGAGCTGCGTGTCCAGTGTTAGCGGCTTCTTGGTTGACAGATCCAGGCTCCTCTTGCGCACATCCTCCGAGCTTTTAAGTTTGTCCTTTAACTTGGGGTCTCCAGACCTGTGCCGCATTTTCTCCATCTGCTTCATCCTCTCCTTGTGCCTTTTGTGGCGCTCCTCGATCTCCAGGTCTTTCTGGCTCAGCATCCTCTCAAAGCTGGTCATCATCAAATCACCGTCTCCCAGAAGTTTCTCCCGTGGCCTGGTGTCCTTCTTGCTGCTGTCTTTGGAAAGGGTTATCTTTTCATTCCCGTTGCTGATTTTTATGGACTCTGATTTGTCTTTGTCTTGATTCTCCTTAAGCTTCTCCTTCAGTTTGGTTTCACCGAATTTGAGGTTGTCCTCCTTGGACTTATCTTTAAAGGTGGTAACTTGAGGCCCATCCTTATCTTTGAGTGTTGACTTTGGCTCATCTTTGTGATGTTTAAAGAAACCATCTGTGTGTTTGTCCCTATGCTTTTCCTTTTCCTCCTTCCATTTTTCCTTGTGTTTATCCCGCTTCTTTTTCTCTTTAGCTGTGCTGATGGTGCTGGAACCGTAAGTCTTTTCTTTCTCCGCCTTCTTTGACAGTTCTCTTTCAGAATCATTTTTATCCTTCTTTTCAGAAAATAAGTAATCAATGCTCTTCTCCGGTTCCTCATCAGCGTCTGCCTTCATGTTGTAGGAAGAGCCAAAAGCCTCCCCATCCACAGAGAAATCCTTTTCATAATGAGTGGAATCCTTTCTGCTGCTGGAGTCCTTGAATTCTTCCGATTTTTCCTTTTTCTCTGTCTTCTCTTTCTTTGCTTTTTCTTTCTCGTGACTTTTCTTCGAGGAAGATGAGGAATGTCGGTGCCTCTCCTTCTCCTTGAGCTTGTCCTGAAGGCAGGGTAAAGGGAGAGAGTCCTTAAACTTTTCTTCAGCAGCATCAGTCAGAGAGAGGTTAGAAGACTCGAAGAGGCTGGTGAGTCCTGGCTCTTGCCCTCTGTCCGTGAAGCTGTCAGAGGAGATCTCGCTGATTTTGTCATTGGAGTCATCCCTGTAGTCGTTCAGAGCCTCCTCCTCCAGTTTCTCCAGCAGGCTCTTCTCTGACTCCCCTCCTTTTGAAGACTTCTTCTCTTTGGAATGCTCCTTGTCTGGCTTCTCCTTATGTTTGCTTTTCACCTTGTCATCACTGGTGTGTTTCTTCTCAACCTTTTCTGGGAGCTTTTGCTTGTTTTTCTTCTCCTGAGTGGAATCTATGGACATTCTTTCCTTCCTGTCCTTGTACTTCTCACTGGAGTCTTTATCTTTCTTCTCTTTGTGTTTCTCAAAGGAACTCTTCTCCTTCTTCTCCTTTCCCCCTTCTGATGTTCCTTTGTCCTTTTTCTTCTCCTTGGACTCCTTATCCTTCTGTTTCTCCGAGTGCTGCCGGTCGGACGAGTACTTGCGGTGCTTGTCGGGGTACAGCTCCTTCTCGGCGGCCGCGCCGTCGTCCTTGTCCTGCAGGCTGTCCAGGCGATGCATCTCGCTGCCGGCCGAGTCGCCGACCTTGAACCCACTCAGGCTGTAATCGTCCCTCTCGTCCTCGCTCTCATCGGTGAAGATGTCAGCGATGCTGTACCAGCTCTTCTCCTTGCCCTTTTTCTCATCCTTCTTCTCAGAGAAATCGTCTCTGTCTGTGGAAAAGCTTTTCTCTTTCTTCTCCTTCACCTGGTCGAAAGAACTCTTCCTCTCCTTGTCTTTGCTGTGAAGATCCTTGTACTTCTCCTTAGTTTCTTTCTTCTCTTTGAAACTCTTCTCTAGTTCTTTGTCCTTCAGGATTTTCTCTGGAGCAGCTTTTTCATTTTTCTCCTTATCGCCCTCTTTGGATTTTTCCTTGTATTTTTCTGGCTTCACTTTTTCTTTTTTTTCTTTATCAGGAGCATCTTTCTTCTCCTTTTCCTTCCCAGAATGGTGCCTCTCCCAGCTCTCCAGGGTTTTCCCACTGAACTCAGGGTCAGACTTATCCTTGAAGAAAGTTTCACAGCCATACTCCTTGAAGTCATCTCGATAGGGCTCCTCCTGCTTCGTCTTGGGATCTTTTCGCTCTTTAGAGCCGTCAGAGGAATCTTTTCTGTCTTTGTTGGTTTCACCTGTGTCTTTTTCTTTCCGCTCCTTGCCAGTCTCCACAGAATCCTTCCTTTTCTTATCCTTTTCAGGCAAATAACTGGGAGTAACTTTGTGTCTGTCTGTTTGGTCCTTTTTCTTCTCTGAGCTTTTCTCCACGTAATCCCTCTCCTTCTTCTTTAAGAAAGAGTCCTTTTCATTCCGCTTCTCGTTGTACTCCTTCTTCTCTTTAATTTTATTTTCCTTTTTCTTGTCTTTAATTTCCTCTTTCACGGGTTCTATGATTAGTTTTGCCACGGTGTCATTTTTAATCTCCCTGAAATCCGTTATTGGAGAATCCCAGCTGTCCTCACCCTTGAAATCGAAGGATGAATCAGAGGACAAGTCTGAAAACCACCTCTCCTGCTGATCGTCTGAAAGGCTGAACTTTGTGTCCTCGCTTTCGGCAAACTGAGTTTTGTTATTGAACTCATCAAACCCAGACTCGTCCCTGTAAAGTTTTTCTTTTTTGCATTTCTCCTTCTCCTCCTTGAAGGATTTTTCTTTCTCTAGTTTAGAAACCTTCTCCTCCTTCAGCTCATTCTTCTTCTCAGATTTGGACTGCTTGTCCTTTGACTTCTTCTTTCTCTCCTCCTTGTGTATTCTTGGCTTCTCCTCCTTGGGAGATTTCTCCTTGACAGGTTTCTCTTTTTCTGATTTACTCAATCCTTCTCTGAAGGATTTGCTCAGGTCTTTACTACCATCTTTGATTTTTCTTAACGATTTTTCCTCTTTTGAGGATTTTCCAGTCTCATCTTTATACAACCACTCCTTCTCCTCTGTTTTACCTTTGGGGAGCTTTTCCTCCTTCTTGCCATGTTCCCGATCGTGCTTTAACACTTTCAACTTGTTTTCGACTGGATTTTCTGTCTCTACTATCAAGCCTTTCTCAGGCTTTTGTTTAGAGTCCTCAAACTCAAAAGAAAATGTTTTGATTATTTTAATGTCTTGGCTGATGGGACACTGTCCCTTCTCCTTGTTTTTATGTTTGTGTTTTGTTTTATGCTTTTTAACAACCTTGCCCTCCTTGTCCAGCTTTGGAATTGCTCCATCCACATTGCTATGGAATGAATTCTTTTTCTCAGAAACAGTGTTGTGGGGGGTGTTTTTCTTTTTGTGCTCTGGTTTCTTCCTGACTGGCTTTAGGGACTCTAAGCTCGAGTCCTCGGACGAGTAGTCTGACTCGCTCGTCAGCCTCGTCCTGGTGGAGTCCGATAGGGAACTGACGTCTGACCAAGCTGGAGAAGATATGGTTTTCCAATTGTCCGTCCTCCAGTGCTTGGAGTGCTGTTCTGTAAGATTGGGATTATGTTTCTGGGAGGCTAAACTCCCATGTGAAGAGGTCGATGAGGCAGACAGAGAGTTAAACAAGGAGGATTCCTTTAGCACTAGCCTTGAGTCCTTTACACAGCTAGAGCTCTGTAGAGAGTCTCTATCATCCTCCTCACTCTCCACGTTTTCACTCTCTGATTCAGAGGAACAAAACTTGTCATTTTTTTTGCCAAACCGAACCTCTTTGCTTTTTGTCTCCTTCTTCCGCTTCTTTTTTACTTTGCTTTTCTCCTTGGGTGCCTTGGTGCTGGCAGGCTCCCGAATTTTGCTGCTGGGCAATATGGAGTGGGTGGAGAGGCGCAGCTTCTCCCCCGTGCCCACGGCCACGCTGGTCTCCTCCTCGTCCGAGCTGTCCGACAGGATGCGGTGGGCAGCTTTCTTTGGTGTAATTGTGTTATTTTTAGTATAAGTTTTCACTTCCATTTTGGGTATGGAAATGAAACTGTTTGCTTTAGTCTCTTTCCTGTAATCCTTTTTCAGCAAATGTTTGTCATCGACCGGCGGGACCCGGTCCTGCTCATCATCCTCATCGAATTCATACTCATCCTTCACCGGGGTGATGGTTTTGGGGGGCTCCTGGGCCTTGGGCTTGTGCTTCAAACCCTTCTCAAACTCTGAGTCTGTGTTATTGCCATCAACGGAGCTGGAGGGAGCGAAGGAAGGGGCATCCTCCTCTTCTGAGGTCTCTGCAGAGAGAGAAAAACAGCGAGTCAAGGACTGCCAGGGGTTCTGGGGAGGGACCTTCACTGGTCTCCTCCACACACCAACCCCTGCAAACAGCCCTGGTGCCCTTTGGCCTCACCCAGCCTTTGCAAGTTGGCAGCCAACAGCTCAGAATGCCAGGTTGGGGGATCTTTTTGGAAGGAAGCTTCTCCAGCTCCAACCTGCATGGGGTGCTCCTCAAAATAACATCCTGGGGGTATCATGAGAACTTTGGAACAGGGTTCCACTGCACACAGTGTAGGTCAAGGCTCCCAAAAGACTGAAAACTCTAATTTGCACTAATTAAAACCTGCAGAGTGTCCCACTCTGGTGGCACTGGTGGAAGAGACTCTAGCAGGGACAGCCTGGAAGCGGAAACACCAGTGCTGGGACAGCTGAAGGACAGGAACACAGGGCAAACCTCGTCCTCTCCACTGGAATGACCCACCTTCCAAAGGTAAGACATCCATTTACCTGCAACTGGCTTGCAATCCTACATCCCAACTGCACCAGGGAAGTGATCTCAATGCTGGCTTCCAGGGCAAACAGCCCCCCAAACTAAAGCTGGTGGTTATGTTTGTCTGAATTTGGGCTACAGCTATGGGTGGGCTCCTGCCCACAGCAGCATCTGACCAGAGTCTAACTTCGCTGTCCTCTTAAGGTCTCTGTGTTAGCTGCAGGCCACAGCTGTCACTGCCACAGAAAGGCCAGTCTCACCTGTGGAGCTCTCCTCGCTGGAGGGGTACGTGGTCTTCCCCAGGAGCAGGTTCACCATGGTGGGAGAATTCGCTACTTTTAAAGGTGTCTCGCCCTTCCTGTTGCTTTGATGAGGATTCCCTCCATAATGCAACAACAATTTCACCACCTGAAAAGAGAAACTGAGGCTTGAAGATGCTCAGAATGTTTTGATTCCAGAGGTTTTTTTGCATGATTTTCATACATAACTAAAAGAGTCCTGTCTTCAGGACATGCCTTGTGGTACTAACATAAGGGAGAAGCCCCAGCAACATTCCCAGGGAAGTGGTGGAATCACCATGCCTGGAAGCGTTCAAAAAACATTCAGGGACAGGGTTTAGTGCTGCACTGGCAGCATCAGGTTAATGGTTGGGCTCGATGATTGTGGAGGTCTTTCCCAACCCTAATGATCCTGGGCAGGAAAGAAGGGGGAAGAACAAAGCCCCAAATCATACTCCTGTCCCAATTCCAGAAGAATGAACTATCCCCTGTGCACCAGCTAAAACACTCAACAGCCCTGAGACAGGGAAATTCACACAATCAGGGAATAACTTAGGCTGGAAGGGACCTTCAAGCCCATCCCATGTCACCCCCTGCCACGGACAAGGACACCTTCCACTAACCCAAGCTGCTCCAAGCCCTGTCCAGCCTGGCCTTGAACACAAATTCCTGCCCGCTCCATGGGAAATGAGACAAAAATACCCAGAATCTCTGTGTTTTCACAGTGGGCTGCTCGAAGCACAAGTTTCCAGAAGAGCCATTTAAAGCACAGCAGTGAATCCCAGCACCCCGACCTTGAAGTGGCCGTTGTTGGCCGCGTCGTGCAGGGGGGTGTCATCGTCCAGCCCCTTGGTGTTCACCTCGGCGCCCGCCGCCAGCAGCTGCTTGGCCACGTCGTAGTAGCCCCGGTTGCAGGCCTCGTGCAGCGCCGTCCAGCCTGCAAGGACAGGGACACTCAGGACACGGCTTTCCCGGTGACACTGGGACACAGGGAAAGCCTGCAGGCTCAGCGTGCTCAGGGCTGTGAGCTCTGATGGCTGAGCTGTTTGCCCCGATCCCCAGGAAGGATCCTGTGGCTCTGGCCTGCTACTCCTGCCAGGCAGACATAGAAACAACCCCACTTCTCCCTCTGGTCATACCATGTGCTACAGTCAGAGCATCTGCCAGGCCTGACAGCCCCTGGAAATGGAAAGTTTTATATGGGAAATGAGGAGAATTGCTGATGTCATGTGAAAGGCAGGTCTTAAATCCGTTCCCCTTTATACCATCATAAAATGGTTTGGCTTGGAAGGGATCTTACAGCTCATCCAGTCCCCCTCCCAGCCATGGGCAGGGACTCCTTCCACTATCCCAGGTTGCTCCAAGTCCCCTCCAATCTGGCCTTCAATGCTTCCAGCAATGGGGCAGCCACAGCTTCTCTGAGCAGCCTGTGCCAGGGCCTCCCCACCCTCACAGGGAAGAACTTCTTCCCAATATCCCATCTAGCCCTCTCCTCTGTCAGCTTAAGGCCATTCCCTCTTGTTCTGCCACTCCATGATCCTGTGAAACAACCCCCTCCAGCCCTGTCTCAAGCTCCTTTAGGTTTGGCTTTAGGTTCCAATCCCTCTGTAAGGGAAACCCTGGTGCCCAGACCAGGTTTGAGCTCAGAGCTGCAGAAAGGGCTCGAGACAGCCCCACACAGATTTTCTGTGTGCTCTCCAAACACAGCAACACCAGCCTGGGCTCGGGGGGAAACCAAACAGCAACGTCTCCACAGTAACGGCGGCTCCAGCACTCAAACAAATCTCTGAAGAGCACAGAACAAAATATTTTATCGTGTTCAAACAGACTATTTTTAAGCAGAGCCTGTTTTGAAGTTTCCCAGCGCGGCTGCTCCGGTGTTTTGCTGATAGCGCCGTGGGAGCGTGTTCCGTTACCTTCACTTGGAGCCTTTGGAGGGGGCACCTGTGCCCGGAATTAATCACAACTGATACTTCAGTCTGGCACTGGGATTAATCATACGGGTGGAGGAACAGCCACAGTTATTTATAGCCCCAAAATCATGAGAAGAGAACAGCAAAGAGCAAAGTCAAGCTCTTGGACGTGCTGGAGAGAGGCTGATCCAGCCCCACCAAACGGCACCTTCATCACCTCTTCACCAGCATCCCATGGCTGCCTCCTCCTGCCAGGACTCAGGGCTGCTCCCATCTCATCCCACCCTAAGCAGGAGCTTGGCAGCACTGCTGAGGAGGAGGAGGTGGAGGTGGTACTACTCCTGAGCTGAGGGTCAGGATGGTCAACAACTCCTCCAACTTGGGAGCCTAACCTTGCCCTTCACATTCCCTCCCCATCAGCAGCACCCCCACATTCAGTCCTTAAAAACAACTCCCAGAATTTCACAGGCATCAGCCCCCCAACTCCAGAGTGATGACTTCACAAACCCACTCTCAGCAGTATTTCTGTACACATTATTCCTTCTATTTTAAGTAAAAACAGAGCTAAACCAGCCCACCTCCCTTTGCAAGTCCCCCTCCAGACTTCCAACACAGCAACCCCATGGAAGGGCAGATGGAAATGGTCTGGAGTGGTGTGGTCAGTTTTGGTGTGCGGAGCTACAACAGCTCCAGGGATTCTCTGGATCCTTCCCAGGCCAGCTTCACCACCTCAAGCAGACTGCACAGCCTGGGAATTCTGCTCCCAAGCTCCATCAAAAAAACTGATGCTTTGGGGGGATTTTTTATGTGGCTTCTTGTTCTTGTTTTGCTTTTTTGTTTTTTTTTCTAAAGGGCAAAAAGACTTTTTCGTCTTCAAAGAGCAAAATCACAATTTTTAGCAAATCCCCTCTTTCCAAGGCGCAACCCATGTTAGAAACAAACTACTTTTTCTGCTGAGAATCCTTCTTGGAGGTGAAACATGCAACCAGGTGGGAAAAAAGTTGGGATTCCTGGGCTGTTACCTGCAAAGTCCTTCACATTGACATCTGCACCCTCGATGATGAGCTCCTTGATGCGCCGGGCGTCCCCGCGGATGGCAGCGCGATGCAGCCGAGTCTCTCCTCGCTCGTTTCTCTTATTTACTTTATCTTTGGTTTTGGAGGCAGAGTTGGGAGTTCCCTTCTGACAAACTGTAGACTGAGAGGGATGCTTTGGTGTTGTGTCAACTGCAGGGAGGAGAGAAACAGCGTCAGGAGCTGCCATTCCACGGAACTCCTAAAGCCCTTAGAGGGAGCTCGTGCATCACGTTTCCACTCGGCTCTTCCCAAAATATTCACCACAAGGCAGCAAGAGGCAACCCAAGCTCTGGAGTGGATGTGAACAGAGCAGCCTGTGTGTGTCCCACGGAGATGGGAATCACGGGCTGCCAGACCCACTGGAGAGCTGCAGTCCTGGCAAACCCTGTGGGCAATCCCGTGATCCGGGAGCAGACAATGCAGCTCCTTACCCTCAAACCTCAATTCCCGAGGGAAGCAGCCTTTTACCAAGCACATGTGAGGTCTGACGGCCTTGGGAGGAGACTGCATTTCCTGGGAGAACACTGGAATGCTCTGCAGCTTTTTCCCTTTTATTTCTCCCCAATAACAGCAACATAAGCAGCGAGTCTGGTGGTTTTTTGGCTAAAAGCTGCAGTGTTGTGTGTAGGATGCGGATGTGAGCACATGAATAGCACAGAGCCTCCAAAAACTGGGGGGAGGGCACGTTTGCAACAGATAAAAATTACTAGAACACAAAATCCGTGGTAAACACATTCCAGCTGCTCCACACCTCAAGTTACAGCTGTGGTGATTACACATCTTATCCCCTTCCAAGAGAAGAAACATTAAAAACATACAATATTTTGTCTTTATTTACAATCCTCCTTTACTGAGATAGCCTGAGAGGCCAGTGGGAAACACAAAGCTGAGGTGGAGGAGGCTCCCACGGAACCAAAGCTCCAGCTGAGCAGCCAGGGCGGGCTGGACTGGGGCTGGATTGGGCTCGAGGGACACTGGGAAAGGGAAGGGCAGCCAGAGCCACATGTGGATCCCAGTGACACCATACCTGGAGTCACCTGCAGAGCCCTGTGGGAGCAGTGAGACCCCCCAGGGCCCCCCTGCACCATGCCTGGGGTGGCAGCTCAGCCCTGCTGCTGTACCTGAACCTCTGCTGACCCCGGGAGCCGGGAATTCCGGACATTTGGGATCCCCTCGCTGCAGCTCCCACCTGGTCTGCCCACCCTTGGGAACAAACTCCTCCCCAGTCTCACCTGGGCTGTTTGCAGACTCTTCTGCTGTCATCTGCATGAGGAGAGCGACTTGCTGGCGCTCGGAGAGCGGGTACCCTGCGCGGATCCCCGAGAGGCCCATGCCGAAGAGCAGGCCAGGCTTCCTGGTGGCAGGCTCCTTTTTAATCCTCTTCCGCTCGGGACCCTGCTTCTCTGTGGGACAAGGACACAGGGACACAAGCCATGAGTGTCACTGGAGCCATGGTCCTGTCTGGGCACGGGACTGACAGCTCTGGAAAGCCTGTGCTGAGTGATGGATCCCCGTGGTGATGGATGGATCCCTGCACTGGGAGCACTGGCACCTGGAGCAGCCACCCAAGCTCACAGGCTGAGGGTGCAGCTGGGACATGCCCTGCTCCTCCAACAGCCTCCCATTCTCCTCCACCACCCAAGAGCAGCATAGGACAGAGGGAACAGACCCTTTGAGGGGCCACAGCTGGTGCTGCAGCTCCCATCCTGCTCTAGGAGCCTCCAGGATTGCCTGGAGGAGCCCACTCAGACTGACACCATCACAGCACAGACCCAGCTGGAGGCACTGAACAGCATCAGCAAAGAGAGAAAGATAACAGGCTGACAGCTCAGGAATGTGGCCATCACACCCATCATCATCATCATCAAAACAGGGAGGCTGCAGCCAAACAGGTGTGGGGAGCACCAGCTTGGTCCTCTCCTCCCAAAGTGGCTGCTCCCACCTAGCCCACAGCACCCACCTGCTCTCAGGTCTTCTGCAACCCTCTAAAAAAATCCCAAATAAACACAAGGGGAAGAAGCCCCAGAAGTGCTTGGCTTGTCATCCCAAATCCCAACCTGACACTTGGTCTCCTAAATCATCCAGCTGTAAAGGCAGCTCCTGAGAGACCAAGAGCAACCACCCCAAACCACAGTCACACAACCATGGGATGGCTGGGTGGGAAGGAACCTCGAAGCTCATCCAGTCCCACCCCCATGGGCAGGGACACCTTCCACTATCCCGGGTAGCTCCAAGCCCTGTCCAACCCGGCCTTGGACACTTTCAGGGATGGAGCAGCTTCACTGGACAACCTGAAGGTGCCTCAGTACCTTCACCATAACAGAGAGCAGCAATCCTGCAGCCTCTCCCAGCTCTGTCACGCTCCATGTGGGTCAGGGGCACGCGGCCAGCGGGACGGAGCCTGCGGTGCCTCCGCACAAAGTCCAGCGGGTCAGGTGGAACCGCCAAGGGACGGGGTCACACGCGGCCACCAGACTGTGCACCAGGGCACAGATTTCTTCCTTCACCCACCAAACTGCAGCCCAGCAAAGGGCTCGGGCAGACGAGGGCAGCAGCGTGTGGGGACGTTCCGTGCCTGCCGCTCGCAGCTCCGCACCTGAGGACAGCCGGATCCAGAAACCTTCTCTGGGCACAGTGCACAGAGCTGCCAACCTCTGCTGCTCAGGGCCCACCTGGAGCAGGTGATTTCCATCCAACCCTGCTCCCAGGATCCTGTACATTTAAGAAAGAACTGTTCCAGGGAACCAGAGAGCAATGGCCACCCCTCTTCAAAGTGCTCTGCTCATTGCCCAGAGCAGCTGGGGCTGCCCCATGATCCCTGGCAGTGCCCAAGGCCAGGCTGGACTGGGCTTGGAGCAGCCTGGGATAGTGGGAGGTGTCCCTGCCCATGACAGGGGTGGAATAGATGAGCTTTAAGGTTCTCCCAACACAAACCATTCCATGATTCTATGAAATGCAAGCCCTGGAAACACGTCTGCATTGAAAGCGAATCCCAGTCTACTCTGAAACCACATTTTGGTCATCCTGGCAGCTGTAACAGAGCTGGAAGATGAAATCAGATCCCAGGACAGTTTTTTAATGGCTTAAAATAAAATTAAATCCAGTGTGCTTACGGGAAGACAACTTTGTCGGGGTGGCTCCAGGAGCCACGCTGCTGCACTGTGTCTCCTGCCAGGGGACACAAGGACACCTGATCCATGTGTGCAGCACCTCCCTGGTCCTCCTGAGACTCTGAGCTGCTGCTCCAAGCTGCTTAAACCCTGCTCAGCCAGGCCTGGCTTCCCCCAGCCTTGGTCACATCCAGCCATGCCCCAAAGCCAGGCATGAAGACGCTCAAGGGGTCACATCTTGGCTGGTGCCACCAAGCAGAGTCCCTGAAGCACATGATGCCCAGGCCTGCTCTGCACGTACGGAGCCACAATTAGAATGGGAACATTTTCATTAATATCCCTTGGCTGCTGCAGGTTGTCAGCACGAGCCTGGGATTTGCAGAAATTGATTATCAAGTTCAAAACGAAACCCCCTAAACTCCTATTCATTCTGCAGTTGCAGAAATTTCCTCCTCCACAGAACATTTAACATTACAAAGCATGTGATCAACAAGATAAAAATAAATTGGAAAGCGGCTGCCGCGTTCTCGCTCGCTATGGGGAGGCAGCCGAGGACTCGGGCTCGTGCTTCCTGCTGGGAAGGGCTCAAGGCCAGCTGGATGGGACCTGGAGCAACCTGGTGTGACAACCTACCCTAAAGGTCCAGTGGAAGGTGCACCTGCCCATGGTAAGGGTTGGAGATGAGCTTTAAGCTCAATTCCAACCCAAACCATTCCGTGATTCCATGGCTCCAGTGCTGGCACCCCGGTGTGGGCAGCGTGGCAGCCCCTGGCTCCCTGCACAGCACAATCCTCAGGTAATGTGGAGGGACCACAAAAGGAAGATCCTTAATTGTGTCTGAAACATAAGCAGAGGATGGAGACAGAGCTGCTCCCATCATCATCCACCTCCCATGCTGAGCCTCAGCAGGGTGAGAGCCCTGCCTGGTGCTGTGGTGGCTCTCCCAGCCCTGGCTGGTCCCAGGCTCACAGAGCTGCATGTGTGTTATTCCAGACCAGAGGATTTTACTCAGATTTGCAGCAGATTTAAAGGTGTCCCTGCACAGAGATCTCAGCTCTCCTGCTGGCTGCTCCTGTGCCTCCAATTAACCACACCTCTGGAGCACCTTGCAGCAGCAGCATGGAGCGACTCATGGAGAGAAACTCTCCCAGTGTTACCCACCTCAACTGACAGAAAAAAACCTTATTTGACACTAAAACCCCTTCAGCAAGCACAAACCCCAGAGATAGGGGGGGTGTGCAGGCAGGGAGCCCTCGGTGCCAGCAGGACCGTGCACACAGATCCCAGTGGGAGGAGGACCACGGCAGCCCACGGATGCTCCATGAGCCCGGGATGAGCCACACCTCCATGCAGCTATTTTTAAAGCAGCTTGTTTGCTGCTTGCTTCAGCCCTTCTGCAAACCTCCTGAGCATCAGCCCTGGTTTAATTCGGGGATCCTGCTCGGCTCTTCCCTCACGCTGACGCCAGCAGGAACCGCGTGCGCAGGCTTAAAGGGGAAAGCAGGAGCTGAGCCGGGAACTGCTCCTGCCTTTCCTCACGCCGAGCCCGAGAGGCTGCAAAGGCCGAGCAGGAGCACATTCCCAGGACAAAGGGGCTTCAGCATCAGCTTCAGGGTGGTTCTCGTGCCCACACGAGACTCCGAGCAGCGCAGCAATGGGGAGCACAAATCCAGAGCTGCTGGAAGCGCCTCGGCAGCTCCATAGGGATCCCAGGGCAGATTGAGAGGGATTCAGCGCTGCTGGGCCGGCTCTGTGTGCAGACACAGGCTGAGCCCAGCCCCAGCTGAAATGGAGAGGAGCAGGAGGAGAGCAGGGCGGCGCTGGAAAACCTCTCGGAGGTTTGTCCAACGCACGGTGAGGCGCTGGCAGGTGGTGGGGACGCCGGAGCTGCGCGGCTCCCCGCTCCCCACGCACACCCTGTAATGCAGAAAGCATCTGCTCCCACTGCTGGGCATGACAGCACAGGCACGGAAGGTGGAACCCTGAGGAAAAATACCGTTCCCAAAGCAGCGGCTCGTGCCCCACGGCTCGGCCGCACCGAGCGCCGGCTCAGCGGCCAGAGGGGCTTCGCGAGCGCTGCCGTGCCGAGCCAGCACGACCAGGAGATCAATAGGAATAAATTAGAGCGGCACAGACAGCAACAGAGACTGCACTGCACCCCCGGGAGAGCAGGCGGGCTGCGCTCCCCCCAGCCCGGCCCAGCCTGCGTAAGAGTGACTCATTCCTGCTGCAGAACTTGGAGGGCATAAAACCTTTCGGAGCATGTCGGCTCAAAGCAGCGGAGAGCAGGTCCAGCCCGGCACCGCGGCCTGAGGATGCGCTGCCAGGCTCACAGGGCACCTGCAGTGTGGGGCCGTGACTCTGGAGGTGAAAGGCTGACGGTCCCACCACGAGCCGAGGCTCTGGGGCACTCCAGAACAGAAGGACAAGCAGGCGGAGGGGAAGGCTGAAGGTGGCAGGAGCGGCATGGAATGGGAAGCAGCACCACGGCACAGGTGGACAAACAAGACAGGGCAGCAGGACAGGCCAGAGCACTCGGTGGTGAAGAGCTCAGAGGAGGGGGAGCAGGAAACCCCTGGAATGCAGAGGAACACGGCTCAGGCTGGGGGTACACTGGCACCAGGAGCCAACAGACCAGGGGCACAGCCAGGAGGTGCTTTGCCTTATCAACCTAGTGCCAAAAAGGAAAACAAGAGGAAAAGCAAGGTCTGCCTTGACAGAAGGCACCCTGAGTTGTTCCCATAGCGTGAGGAGATCATTCCCACCTGAAGGATGGAGGACCAGAGCCAGAGCCTCATCCCACACTGCTGGAAAGGGTGATGGAGACCTTGGCTGCAAGTCAGGAGCGGAGAAAAGGTGCCAGCAGGAGGAACAAGCCCCTTTATAACCATGTCAGGTCACTGTGTGCAGCTGAGCCCACCATCCCCAGTGCTCAGCTGGGCTCCCTGGGGATGAAGATCTGCAAGGCCCAACCCCAATGGCTGCAGTATTTTAAAATGTAATTTGACTAGAGAGGTTTAATGCCGTGTGACAGCCTGAAGTCCAAATCCAGGTGTTCTCCCTACACTTGTAGGCCAGACCCCACAGCTGTGCCCTGATGTGTAAAAGCAGCTCCTTCCCAGAGTGGCCACTGGCTCCCAACATGCTGTGAGAGGAACCCAGAGGCTTCATCACAAACAACAATCTCCATGTTAAAAGTGAGTTATTCAGAGCAAAACCAATTTTGAAGTCCAGACCGTTCATTTCCCACGAAATAGAAAGAGCTGGAGGAGGGAGGACGGGGGAGGAAGGCTCTGGCCAGCCCTCCCCTCCCGGAGCTGGGGCCAGGACACTCTGCAGACAGCGCTGATAAAAGCTCTTGTATTAAGGAAAAAGCCATCATTGATAGATTTTTGGTTCACAGAGACACAGCACACTGCAACCTCTCCCTCTGCATGTTAAGGAGGTGATGAGGGGGGAGGAGGGAGATTTATGGCAGCTCCCGTCATAAAACGACCTGGTTTTCTGCGCAGCCCTTCCCAGATGGCTGCTGCACACGGGGAGTTTCTCAGGGTGATCTGAAGGCTGGTGTGTGCCAGGATCTCCACACTGTACCGGCATTATGGAGCCCAGCTAGGAAGGGAGAAGCTCTCACATTCACTCTCTCCCTGGTTGCTAGGTGAGAACAGTTTCTTACTATTTTAGTAAAAGGATTGAAATGACAGAAGCAAAGAAAGCCCTGCTGCAGCGCGGCCCCTCCGAGCCCCCAGCTGCACACACCGGAGCGCAGCCGGGCTCAGGGAACGGCACCAGCACCACTGTGGGATGCAGATGCCTTTTTTAATAAGCCAGCAATTTGCTTCTCACGGATTCCCTCGCCAGCCTTGCCGACTTGGGACTAACGAGCCCGTTCCCATGCCGTGCCGCTCCAAACGCTCCAGCATTAGGCAAGCAGCAGCCGGCTCTGGGAGAGGATGGTTTGGGTCAGCTGATTCATCAAGCATTTTCTAACCTACTAATTAGCGTCACGTAACAACCTCGGGGGATTAGAGAGAAGGAGTTTGAAGCTCCAAGGCCAGTTCCTGCCAACCATATTCAGGCTGGCCCTCGTCCACCACAGCACCTCTCTGGCTGGCCACAAGTCCCCGGGATCAGCCCTGGGCACCAGGAGAGCCCTTGGAGCCCAGAAAGGTTGATATGCACAGACCAGCTTGGAGAACTGGTGGGGGTTTCTCTCTCCCTTACTCCTCCAAGAGCACTCAGGGAAGGAGATGGACACAGAGGAAGAGAGCTGGACAAAGAGGAGGGGACTGGAAGACATGGGGAGGGAGTTGGGTGCGCAGGGAGGGAGCAGGACCCCAGGGAGGCAGTGGGACCCCAGGGAGAGCAGGGCCCCAACACTGCTGGGGACCACCAGCTTTGACCCAGCCTCGCTCAGGCCTTCCCAGCTCCCAGGGAGAGCTGTCAGAGGCCAAAATTATCTCAGCATGCTGCCAGATTTGTATGGAGCCCCAACTCTCCCTGCTGATGACTAAAGGCCTGGAAACAACAGCTGCACCTCAAGCCAAGGGACTCAAGTGCCAGCGTGACGTCCAGCTAAGGAAACCATCCGCAGGAGGAGAGGGCACACGGAATTCTGCGCTCCGTGCGCCTCACAGCTGCTCCCCAGCAGCGCTACCTGCCCCACTCTGCAGAGAGGGAGCTGCTGGTGCTGATCCATCCCGTCCCAGCCCGAGGCAGGTGGGGAGAGCCCGGCCCCACGCCGGCAGTCTGGTGCCGTTGAGTCAGCCGTGACTCAGCTCGGCGCCGCAGCCACGGCACCGCTGCGCCAGCTGCCCGTGCCCACCTCTCCTGCCAGGTGCCTTCCCAGCAGGACCGCTCCCCTCTCCCTGCTGCTCGCTCTCTGTGTGTTTGTTAATACCACAATTATCCAATATTCCTGGGTCTGAAGCCCCCTCCCGGAGCGGCACACGGCCGAGGAGCCGCGCGGAGCCTCGCGCGCTGCTGGAATTGCTGGGAGAAAAGCTGGCTGTGCTCGTTTGGAGGCTGCCAGGCAGCACGTAGGCTCTGGGCAGCGCCTGTGGATGTGGGGAGATGCCACATGAGGGAAGGAGAAGGAAGAAGGAGAAGTCTGAGGCACAGAGATGCTGCTCCCACAGTGCTGGAGCTGTAACATGCACAGTCTGGAGGCTCATGGCTCAATGCCTTTTTTTTTTTTTTTTTTTTTTTTCCTAAAGACAGTTTATTTAGTTAACTCTGAGGAACCCAAGAGCCAGAATTGTTGCTCTAGAAACCATTTTGAGAAAGATTATTTTAAAAGATTTAGCTCTGAACCAACTGTACCAAACCTGGCTCAGCAAAGTGCTGGCCAGTAGTGCCTCTGGGAGCCCACACCACAGAATCCCGCAATGGTTTAGGAGGGAAGGGACCTTAAAGTTCATTTTGTCTCATCCCCTGTCACGGTGGGGTCACCTTCCACTGTCCCAGAGTGCTCCAAACCTTGTCCAACCTGGCCTTGGACACATCCATGGATGGGGAAACCACAGATTCTCCAGGCACCTCTGCTAGGGCCTCCCCACCCTCACAGGAAGGAATTCCTTCCCAACATCCATCTGCCCCCCACCCATCCTGCAGCACCAGCTGCTGCCCCACACCTGGCCAGGGAGGGTTTTGCTGCCCTTCCACGGGAGACAAACCCACCTCTGATGTTTCTCACCCCACATATGGAGCCCCTACGTCAAGGCTGAGCCAGAGCCATCCGGGGAAAAAAGCAACACACACCGTGCTAAGGAAAATGAGTCACTGAACACATCAGGATGAGGATCCACGCTATTGTTTAAACACTTGAAAAGGAGAAAAATACCCCACTAGAGGCAAAGAGAGAGCTCTGCTAGCTCCCACGTCCCTACAGCTGAATTCCACGTGGCTGTGGAACATCCTGGCACACCCCCTCATGCACACCCAGCAGCCCATGGACACAGCCTGGGAAGCAGGACCACGTTACATAAACCACCCAGGGTCAGCCAGCAGCGATGGTGCAATCCCGCTTCTCTGAGGGCTGGGAGCAAAGCTGAGGAGCAGAACAAGCAGCAGCAGCAGCCTCCCCCTCCTGCAGGAACACGGGGTGGGTGCACAGCAGCCTTTGCTCCAGACAAAAGCCTGTCCCACGTGTCACACCTGTGTCCTCAGCCAGGTGCCACCGATGGCACAGACTTGGGGGGACCCCTCCACCCCAGAACGTGCAGCTTCTGAGCACCACAAACACGTCTGTACCTGCCTCCACCTCCAGCCAGGCCAAGGACCAGACAGGCTTGAAACAGCCACACTGGGGTGGTGCAAGAGCAGAGCAAGGTGCCAGGAAGCCTTTTCCTATCACTAAGTCTTTTCCCATCTCCAGCAGCTGATTCCTGGAGTAAAGGATGTCAGGGAAGACAAACAGGCTCCTGCTAAGCACCGGTCTGACCGTGCACATTGACCTGCAGCTCCCTGCTGGGATCTCCAGCCCAGAGTCACTTCCTCCCCAGTCCCCACCAAACAGGTTGTTGAGACTCGCCTGCACCTCCCATACACCTTGCCAGAGTTTGTCTTTAAATGGGTCTCTGCGTGCCATGAGCCCCTCCAGGTCTCCTCTGGGGCTGCTGCTACCCCTCAGCTCACCCACTTCCTCAGGAAGGATGAGCCCTGGAGAGGAAGGGGAAGAGCTCTGCAGAGGAAGGAGAAGATGAGATAAGAGTCACACGGCTGCAGAAAGCACAGGGGTAATGGGGGAGCCCCTGAGCAAGGGAATCTCATGGGCTGCTGCTCTCACTCAGCAGCCACAGCCTCTCCCAGCAGCTCTCTCTGCTCTCCTCTGCATTTGGTTTCCTTCTGGCTGCTGCCAGTGCAAACATTTCCAACATCTCTGTGGCCAGAGAGAGACTGGAGCCCTGGGAAAAGCAGATCCCTGTCGTGACGTTCCAGCTGTCACGAGGGTCAGACAGCCCTGCAGCGAGTTTGGGCTTCAGCTCTCAACCCCGTACTGAACATGGCACAAACACCCTTGACAAAGAGCAGCTCCAGCTCTGCTTCATCAGCTTTGCCTGGCCCCAGCCACCCCCACAAGGTGACACCCCAAGGGACACACCACAGCAACCCCAAACCTTGCAATCAGCCAACATGTTTAAGAGAATTAATGAGCGTCTGGAAACTTTCTCCCCAGCCAGGGAGTTCAGGAACACAAACCCATGGGAACACTGGACACGTCTCTGCCGAGTGTCCTGCCTGTGGAACAGCTCTCCCTGCTGCAGGGACACTCCTGGCCCTTCCAGATCTGCCCTCCTGAAGCAGAGGAGACACATCCCACATCAGGCCACCTCCCAGGCTCCCCACAGAGCACCACCCAGTACAGCCCTTGTACCATTTCCAAGCACATTCCCAATTTTTAACCTGTTTTATCTCTTTACATAATCACTGAGCTTTACCTGACCAGAACAGTTTCCAAATGCAGATTTCCTAGGAATGTACAGCAAGGACCCACACAAACCCCTGTCCAGAATTCCACAGCTCAGCCCCTTACAACCAAAAAAGACCATTTTCTCCATGCCAAAACTTTGTGACAGCACTTCCCAGTTGCTAACAAATCCAACAGCCCATCCAGGAGCCTCATGCACCAGCCACTCTCCTGCTACAAGACTGACCTGCTTGACCAGATTCTACTTGCTGATTTTCCTTTAAAGACTACTGAGCTTTACTCCCTTGTTTTCCAGATTCTCACATGCAGCTCTCCACAGCCTGTCCCAGCCACAGTTCCTGAACTGGGATAGTTAGAAACAAGGAGAACAGGCAAGACCTGAAGGAAGGGAGTCTCTTCACACAGCCATGGCTTGGTCCACCTGAAAACATCACTAAGAAGAGATGTGCACATGTGGAGCAGAGCAGTTATCCAGCCCCTTGTCCACGTGCTTCTTCCTTCAATTAAGGAATACAGGGAGTTTGATACACTTCCACATGGATTGGCTGCACACTGGACCCTGTGTGCTCCCCAGCAGCCCCAACAGCCAGGGTTTGAGGGTGGAATGTGACATTTCTGTACCTGTATCCGAGTCTTTTTGATCTCCATTTGTTCCGACAGTGAAAGGCAGCTTGCGTTTGGTCGCTCGCTCTTTCACCTCTTTGCCGCCATCACTCCGGTCCAACTTTGGAGTCTTGGTTAGAGAAACTTTATCTTTATCCTGGAAAAAAAACAGAGACCAAGGTCAACAAGAGCCTTCTCCAGACTGTGCTCACCTGATTCCCCATATCCTGCACTGGCCTCATACAAAATCCCTTCCCTTTCTGCTGTGGATTTTCAGCATCAGGGTTTGCCAACGCAGCCTCCACCAAGATACAAAGCTCTACCACCACCAGAGAAGAGCCAGGCCAATCAAGGCTGCTGTGTGGTGCCAAATTCCAACCAATTCATGTGAAAATGAAGCCAACACTTTTCATGAGGCTGAGGATGCACCCAGCTTCGGGCACTGAGGGAAGGCAGGCTGGGATGGAGGAATCTGAGGATTTCCAAATGCAGCCACACCACAAGAACCATTCCTGCTTTGTATCAGTCCTGCTTGTTTGGGCTGGTTTGGATTTTAATGTGAAACAGAAATTCTGCAAACTGCTCAAAAGCAGGGAGAGATTTTGAATGAACATTCCAAGCAAAAATTACAGATACTGAGACAGGTGAGATTTTTCACATGACCGAGGGAGAGCTGGCTCCCAACTCAAACTCCAGGAGTCCAGTGTGCTGGGAATGCACAGCCCGAGGTCACGCCCTGTGTTTTTGCATGTGAGGACCAGGATTATTTTCAGTGAGCAGTCCTGGACTGACCACTATGCCCCTGCCTGAACAACAAGGGCAGCACAAGCGCCTTTGTCACAGATCTGATTTCAACAACCCAGCAAAACCCAGACTCTGCGCTTCGGAGGCAGAGTGAGATTAAACACAAGAACCTCAGTACACGGAATCATGCCAGAGAGTGGCTGGAAGCTCAGAGGAGCCAACCTAAGAGCATTCCCTTGTTTAGAGAGGCACAGTCCTGCTGTCTGCCCTGGCAGGTGGCCCCGGTGTCACAGGACTGCAGTGTCACTGTCACCGTGCGTGTCACTCCTTCCTCTTTCCGTGTCTGTGTGGAGCCCACAGCTCACCCGCAGGAGAAGGACACTCGCCCCAGGGGGATGTGTTTGCACGGCCCCAGCGCCGCTCTCCGGCGAGGATGAAGGAAATGGGTTGGGGAATCCCTTTTTTGGTAAAGCAAGAGAAACAAACCTGCCAGGGCTCTGTGGTGGGAGGCAGCCAAGGCACGCTCGGAGCCCCAGCAAGGGCAGCCCTGCTCGAGAGCAGCTGCCGAGCACCGGCCCCGGAGCGACGGGACAGAGCCCCCACAGCCAAAATAAACACTCCAGCATTTCCTTTAAACTCTCCAGATTGAAAAGCTTTTGACTTATGCTTTCTGAGGTGAACAAAAATAGTTCAGAATAACAAATGATGCCACTTGTACTGCTCTGAGGTGGCAGCGAGGCCAGGGAGCTTCCATCACCTGCCAGGAATGCCGCGTTGTGAGCAGGTAGCCTGCTCTGTCCTAGTTCTATGAGTCTATGAAATATTTTATCAAAAGAATAAAAGAAAATGTGTGTATTTCTCGAAAAAAAGCCACCAAATAAATAATGCACCTCTTTTCCACAGTGACCATTCACATTCTTAACTTTTCCTTATATCTACCTGAATAAAAGGCATCTCTGAACACTTCAGACAGGAGTCTGTGAGGTTCCTGCAGGGTGAAGCACTCAGGGCACCAAGGCTGTCAGAGTTCAAGAAGCATCTGGATGATGCTCTTAGACACACAGGTGGGTTTTCTGCTGGATTAATGCTGCCTGGGATCTCTGTGCACTCAGGAGTGAGAAAAAGGGCAGGACAGGTAAAATTGCAGCTCATTCTAGAAGTCTGAATCATGGAATTGGTTGGGTTGGAAAGGACCTTAAAGCTCATCTCGTTCCAAGCCCTGCCACGGGCAGGGACACCTCCCACTATCCCAGGTGGCTCCAAGCCCTGTTCAGCCTGGCCTTGGGCACTGCCAGGGATCCAGGGGCAGCCAGAGCTTCTCTGGGCACCTGTGCCAGGGCCTGCCCACCCTCCCAGGGAAGGATTTATTCCCAATATCCCCAGTGTCAGTTTAAAGCCATAGCTATTGCCACGTTGCTAAAATCTCCGTGCTGGAGGAGAGACAGAGTAGAGGAATTGTGAAAAATGTGAGAGCAGAGGTGAGCCCAGCGTGGCCCTGGCAGTGTCCGTGTGAATCCCAGCGCCGGGCACGCTCGGGCAGAGCTTCCTTTGCATCCAGCCCAAGGGCTGGGAGCTGCTGATCCAGTCAGCTCAGCACAATTAAATACCAGGCAGCGAAGGAAGCGGCGGCAGCGCCGGCACCGCTTTGAAGATTAATTCGTACAGTAGCACAATGATAACCTTTCCTACTAATTGGAGCAAGGAAGATCCAGACTTTGCTTCCCCCTGGAAAGCAGCGACCTGCTGGGGATGCCTGCAGCAGAGGGTGGAACATCAAGGCAGTTGGAGAGTCCAATTCCTGAAAGTTTTCGTTGTCTTATTTGAAGCTTTGCTTCCCTAATTATTTCCAATTCTGTAATGAAGAACGTCATCCTTTACTCGAGTAAAACCTGGTTTCATTTTTAGGTCTTCTCATGTTTAAAGGAAGCTCAGGCTCATCAGCATCAGGTTTCACGAATGGAACAAATCCAAATTAGAATCAAAAAATCCTGGAATGGTTTGGGTTGGAAGAGACCTCAAAGCTCAGCTCATCCCAACCCTTTTTGCCATGGGCAGGGACACCTTCCACTAGATCAGCCTGCTCAGAGCCCCATCCAGCCTGGCCTCAACATTGCAGGGAAACTTGTATGAACAGCCCTGTGTAAGAGCTGGGGCTCTCCAAGGCTGGGACAGGAGTTTGGGGACGGGGAAGAGTCAAGAGCTCAGCAGCAGCAGCAAGTTCCCCTTTGCAGGTGTTAATAAAAGCTGCCTTGGCAAAGGGGAGTCAGCAGCCACGAGTGCAGGAAAAATCCCCTCCTGCCACGTTACACTTGCAGCAGAGTTCCTGTATGAGTAACAACCCACCCTGAGCTACTCTTGCAAAAGTGAGAAGATGCATCACAAATCACTCTCAGCTGCTGTGCTTGGAGCACAAACCCACCAGGAACTGGCCCCAGCAGCCACCCAGAGCGAGATGCTGCAGGGTGGGGATGGAAGGGCTTCCCCCATCAGCACCACAGACCCTGATACCAATCTGCTCAGGGCACTTGTGAGACACAAACTGGCCAAAGGCCAGCCCTCAGAGCAAAAACAACCCTCTGGGGATTTCTGATGCAGATTTCTGCAAGATAGAGCCATTCAGATGGGACTCTGAGCAACCTGACCTCAGGGAAGGGATGAGATGAGCTTTAAGGTCCCTTCCAACCCAAACCAGTCCATGATTCTACGATTTACAAAGCCATGCAAAGAAATCCGTATTTCCAGCCCCGTCACCTCGCTCAGACAGAGCCTGACTTGCAGCCCAGCACTTATGCAGAGACTTGCACTTGCCAGCCATGGAAATCCCCAAAGCCCTTTGTTCTCCAAAACGAGCTCCAAGCATTTCAGGTTGTGATGTCAGTAAAAATTAGGCAGCAAGGAATAAAACCAGCCCGGGCAGCCTGGGAGGAGAAACCCAGGAGAGCTCCAAGGCTGGTGCCCCACATCAGACTCCTGCAGTGAGCAAACAACCCACGCTGCAAAAAGCAAATGCTGCCACAGAGGGACTTTCCCTGCACCAGTGGGTCTGTCCTGGCTCTGCCAGCACGAAGGGAGAGGGGGCAGAGGGTTCCCACTCTGCATTACAAAAAGGAACACATGCAGTTTTACCCAGAAAGCAACTGGATGTGGTGAAAACCAAACGATTCCCTAAATCTGGACCCCTTGTAGCCTTCCCAAAGCCAGGGTATGACACATACACACACAGAGAAAATTGCACAAAGTCTGAATTTGTGTGGTTATCAATGCTGCAATAAAACATGTGGAGCATGGAGGTGACTGGAGCTGAAGCCTTGTTCCTTTGAGCCTCAGGCACCAAAGTTTATAAGAAATATGACCCAGTGATGAGCATGGGCTGATTAACTTCACTGAAATGTCATCTCTTCAGTCACCCAGACACTCCTGCAGGTTTCACACCCCAGTAGGTGACTGTGCTGGACACAGAGCCCAGCACTCGCTCATCCAGTCTGGAAAGCCCGGGCAGCACAGCAGATCTCATGAAAACAGAAAAATAAGGACCACGTTCCCTTTTCTGAAAAGGGGAGAAGGGGAAGGAGAAAAAAAACCTCAAGTTTTTTTAACCTCTACCAGCTCCTACAAGCAAAAACTGAGCTAAGTGCTGTTCTGCTTGGTGCTCACTGCAGCAAAAATTCACTTTTGACTGTGCAAGAGGGAGCATTTCCCCATGAAGAGGCAAAGGCTGTGCTGAGCACACGGTGTAACCATGCAGCCAGGCCAGCCCCATCAGGAAACGCTTCTGGCAACTGATACAACGCTTGCTGCGGTGTTCTGCTCAGCCTAAGTCATGAGTAATCTCCTCCTGCTACGGGGATCTGTGGATCTAGACCAGAAAGGAGAATTATTCATATATGGCATGCAGATTTTTACAAAAGCCCTCAGGCTGAAGGGAGCAGGAGGAGCCTGGGGGCTGCCAGTGCCCGCCCTGGACAAGGCTTGTGCAGCCTTATAAGGGCTCCAGAAAGCCTGGGAGAAACAGCTCCTCATCCAACACCACGGAGCATCCAACGCCCTCAGACACGCTCCTTACTCCACTTCACTCTCAGGGCCGCATCCCACTGATTCCTAAATCCCTCCCGAGGAGGGGCAGAGAGCCTGGAGTTCCCTCCTGTCGTGAGCTCTGCTGCTGACAGGCAGCAGCTCACAGCCTCCTCCTCAGAGCAGGAGCCCTCTGGAGTAGGGCAGCTCCCCTGAGAGCCCAATACGTGATGGAGCACGGCACTTAGGTGTAAAAGTTGGTGATCACAGAATCCTGGAATGGTCTGGGTGGGAAGGGACCTCAAAACTCATCTTGTTCTACCCCCTGCCATGGGCTGGGACACCTGCCATTGTCCCAGGGTGCCCCCAGCCCTGTCCAGCCTGGTCCTGGACACCTCCAGGGATCCAGGGACAGCCACAGCTTCTCTGGGCACCTGTGCCAGGCCCTCAAAGGGAAGCATTCATCCCAATATCCCATCTAAACCTCTCCTCCTTCAGCTCAAGGCCAGCCCCCTGGTCCCCTGTGGTGCTCAGCCCACTGCAGCACCAGGACCCCCTCTCCATCTGCCAGAGCTGCAGAGCCCAGACATGTAAAGCCCATTTAATACTAAATTAATACTGATATTAAGGTCCCATTACAAGGAAAACACTTGGTTGGCACCACTTTGGCAGGCTGTGCCCGTGCCCACGGCGGGTCCCTGCGCACGACCCGGGCTCTGGCCTCCCTCTCCAGCCTCACAGGGAAGCTGTGCCCAGCCCCAGCTCGGCCCTTTGAACGTGTTGACAAAGGCAAGATAAATGCAAGGCAGCGCTTGCTGACAGGCAGGTACAACAGCGTCTGCAGGGAGGAGGTCGAAGTGCTTTTCCCCTGAGTCACTGCTCCAGCTCAGCTTCAGAATTAACCAGAAACAGGGCAAAAGCCACTCGGGCTGGAGCTCAGCTCAGCCTCTGGAACACAGGAGCCCGTGAGCGTCTCCTCTGTTGGAAAAGGCAGAATTAAAGGAGCAGAGACTCTGCCCTGTCCCCTCTCGGGCAGGCCTCTGAACGGGAGCAGGAATTGTGTCCTAGTTATTTAGCCAGCAGGAGATAACTCCGCTTCCCGGCGTGCCCCGCGCCGCTCGACAAACCTGCTCTGTAAATAACACGCAGCCTTTAAGCTGCCGGGAGTGGATGGAATAAAATGGGAGCTGATTCATATTCCAACTGATCCTCTCCCTCCCCAAGCACCTGCGCCAGCATTAAGCCTCTTACCCAGACCGAGCCTGTATTTACATATCCTGCACTGCCGGGCACAGCCTCCTCTGCCAGGGCAAATGTTGGCATCTTCCCGATGCTACCGGGCACCTGCTCCCCCTCCAACATCCCTAATCCCAGATTTTGTCCCCTCCTAGAAGCCCCATGCTGTCCCACAGCACTCCTGCACCGACCTGCACTTGCAGTGACACAGAAAGGGGAATGTGGCACGTGCCACCAAGGTGCTCCATAATCAAATCCTGGCCTGGGATTTTCCTGTTGGTTATTCTGTATTTTTCTCATTTTGTCACTAATATGAGCTCAGCCATACAAGGAGTTGCTGCCATCACTGGGGTGGGATTGCAGGGGAAGTGACGGAGCTGGGGCTCACCAGCTCACCGTCCTCAGCTTCAGCTCCCGGGCCAGGCAGAAACTCCCAGGGGAATGCTGAGAAACTGGAGCAAGGAGATGAAAGGGAAGTGGATGAGATTTGTTCCTTAGCAGAATTCAGCAGATGTAGGTTTTCATGTTTATTTAAAGGTAACATTTGCACAGTTTTCTGCACAGCTATGGACTGGAAATGACTGATACTGAGAAAGGGGGAAAAAGCTGAATGAGAGCAGACTGGGCTCATGCCTGGAGCAAAATGGGATGAAGAGGAGAAGTGTGAAGGTATTTATCCTTAAACTCAGATTTCATCTCAGTAGTTTCACCTAAGCCACGCCAAAAAACAGACAACACCTCAAATCAACTCTCAGAAGCAGCAGTTTCAGCAGAGCAACTCCTGGGCTGAGCCTGGTCCAGCCCTGCTGCTGGGGAAAGCCAGGCCAGCCGTGCTGACAAGGACCTGGATTTCCATCCAGAGGAGGAGAAGCTCCTCCCTCACCCAGCACACACTTGCACCATCACCACATCACTTAGGTCTTCCACAGCTTAGTGCAGAAACCCTTAAAAACACACAAAACTCGCAAAAGAGAATTTTCCAAAGCATCCCCTGCTGCCCAGCTGACTCGGGTCCAGGCGAGCAGAGCCACAGGGAAATAAACCCAACCCCATCAGCTGGCAGAGCACCAACACACCAATGTAAATCCCCAGATAAGAGCCCAGGAAAACCTCCTGCCATGGCAAACACTGCCATGGCTTCAAGACTCCAGGCCCAAAGAGCAGCATCCCCAAAGGAAGGCAGGTGGCCCGAACACGTTACCTTTTTCCCCGTTTGTTTCTCCACCATGTCGTTGCTGAGAGAGAAATCTTCTGACTGTGGTGTTTTAGAACACCCACCCTTGGGCATCGTTCTGCCTTCCTTACTTGATCTTCATTTATGCTGCCATCGCCTCATCATCAACCGTCTGTTGGGAGAGAGGAAAAGGGAGGTCAGACATCTCTAAAGGATCTCTCCACTGTGGGGGGCAAGACAAGGCACTTCCCGTGGGGATAAACCCCCTCCCAACCCCTGGATGGCTACACCAGGATGGCAGAGCACCCTGAAATGTGGAAAAAGCTCCTGCCACCTCCCACAGAGTAACAGAGGTGCTGCAAGGAGTCACACATGGAATCACACAGAGTCACTGAGCTTGGAAATGACCTCCCAGAACATCGAGTCCAACCTGTGCCCAATCCCAACTCTGTCACCAGTCCAGAGCACCAAGTGCCACGTCCAGGCCTTCCTTGGACACCTCCAGTGATGAGAACTCTGCCACCTCCCTGGGCAAACCCTTCCAATGCCTGACAACCTTTTCCATGAAAAAATTCCTCCTGACTTCCAACCTGAACCTCCCCTGGCACAGCCTGAGGCTGTTTCCTCTCATCCTATCGCTTGTATCCCGGGAGGAAAGGCCAGCTCCAAACTGGATCCTGCAGCTGCAGACACGGCTTGTCTCATACACAAGGAAAAGCCTAGAAGGGATCAAGTCCCACCAAAGAGCAACAGCCCTCCTGCTCTTCACCCCCAGCATCACCCCAAGCTCACATAAAGCTTCCTGCAGCTCTGTCCTGAGCAGGGACACGGGGACAGACCCCGGGCTGGGACAGCCCTGCACCCCAGCTTGCCACACTGAATTCCCAGACACACTTGCAGAACCAAACAAATTACAAAACCTCTGTTAAAAATGCACTTTTGGAAGCCGTTGCCGTAGTGAGATGGGAGCAGGAAGCGCGGAGGGCTCGGCGTTCCCAGAGAGGTTTTGTCACGGCTCCTCACCCTGTTCCTCACCTCGGCCTGGGAAAGCCAACCTGGAGAGGACAAAGCGCTCCTGCTCCTCGTGTGTTGCCTGGTTACAGGGCTGGAAAGACAACTGCCATGTGAAATACAGCGAGGCAGGAGCTGGAGCAGGGCTCAGGAACACCAGCTGCAGCCAAGGCCCTTTTAGGTGAACAAGAATATCTCCTCTCCCAAGACCAGAGGCTGGAAAGCATCAGTGCAATGGGATATCTGTGAGGAGTGACCCCCAGCAATCCCAGCCTGGGGCTGGAACGGCACAGACAGGAACTTTTCCCCATGTAATTGTCACCTGCCAGCTCTAAATTGCACCCACTTACAGCAGCAGCTCTGCAGAGCTACAACTGCAGGAAATTGTCCAGGGAGATGGGAATTCTCAGAGAGGAGAGAGAGAAGTCTTCTATTGAGAAGTTCCCTGGAAATCCCTTCAAAATTTCTGTTCCATTTATGCTTCAGAGGCCTTGGGACATTTTGGGTTTTGTTTTTTGTTTTGTTTTGAAAGGTGGTTCAGAGGCCTCAGCCCAGCCCTGAAACAGCACAAATTCCCAGCCCAAAGCAGCAGGCACAGACAGTGCTGGTGCTTCCAGCAGGACACTCTGCTTCCCAAGGCAGCTGATTCTCCAGCCCAGCTCCTCTGCCTGGGCTGTGGGAAGGTTATTATCCATATTTAGGAACAAAACCCCTCCTCGTGCCCCCTGCTCAACACGGGGACAGCTGAGCTTTGGGAGTCCACAGTGTCCCCTCCATGCTGAACATCCACTGGGTCCCTGCAGGAGCAGCTCCAGCCATTCCCAGCTCTGGGAATCTCTCTCTGCCAGGCATCATTAGCCAGCTGGGAAAATGTAAGAATTATTTCCCCTCGGTTTCTCTTACAGGGGCTCATTAAAGTGCAGGTACAGAAGAAAGAAGCAGAGGGACAATATTCCCTTCAAAATTCACTGCAAATCTAAGAGGTGGAAATGCAGAAGAAGTGCTGGGCAAGTGAAATTTATTTACACCTTGCAAGGGATATTAAACTAAAGCAGTTTCACCTCTGCTGCTGATGGGACTGGGCCACGCTCTGCTCCCACCAGCAGCCAAAACCCAAACCCACGTCACTGCCAGTGCCTTGCTCAAAGCACCCCATGACCTGCACACTGCCAGTGTATTCCCAAAAAAATCATGCCCACTCCCAAGTCTTTGTGGCTGCTTGTACCAGGGTAGGCACCTATTCACGTGGAGCTTCCAAAACCTGTTTAACTGAGAAAAGGCCAGACGGATGCCAGATTAATTCTGCGCCCCTTCTGTTCACGGAGCTGACTCATTACACTTGGAAAGCCGGCTGCCTCTCCGGGTAAACACAGCCCTGGCCTGTTCCACAGCTTGCAGGGAGTATCACATTTGCACAACAATTACCGACAACGACGCAGCCTTCGTTTCATTTTTAAGCACGTTTAATAAGTTTGTTTCATTTTTAAGCACGTTTAGTAAGAGTCAGAGCGGAGGCACAGATTCCTGGCTGGAAGAGCCTTCCCCAGCTCGAGACAGAGCATTTGCAGAGTGGCAAATCTAGGGCTGCAGAACGACAATTTGGCTTCAATCCCTCCTAATTCAGGAGCTGGATGAGCCACCCCTTTTCCACGATGCCCCTCTCAAGCTCAGCTCCCTACAGGAGGCAAGCAGCACCCTTCCTGTTTCACTAACAATTAACTCAGCTCCTCGGAGGAGCTGATCACATGTGGCTGCACAATACCAAGTGGGAGATGGAGTGAGCTCAACAGAATACAATCCCTCGTATTCCTCCAGGAAAACAAAGGAGCTGTTTACCCCTGGCCAGGGTCCAGTCCTGGCTGCGTGCACGGCCAGCCCGGTGCACAGCAGCCCCCCAGCCCAGCCACAGCAGACCCCAGTGCTGGAGAGGCTGCATCCCACACAAAGTGGTGAACAGAGAGAGGAGCCTGCCCTGGGATGGACTGGCCTGGGTATGGCAGCTCCTGCTGTTTCAGGATAGCAGGGAAGGCTCTGGTGGTCCCAGCCAGCCAAGAGAAAGCTGGGAGAGCAGGAATGACACCCAGCCCAGTCACCCTGCTCTGGACTGGGAAACATCCCGGTTCACTCTGCCCTGGGTGGGGGTCAGAGCCCCCACAGCATCCCAGAGCACCCTCCCAGAGGATGGAGGAACAGGACTCTGGAACACCATTAGGAACAGGGCTGGAGCTGTGCAGAATGAGCCTGGCTGGGAATGGCAGGGCTCTGCAGAGCCAGCCCCGGGCACACCCACCCACAATCACCCCCTGTCCCCTCAATGGGCCAAGGAAACAGTTGAAAATGGTTTTTATTTTGCCCAGGGCATACCAAGTCCAAGCCACACACTGAGACCAAACACGTCTGTGAAGGATCTCAAAAGGCCACGGTCCCAAAAGGGATGGAAGGGGAAGGGGTGTCATCATTGGAGGGAGGAGGAAGAGGAGGAGGATGAAAGCACTGCTGGCTTCAACCCCAGGACATCTGGGCAGCTGGGAGGCAGCGTGGGAGCAGTGGCACCCATTAGCCAGGACAGGCTCCCAGTGAAGGCAACGGGCAAACTGGGACAGGCACAGACGACAAGGACAAAGCCCATGGACAGACTCCAGCCCCAGCCAGACACCACCAACACTGGGCCTGACAGGAGAGCAGCTCCTCATTAACCACCCCTATGGACCCCAAGTACATTTAAACTTCCCATCCCTACCCCTCCTGCTTCATGGAACCAGTGAGCAACACCCCAACATCCATATGTGTGCTGTGGGCAGGGACACCTTCCACCGGACCAGGTTCCTCCCAGCCCCATCCAACCTGGCCTTGGACACTTCCAGAGATGGGGCAGCTTCTCTGGGCAACCTCCCCACGCCCACAGGAAAGAATAAAGAACATTTCCAGATGTATGTCCAAGGGGAGTGACAGCCTTTCCTGGTCCCAGCCCTCCTTCCCTGCCCTCCTGCAGAGCAGCCAAACTCCTGCCATTCAGTCTGAAGCCACAACAAATGAGCTCATGCCCACGATCTGTGCACTGGAGCCTGCCCATATCCCGCCAGCTTGGAGTAAAAAAGATTGTGGAGCTTTCCTTAAATGCCAGAATAGGAGGGAGTTGGCTGGATGCTCCTGCCCGTGCAAAGCCCCCGATGCAATTAGAGCCCCAGACATTATTTGCACAGATCCAACACGTTTGTTTGGTCTGAAAAGGTTGGAATAGGAACAAGCCTGTGAAAAATGAAAATTTTAATACTTCAGCCTCCTTTTAAGGACGCTGTCTTAAATCTTTGAAAATTGCCTTAGATTAAAAACTCACACCCACAATTTGACACTTGTCCCCCAGCTCTGGAAAGTAAAGGGAAAAAAAACAAGAGCTGATGTCTTTCAACACACAGAACCACTGAATCCCAGAATGGTTTGGGTTGGAAGTGACCTCAAAGCTCATCCTGTTCTACCCCCTGCCATGGGCAGGGACACCTCCCACTAGCCCGGGTTGCTCCAAGCCCTACCCAACACTTCCAGGGATAAGGCAGCCACGGCTTCTCAAAAGCACCATTGCCCCAGCCTCAGCTCACCAATGCATTCCCAGCACCTGCCCTGCACCAGGTTATCCTCCACCTGTGTGGCCAACATGAGCCACAGCTAGACCCTAAAGCTGCCTGTGAGCACCAGAAGGACGTGCAGTTTGGGGAACAAGGAACAATTGTTCTTTGTGCTCCAGCTCGGCTCCGGAAGAGCGAAGTCCATGGTTTTCCACAATGAGTACACACAGCCAGGAGCAGCAGGAGCCCCACAGACCTGCACAGCAAACACAGGTGGTTTCCTCAGCACCTGACAATGGGTAATCACAAAGATTAGCTATTAGAGAGATAGAGCAAGGTGCTAATTCTTACAGCCAGAACTGAAACCAAGGAGAACGGAGATCCCTCGTTTCCTGGGGCAGAGTCGGTGGGGAAGCGCTGTCACCTGGTGTCACAGCTGGGCTCATCCCAGTCTCACAGCTCCATCCTCACCTTCAACTCCACATCCTTCCTTACCCTGGGGACCTGTTACCTGGTCCTGGCTTTTGAAAGGGGATGTAGCTCCTCGTCAGTTCTTACAGATGACACATGTTTCTTCACCTCTTTGCTTCTCCTTTCCTGTTCTCAGTCATTACCTGGTCCCAAGTAACTGTCCTTTCTTCCACCTTTCCAAAATATTTATTCAGCCTTACCCCACATATCCTGACCTCCTGATATCCTGCAATGACTGGCTTGGGCAAGGCTTGCTGCTCTCTCAAACACACACCAGCCAAGTGAACTTCCTCAGCTGGAATCATGGAATGCCAGACTGGGACAGAAGGGATCTTAAAGCCCATCTCACTCCACCCTGCCATGGACAGGGACACTTTCCATACATTAGGTTACTCCAAACCCTGCCCAACCTGGCCTTGAACATTTCCAGGGAAGGGGCAGTCACAGCTGTTCTGGGCTACCTGTGCCAGGGCCTCACCACCCTCACCATAACAAAAGATAATGATCCTGCAGCCTAAGTTACTTTAGATTAAACTGAGTTAAATAATAACATTGAATTCCAGCAGCTTTTAGTATTTCAATCTTCTGTGGGACAGATGCCCCTCCCCAGAGCTCCTCAGGACCTGCAGAGAGCAACACAGTGGAGCAGCTGAGGCTGCACATGGATGTGCCCCCAGCTCTGCAAGGATCACCACAAAGATGATGCTCGTGACTTTGCTGGGCACCATGAACATCTCCAGGATGGCTCCATCACACAAACCCATCCCAGCCAAGGGGTTCAATTCAAACCACAACCCCACACCTGTGACCTGCCAGTGTCACCTCCTGCCCCAGCAAGAGGTCAGTGGTCTCCAATTCTGATAACATATTTCTATTGCACCGAGTGTTGCTATTTAACAGGATTATATTTGGAAATTTCTGCTAAACCACGCTGTGATTCAGAATCTTCCAGCTGGGACCATTCTCGGGAGACACAAAATCCAGACTAGAAGAGCCCTGACAGTGCCCTGCACCCACAAGCAGCCACTCCGCCTGTGTGGTTTCTCCGGGAGCAATTTTTCCCACAAACCCTTCCCTCAATTATCCGTACACAGCTGCCTCTGGTATTGCTCCATTTGGGGATGCTGCCGATGATCTGGTTCCCGGCCAAGTTACAAAACTGTACTTTGAGTCAGTGCTCCGTGCTGCGGTCTGGGAGCGGGATTAGCTGTGATGTGGAAACCTCCGGAGCAGCACATGGCCCTGCTGCAGCACTGATAGCCAGGGTAGGAAAGCTGGTCATGACACTGTTGTTCTCTCTGGGATGGCTCTGGATCACCAGCCCAGATCAAAACCTGCTGGAGAGGGAGGACTCTGAGCCTCTCCCATCTCTTCTCTGGACACCCATCAGGCTTCAGCCAGGGAAAAGCTGTAACCAGCTGTAATCTGCCAACACAGTCACGACCAGAGTTTCTGCACATCAACTTCCTTGAAACAGTGATCAACTCCACATGACTATTCCCAGTGCTGCTGCACATGGGAGGAGAAATGCAGCCCAAAGTACCCAGCATAAAGAGAACAAGGGAGAAGTGTGATGCTGGTGAGCTGAGAAGTCCAAGGAGGATGAAGCCTTCACCTGCAGCTCACCAGGACGCAAGTGGGATCTTTGAAGGTCCTCCAGCTGGGAAAGATGGGGATCCCCCAGGGCTGCTTTATCCTGGCAAAATGAGAACACCACAGATCTGCAGAACCAGCTCCATTCCCAGGATAGTTTGGGGAGCTGGGCTCTGCCCCTCTGTGCCCAGCACGGAGCCGTGGCTGCGGCTTCCAAGCACAGCTCAAGGGGGTCAGGAGCATCAGCCAAGCCCCAGGAACGAGCCAGACTCCATTTTCAAGACAGAGAAACAAGTGAGCACAGACAATTCCTGACCATCATGGACCAAAGGGTGACAGATGAAGCAGCAGCGGCTGTCGGTGCCCCGTCAGCGACCTGCGTCACCCACCCCGTGGTGGCACCGGGGACGTGGGGCTGGCAGGGGCTGCTGGCTCGCTCCACTCCCTCCTCAGCCAGGCTGAGGATCCTCTGTGCTCCCACCTGGGCATGGTCCATCTTCCCACTGCTGTCCTGTCCCAAGGGGAGGCTGCAGGACCAGCATTGCTCCTACAGGAAGCTCATGGCAGCTCTGGTGAGTCCCATCTGCTGCTCAGCTGCACAACAGGAAGGCTCGGGAAGGGAGCAGGATCAAGGATGCGTTTGGACTCATTTTTGGTTGTTTAAATGAACACAGGCATCACCGTTCTGTGGCCTCATCACTGACAACTCTGTGCCTTGTTTGCCCCTGGGCACTCAGAATTGGCTCTGACATACCACAGCTGAACAGAGACCTGGCCCTGGGAGTCTGGGCTGCCTGAATTCCATGAATACTCCGTATTCCCAGTGTCCATCTCCGGACACACACGTGCACATGGACACACCTGCACGGACACACACACACACATTTCATGGACACACAGCCCCCAGTAAAACCCAGCTGAGACTCACTGCAGTCCTGCTCAATTTTGGGTATCACTGGGTCCACA
Organism: Poecile atricapillus; assembly: GCF_030490865.1. Taxonomy (NCBI): domain Eukaryota; kingdom Metazoa; phylum Chordata; class Aves; order Passeriformes; family Paridae; genus Poecile; species Poecile atricapillus. The sequence continues at coordinate 20,647,710 of NC_081258.1, forward strand.
TCTAGGACAAGAAACAGCCATAACTACAAATAAACCACCAGACTTAAGTGCTTAAACCCGAGAGGAGCCCACAACCAAGCATGTTCATTACATGAGAAAGAAACGAAAAATATTTTACAAAAGATGCCATGACCATTGCAACAGGGTCCTTCAAGTCAAGGAGACCCCCAACTGAGGGCTCTGCAATACCAGCTACCCCCCAGTGAAATCCCTGCTTGAGCCTCGGGGGATTTGGACAAAAGCCGTGGGATGTTTGTGTTTATATCTGGTTTCAGTCCACGATGTCGCAACAGCCAAGTAACATCTTCTCCCAGCTGTGAGCAGGAAAATCCATGGTAATGGCAGCAAAACATTCCTCATTCTCCCATTCTTGCATAATTCTTCCCAGGACCCCTCTTTCCATCTCAGCATCCTCGTGCTTCCTCCCAGTGTGGGAACCTCAGAAACATTTTGGTGGATTCAGGAACAAGGTCTGAACAGAACAAATCTCACACAGGGCCCTGAAAGCATCAGGCTGTGGGGAAAACCCAGCACAGAACTCCAGTTCTCACACTCTTATTTGGGGTCTGCAAACACAGGAGTTTTGTTTTCCTCTTTCTTTTTTCTCACTGAGGCCAGTGGCTTCCAGATTCCAGACTCGCATTTGATCCACGTACAGAACACTTTGCAGCAGCACTGGGATTTGTTTGCCATGCTACTGTCAGCTTTTAAATGACAGAGCAACAACTGAATAGACATGGACAGAAGGAAGGCCAGGTTGGACAGGGCTTGGAGCAACCTGGTCTAGTGGAAGGTGTCCCTGACCATGGCAGGGGGTGGTTTAAGGCCCCTTCCCACCCAAACCATTCCATGATTCGATGAAAAGATTGATTCAAAGCTCACATTAAACCAGAATTCTCTAAGCATGGAAGGCACCTGGGGAGATGAGGAAAAGCCTGGGCCATGAGAAATTCCAGCCTTGTGCCAGAGCAGCGCTCGGCAGGGAAGCCCTTCTCCCAAGCACACCACGCACCACGGAGCAGCTCGGCGCCGCGCCAAGGCCGGGCAAGCACCGGGCTCCAGCCAGATTCACAGCTCCATGCAGGCAGGAGGGAAGGGCAGGGAAAAGCTTCCATGCACATTTCTGGGCTCACTCAGAGCTGGCTCCCCTCGTCCTCAGCTGCTGGTGAGAACTGTCACCACACTTTTTGTACCACTCCGAAAGCCACGGTGGCTCCCTGATACCAAGAGTGGATTTGCTGATTGTTTCAGCTCGAGCTGGAAGCTGAGCTCTGGCTGGAGCTGTGCTGCTGACGACAGCCCATCGCTACTGAACGAGCTGTGTGACAGGAAGGCGCTTGCTGTGCTTCCGTGGGGCTCTGTGTGCCACAGCCAACACGGGAAACGCAAATCCTGAGCTCCTCCGAGCAAACCACGCAGCCTCTGCTGCCAGGTGGATGGGGAGAAGCACTTTGCCCGTTACCTTCATCACTCCTGCCCATCTCGTTCCAGGAGCCAAAGCTCCTGCCCGGTTTTCCCGCTGCTGGTGCGGCAGGAGGTGGCTCTGGCACGGTGGTGCCAGGAGGCTCAGCCTGGCTCAGCTCTGTGCCAGGACCCTGGCTGGACACACGTCACAGCCGAGGGGAAGGGGCCATCCTGGGCCAGGGGCCGGCAGGGGAGGTTTGGGCACGGCACAGCCCTGCTGCTCCTCTGCAAACAGTCAAAGCAAGATGAATTCTCCACAAAGCTGCAGCTTTCCATCTCCCAAATCACACAGCTTTTGAAGGAGTTCTATTGTGTATAAAGACACAGGAATGCATTTATCAAAAAGGCAATGTTCTTGTGTGGGGAAACTCCTTTTTCTCTGCAGAGCTCTCGTTGAAGGTACCATTGGAGCAGGAGCAATGGAGAGCTGTAACAACACTAACAGCTTTTTCTCTAAGGACATGAGTCCCCAAAAACACAAACCTGAGAGCCTCTCCTGATTTTGAGCCCAATCAAATGACACAAGGCCTCTGGTAGAAAAATTTGTTATAAAGTTTTTGCTTCAATACTGGCCAGAAACTGAGCACACCCAAAGAGGTTGTGGATCCTCCATCCCTGGAAGTTCACGGCCAAGCTGGCCAGGGCTCGGATCAACCTGCTCCAGTGGAAGGTGTCCCTGCCCATGGAACAGGGTGGGATGAGATGAGCTTCAAGGTCCCTTCCAAACCAAACTATTCCATGACTCCATAACTCTAGGAACACCTGGAGCAGCTGACCAGACACGTGCTGTGGTGCGACACGTGTGGCCCTGTGGATGTCCACAGCAAACCCAGGAGCCCCAGCATCTTCCAAAAGGCAAAGCTCAGACAACACATACGTGTGGCAAATTGGGGGAAAAAAACCCAACAGATTCTCTGCCGCCTCCTTCTCTTCCTTAAAAAGCAAGGTCTGTCTCCCAGCTGCCTGCTGGATCCGCCTGCCTCCCCCAGGCTGAGGAGCCCGGGGTGAACACGTGGCACTTGGTAGCAGAATTCAGAGAAGGGAGGGATCAAAGCCAGCCTTTGTGACCCTGGTGGGGGGGGAAAACAAGCTGGGAGTGACAGGTACCTCTACCCCAAGAGCAACCCAAAGCCAGGCTGCAGCACACCAAAATAACCCAGCAAGGGACCCGCAGAGCCAAGCCTTGGAGCAGGATCATGAGGATCCAGGTTGGAAGGGAACAACAGGAGCAGTGCTATTTACTCCTGGTTCCCAGGTCTGTGCCAGGCTGACGTGGCACACGTGCTCCCAGCAGGATCACAGCAAGCAAAGGGGAACCACAGCCTGGAGAGCTGAGCACAGCCAGCTTCTCCCTGGGACCTGAGGACTGAACCTTCTCAGTGGAACCCTGGCAGAGCCTGGCTCAGGAGCACACAGCCACACTGAGCAAATGCTGCTGGTGTCCATGGAGGGCTCAACCCCAGGGGCCTCAGGAGCAGGACAGGAGTGTCAACCTTTGAGTTCTGTGCTCTTGGTTCTGTCCTTTACCTGTGTGGTGAATTAGGGTACAGAAAACAACCCAGCCACGACTTGTCCCAAACTGATTTGCCCCCCTGGGCCAAGCCAGTGGTGAGGGAGATGGGAATGTTGGAGCTGCAGTTCCCAGTTCACTGTGAAACTCATCCATCTCTCCAGAGAATCCCACAGGCTGAGCAGCTTCACTGGACACCTCCTGACTGGAACCTGCCCAGCAGAGCCTGGCCAGCTCTGAGCAGCACTGCCCTGTCTCCAGGAAAACACCGAGGTTCATGTACCACACACCTGGCAGGGGGATGCAGAACTCAGGACAAGCAACAACAAAACACCTGAATTCACCAATGGGCTCCAGGTGATCCCACCACGAGCTCCACAACCTGCAGGAGCAACCCTGGAATTTCTTCCTTGGGCTGCTGACCTACTAAACTGGTTGGAATCGGCATTGCCAAACACTCCACGTCAGAAAGGGGTTTAACAGGCTGGAAAGGGGTTTTACAGCCTGGAAGGGCTTTTACTGCCTGCACGCTCCGTGCTGGCTCTGCAGGGAGCTTTTCTCGTGGCCGGGTACGCCCCAGCTCCCTCGGAGCTCTGTTTGCCCACGCCAGCAGCCGGCTGCCCCGGCTGTGCAAACACCGGCCCCGGGAGCCGCCGGCACCGCCGCAGTATCGTGGCAACGTGGCTGAAGCCGGCTTTGCAAACTCACCAAGTGTGCAAATTAATTTCATTATCCGCTCTTGCACATCATGAGGAGGGAAAACAAATAACCTGCCCGAAAGTACATTCTAGTAATTATTAACACGGCGTCAGCGGAGCCTGGGGGAGCGGGAGGAGGACGGGCCAGGAGGAGAGCCTGGCACTGGCTGGCCGCCGGAGCACTCGGCATTGGGACTTGGTAAATGGAAAATCCAGCTTCGTGCTGCCTTTGTTCCCTGTTTAGCCCAAGGATTCTCCATGTGCTTGGCTGCACCTAGATGTTCTCCAAGCAGTAAAACTGACCATCCCAATTCCTCCCCAGCAAAGCTCTTGGCTTCCATTTGCTTCTGCTTTCACAGAATCGCTGAGATTAGAAAAGACCTCCAAGACCAGCAAGTCCAAGCTGTGACTGATCCCCACCCTGTCACCAGACCAGCACACCGAGTGCCACATCCAGGCATCCCTCGGACACCTCCAGGGATGGGGACTCCACCAGCTCCCTGCCAGTGACTGACAATCTCTACCATAAATTCTTCCCAATGTCCAACCCAAGCCTCCCTTGCACAATGTCCCTCTTCCCCCACAAACACTCTGGAGCACCCCGAGCTGTCAGGGCTGTACACAAACCTTCTCTGCCCATGACTGAGTGTGCACAGAGTCTTCTGATTCCTATTTTATTTTACAATAAAAGCCTCCTTCAGCTTGGCAGTGATGCTACTCTGTCCCATAAATCTCCATTTCCTCCAAAAACGAGAGCAAACCCTGAGATTTAATACCCTGTAGCACATGATAATTTAATCCAGTGCTGCATGCATGGATTACATGACCCCTTCCCCATCATGACAGGCACAAGCCTCATGCTACGGCAAAATACGTTTATGGAGCTGGAATTTTTGCTTTAGGATTCACACAACAACCTCTACTCTTAGAAATCCAAGCCACTCCCATGTCCCCATGATGATGTGGCTGTAGATGACAGTGAACCCCATGGGCTTGACCCCAGCAGAAAGCTGCACCTCTGAACGCTGCACCTCTGCCAGCAATTGAGGAGATCCCTCCCTACCTGCTCTGGCTGCCTCCTGGAGGGCACTTGGAAAACACCTTCTGAGGCTCCCAGTTTGGGAAGATTTAGTTTAATCACAGAAAATTGAGAGGTTCTCAGTTTGGAGGATAGGAGAGCAGAGCACTCTGAACCTACCAAAGCCAGGCTGGACATGGTTTGGAGGAGGGTGTCCCTGTCCATAGCAGAGGGTGGAACAGGAGGATCTGCAAGATCCCTTCCCACCCTTCCCATCCCATGATTCTGTGATTCTACAGCAGGGCTGTGGCAGAGCTCCAGCAAATCTTCAGGCATTATTAGTAAGCCATTAAGAGACACTGTCAAGACAGATAGGCTTTGAGATTGCTTTCCAAGGCAGTTGTCAGGGATTTGGGGATGCACCAGGTGCTGCAGCAGCAGCTCTATTTTCCCTGTAAGCAGCCTGTCACATGAGCACTGCTTTAAAAGGGACCTCACAGCAAGAACCCAAGATTTTTCCAAGGTGCAGCCACATCCTAAACCCGGCCTGGCATTGCACCATGGCGATGTGACTTAGTCAGAGCCTGGTTTGGATGAGATTCCTGTACAAACCTGTTCCCACAGGAGCACTCAGCTCCCTGCAGGCACAGCCCCCGACCCAGGGCTGCTGATTCACCAGACGGGCTCCAGCACCAGATGGGCACCAGAGCCTGTGGATCCATCTGCACCCTCCGTCCTCACTGTGCCTTGTTTTCAGCAAGGAAGATCCAGCTGCATATCCACAACACTTAAAACAAACTCCCCAGTGGTTCCCAGAGCTTTTTATCCCCCACTTTCTTGAGAATATCAATACAAACAGATCTGCACAGAAATTCTTTCATCTTCTTCTACTGGCCAAGGGCTCCCTGTGCTGCTCGGCAAGGCTGGAGAGCGTGGTGACCATCAAGGGCTTCCCCAGCTTTCCTCCTCCTCCTCCTCCTTTTCCTCCCCCTCCACCAAGAGATCACAAACCAAGCTGTGGCTCCTCCTGGAACCTACGTGCTCCATGCACACAGAATCCCAGAGCCATTGAGTTTGGAAAAGACCTCCAAGACCCCCACCTTGCTACAACCTCCATGGGATCTTTGAGCTCCATTTCCACCCATTCCCCTCCCTCACTGCCCAGCTGTGAAGGTACAGGTCCCCACTGGCCAAATCCAAAGGTATTTTCACATTCCCCTCTATTTCCAAGCAGTTTCTGTATGACTCACACACTGTCACAACCTATTTTCCCTGAGTTAAGTTGAAGTGCAGGGATTTGAAGTCAAGTCATCCATTCATGTTGTATTTTCTCCTCTTTCCCTCTCTTCCTCAAGACCTCCCCCAACAGATTTTCCAAAACTGCTCTGTATATCCCTATTCTGCTGGACCTGGCCACATGGTTTTACAGGAACAGCATTAACCAACACATTTACTCCTGCTTTTTGGTTTTATGGGTTTTTCTCTTTTTTTAAATGAGCAGTACAGTTTTCCATAGTCTAACTGAAATCAAAGATCATCCACAACACCATTTCCACCCTCTTTCATTTAAAGACACACTCAGCATTTCTCAGAGAGCAGAGGCAAGACCTTCACACCATGAAAGGGGCGATTTTCTGCCTTTCTAACGTTAAAAAGCACCTGTTTCTAGGTCTGGGCCATAACACACTGTCCCTAAGTGTGTGTGTGAGCAGGGAACACTGCAGGTCCAGAGCTGGAAGCAGCTCTCCAATCCCTCGTTACTCTGGACAGATGGAAATTGCTGGATCAGGACACTTCCACCTGCTGGTTTTCTCTTCCAGCCTTACTTTTTTGCATCTTTACATCTTTTTGCATTTTTAACATGTGACCAGCCTTAAGAAGCTGAGTTCTGTCCTCATTTTAGTGCGAGCTCGCCACGCTGCTGCTGCCATCAGCCCAAGGGTGTGAGTCACAACCCAGCCTGCACATGAAGAGATTTATTTAAAATTCCAGGGAAAATGTTAACGCCTCGGTGCCGTACAGGGAAAGTCTATCCCAGCCCATCCCACCCACCGTGCTGCACCAGCCCCATCACCTGGGGTGGGTGTGCTGAGCCATCAGAGAGCAAAGCTGGAGCTGGAAACATCTCCAGCAGCTACCCCAGCACACAGGGGCTTCACTCTTTCCATTCAATCCCACTTTCTATGCAAAAGGGAACAACTGCATGAAGTCCAAGGAAAACTCCATGTACAATTATCCCCAATGTGCTCTGAGCACAAGTTCCCCTCCAGGCAGTCATGGCAGGCTCAGGTTTAAAGGATGCCTGAATGTAGCCCCCGTGTAGGAATTACACCTGCCAGCAATCTATAAATAATTGTAATTTTTACTCATTTTAGCAAATCCTAAAATTGCCTCTCAGTGCTCAAAGGGGCCCATAAGAAACACAGGGACAAACCTTGCAGGAGGGGCTGGTGCAACAGGACAAAGGGTGATGGCTTTAAACTAAAAGAAGAGAAATTCAAATCAGATATGAGGAAGAAATTCTCCCCTGAGAGGGTGGGGAGGCCCTGGCACAGGTGCCCAGAGAAGCTGTGGCTGCCCCTGAATTCCTGGAAGTGCCTGAGGCCAGGCTGGCCAGTGGAACAAGATGGACTTTAAGGTCCTTCCAACCTAAACCATTCCATGATTCTGTGACGATTCCATACTGATGCTGCATGGTGGGACTTGAGGGCCAGGCCTCCAGTTCCCACCTCCAGGCTAATCCATCACTTGCCACAGGTCAAACAGCCCTTCCCTTCCCTTCCCACAGCACAAGTGACAAACTCGTTAAGGCCACACATCAGCCGTGCCTGGTTCAAATGCCACCGGCCAACAGACCCATCCAGTGACACTGCCCCACCAGGAGCCATCAGAGAGGGTTCTCCAGAGCCTCCTGCTCCTGCCACAGGACCTGCTGCATCCCAGAGCATTCCCAAGGCCAACCCGGGCAGCAGAGCAGCCTCCTGCAGCTCCTGGCACATGGATCACACGCTCTGGCTATTCCAGGCCTCCATCCCTGCAGCCACCTCCTGGGGCCGGTGGGGATGGTCACGACTCATGTTGGTCTCTCTAAGCCCTTTCACCTCAGAGCCTCGTGACTGGGATTGAGCCAAGAGATTAAAACCAGCTTGTGAAACACAGAGTGTGATTGTTTCCTTCAGCAGGGTATGGACAGACTGGGACATGGACAAAGCACGCGGCTCCCGATGCCGGGGGCTTCCTGTGAAACTCAGGATGTCACAGGTGCCACGCTGTGCCAGGACACACTGGAGCTGTGCAGGACAGGCAGTGCTTCCCTGCCACACTGAGCTTTGCACACAGCACATCCCACAATATCCCGTATACTGGGACATACTGGAAATTCTGGCATTGGAGTAACAGCAAAACCTGGCTTGTTTAGTCCACTGCTAAGGATGCACAACAGCAAATCAAACCACAGAATCCTGGAATGCTCTGGGCTGAAGGGACAATAATCTCATCCCACCCCTGCCATGGGCAGGGACACCTTCCACCAGCCCAGGTTGCTCCAAGCCCTGTCCAATCCAGCCTTGGACACTTCCAGGGATCCAGGAGCAGCCACAGCTTCTCTGGACAACTCGTGGCAGCCCCTCACCACCCTCACAACACCCTCATCCCATGGGAGCACCTTTTGCTGTCCCACTGCAGCCAGTCCCTCCACCCCACAGATGAAGGATGTGGGGACCAAGCACTATTTGTAGCAGGTTTTACTTCCAAAAAGGCCGGTCCAAACCAGCTCATGAGGATGGGGATGGCTCCGGCCACCCTCTCCCACCACAAATCTTGCAGATGCTCTGCTCTTGCTGAGATGAGAACCAGGGAATTTTTTTCCCCTTGCTTTCTAAAAAGCACCTGAGGAACACGTTTAGTTTAGTGCAGCCTGGAAGGACCAGCTCAGCACTTTGGACACCCAGCAAAGGCATCGATTAGGAGCAGCTTTGCACACTAATTGCCATCAGAAGTGCTCCTCCCCTCCCCTGGAGCCGGGCCCTGAATGGGGGCATTGTCTGGGGGCAGAGCAGCTCTCCAGCCCCAGCCCCTGCACACGGGACCCTGGTGCTTCACAGGAACAACAAAATCCCAGCAGAAGTCCATTAGCATCCAAAGGGAGGAGACTGAATGGATCACAAGGATTCTTTGGAAAGTAAGAGTGAAACGAATGCAGTAAAATGCCACTTTTAAGTGATGCTCATTGTCCAAATTAAACCATCAGCAGCAAAGACCTTGACTCTCCCAACGCCTTCAGTGCAGGACATGCTGCCGAGCCCGGGAAAGAGGCTGTTAGGAATTTTAAGCCCTGGACTTGTCCCAAGTATGGATTACTCCATTTCTTTGCGAGCACTTGAACACTCTGAGCTATATTTGGATTCCCAGAACACAAGCTCAAACCTCCGGGAGGGTGTTCGCGGCTGCACCCCCTGCCACATGCAGGTCCCCATGTCACCCACACATGGGACAGGCGCTGTGGGAGCTCTCAGATGTCCCAACAACCCAGAGGGGATGGCAGCAGAGAGCCCAGCACTCTCCCCTGGCAGTGGGAAGCCCTGTCCTGTCCCTCCAGCCCCTTATCCAAAGCCCCTCTCCTCTTTTACGAAGCCCCTTGGAGGCTCCCAGCCCAGTGATCGGGTTCAGAGCCTGCCTGCTCCAGGAGAGATCCCTGATCCCAAAGCACCTTCCCAGCCCCGCTCCTTGCAAACCCTGTGCTGCTGCTCACCCCCAGCTGTTGGCTGTGCCTGGCTATTTTTGCACAGCCTACAGAACAAAAATATAGGGAGCTATGTTAGGTGAAGGCTTGCACTGTTCACGGTGTGATGACAGCCAAACTAGGTCAAGCCTTAGCCAGATTCCTTTAAAAAAGGAAAGGAAAAAATAATCAGTGGGAGAGCAGCAAACTCCCAGGGAAAAAAAAATGCTTGTGAACATCTACAATACATGCTGTGCACTAGATGACTGGGGCAAAAACACATCTACAGCTACATCTTTCTGTAGTTTAAATGGTAGATTTTTAATTTTTGTATCTTTTTAAGGACATTAACATGCTTTGAACTGCAAAGAAGATATTCCACGTGCATTTAATATACTGACTTAAACCAAAATAAAGTTTTTACCTATGAACTATAACCTGGTAGCCCATTTTTGGTGTAGGCTGTGGGCAACTTGATTGTATTCCACAGCTTCTCCAGTATGAATAAAGCTATTCTCCTGCTGCTCTGGGAGCAGGAGCTGGGCAAGTAAGAGGATCCCAGTCCTGGTGAGAAAGGCAACTTGATATCATTGTCTACAAGGGGAGAGGAAGGTAAATGGCTTGAATTTCTATTCCAGAGGACCAACTCCCACTAGAGATTGTGTCTTGCTGGGTCTGAGAGGGCTGGGGTGTCCAGCCTGGAGAAAAGAAGAACCTGGAGAGACCTTAGAGCCCCTTGCAGGGCCTAAAGGTGCTCCAGGAGAGCTGGAGAGGGACTTTGGACAAGGGCCTGGAGGGACAGGACACAGGGAATGGCTTCCACTGCCAGAGGGCAGGGCTGGACGGGATATTGGGAAGAAATTCTACCCTGAGAAGGTGCTGACAGTTGGACTGAGCTTGGAGCAACCTGGGATGGTTGACAATGTCCCTGCCCATGGGACAGACAGCAGAAACCTGCCCTGGGCCTGGACTGTCACCTCCTGGCAGAGGAAACTCTGAGCTCACAACCCTGCACAGGCTCATGGCAATGAGGAACTGGATGATTTTAAAACACCTTCACGTTCCCAGGCTTAGTTAAACGTGCCAGATAAAGCCTCTGTTCCTGTAGAACCTGATGCACGATTATCAGTCAAGGCCAACGTATTTACCCTAAAATTGGGTAATATTGTTTTATGGTTCTTAATAGTTGAAGCCGACAAAGCTCTGAACAGACGCTGCCGAGCAGTTTCTCAGCCTTTCATCAGCGCTGCGTAGGCGTTGAATTCTGGAGCTAATCACCTTAGCAACGGCTCTAAACATATGTGCAGTGACATCAGCTGATTTCTGAAAGCTGTAAATAGAGGATAATAGCACGAAAAAATTCTGGATCTGAGCCAAGACCTAAAAAACATACTATTAAAACACCGCCTGTAATTCAATGTATGCAAACTTGTTTGCATCCCCGCTCCCCAAAACCTGGGTAATTACACACCTACCAGCACAACTGGTGATTGTCCCACTGCAGGCTGCTCTCGGTTTCAGGAATTTCCCAGAAAACGAGGATTTGATAGAAATCCTTCTTTAAATTTAATTTTACAGAGCTTGGAGAAGAAGCTGCAATATGAGGCTGAAGGGACCAGAGCTCCAGCCTCCAGCCCTGCGTTTTAAAGTCAATGAGTAACAGCTTCAACTTAGAGAATTATTTGTAAATAAGAAAATCAACAATGCGCTCATGGGCTTCACCAGTGAGTCACGCCGGAATGGGAGCCATGGCAAACTCTGCTCCAAGGACGTGCTGCCAGGCCTGTGCCCTTGGAAAAGAGGAGCTGGAGCAGAAGCAGGAGCGAGGAAGCCGCTCCTGGCCGGCCGCGCGTCGAGCAGGCGGCCTGAAAGGGGCACATTCTGAATTACCTCATGTTTGGTACCTCATTAAGACCCTAAACTGTCCGTTCAGGGAGTCCCTCAATCAACCATCAGCGTAAGACACGAGGACAATATGGTTTTTGTTCCCCTCGTCTCGTTGTGACCCATATTCCCGAGGCCTGTTGTGTGGGACGTGACCCGGCCGCCTAAAGAAACCTTTGCAGAGCCTCCATGGTGAGCTGGCAGCGGGGAGGGAGAGAGGGGAGACGGAGGAACGGCCTTAATAGGATTTTCAAATGTCAAAAAATATCTTTAGCAGGCCCATTTAGGCAGAGCCTCAGCACTCGCTGAAGTTGAAAGCGGAATTTGCCGTGCAGAGAACACCGCTCGCATGTTAAGTGAAGCTCGGGAACGCTGCGGGAGAGGCCCAAAGCGCCCGGCTCCTTCCTCTCTCCTCTGGGAAACCGAGGCAAGGAGGAGGCCACGGAGCCTTCTGCTCAGGGCAGGAGCTCGGGGTGAGCACCCAACACACACGGGCAGAGCTTCAGGACAGCTCCTGGATCTCTGGGCACTGGCAAAGCGACTGGCAAATCCAGCTCCTCTGATTTTGCTAGAGTGTCCAGAGAAGGGAAAGGAGCTGGGAAGGGGCTGCAGCACCAGGAGAGCCTGAGGGAGCTGGAAAGGGGCTCAGCCTGGAGAAAAGGAGGCTCAGGAGGGACCTTGTGGCTCTGCACAACTCCCTGACAGGAGGGGACAGCCAGGGGAGGGCTCTGCTCCCAGGGAACAGGGACAGGACAAGGGAAAATGGCCTCAAGCTGTGCCAGGGAAGGTTCAGGTTGGACACTGGGAGGAATTTTGTCATGGAAAAGGTGGCCAGGGGCTGCCCAGGGAGGTGGGGGAGTGCCCATCCCTGGAGGAATGACTGGATGTGGCACTCAGGGCTCTGGTTTGGTGGCAAGGTGGGGATCAGTAATATTCGATGATCTTGGGAGTCTTTTGCAACCTCGATGATTTTGTGATTCTGTGAAGTGCTTTGCATTTAAAATAAAAATAATAAGGCAGGGCAAGGGGAAATGCAAACTTGACAACCGCACCAGGAGGAGGATCCAGCACAGAGCCAGAAGCAAGAATCCCCCCTCCTTTTCCCAGGTAGGGCCAGGGTTTTTTCTCTGTCAATTAGAGCCGCAAGGAAATCCAGTGCTTTGAGATCAGCAGTGTTAATCGTTATTGCATCTGAATTTAATTAGCATTATTTTTTAACTGCAGGTAATTTACAGTGTCTCACCTAAACATGGAAATCAAGTAGTGCCTTCTGCTCACCAGAAAACCACCACCAAGGATAATCCTGCTATTTGCTCTATGCCTTTTAATGTCTGTAATCCACAGTTCCCCATTCCTGGAGACTGCCATGGTTACTCCTGCTCCCTCCATCAAAGGCTCTTGCCTGCATCTTCTGCTGAGCTGCTAAGAATAGCACAGGCCCTTTCCCAAGCTCAGGAAGGTGAGCTGCAGGCGAGGATGGAGTTCCTGGCAGGCACAGGGGAAGAAGGGGATGGAGCTGGCAGGACTGGCCAGCATGGGAAGCAGCTGATGGATGTCCCACGCATGGAGGTGCAGCAGCATCTTCTGCTCTCGGCAGGGATGGGGCTACCTGCGTGCCCTCAGCTCCCTGGGATGAGAGGGCAGGGTTAGATGGGACACCGGGAAGAAACTCCTCCCAGTGAGGGTGGGGAGGCCCTGGCACAGGTGCCCAGAGCAGCTGTGGCTGCCCCATTCCTGGAAGTGTCCAAGGCCAGGCTGGACAGGGCTTGGAGCACCCTGGGATAGTGCAAGATGTCCATGGCCAAGGCAGGGGGTAGAACTGGATGGGCTTTAAGGTCCCTTCCCATCCAAACCAGTCTGGGATTCCACGAGCAATCTTTGCCATCTTTATCACCTATTCCCTAATTTTGGAAGGCCCTCTCCATAGCTTGTATCATGGTTTGTGCACCTCCAAGCCTTCAGAGTCAAATCTTCACAGAGACCCCTCAAATTCCAGATGGGCATTTCAGTTTGAGGAACACCATTCCCCAGGGACAGCCAGCACAAGTCACCTGTCCCCATCACGTGGGAAAGAACCAATTAATTACAACAGTACAACAGTCATGCTGTTTACAGCACTGTGCACAGGCTGTGCTGGTTTCCTGGAAAAGAATCACTTCTCCCATCAAGAACATCAACCAGTCCTCCAAAGCTGGCCAGTTTTGAATGTGTTTGCTAAGCTGTACACCTGGGAGAGATGGAGGAGATGCTGCTGATGTGAGGAGATATGGCAGAGCTCCTGGGATGGGAGAAAGCAAGCTCTGCGCTGCTGGTGCTGAGATTTGTGTCCTCCCAGCACCGAAGGCTTGCAGGGACCAACCGGAGGCACAGGCATGTGGATAACTCAGAGCTCAACCATCAGCAAGGAACAGTTTCAGTATTTCACACATGGCCAATAAAAGCTTTCCTGTGTCCAGAGTATTTACAGACTGACATCAGCAACACCCCAGAGCTGTGCAGCTGGAGTGAACAGGCACCACCACAGCAGCTGAAGCCCACGGGATCCTCTCGAGAGACTGTGCAAGGCTGAGATGTTGCTGCAGCTCAGCACCCCTGGAAAACACCATCTCCTCCTCCTCCAGCCCATCCTGCCTCCCGTGAGGTCCCACCACAGGGCAGCAGCAGGACAAGGGATGGGCTCAAGAAAAGCACACAGAGGCTGGTGCCACCACCCCCGTGGGCCATGGCCTCGGACCAGGAGCCCAGAACCTCTTGGAAAACACAATCCAGTCCTGCAGTGTGACCCCAATTTGATGACACACATCTGGGCTCCTCTGGAAAGAGCTTCACTACAGGGCAACCCCGATGTTCAAGCAAAGAAACTCCAGAAAACTGTCCAGAAAGCACATCCTCATTTCCAGACCTAGTCCTTTAATAGCAGATGCTCCACCACCTATGGAAACTGGAGCACATGTGCCCAGAGATAAACAACATCACGGGACAGGTAAGCTGGTTACTCATGATTTATCACACCATCTCCCTCTCTTAATTGCAGAGCTAAGCAGGCACTCATCTAATCCACCGTAAGCAGCTTACACTTCCTTAGGCAGCTCTGCACCATCGCTCACTTCCTGGTTTGGAAATCATCATTCCCTAAGTCCCTTTCTCTGGAAGGTGAGAAACCACCCTTTTCAGCCACCCTGCACAGATTTTGAGACTTGCAAGAGGCACTCAGAGGACCGATAATTCCTGGAAGTCCCAAATACCTTTCCAGGCCAGTGGGGGAGTTACCATTCCTGGAGGGATTTAAGAGCTGCATGGATGTGGCTCTTTAGGGACATGGGTTTGAAGTGGCCTTGGCAGTGCTGGGGGAATAGGTGCTCTCAGTGATCTAAAGGTCTTTCCCAACCTAAAGGATTCTGTGACTACTTCACAGTGCTGAGCAAAGCATCTTTCACTTTTGTGTCCCGCTGCTCTGGTCACACACTGCAGGTCCTTGCTCTCGGTTTTTCCAGAATTTCACTCATTTTTTCTGTACTAACAGCTGACTCCTCTCTGGTTTGATTCTCTATTTACTCTCCACTAATTTATCAGGAACAGGGCACCACGACCTGCCCAATTCCTACTGCTTGAGTCTGGTACTCAAAGGGTTTATTTATTTTAATTTTATTTTCAAAATCCTTGGAGCCCCACAAAAATGAGCTTAAAAAGCTGCAAAGGTCCACCAAAAAAGTGTCTCCCTGTGGTAAGAATCACTATTCCCAGAGTCTGGAAAGGCCAGGTTGGATGGGGCTTGGAGCAACCTGGTCTAGTGGAAGATGTCCCTGCCCATGGCAAGGGGGTGGGATTGGATGAACTTTAAGGTCCCTTCCAACCCAAACCATTCCCTGATCCCATGATTAGCCAAAGCACATTTCAGCTTTTCTCCACATATCTGTGGGTAAGCAGGAGGCTACAGACAGACTCAAGGGAAAGATCTCGGGGTTTGGGTTTCATCAGGCTGTTTTCACTGCTGGGAAGCTCCAGCCCTTGGAAGCGGAAGCCGAGCCGGCGCGCGCCGCTCGCACGCCTTCGCTCACGGACACGGCCCCGGCCAAGGGGGATTTTCTGACTTGCAACACCGGAGAACTTTACCCCTGAAACTACCCGTGAACTTAGGCCAGTGACCCCAAGTCAAGCTTCAAAGTCATTCCAGATAACGAGCCAGATCCAACACCACCAAGAGCTGCCTTTGATCCCCATAACCCATCGCCGGTCAGGGGCGAATCCTCGGGGCTGAACTCCTGCCGCGAGGAATTCTCTTCAGCTCGATACAAAATTTATTTTACCATCTGTAAAATTCATTTGTGTAGTTGCACACCCTGGTAGGCTTGAATGGGGCGAAGGAGTGTTTCAACTCCCAGTGCAATTTATTATTTAAAAGCAGAGAAATGACATTGCCGGTCGGAGAGCCCGGGTGATGTAATGGGGAGCGCAGTTCCGCTCGCCGCCGGAGCCGCGCGGTACATTAGCGTGCTGGCCAGGGTGGCTGCTCCTATCAATTATTTATAGTCTCCTGGCGTGCAGCCTGGAGAGGGTCACAGCACTGAAAGCCAACTTTATCTGCATTGTTCCCAGCTCCTGCCCAGCTGTCACTCTGCTCCCTAATTTAATACACCCAGCGCAGCGTAAAAGGATGCAGAGCTGCTGCCTGGAATAGGAATAGGAACGGGGAGGTGGGGTCTACAGCGAGCTGCTGGGGCCTCAGTCATCTTTGTTAAGGTGCTGACTTGGCTGTTTTAAGCCTGCCTTTGAGATTCCCCCGGTCACTGGACTGAGATAGGGAGCGATGCAGGGCAGGCGTGTTTGGGGGTGAGAGGTGGGACGGCGGCAGAGCCACGGCATCTCCGTCTCCATTTCCGTGCCACACCAAGGGCAGGCTGCACTGCATGGCTTCCTACACATTCCAGCAAGAGCTAGTCAGTAATGAATGCAAATAAGAGGGGGGGAAGAGAAAGGGCACTTCAACTCTCCAGGAAAAAAAAAAATTAATACATGGATATATGTTGAAAAAGGAAAATCTCTCATATGTTGTTACAGCTACAATTTAAAGTGCACAGACAAGGTCTGGAATGAGGTGAGCTTTAAGCTCCCTTCCAACCCAAACCATTCTGTGATCCACCTGTATTTTACCACTGAAGAAGGGGAAGAGTCACACTGTACTGGGCCACCATGCAGGAAAATGGCTCTCCAAGGCTTTGTCCCTACAACTTAACAACACACCTCTTCCACTGTTTGCCCAAAATTAAACCTACCACAACAACTCTATGTCACTCATTTGGCCTGACAGCAACACCAAAGCAATTAAATTTCAACTGTAGCTGCTTAAGCCAGGTTGGACAGGGCCTGGAGCACCCTGGGATAAAGGAAGGTATCACTGCCCACGGCAGGGGTTGGAACTGAGGAGCTTTAAGGTCTCTTCCAACACAAACCAGTCTGGGATTCTGTGATTCAGGGTCTCAATCAGTGCTGGAGACACTTCTCCTGGATATCACTCCGACAGAAATCTGGTACAAGAAGATGAGTTGCCCCTTTGGCAGCTCCTGTGCTTGGTCCTACTCCACAGATCCACATGATCCACACAGCCCAAATATCCATCTCATGCCATAAACTGAAGTCAATTCCAGCTTAAATAATAAGGCATTTTCTCAAGTCTCACAAAGCCAGGAAAATAATCTGAATTTTCCTGCAATTAGGATTGTGCCAGGTTTGGTTTAAGCTACACAAAACACATTCTGATGATGGTGCCTGGAAGCCACACAGACATTTCACCAAAAACACAACATCTGCACAACAAGGAAGTTGTGGAAAAAGAAAACTCGGGCCCAGAGGAAGCAGGTTTGTTGTTCTGTGCCACAAACAGGGGCCCAGGGGAGGCTCCTGCTGAGGGCCCGTCCAGCACAGCTCCCAGTGATCCAGAAGCGGAGCAAGGGGAATCTCCCCAAATCTGGCACAGACCCAGCAGCCAGAGAGGCCCAGGTGAGGCAAAAGCAACAGCCAAACCTTTTCATATTAGCATGACTCAGGCAAAGACAAGATAGAAAAACAATCAGCCTTGAAAACCAGCAGTGAAAGCCTTCCCTTCAACTTTTTTGTGCTATGAAAATCAAGAAGATTCTGCCCAAATTGCCAAAAAGGGGAACTGGGATAGGCATGGGAGGAACAAGCTGGTTCCCATCCCAGAGCCAGTCACAACACTGGGGTGTGTCATTGAGCCAAGCCCGGAACGTGCGGACCACACGCGGCTGCCACCGCGCCGTGTCCTCGGGGCCTTCACATCCTCCCTGAATCCAGGATTATTTCCATGGCAACTATCTGGAGAACTTATTAAGTAAAAAAAAAAAAACAAAAAACCAAGAACAGTTTGAACACACAGACTCTACGTTCGTAACGTACCAACTGACTAAATTAGCAGTGCTAAGATTTTTAGTAATCAAAATAGATCATGTTCCAGCAACTCGGTCTTCTCTGTGCCACAGCTAAAGAGAAAAATCTGATAGTAATAACTGGGGGGGGAGGAATTACAGGTTTTCCAAGACCACAGCCCTATATCATACCAAGTCTTACCCCATTCAAGACATTATTTCAGTACCTGGCAGATCAAATGCTGTTAAATAAGGCTGAGTTTCCATCAGATGATAAACTTGGTTGCAAGGCTCCTACTAGAGAATCAAAATGATGACAATAATGACACAAAGAACTGCAAAAATTATTGAATAGCTTCAAATGTGTACCAGAAGAAAGCACCATTTATAACTCTTTCTCACAGTTAGCGTGGAAGGTTCACAGGTTTGGAGTGTTTGCTCTGAGAAAGGACAAATCGCTTATTAAAGCTGATTAGAAATAAATTAAAAATCAGCAAGATCCGTTAGTGCAACACTGAGGAGGAGCTGTCCTTCTCCAGAGCAGCACCACTCCCAAACTTGCAGGGATTCTGTGGCTCCCTTGGAGCCAGTGCAGGCTCAGCCCTGCAGTGACTCCAGTTCCCAGGCACGGGGCTGGGGAATTACCAAGGTTTTGGCAGCACTCAGAACCAAACACTGCCCAAAAATTTCATAACAGAAATTCAGAGTGAGAAGTCAGAATCAAGAGGAATGATTCTGAAAGTGCTTTAAAAAAAAATAAAATGTGGTTAAATGAACTGTTGGCTCAGTCACTCAGTCCAGCCAGGGAGATTACAGGCATTATTGATTTACCTTAGAACAACCTGGGAACTCATTTCCAATGGTTTTTAATGGAACCTGGATTTTCTGTCCTAAGCTGTCTCGTGAGGTTGAGCCTCCTGCAAGGAAATGAAGCTCCAGAGCATTAAAGTGGCATCTGTCAGAGGTACAACAGCCCTGCTCATCTACAGAGAGCCTGTGACGGGATGGGGGTTTTCTCAACTCCAAAATCACAGCATCATTTAGGCTGGAAAAGACCTCCAAGATCGAGTTCAACCTGTGACCAATCCCCACCTTGTCAGCCAGCTCAGAGCACTGAATGCCACGTTCAAATCAGTCCTTGAACACCTCCAGGGATGGGGACTGCACCACCTCCCTGGGCAGCCCCTTCCAACACCTTTCCATGAAGAAATGGATGCAAGCTGGGAGCAGGGGAATCCTCACCCCCAAGAGCCAGGGGAAAGGATTTTGACCAGGACAACACACCACTAACCATCAACCATCAAGCTCTGTTTCAGCAGCAAAAGCTTCTCCACTTGGGGGAATGTTTTCCCTCACTGGAACATACCGCAGCAGGTCTGGCCTCTTGAAACCTTGGGCTGGTTTTAGCAGGTGAACAAAATATTATTCCTTTAGGTACTTAATGCAAAAAGGTTTTCCTCAACTATTCCAGAAAAAGGCTCCTGTAATACAAAACCAAGAAGGGAATTTTGTAGCCTGAAAGGCTTCCAGAAAGGTGTGAGCAGAGAAAACAGCAGTTCATAGCAGGAAGGAAATTGTAACATTAACCGTGGCCTTTGAAGGCAGAGGCAGCTCCGCGTCACCGAGCACCGACAGCGAGCAAAACCAAAGAACAAAACACATCTGATCCCCAGCTACTTCCAAAATCCATCTGCAAACGCATCCTGCCCCGAGACAAACGCAGACCAAGGCGTGATGGAGAGATGGCAATTAACTGCCCCCGTTGTTGTTGTTGCTATCTGCAGTGCCTCGCTGCAAACAAGCTGCCCTTAGCCCCGAGCCAGCCCTCGGCCGCTCGCAAAAATCACTGAGCATTACATCCTGCCCCTTCTCCTGCTTAATGTCTCACCCTGGAGCTTCAGGAGCTCCCAGCTCTGTCCTTCCCCTCCTCCAGCTCCTTTCCTTGCAGCCAGCATTCCCCCTCCCTCCCCTGCTGGCCGCGGTGCCAGATGTCAGCCTGACCCCGGAGCCGCTGTTTCGGGTCACTGATGGGGTGATGGTGCGAGGGGAGCGGCGGTTCCCCCCTCGCCAGGCTGAGCCGGGACAGCCCCGCCGGGACAGCGAGGGGGTCTGGGCACTGCTGCCAAATGCACTTCCAGGGTTTTCTCCCTGCTCACAAACCGCCGGCAGGAAGTTTGGGAGCCTGTTCAGGCGCACTGCAACAGCAGCCTCGGGCTCCGAGCGCTGGGTAAGGTGACCCCAGACTATGTTCAGCATCAGTCATGGGTAGAAGCGTCACTTACTGCACGAGGAGAATGGGTGACCTGAATGACTCCTGCAAGAATAATTGCATGCTGAAGGCGAGGGCTGAAGTTTCTGGAGGAGGGATGCTGGGAATGCTGTGGCGCTCCAAGGAGGACCATTCACAAGACATTGGGCTAACAAAGAGAGCCACGGGGGAATTCAAGATGTATTTAAAATGAACCCAGGCCCGTATTCTTGACCACACTCCTTGAAGGATGTGCCCCCGATGAAGGAGCGGCTCCAAGGCAACGGAATGCAGTTTGCTGGAAGAGAAGGGGAGAACTCCAGCCTGACATAAGCCAGGGCTCGGATTCCTCCATCGCAGAGGCTGCGCCGCAGATAAGGCTGCGTCAACTTTTCCACTGGAACTCTCTCCCCTCTAAGGTTCACAGTCAAAGCAAAATGTTTTGGCCAGGTGGAAAGTGAACGGAGGCTCCCAAAGCTGGGAGCTGCCATGTGTATAAAACATCACCGTGTCACCTGCCCTGGCTTGGTTTCCCTCCTCTGGGAACTGGAAAACTCATCTTCCTCCCCACGAATTCTTTGCATTCCTGCGCAGCCGATAAGCCCAGCTTCTCCAAGGGGCTGCTTAGAGCCACACAAAGTGCCCTGAAACACCAAACAACCCCAGGCACTGAAACCCAGACAGGTTAAACGTTAACCTGGGAGCTGAGAGGAGAGGACACGGCCACGGTGCTGTGATCCTGCTCCAGCCCCACAGCCCCACTCAGACCCAGCCCCACGCCACCAAACCATGCCCAGACATCCCACAAGTAGCAGGCACTGACAGGATTCTTTTGGACTATCAAAGAGTCCCAGGATGGTCAGGGTTGGAAAGCTCATCTTATTCCACCCACTGCCATGGGCAGGGACACCTTCCCCTAGACCAGGCTGTTCCAAGCCCCATCCAGCCTGGCCTGGGACACTTCCAGGGGCATCCATAAGGACATTTCTCTGCTGCAGAATCCATTTGTCTGTGGGAAGAGCAGCAAGGAAAGGGGTGAAATCTGGCACCTGGTTCCCATCACTGCTCCAAAAGCAGGGTGAGCACAGGCAGGACTCTGCTCTTCCCAGACTCAATCCTCCTGCTCAGCAGAGCAGGAGCAGCACAGCAGGCTCACAGGCTGGTTTAGTGCATGGCAGACCGGGAAGATGCTCCATCTCCAAGGAAAGCGCTGCAGGAGCCTGGCTCCCCCATGGGCCCCCCAGGCCAGCCCCATCCCCACGTGCTGGGGGAGTTTTGGGGCCTGGTGCTGTGCAGGGGATGGGGAGGTTTTCCAGGGAGGTATTCCAGTCCTGGCACAGCCCTCCCCCACAGGCCCCACTGTATTTATCCCTGAAGACAGAAAATTTTTGCTTGTTTTTCTGCTGCTGATGAGCAGCTACGAAATGTCTCCCACCATGGAGAGCCTGAATAAATTCTGGCTCCTGAAGCAGCATCTGTTTCAGCTTCTCTCCAACCTCCATCACAATTTCAAACCTCTAACTTACTAAGGTAAAAGCAATGTCTGCGTCTGATTGCCAGAGGTCAGAGCATTCATGGTTTATCCCTTTTAGCCAATATATACCAAATATTCTAATTTATTTAATTTATGCCAATATTCTGGGGAGATTCTTGGATCGGCCATAACTTATCACAAATTACTGGTCACAAACTTGTCCTCCCTGTCCCCATGGAAGTCCAGGATCTATCCCTGGATAGCCAGGGGAGCCGACTGTACACACTGTGTGCGCTTCGAGCAGCCTCTTGGGAACGCCTGGATTTCTCAAGTTCCAGGTCCAAATGAAAAATAACCCTTAAAAAGGCAAGAAGGAGGGAAACAGCCTAATTTTATCCTTTCTCAATTAAATCTGGAGTGCTGGACCAAAACATGGCAGTTTCCATCCAGGGAAGCATCCTTGAAAGCTCCATGGATGGGTCTGAGGCCACGTGGAACTTGGAAAGCTCCCCTCAGCACCTCCAGTGGAATTCAAGATTCGCTCCTGTGTGTCAGGCAAGCAACTCTTTTCTTTCTGGAGGGAATGGACAGATTGCAGGAGAAAACTATATCCCAGTTGCTGCCAAATTCCACAGATTTAGTTATTAGTAGGCAATTAGGAATATTATTAACACTTCCTACTACGTTAAGCTCCATTTGCAGGGCAGCTCTGCACCAGCCCGGACGTTTCTGACGGAGCCCCGGCTCCGAGGCGCACGTGGCATCACGTACCCAAAACTGTGTCTTCCTCCTCGCTGCCTCCTGGCCCCTTCCCCGCAGCCGGATTTAATGCGGTTGTCTCACAAAATAAAATTGCAAGTTTAAAAAAAAATAATAAAAAAAAAATACAGAGATTAAAAATGAGGGAGGGGAGGAGGGGAAGGTAAATAAAAGCGCGGCAGCACAAAGGAAAAACAATTTTACTCTTGTTTTTTAACTCACAATCAACATCTGAGCTATTCAGGAAGCTGGTGCACTGCCCTCCAACCAACTTCAATTAGGGAATTCAAAAGCAGTCAGACAAAAGAATGCCTGGGAGTTACTGCACCGCACCGAGATATTTTTAGCAAGAGCTGGGAGGCTGTTTGTGGGACACTGCTTTGCTTCTCTCGCGCTTCAGCTTTTGTATTTACATTCACAGGACAGCGAGATTTACTGGGTCAGAGAGAAAGAGAGGAGAAGCGGCACAACTGACGCGAATCTTTTTGCCTCTGATACTCTTGGAAGGTTTTTCAGCAAAGGCTGATGGAGGCCAGAGCGAAGCAGAACAAGATTTGCTTCCATCTGCTCCAAGCCTCGCCTTTCAGCTGCGATCTCAGGAAGGGCGATGGAAAGGCCGGCTCAGCCCCTCGCTGATCCCCAGCTACCCACGCTGGCCGGG
This sequence comes from Poecile atricapillus, assembly GCF_030490865.1. Lineage (NCBI taxonomy): Eukaryota > Metazoa > Chordata > Aves > Passeriformes > Paridae > Poecile > Poecile atricapillus. The sequence goes on from NC_081258.1 coordinate 20,670,529, forward strand.
CAGGGCCACGGCTGCCTCCCCCACACCAAACGCGGCCGCTGAGCTCTGCCCACCCCCGGCTCAGCAGATGGAGCCCCAGGCAGGCTGTGGTGACCCACGGGCACCGCCACACGGACCCCCCCATCCCAAACCCCCAGCGCCCTTTGGAGACGCTCGGCCGAGCCCCAACGAGGCGCCGCTGGTTTTTCAGAAGCCATTTCCCAACACGGCCCCTCTGTGGCCGCCTTCCCCCCCCAGGGCAGCGCTGGTGGGAGCCGGGAGGTGAAGCCCCCAGGCCGGCAGGGCGCGGGGCCGGGCTGGGGGCGGTGGCCCCCCACTGCCTGCGCTATCGGCAGCGCTCCTCCAGAGCATCCCCCTCTTCCGCTCCCTCCCACCACTGCGGCAGCGCAGATGGCAGCAGTGTGACCTCGCTGTTCCTGCCTCCTTGTTTTGATCCTGCAGTCTTGATTGTTCAGGCTAATCCCACACTCCCAGCCTTGGCTGCCTGCCAGGACTGTTATTAATGGCACAAAAGCTTCTCATTCCAGCTACTTCTACATCCGCTAATGCTGTTGTTCCCTTCTCTCGCTCCCCCTCTCGCCACATTACAAACTAGAGCTGGAATATATTTTACAAGGGGAAAAAAACCCTTCTCTGATCATCCTCACGCGCTGAAGGCTCCACCAGAACCGTACGGAAAAGGCTCCTCAGCTCCAGCAATAAACACCGATGGAAAAGCAGTGAGACCACCCTGCTCAGGCAGTGATAAACAGCACATGGATGTGGGGACTTTCCAGCAATCCCTCAGGGAAAGCCAGGAGCCCAGGCAGAGACAGGCACAGCTGCCTGCAAGGCCTCAGGAAAGGCTCAGGGCAGGACTGACTCTGCTGCGAGGTGATGAGGACGGGCAGCACCCCTGGCACAGCACCCCTGGCATGGCACATGTGGCACAGCACCCCCGGCACAGCACCCCTGGCATGGCACATGTGGCACAGCACCCCTGGCACAGCACCCCTGGCATGGCACATGTGGCACAGCACCCCTGGCATGGCACATGTGGCACAGCACCCCTGGCACAGCACCCCTGGCATGGCACATGTGGCACAGCACCCCTGGCATGGCACATGTGGCACAGCACCCCTGGCACAGCACCCCTGGCATGGCACCCCCGGCTGCTCTTCAGGTGGCCCTGGGGCCTCAGCTGCCTCTGCAGGGCCCCCCTGCCCTCCTGGCCCTGCTCTACACAGCAAACAGCGAATTCCCATGACTGCAGCTCATTAAATCACGCACTGAGAGGCAGCTTCATCTGAGCCCTCCACGTATCGTTCTCACTGCAGGGCCCAAAATGCCCAAGCAAGGCCCAAAGCTGTTTTTGGGTACATCCCCTGTGCCCAGGGAAGGCTGTGCCCTGCCAGCTCCCCACGCTGGCTGTACCCCCCACCTTCCTCTGCTCTAAATCCCCTCCCCGGGGAGGAGAGTGAAGCCCTGGGCAGGGAGCTTGGACCCAGTGACACAACACAGGGGTGCAGCTCCCACGTCAGCTCCACCTGCCCAGATGCAGGGCTGGCATGGGAGGGGAAGGGATGAGGATATTCACCGGGCCCTCCTGATCTACCAGAGACCAGCCAGCCACCGGGCACGGATCCCTTGGCAGTGCTGCCGTACACCCAAAAAGTCTGGTGATGTCAGCCAAGCAGGCACCAGCACCACACTCACCCAGCAGCAAGCACAGATTAGTGAGGGATGGAGATGTTTAAAACTGCAAACACAGCCAGAGCACGTGTCCCTGGGAGCCTCCCATGGGAGCAAGCCCACCTTCCCGTGCAGGTCGTGCCACACTGGGAGCATCACGTCGGCTCGGTGTGAGAAGAAACCTGCCCAGCTTGCAGCCCAAGCTGTCGCCCCGGTGAGATGATTCACCACCCTGCCCTCGCTACTTGTGGAAACGCAGCAAAGAGAAAAGCAGCTACGGGCACATTTCTCCTGATTAGGACAGTCAGTACATTTTTAATAAAGGGCTCTTTAAAGATAATCTCATTTCAGTATTTACACATGTTAAACAGGTTACAGAGATCAAGACATAATGAAGTCAAGAAGGAGAGGACAATAAAAGCGTGGTGGGATATTGCAGGGAAAGATGTCCCCAGCCTGTTGGTTTGGAGCACAGGGGGACTGAAACACAGAATCCCAGAAAGTTTTGTGCTGGAAGAGACCTTCAGGCTCATCCAGTTCCACCCCATGGGCAGGGACACCTTCCACTAAAGCAGATTGCTCCAAACACTGTCCAACCTGGCCTTGGACACTTCCAGGAAAGAGTAGAGAAAGAGAGGGGCACAAACCCACAGCTCCCAGCAGAGGAAGGGGCTCAGACACTGGGAACAACTGGTTGTTGATCATTCATAACAGATCAGTGGCAGATTTCTGATGCAACCTGTAGCTCCAGTTCCCCTTCCCTGAACACAGCACCCGCCTGCTCCTTCCCAGCTCAGCCAGCGAGTGCAGCCACGTCCCACCCCAACCCCACAACAGGCAGAGCCCTTGTGAACAGCACACGGGCCTCGATTTCCTCTCAAATACACCCCCAGTCCCTCCCTACAGCAGTCCCAGCCCATCTCCTGCTGGAGCAGCTCTGCCCCAGAGCTCTGCACCTGCCGAGCTTACACCTGACAGCAGCAAAACCTGAAATATCCGCTACTGGCTCCGGTGGCAGCAGTGGAGCTTCATAAAACTCTGCTCCGAGGCTCTTCACGTGCCGTGGATTAACCCTGAGGATTTCAAAAATTCTCCAGAAATGCACAATATTCCATTTGCTTTATGACAGCGCAATGGCTTGGGGATGGGGGATGCACAAGGTCACCAAGGAGGGAAAATTCAGTCGTTTGGGATTATCCCTCTGCTGTGCAAGAGAAAATGTTGGTGCCTGTTCAGAGCTCCCATCTTTCGCTGCTGAGGGTGCAGGAGACAAAAAAGAGCTTTATTTAAACTACTTGATAGTCACGAGATCAAGCAGAACAAAAGGAAAAATGTATTTGGAGGGAAATGTTAGTTCCAGAGCTCAAACAGCACTTTGAGTTCCCATTAAATAATTCTGAGCTGAGACAGGAAGCAGGGAAGGCAGCACCAAGTGCTGGATCATGGAGTGCAGGATCACGGGGGGTAAAGCAAAGGCACCTGGAGCTGCAGGTACTTAACCCAGCTGCACAGGAACAGGTGAGCTGGAGTGTGAAGCACCTGGATCTTAAGGAGGAAATAGTGGATGAGGCAAGAGAGCAACAGATATAAGGGAGGGAGGTGGGGAACAACAGAAATAGAATAGTTCAAATTACTGAACTTTTTCAAAGCCAGAAGGACTTGCTGCAGGATCTCAGCAAACAGGTGACAGAACTTCCCCAAGTAAATTATTGGATCTCTACAGATTCAGACCAACCACAGCAGGTACTTTCAAACCAGCAGATAACTAAAGGAGAGCCTAATTACATATTTACAGATGTAAGGGGTGCTACAACCACAACCTGAGCTCCTCTCCCACTAGCAACCTTCCTAAGCAATCTGGTATTTTATTTTTAATTTCTTCAGCTGCCACTTCCAGCAGGGAGAGATGACTCTATTTTTAACCCTCCCAGAAGAAGGGGAGGAGGGTGGGTGTCAGGTGAGGTCATCCCAAACCTGAGGGCAGCAGATGTTTTGGAGGCAAACCCCCCCCAGACCCTGCCCTGGCACTGGCAGTCGGCACCACCAGATGCTCCCAACTTTCTCCGTGCTAAGCTCAATAGCCTGTGTTTCCCACTCCCAACACATGAAACGAGGCTTCTGAGCCCCATTGAAGCCCCCAGCCTCTTCTTTTCTTCTGCCAGTGAATGCTCCTTTAATCCCATTAGCTCTGCGAGCGCAAAGCCACGGGGGAGCCCGTCCCACCCACTCCCCACAGAATCCGTAACTCAGAGTGCTCTGATCCCAAGGGACTGGGAACAACAAATATTGCTGGGTTTAGGATAAACCCACCCTGATGGTGCTGAGACATAACACAGCAGCATCCCAGGACCCAGAGCATCCCTTCTGTCGTGTCCCAATGCCACCAAGTGCTGTTCCCGGCGGGGCCTGGCACTGCCCATTCCCAGCCCTTGGCACTGGTAGCTCATCCTCCCCAGCTCCAGCACACCCACACCTCAGGAATTTTCCTGCACCACACCTACACCTGCCTGCCAACACAGGGCACTGGCTCAGCACCTCCAGCCCCACACGAGCCTCCCCTGCACGCCACTGGTACCACCAGGACCAGCTGATGGCTGCTCCTGCCAAGCTCTCCGATCCTGTAGGTCCTGTAGTATTATAGGGCTTGAACAATGGAATCCTGAGGGTCTCAAGTGTGCTCTGACATCATTTGGAAACCACTGCCTCGATGCTTGTAACCTCACAAGGATTTAGGACATCTCTTGGTGAGCTCCAAACCCAGAAATCCCAAAGGAGACCCGTCCTACATTTGGCTATGACTCCTGTCCTGTGACCCCAAACAAGTTCACATGGGAAAACCCAGAGTGTAAAATGCAAAGGGTCACATGACAGCAACACACCTACACAACCTGCACCTGAGGAAAGAATTTAAACACCAGTTTCTGCTTCCCCACGGGAGCCAAAGCACCACCTGTGTCCAAAGCACCGGGTCACCTCTCCCCTGGCTTGGCACACGAGGCTCCGGAGACGGAGAGGCTGTGGCAGCTGCCCTGGGGGACAGCAGCAGTGCTGACCATCCTAAACCTGCTTTTAAAAATCCCCCTTGTCCAGATCACCGACATTAGTTCTTATGAGCTTATTTGGTGTTTAGAGCTGACAAAAGGGACTGGGTGAGGACAGGTGAGATTCCTGCTTCCCAATCAAATGGCACAGACACAGCAAGGGAAAAGCTGCTACTGCCCTTCCTGAGGCAGCAGCACAGACCAGATGGGTCTTTAAGCAGCATTAAGAGGGAGACAGCTCTACTACATCCAGCCCTTTCTTCCAAGGCTAGAAACTCACTGTCCTTACAGCCAAGTCTCCATCACAGAGAACCCAGCTTTTGGCTTTTGCCCTCTTTGTTCCTCCCTGCCACTTCCTCCCCCGTGTTTACCTTCCGGCCCTGCCATCTCCATCCGGCTCACAACTCCTCCTTCCCTGGAAAATCTCTGAGATGCACATTATACAAGATACACAAAAATAAATTGGTTTTAATCCTTCAGATTCCAGCACTCCCAAACAAGGATCTTAAGGAGCTTTACAAACAATGGATTAAGCTTTAAGACTCCCGATGAGGTAAGGAAATGCCTCTAGCAGAGGCAGAGAGAGGTGAGCGAGGCTGAAGGCTGCACAGAGCCACTTCAGAGCGCAGAGATCACCGGGTTCCAGACACACAGACATGAGAGAGTCTAGTCCTGATCCATCAGCAGCCTGGATGCACCTTTGCCATTTCGCTCCAGAGTCTGAAACTGCTCCAAAACCTTCATCTTTCCAATGCCAAATGTTCTTTCCTATCTTTGGGCATCTGCTACACAGAACACTCATCCCAAAGGAAAACAACCCCAAGGATAGCAGCCCCACCGGGTCCTGCCATTCACCTGGAGCACCATGAAGATTTCCTGTCAGCCAGCGTTCCTTAGCAGAGGAGCAGGATACTCCCAGTGGGCATTCCAAGCAGCCCACAGGACGCATACCACAGAGACAGGCACCTCTTCTTGCTTTGCACAACGTGACTGTGACTCGACAGGCACCCATCTCTGCTCTGCTGACCAGTGACAGGACCCAAGGGACGGGCTGCAGCTGTGGCAGGGCAGATTTAGGCTGGCTATCAGGGAAAGGTGGTGCTGGGGCACTGCCAAGGTTCCCCAGGGAATGGTCACAGCCCCAAAGCTGCCAGAGCTCCAGGAGCCTTCAGACAATGCTCTCAAGCACAGGGTGGGATTGTTGGGGTGTCTGTGCAGGGCCAGAAGCTGGACTCAATGTTCCCTGAGGGTCCCTTCCAGCTCAGGATACTCCACAATTCTCTGACTTTGGGTCACAAGCTCTGCAGGCTTAACCCACATCAACACATCACTCACTCCTAGTGCACCCCAGCCTGCAAAGCCCTCAGACTTCTTCCCAAGTAGATTTTGCATACATGTTGTAAACAAGCTTTACATCCTTTTGATCAGCACTACCCGGGGAGGGGGAGGAGACTTCCTGTCCCACTCTGCCACCGCTCGCTGCGCTCGGCTCTCGCCGCCCCGTGAGCGATGATGACATTTTCTATTTTGGTGGCTTTTTCTTCATATATTTGTAGCGAGCGGCTGCGCTCAGGCCCAGCAGTGCTGTGGATCTCAGTGTGGGTTTTAACTCAGCTTAAAGTGGCAGAGCCATTTGTTGCAGCGTCTCCTTCCCGTGCCCAGCCGGACGCTCCCTGTTCCCCAGCCAAACGTTGGCACGCTCCTGGCTCCTCGCTTTCCCTGCCAGTCATCCCAGGCAGACATTTTTTTTTTGCGAAAGAACTTGTTTACAGACAAACCAGGCTGCCGTGTTTTCCTGCCGGTGCTTATCTGCTGCAGATAACTCGGGTTTCTGCTTGCCCACGGGCAACCAGCCAAGCGCTCACCACCGACACCTCCCTGCGCCTCGTGGCCGCTTCACGTGGCCAAACCCTCGCCCTGCTCCGGGAAGCGCAGCCGAGCCTCGCCAACACCGGCACGGGAATGTTCCGTCCTGGCTCGGGCGACACGCCGCCGCTCCGAGAGGCAGGAGGTTGGGATCTCCCTCCCTTTGGAAAGAGCAAAGGCCCACGGGCTCCAGCGGGCACTGTGGGGATGGCTCAAGAGGACGGCTCGTGCTCTCCTGTGACTCCAGCTCCCCGCTTCCACGGCCTCCCCGTGCCAGCTCCGAGGAGCTGATGAAATCCGCAGGCTGTGGGCAGCCTCGCTGCAGCGCAGGAATGTTCTGGAGTCGGTTACTAACACTGTGCTTTGCATATTGTGTTTCAAACGCTACATGCTTCTACACGCTCCGTGTCAACAAGGGGAAAGGATTGTCAGCCCAAAATGAAGTCCTAATCGGAGCTGTTAGCGATCCAGCAGCTCCCAGGTGCACTGCGAGGACCCCGCGGGGATATTCCTGCACTATTCCTGCATTCAGCTCAGCCCTTCCCTCCCGAGAACCATCCCAGCTCCTTCTCCAATCATCTTTTCTTGGCTGAGCCCCGTGTGTGCTCCTCAGCTCTGCCCAGCGTGGCTTCCCCAGGATCCACGGCCAGGACAGGTATCCTTGGGATGTTCATCCATGAGCCAGGCACTAGGACCTGGCAGAAGTGGGAGGAAAACCAAACCCAGCATAGACTCTTCAGGATGAAACCACTTTCAAATTTATAGAATCCTGGAATGGTTTAGGTTGGAAGGGACCTTAAAGTTGATCCATTCCACATGGCAGAGACATGTTCCACTGTCCCAGGCGGCTCCAAGCCCCCTCCAACCCAGCCTTGGACACTTCCAGAGATCCAGGGGCAGCCACAGCTTCTCTGGGCACCTGTGCCAGGGCCTCACCTCCCTCACAGGGAAAAATTTCTTCACAATGTCCCACCTAACCCTGCCCTCTGTCATCTTAAAGCCATTAAATTCAAGGGAAAGCAATTTTTCCCCCCATAAAGAACACACTCCATGAAGCTGGGGGTGTGCTGCTCTTACAGATGCTCTGTGTGAACCAAAATTTGCTGAAATTATTACAGAAACATTCCACCACCTCCCAAAATAAGCAGCTTTGTGTATCTTTGCCTGGCTAAAGGATGAAAAAAGCCCTGCAGAGTGGAGCACAGTTTCCATTTCCTCGCACACTCCTACCAGGGCTGTGCTCACAACAAACGCTCCGACCTTTCCTCAAAGAAATCTCTGTTTGCTGCTCCTTATAAATTTGCAGAATTTTGGCTCGTTTCCATTTCACCCACTTTTGAATACGACACTCCCCACCCCCACACAACTGTTCCTTTCTCAGGGATGACAAGCTATCCAAAAAAATCCCAGGAGCACTTGAGCTCCTTGTTCCCTCCCCGGCCGGCATCGCTCCGCCGGCAGACAAAGGAGCACTGGGAATTTCAGACCAACCTGTTGCAGGAAACACTTCACCTCAGAGTTCAGTGTTCCAGTTTCTCCTGATCCCTGATAATGACATTTTTCCATAGCTCTCCTCACCCACGATTTTCTATGCAATCATTTGTGACACATTTAAAATATTTCATTATTTTCCCATCAAAACCCAGAACCTCAAATCCCTTCAGAAAGATGCAGTGGCTACCAGCAGGATCACCCCACAACCTTTTTTGCTGTTTTTCCACCGCTGCCGAGGTGGTGACAAAGGAGGAGATTTTTCAATTTGTTTTGTCCATGAGCCAAAAATTCCTTTTAATGGCCTGAATATGGTGCCTGTGCTGGTCTCTCCCCGCTCCAGCTCAACCCTCACTTACAACAGCCCCTGCCTACAACACGGAGTTGGCCTCCTTTTGCAGGAAAATAAGGCCAAACCAGCTTGAAAGCATGTTTGGAATCTGGAGATTAATTCCATGTAAACTAATGCATTCAAACCTCTTTGTAGGGCTGCAGCAAGAGCTGGCTGAGCCTGGCGAGAAGTAGGGCAGCGTGTAGGGACGGTGGGGAGGGAGGCAGCCCTGCCTCCAGTGTGTAACCCTTTAGGAAAGCTCACAACCCGTAGTAAAGCCGTGTCCCGCTCCGGAGAACTGGCTGCACCACGGAGCTTCACGCCCGGGCTCACCCGGGGTGACAAAGAGGTGCTGGAGGTGGCAGGAGGGCAGGTCAGGGGTCAGGAGGGCTCCCACGGGAGCCTCTACCCGGGATCCAGAGCTTTTGTTCAGCAGAAAATGCCGGGAGCAACAAAGGCCGGCAGTGCACGGAGCTGCTCCGGGGTGAGCCCCCATCCCTGCTCACGCTCAGCCCTCCCCTCCCCGCTTCCCTCCACTGTGCCTCTCTCTTCTCTCTCTCTGGGAGATAAATTATTCAGGATGAAACCATTTTAAACTCCGTTGGGATGCTGAGCAAAGCTAAGATGGGTGGTGCTGCAGAGGAAGCTGCCAGGGCCATGACCAGAATCCCAGGCTTCCTCATGCAGAGGTTCCAAGTGCAGCTACATCCTGGGACCCTGTGCCAGGAAACACCCCAAAACCTCTGAGCACCCAGATCCCAGTGCACCCATCACACCCAGAGACACCCCATCCACAGGGCTGTGAGGCCCAGGGACCTCCCACGCCTAGTCCAGCCATGGGAGGCTCTCCAAAGCCACCCCATCAGCCACGTCTGAGCACTAAATGCCCTCCTTCCCAGATTTTCCTCCCGTAGCAGAGTATAAATTAGCAGGAATGAGGACAACTGGGCTGGGTGTGGTTTGCATGGTGACCCTCATGTGCCAGGGCAGCCTGGTGAGCATCACAGTGGCCTCACAGACATCACATGTCCTTCCCAGACACTCCCAACATCACAGGTGTCACATGAAGACCCAGGACGGAAGATGAAAGCAGGGCTGGCCCACTCCTGGGTGCCACATTCCTGCTGGATGAGCCAGCACAGCCCGGCTCCCCACACGGCTGCCACGGCTCGGTAGGATGGGATGGCTCCCAGGAGAGGAACGTGGTGCTGAGGCCACGGAGGGGTCCCCAGCATCCCCTGCATCACCAGGAGCACCGGGCAGGAGGACAGCGGCCATCCCACTGCCCTCCTGCCATGGGATGGGTTCCCAGCGAGGTCCCCCAGCCACCTGCTGGGCTTGAGACCACCATGAGATTGTTTCTACAAGGAGAGTGTTGGAAACTGTTTACAAGAGCATGGGGAGACAGGGTAAGGAGAAATGGCTGCCCACTGCCAGAGGGCAGGGTTAGGTGGGACATTGGGAAAGAATTCCTCCCTGTGAGGGTGGGGAGGCCAAGGCACAGGTGCCCAGAGCAGCTGTGGCTGCCCCTGGATCCCTGGAAGTGTCCAGCTTGGATGGAGCTTAAAGCAACCTGGGCCAGTGGAAGGTGTCCCTGCCCACAGCAAGGGGTGGCACTGGATGGGCTTTCATGTTCCCTTCCAAACCAAGCTGTGCCACGATTCCCTGATTCCATGACTACACACAGTCCTTGCACACAAACACCAGCGCAGTGCTTGACTCAGGGCCCCACGGTTCAGATGAATTCAGGTCAAAGAGGAGAACATCAATGAGAAGGTAGTTCAGAGAAGAGAGGTTTTGTGTTGTTTTGTTATTAAATGAGAAGACCAAATAATTAAATGGCCTGGAAAGGATTGTACATTAAAAGTCACTCCAGCACTAAAAATCCAGCTCTGACAGCTCTGGGTGAAGCCCTTTAGGAGTTACCATGGCAGTTGATGCAGCGATTCGCCCACTCGCTCCTCAATAATGCTGGATTATTTTTTTTAATGCGCTTCCACCACAAACAAGCAAATGTTGCTGAAGGAAAAAGTCCTTTCTCCCACCATAAACCTCCATCCTTTATCCCTGCCACAAGCGCTGTGCTCGGGAGGAGACAGCAGGTAACAGGGAGCCAAGCCAAACACGCCGCGCTGAACTTCGCTCCCTCCCTCTCCAGGGAGAGAGGAAATTTAAGAAGCAGATTCAGGATTTCAGCATCCATTTCACTCTCCCTCCCCCTCCTGAACTCCCGGGCCCCAACCAGCGATTCAGATGCTCTGTCAGCTGAACGCTGAGCTCGCTTCCTCTCCCCGCCACCAGCTCAGCAGCACACTCCGCACAGACGAGGAAGCCAAGGATTTTTGGAATACATCTTCCCTCCTTTTAATTAAGAGCCCAGGTAGAGCGTTCGCCCTGTGCAGCCACAGCCAGTGCAGCTGAGGGAGACAAGTCAGAGCAAGAAGGGACCCAAACAAAGGAAAGCAAACACGGGCTGCAAGGGAGGAGCAGGATACAGCAGCATTGACCTGCCCAGCCATTCTTTTCGCAATCAAATTGAGCTCCAGAAACTCCTCCGGCCAAGGGGAAGGCTCCCAACACCCACAGCCACCTCCCTGGCACGGGATCAGGCCAGGAATGGAAACCTCCCAAAGCCCAGCTCCAAGGCTGAGGAATGGCCTCCCCATCTGCTGGATAAACCCTGCTCCTTCCCCAGGGCTCTCCCGGCTCCAGGGGCACCCCAGGACCAGGGGCTGCCATAGGTCAGCCCCCACAGCTCCCAGTGGAGCGAGGCAGATGGGCAGAGGGAATAAGCAGCTTCCAGCACTAAGCCGGGGAAGGCAGGACTGAGCCTGTGTGCCCACATGCCAGGGGCACAGAATTGCCAGGACACAGGGTGCCGGAGTGCAGCCGGAATGGGACCACACCAATGGCCAGGCTCCTTGCCTCAGCAACACGTACTGCCGGCTCCACAGAAACACTATTCCTCATTCTTCAGCCAGTAGAAATTATTTGTTACAATAAATACTTGCTCCGAAAGCCTGGAGGCTTTACTAACAAAGCTGGGTTTGCTCACAGGCTGCCAGGTTTGGGAACTGGTTTAATCAGCTGAGGAAGCTCAGGGAGCACGTTCCGGCTCTGTGAGACATTCCCTGCGCCATGAGCCGCTGTCGGCCGGTTCCCACAGTCCCCCCAACTCTCAGCAACCAAAAATGCTTTACTAACAAGGGTGGTGAGGCCCTGGCACAGATTGCCCAGGAAGGTTGTGGACTCCCAGTCCCTGGAGGTGTCCAAGGCCAGGTTGGACAGGGCTTGGAGCAACCTGGGGTAGGGGAAGGAGTCCCTGCCCACGGCAGGTCCCTCCCAACCAAACCGTTCTGGGATTCAATGATTCTATAACCCAAAAGAACTCAGACTGAGGCAGGTTTTGCCACAGTATGAGCTGGGAAAAACCAGTCCTCACTGTGGCCCTCCAAAGGGCCCATCCACAGAGAGATCGGTGTCTCCGGCGGGGGACATCTCCGGCCCGCGCCCCGGCGAGCAGCAAGCCAACAACTTTCGAGATGAATTAAGGGCACAGCATCCGTGGAGTTCCGCTGGTGGAAAGCAGCTTTGTTAAACTGAAATGAAAGCTAAACCCAGGCTCTGCTCAGCCCATTGTTCCCGGCCTCCTCTAATAGCTGCTGTCTCTCCTCCATCCCTCCCAGGCTCCGCACGCTCAGCTGTGACTCTTTGTGCCTCCCTTTCCCTGCCTTCTGCTTCTGTTTGTCCTTTTGATCTCCAGTTCTCAGCTTGTGTTTTCTGCTGTCCCCATCCCCCCACTCCTGATTTCCACTTTTATTAGGGTGTGAGGCAGCGCGGCTCCGAGGAGGAACAATGCGCCGGGGCTGAAAAGCCTTTGAAGCTGAATTGGGTTGTTTACCCAGAGATTCCCCAATCTCCTCCTGAAATAAAATAGCGTTTTACCTCCACCACAGCGCTCCATGTTTGGTTTCAGTTGGAAGCAATTACAAGCAGCTGATGGCGTGGTAAATGTGGTGCAGGAGCACACGAATGGGATTGCTTAAAAAATAAATAAAAATGAAAATCAGATAACTGCACCTCCCAAAGCCCACGGTTTCTAGGAGAAATTATTCTGGAGTTCAGTTGTAAGGATTCTGCTGTTGCAAGGGCAGGTGAAAGCCTCAACCAGCTCCTAAAAGCCCCTATGAGCCAGTACAGCAATCTGGGTTTGAGAAACTATGTCTTCCTTCAACACTGAGCAGGAACACCAACCGAGTTTCCATCCGAGTTCCTCAAACTCCAAAGCATCACTTCAAATAACACATGCTCCTGTGAGTTTAAATACTCAAATTCCTCACAGGATTACTGAGGCTGGACAAAACCTCCAGGGTCATCAAGTCCAACCTGGGACCGGTCCCCACCTTGTCACCCACACCAGAGCACTGAGTGCCACATCCAGTCTCTCCTTGAACACCTCCAGGGATGGGGATTCCACCACTTCTTTTAAAGCAGGGCCACTTGGGGCAAATGCCAAGGTCCCACCAGGCTGCTCCTGTCACATCCTGTTGTGGGCAGAGCAGGGAGAACCCTGAGCCCCACTCACATCCCAGAAATCCCTCACGAGCTGCAGCAGCTCCCAAAGCCAATCCCAGGGTATGGCAATACTGTCCATAAATGAAGAGGCAGGAGGGGAGATAAAAACCAGAATCCCATGAGCTATGGAGATAAGATTTGTTCATTGGTTCATTACCACACCCTGCCATGGCAGGGGTGGTGAGGGGCCCTGGGGTGCCTAATGCCATGGGCAGGGTTGAGAACCTGGCTCTGCCTGGGGTAAAGAGCCAACAAGAAGCAAAACAACCCAGAAACATTGCAGATTTCTGAGCTGGGTCAGTCACCAGCAGCCAACTCCATCTCCACAGTGGCCAACACCACCAGGGCAGGAAACACATTAAGGGGGAGAGGATGGGGCAGCCTGGAAGGTTTGCACCCCAAACCAGCCACAACCATCAGACCTGAGCAGAAATAAGTAGAATATCTCTGGGAGAAGGGTCCACAAGCATCCCAGAAGCCAAGTGGGGATGAAGATGCCAGCAGGAGCTGTCCCCACTCCCAGCACAGACTGCCACAGGCCCAACTCTAAGCTAGAACAAATTAAACCTCAGCAAAATCTCATGAAAAGGCTACAGTTATGTTTTCTCATTACACACAGGTAAATTTTCAAGATCACTGACCAGACAAAGAAAGCAAAAAACAGCTGAGGCTGAATTATGCTGCTCTGAAAACAAGCTATGAACTCTGTTGTTGAGAATTCAGGATTTGCAGGCTATGGAGCAGGTTTTGGAGCTGCTAATCAATGACTGAAATGAAAGATTATGCTTTCCATGATGTATACAGGGAACAGAGATTAACTCTCTGCACATCAGATTTATTTCCTTACCATCACTACATTCTAAAAAACTTAAGGCAGTACTAAAGAGAATGCAATTTTACACAAAGAGTTTTTATTTTTATAGAATAGGATCTCATTTTAAAAACAAAAAATCTACCTGCAAACTCCACAACTGGACACAGCCTCCGCTAAAGAACATGGGAAATGAGGTGCCTGGAAGTTCCCAGGCAGCCCAGCCCAGGCTTGGCTCCTCTGGCCTCATTTAGTTAAGGGGCAGAGAAAAATTCAAGCAAAATTGACACTATTCAAGTGCTTAAAAAAAAAAAAAAAATCTCACAGCCTACCATGAAATAGTTGTGGGGATTAGATATTTTCCAAATTTCCCCCAAAAAGCAGTCCTAAAAAGCTAAAAAAACCTTCCAACACAGGGGTGGTTCTCACCCCAACTCATGCCCAGGAGTTCAGGGCTGAAAGCCCGGCAGTGACACAACATCACACTAATGACCTGTTTGGACTTTGCTCACGCAACTGCAGTATTTGACCTAAATTCTTTTTATAAAGGTGGAAAGTGGCCCTGTGGCTCCTCCAACACACCCTGGTCCGGTGACAGGTGTGGAACCCCCCACAGCAAACAGGTCACAGAGCCCTGGGGTTTGTGCCTTGAAAAGGACAAAAAGATGAAATTCAGAACCTGTGGGTGTCCAGGGCACATTCCTTACTCCTCCCTACTCCTCCTTCAGCCTGGCTGTGCCTCTGACTACTCCCGAGTTACACATTCCCTGGACATTCTCATTTCTCCTCTGCTTTCAAGAGGTTTTTATGATAAAAATATGACGATGGCCCTAGAACAGGCAGTTTGGAGAAAGAACAAGCGAGTGTTCCCAAATTCAAGCACACAAACACACGCCATGCACCTGTGTTAAAAGCAGGGAATTCGCCAGCAGAGCAGTAACTCCACAAGCTATGTCACCAACTGCTTTGAATTCCCCAAAGAGAAAACCAAGAGCTTCTCATGAGTTGTCTGAAAACAAAACTGTTGATAACTTGAAAATATTTGTCCAGTGACTACAACAAAAATACTTCTGGTTTAAGCAGCAGTGAGGGAAGCTCCCAGTGAGGTTCACTGCCAGGATTCCAGGTCTGTTGGTGGCCTGGTGCTCCAGAGGTCTGGGCACAGCACAAGGAAGAGCTCAGCAGATCCTGAAGCTCCATTCAAGATGTTTCTCATGAGAAAGATTAGGAATTATGGGCTGCAAACAGAAGGAACATCTGCTGGGCAGCAGCAGCCGCCATGCGGGCTCACCCGCGTCGCGGGAAGAGAGATCCTCCGTGGACCTTCCACAGTGAGCAGAGCAAGCCCCACTAACAAGGTACTGCTGACATCAAAGCACAAAACACCCACAGCAGGTTTTTGGGTAAATTACTCTTCTTGGCACGTGTGTGAAACCCTGATCAGCAGGCAAGGGGGTGAGTCGCGGTTTGGGGCAGGCTGGGAATGGAACTCAGCCTATGTGGTCACACTGAACCCGAGGATGGAACAGTCTTGCAACACCCTATGGAGCTCAAATAATTTAATTTTTTAAACAATGATTCACTGTTCACTGTCACTCATGCAGGTGAGCAGTTTCAAGCACACCACCGAATTTTCAAGGTAATCTGCAGGGCTGCTTTGGTCTCTTTCCGTGTCTACAAAGAGAGCATTCCTGCCTGCACTTGGTATCTCCCTGTTTTCCAGAGCTTAAACGCTGAAAAAAGCAAGACTAAAAAAAGAAATCACGACACTGAACCAGCCGACTTTGTAAAACTGTTTCTAAACACCTACTCAGCCAAACCTGCGCAAGAGGGGAGCAAAACACGATCTGCACACTCAGCCGGGCGTTCACCTTTCCCCCAAACGCCCAAAAGGCTCCCAACAACCCCTGGGGCTGCAGGAGATGATTTTTGGTTTCCCTCATGGATTGATTGAGGTGGAGCAAGCCACGGCTCCAGGCCCAGGGCTGGGTTTGCAGGGAGCCTCCAGCACAAAGGCCCTTCCCAAAGGCCGGCGAGGGCAGGGGGAGCGGCCGGCGCAGCCGTCACAGCCGTGTGTCCTCCAGCAGACCCTGTCTGGAGGGAGGGAGGGGGCTGGAGCCGCTCGATCCCAGCTCGGGGAAGCCAGATGCCAGGCCTGGCACTGACGCCAGCAGCAGAGCTATTTTTACCAACCAATGGATGCAGCGCCGGAGCTGGAACTGGAGCTGCTGCTCCTCTCCCAGCTCGCCGCGCTCAGCCGGGCTGGAGAGATCCGTGCGGCTCCCGGGGCCCGGCGCGGAATTCAGGCACCGCTCACACGGCATGAGGTTTTCTGCCCACACCAAGAGTGGGTTCCCCATCAGAATCCACAGAAAAACCCATTAAGTCGCTTAGCACAGAAAAGCCTGAATCTTCCAATCTGAATGATCAATCCTTCCTGCCATGGTGACACCCACCTGCACCCTAACCCCTTCCCAAAGTCAGCTCCCTTCTTGGACAAGTCAATAGCACACACCAAATCCCACATGGAAAAAACAGCAAGCTCATAGAAGTTTAACTCCGGGATATTTCAATTATTCTGTGCCTGTCACTGGTTTTGACCTGACTTTCAAAGGCTTCTCTCATTTCTGGAAGCTGAATGCCAGGAATACCTGCTGGAATTATCAGAGCAACACCAGCCTTCCTACCGCTCTCTCCATTTTCTCAGGCTTCCTTCCTGGCTTCCTTCCAGTATTCCCATCTCTTACAGAAGATCCTGTTTTCCTTCATCGTCTGGGTTGTCTCCTCCTCTTCCTTCTCATTGCCACCCACTCGTTTTTTCATCTTTCCCAATATTGTATTTGCTACATCCTCTCTCCCTGTGCCGCCCTGCAAACCACGCTCTGGAGCCGGGTATGAGATGTGCTGCACATCCTCGTGTCCGGGATAAAGCCCGGGTCAGGAGCTGTTTTCCCTCGCCCACACCCTGACAGAGCCCGTGGCTTCTCCCTGGAGCATCTCCAAGTCTGAGAAACTCCCCAGCCCAGCCCCACAACCACCCCATGGATCCACCACTGCCTAGACTTGGGAAAGAGAGTTTGCTGAGAGAAGCGACGCAAGCTTTTCCTGTTTTTTTCTTTCCCTAGCCTGGATTGAGAAAACTACACTCAACAGAGAGGTCCTGACAGCCTCCTCCACACCATTCCCACTGCAACAACTCCAAGATCATCAAGTCCAATGTTTGGCCAAATCCCACCATGCCCGCTAAACCATATCCAAATGTACCACACTGACTCCTGTTCTAAGAATTCTTCCAGGAATGAGAGTGTGTTAAAGGTACAAGAGCAAACACAAAGAACAAAAAGTAACAGTCTGGGAACTCCCTGAGCCCTCACTGCTCCGGGATTCCAGGGCTCAGATTCACCAGCAGGATGGAGCAGGACCACAACGTTGGTTCACCACAGAACCATGGAATGGTTAGGGTTGGGAGGTACCCTAAAATTCCAACCCTCTAACCCCTGCCACAGCAAGGACAGCTTCCACCAGACCAAGATGCTCCAAGACTCATCCAACCCAGCCTTGAATAATTCCATCTGGGAATCCTCTGTGGAAACTCCTTCCCTGCACCCTTGCAGCCACCCCTTGTCTCCCCACAATCCCTCCCTTTGCTGCCCATTCCCCTGGCAGCTCTCCCTCTCTGGGAACGTGGTGTGCCCTCACTCACCTCCTGCCACCAGCACAGCTGGGCTGCAGGATGGGAATGGAGCATCCCACAGGACAGGAAGGGAGCATCCTGGCACGAGGCTCCCGTGCCGCGTTCCAGGGGTTGCCAGCAGGGAACGCGGCCGGCCGCTGTGCTGATGCTGCACTTGCCACTAATGAAATATTGTAATGCAGCCCTTAAAGTGACACCGTGCTGAGCACAGTAGGTTTCACTCCCATGGCTGGGATTCACTTCTAGAGCCAGCAAAGAGCATGGAAATTCTCCTCTCTACCCCTTTTCCTAAAGGAGCAGCCAACTGAACTCCGCTCCTGCCTTTACCTGGGACAAGTTAGAAGTCAAGATCTCCCAAGCCATGAAAAGTGTTAAGCTTTACTGAAGACTCAACTATTGGGAAACCGTTTATGAGAATCCTTGTGCTTTCCAAAGGTACAGATAATTCAGATTCAGGGCCTACACTTTACCTTTTCTATCACCTCCACTGAACTTTAATTGCACATTTACTTAAAGTTCTGGGCATTTCTGTTTATTTATCAGAATAAGAAAATTAGTGTCCTATTGTTGCATCTTCTTTAAGATACAGGTACTCAACATGAAAAAACCACTGGATTCTCCTACAGTAAAGCCTAAAGACCAACATAAAGACCAGCCACACACAAGGTTTAGTGCTATCCCCAGGCAGAAGAGAAGAACCCTACAGAGAAAGTTTCACCAGAAAATAAACATGGAAAAAGAACCAAGTCATTCCTGCAAAAGTGACCAGGAAGTTCCACCAGGGATCTTGGTGCACCATTTATATGGCATCAGCTCCAGGCCATGCAAACCCACGGCCATTCCCAGGGCAGCAACTCTCCAACAGAGCCCTCAAAAAGCTTTTTTTCTTCCCCTGTGTTCTCTTCACCCCCATTTCCCCCTTTTATATTTAACCCAGATAAGGGAAATGTGAGTGACAAGCGGGCGCTGGCGCCGCTGGAGCGGGATCGCGCTCTCGCCTGTGCGAAACGCCGCTCTGGAAGCAATTTGTCTTCCCGTCTCATTTCACATGGGAAGCCCATCCGCCAGCGGGGCCGTGCCCCCGCCCGGCCCCTCCCTCCGGGAGCCCTGCACACAAGGGGACATTGTCCCCCCTGAATGACAAACAGTTTTGTGACGCCGAGGCTGGAAAGCGCATCAGACAGGTGCAGGGAAGCTTGGAAAATCGGTGCGTACGCGGCGCCGCGATTTGGGGACAAGTTAATTCCTAGGGAGAATACACACGGAATGCCAACAATGGGCTGGGGGCAGTGGGGGTGCTCCACGCTCTGCCCCTCTTTCCCAGCTCTCCCACCACACACACGGGCTCTGGCTCTGGCGGGATGGATCGCGTCTCCCAGCAAACCTGTGTTTATGGAGCTGTAACCATGGCTCAGCTGAGCAACAAGGACACACCAGCAGAGCTTCCAAACTCTAAGCTCATCTCAAAGAGACAACTTCACTGCTCAACCAGGATGAAATACAGAAAGCATTTGAAGGGAAGGTGGGGGGAAAATCCCTTTACTCCGAAGGCAGAGCAGCCTTACATTGCTGCTACATTCAAAACACAACGCTGGCTCTTCTTGGTGGGACTCAGTGACAGGACAAGGAGCAATGGCCATGAACTAAACCACAAGAAGTTCCATCTCAACACGAGGAAGAACTTCTTCCCATGGAGGGTGGCAGAGCCCTGGCACAGCTGCCCAGGGAGGGTCTGGGGCCTCTCTCTGTAGAGCCATTCCAAACCCACCTGGACGTGTTCCTTTGTCACCAGCTCCAGGTGCCCCTGCCTTGGGCTGGATGATCTCCAGAGCTCCCTTCTAACATTAAATATTTGGTGATTCCTGTCATGGCATCCCCCAGAGCTCCAATTCCATTTGATCAATTTCCCCTACATAAGGAATTTTAAAGCATAAAAGACAAAGCCCAGGTAAGTGCCAGGAGTTGTTCCCTGCAGGAACCATTCCGAGCCAGTTACAGACAAGTGACCGCACCAAGACACACCAAAAACCAGGAGGGCCAGGTGAGCTCCACTGCCACCACATCACCAACTTATTCAATCATCTTAAGGTTTTTAGTTGCATTTTAAAATATTCACCAAGTGGTTCATACAGCAGAAAAAACTGAGCCAAGACCTTGAAAACCACAGCTGGTGTATAATAACTGCAACACCTCTAAAGACCACTTTTAAGTCCTCATCACACCCAAGGTTTCATCCAAAAGCAGCACCACATCCAATGATTCCACCCTCTTCAGCAACCTGCCACACTTGCACATCAGAGCAGGGAACTAATTCAGCTGGAAACAAATACAGCCAGACCAAAAAAAAATCATAATTTTTAAAAATAAAAATAAAATTTTCTGTCTCTAATCCAGTTCCAACAGGCCCACAAGCGGCTGTGCCAGCACAATGGATAGGAAGCATTTAAGCCTGGACTGCAGCAGAAGGAGCTGACATGAAATATCCTTTTTAATAGGTTTACAGAAAACCAAGACTAGTAACAGAAATTACAACATGCAGAAAAGGTCTTAATTCCCTCCACCCCAATAAATATATTTCTGTATTCAACATTTAAGCAGGAAGCAGATCAAAAACCAGACTCAAACGAGGTGTTTTTCATGAAAGCCATATGGGAACACCGCTGTTAGATCCCTGCAGCCACCCCAGCGGCCTCGCTGCTGCCCAGGACCACAACTTGTTGGAGCAGCTGCACTGACTCAAGCAGCAGAGCCACACCGGGCCCTGCCAGGAGGAGGGAGATCCGCTGGACTGGGAAGGACTGGGAGGGACTGGGAAGGATCACGATCCGCCCAGGCTGTTAGTCAGCCCTCGGCACCGCACGCAACGCTCCGGTGGCTACAACTGACATTCACATCACTGTAAAGCTGCTCTGCCTTGACAAAAAATAATTTAAAAATGCATCACTACTGCCAGATGTGAAAAATTCCTCCGGTCTGGTTTCCTGGAGAGAGCAGGAAGGGAGGCTGTGACCACCTCGCCCCACGTGTGTCTGGGTCGCGTTACCTCGGTAGGGAACGCACCTCCCTCTCCGTCCCAGACAAGGTGGCCCAAACCCGTGCAGTGAAACGGTGTCACATCAGCGTGAGGAAGAGCCCCTGGCAGGACCCGGATCGGGAGCGGTTCGTGCCGTGCCGGTACAGCCGACGTGCGCCGGCACCGTGCTGAGCTGGCAGCCGGCCCCACTCATGTGCCTTTCCTGGAGCCTCTTCCAGCTCCTCCTCAGGAGAGCCTGCTGGGACAGAGCCTTCCAGCCAGGAGAGCTCCGACAGCCGCCTCCTCACCAGCGCTTCCCACAGCGCCCTGAGCCTGGGGACTCAGTGACCCCACCGTACCTGGAGGCTTCTGCTGGGACAGAGGTTTCAGAGACCACCAGTGCTCCCCCTCCACCTGGAACTGAGGACTTGACCCAAATCCCACGCACACGACGCTGTGTGAAGGATGCCACCAAGTCAGACACACCTGCCCCACTGTGCCTGGGCTCCCTGAAGCTACAGGTGCCCCACTACACTCCCCAAGGAATCTTTCCACAACACAGGATGATATTCCCCAAGCAGCTTTTCTAAAATCCATATTTGTATTCCCTGAGCAGTTTTTTGATGACACCTCTGCAATGTCTGGTGACCAGTTTGGATTTCTACACGATTTTCACAGCTATAATGATCTGTCGTTTACAGATAACTCCACAGAAAATGTTGTTTCCTTTGGAGTGGTTGGTTCCTTGTCCCTCCCTCCCAGCACTCACAGTCTGAGGAACCAAGTGGTTTGGGGAAGTTTCTTTAATAGAATCCTGAAATGGTTTGCATCAGAAGGAACCTCAAAGCTCATCCAGTCCCACCCCAGACATGGGCAGGGACACCTTCCACTAGCCCAGCTTGCTCCAAGCCCCATCCAGCCTCACCTTGGACACTTCCAGGGATCCAGGGACAGCCCCAGATGCTCTGGGCACCTGTGCCAGGGCCTGCCCACCCTCACAGGGAGGAATTCCTTCCCAATACTCAGCTCCTAAGTTTGACCCTGGTACTAAGTGAAGATGATGCCCATCGAGCTGGGCTGCTGTGACAAGTGGCACGCTCTCAGGGTTGGAAGATGCACCACAACAAGGTGAGGAAACTGAGCAGGTAAAAAAAAAAATAAAGAAGTCAAAGCTCATTTTCACAAATTTTCCCCATCCCTCCTCTCAGCAGCTGGAATTTTTCCCCCACAGCTGCCTGGGAGCTTCACGAAGGACAAACACAGAACCCACCACCCAGCTTTTAGGTTTTACAGTCCTTCACCATCCCCTGAGAAGACACAGAAGCTGCCTCTCAGGAAAAAAAGCACTTTCTATTAAACCACAAGCACATAACTCTCCCCATCCATAAGAAAATATGCAGCAACTTTTTCCTAGCACTACTCCCAAACACCAGACAGGTCAGGAAGAGCCATGAGCAGAATTCACTCTTCTTCTCAAAGAAGCAGTGGGTTGTGAGCTCTGCTGCCCAGGGTGTCTGCAGAGTATCTTTGGGCTAAAACACTCTTTCATGTGTAAAATTTAACCACATTTACACCTTAAATAGTGTCCTTAGAAGCATCCAGACCAACCAGCTCCTTAGCACTCCCTCCCAGGGAGGTGGGACACCGGAACTGGTCGGGCTGGTTGCTATATAAAGTCTCAAGCACTCTGGGTTCTAGTTTTCATTAAAGATTAAGTCAGGTTCTGCCGAGGCTTAGGAAAAATACTGGAAGTCACCAGTCCTAATGATTCCTCAGGCTGTCAGTAGGGACTGAGTATTTTTCCTAGCACGGGACTAATGGACACAGAAATTCCCGGTCTGATAACTCCTATTTTGCACAGGGAACACACCTCCAGCTGCTCTCCCAAAGATGCTCCAACAACAAAGATGCTCCTGCAGGCAGGAGCTTTACAAAGTGGCAGTGACTCTTCCCAAGGCAGCTCCCCATCCTGCCTGCAATTTCTGGAGAATGTAACAAGGAGGCTGGGAGCAGGGTCAGCCTGGGGAGTCATCCCAAGTCTTGGATCAAGCATCAAAAAATGCCAGGTTTGGAAGGAGCAGAGAAATTATGGAACTCATGGAATCATTGAATGAATGGTGTGGGTGGCAAGGAACGTTAAAGCTCATCCAGTCCCACCCAGGATGGACACCTTCCATCAGCCCAGGTTGCTCCAAGCCCTGATCAACGTGGGGTTCTGCGGTTTGGAGCTCGGCTCAAGGCACTCCAGCCTCTGTACGGAGGGACAACTCCCAACATCCACCATCCAGAGCTCCCTTCCACCCCTCAACTACATCCTCTCCCACAGGACTCTGTTCTGAGATGGAACAACTTCCTTGTTTTCAGCTCCCAGGAGGTTTCCCGGTGACACGCAGCTCCTGGTGAGACTGAGACTGAAGATTATTTTGTGCCGAACCAGCTGACATTTGGAAAAGTTTAAATATCAAAATTTCCTCCTCTGTAAAAACTGAAAATAATACATACAGAACACATGACATATCGCTGGCATTTCACAGCTTGACTCAATCTCCAGTTTGCAGGCACACTCTTCAAACCCTCTTTAATTTAAAAAGATGCATCTAGACTCAAAAAATATGGGAAGTGCCCATTGCTTCCTCACTGGAGTTGTATTAATACCTTCTGTGCCGAGATCTGAAGTCTGTCCTCCTTGGCAAATAACACTGAGCTTAAATATGCCTTTAAAGTAATTTTACATCAATTAAAATATATTAAATATATCATTTGTAGACATCACTAATGCTACTTTTCCTGCCTGTACAAAAACACAACGGCATTTAATTAATAAACTCATCTCAGTATCAAATATTGAGGTTCTCTGACCAGATAAGGAGTTGAAGACCCTAAAACAACATGGCCTCTGCACTGTCCAGTTATTCACAGCTTTTAAATCTCACCTTTTTTTTTTTTAATCTGATTTTGTATATATTGTATAGTAACTACTGCAAAAAAACCATCAAAAAAATGAAATCAAAACATTTGCCTTTGAAAGGAACATCCCTAATTACAATCACTGGTTTATACAGTCCAAATTTTACTATATTTCATTTATTATTTGTTGCTGTATCACTTTCTTAATATGCATCTGCTAAGGAAGAAACATTCTGCTTCTAATGTGTCTAATTACCAATATATGTTTTTTTTTTTAAATACTCCTTTTGAAGTCAAATATTTAATTTATTTGAAAAGAAGTGTTTCTAGAGGTGCCTCAAGTAAAAAATTATTTAACATGTGTTTTACAGCCTTTCCGAACTCTTTTTATGGTCCTGGAGCCTGGCCACATTTGTGGAAAAATGCAATGTTTCAGCTTCAATTTGTCTGTAATTTCTGTGGGATGTTGCAAAATGCTTTAGGAGAGAACACAGCCAGAGTTTCAGCCAGTTTTTCAATTAATATTTGAAAAAAACCCTACTTTTTTAACAGCCACAGAACTCCCCTCATGCAAATCTCCTGCCTGAGATCACTTCCCCCTGACGAGGTTCCTTTCCACACCTTCCCCTGACCCCAAGTCTGGGGTTCAGGTGATGGAACTGCAGCTCCACGGCACAGAACCTCCTCTCCCAAAGGGATCCATCCCAAAGGACCATCCCAAAGGGATGAGGGACAGCGTTAGGGTTACAGGGGTGCAGATGCTGCCACCCAAGGTGCCCCAATTTTAGACCCCGAATTCTGCATCAACCACTCCTGTTGATTTTTCAACACAACCTGCACCCCTCCACAGCCACGTCTGCTCCAAGCAAATCCCACCTCCATGCATGAGGAAAAGTGCATCGTTTCCATCAAAATCACAGCTCTCACTGGCCTGCTGTCCACCCTGGGGACTCCAACTGCAGCATCCTGCTCTCCACCGAGAGCTCCCGTTGAGCTGGACGCTCTCCCACCACCACAAAGGACACTGATATTTGGAGTAAGGACTCGGTTTTAAGCGACAGGGTTGGAAAGGGTACACGGAGAGCAGGAGGAACATTGGGAATGACAAAGGGCCACATTTACCGTGGGATTGGTGGCTGTGAGGAGCTGGAGGAAGGCTGTGCAGAGGCTGCTCAGGATGGCCGATGTGCAGCGCTTCCCCGAGCGCCGCTCTGGTATTTTTAGCCTGGTTTCCTGAGGAAATGAGGCCCCGGGCTGCAGCGAGCCCCCTGCTCCCCGGCACAGCCCTGAGGAACAGAGGGGCTCAGAGCTGAGGGGAGACACTCGTCCCTGCGGGAAGGTGAGCGCCCGGTCACTGCCCGGGGCCCAGCACGCCCTGCCAAGGCCAGGAGGGGTTTGGGAATAGGGAGGGAGAAGCACTGCAAGGGGAACTCCATTTTACACAACAAGCTCTGTGCTTGTGCTGGAACCAAGATACCCAAATTCCTGTGGGATGAAGTGACAGAAGGCTGGACAGGGCCTGGAGCAACCTGGTCCAGTGAGAGGTTTCCCTGCCCACAGCAGGGGCTGGAACTGGAGTTTCTCTAAAGTCTCTTCCCCCCAAAACCATTTAATGATTCTGCAAAATGCTCAACCAGACACATTCCCTACGCTGAGACCGTTTCTCCAGCTTCTCACTCTGCTCCATTCAGAAGTTTCCACACCCTGGGGACACCAGTACAAGCTCTGGGTGACAAGACACCTGCCCTGAGGCCACGTTTGCTCAGGTGTGGCGTCACCAGACCTGCAGCAGTGAGCAGCCGTGGGTTCTTCTGCCCCACCACTACCATCATCCTCCCCGGGGCCACCGCAGCTGCAGATGGACACAAGTGATTTACTGTCACTTTGAAGCTCACTGCAATCCCAAGTCAGCAGGCCAGGCCTAAAATGTGCTATGTCAGTGGTTTCTGTAGAATAACGGCACATCACTTCCTTGGGGAACTGTAAAAACCGACTCGCTCTCTACACAGAACCCTAAAAGCAAGAAATCACCACACACAGCAAGATCTCAGATAACTTGTCACTATGGAAGAGTAAATGGGAGAAAGTCAGAAAAATTCAAGGAAAAAAACAGACAAAGAAGTGGATCAGGAGAGTCTCTGAGCCAGGGACCCAAAGGGTCACCTTTACAGAGCTCAGATGTGGTATTTGAGACAAAACCTTCTGTAATGTGGTTATGCTCTGAAGCACTGAAATGCTATTTAAAAACAATAAAACACTGACTAGGAAGAAAATGTAAGGTGAGACCGAAGGTTTTGGAAACAGAGAGCATTCTCTGCAGTCCCTGGCAGGGGAGCAGGCCAGGAGGGACAGGAGCACCCACAACCCACAGCCCAGCCAGCTCCTCTCCAGCCACTGCTCAGCTATCATCACCTGAACAGAGCAGCAGAAAAAAGTCTCCTGCCATACCTGAAAACGTAAGTCTTTCTGAAAAGGTTTTCCTACCTCCAGATCATCATGAATTAAATATACAGATGTGCACTCAGCTCCTGCCAGCAAGGAACTGAGACACCCCAGGCGCATTTCAGCCCCTTTTGGGGTAACCTCATCTACTGGCTCAGAGGAAAGCCCTCACAGTCTTAGGAAATGCCCAAACTTTGGTTCTTCACCCTGAAAACTGGTTACAAACATGTTTTAATTATTAGAGAAACGGTCTCACGTTCCCAGTGCTGGCTGGTTGATGCTGTCAGATAAACTCCATCTCAAACTGACTGTCAATGACATTTTGAGTCTTCCCCCTTGGCCTCCCTCTCCCAACATCCCCCTGAATGCCTGACCAACCCTTTCCCAGGTTTTCAAGCCCTTCCACAGCTTGTTTATAATCCCAGTTTCTTGCCCAAACTGAGATACAAATGAGACTTCCACTACACCCTTCAGTTCTGCAGCTCACAGAGAACTTCAATTAAAATAGTGAGTTTTTTAATGCCAAATCAGATGTAAAATTAAGTGGACAAAGCCACGAAGAACAAACCAACATAGAAAACCCGGGAAAATAGTTCAGAACAATATTGTGCTACTTAGAAGAAACTTCCAGAGCTTTCTGTGGGAAGGAGGAATCACCGTTATCAGCCCAAGGGAGAAATGAGAAACTCGTTGTCCCCAGCTTGGGAGGGGAAGGGGGACAGTATCTGGATGTGACCTCAGTGTGCTCCTGGTTGGGAGCTGATAGAGAACTGGCCTTGGCAAAGGGAAATTCCGTTACCCAGCACAAGGGAAGGGCCAGGGAGCTCAGCTGGGCATCTGTGCTGGAATAAAACCAGTTGTTATCCCAACACAAAATCACTCAACGAAGGGACACCACTGTCACTATCACCACACCAGCACCAAACCGACGGGCAGAGCCCCAACGCCCCAAAACAGGCCTGGGCTCTCAGCAACCCCCAAAATTACTTGGAAAGCGAATCCAAAATATAAGGCATCCTGTTTTTCTGGAGCTATACAGTTTTCTCAAGTGTTATAAAAATGATTTGCCACTGAACGAGCCAAATGTATTGGAAAGATAGAAGCAGCGCCTGGGGTGGAAAGAAGGTGTTTTTAGCACGCTCGGGCCAATTAAGATCTTGAAGGTTTCCAAGCACTCCCCTCCCTCTTAACCCAACAGAAGGAAACTGAGTTTAGCAACTTATTTAGGGTTTCATTTGCTAATTTGCAAAAACAAGGAGAAATCTTCCTCTGCTCTCCAGCATCTTGTTGGGGAAGCTCCTGCCAACACACGAGCGTCGCTGCCAACAGCTCAACCCGGCGTGACCCAAAGTTCTCCCGGCGGTGCCGGCGCGCGGCTGCGGGAACGCGGGGAGGGAGCAGGGCTGCAGAGACAGCCCGGGGGGGTTATCAGAACCCTGACATCACAGCTGCTGCAAAATGAACCCAGGAAAAAAAAAAACACCACGCTCTGAGCCAAGTTTAAACCAGTAAGCCAAGTTTAAACCAGTCAGGGCTCAGGTAACGGAACAGTGACCCCGTGGTTCGTGCTCGAAAGGAGAGAGCTGCTCATGTGCTGCAGAGCTGCAGCCAATGAAGCCTTTGGGAAAGCAAAGCTTTCCTCTTTCCCCTCCACACAACTCAAAATGCTACTTTGAGATGACTGTTCTCGGTTTTACATTGATGAGAGCTAGGCCAGAGCCAGCCTTGGAAAGTTTTACTCAGCAGCAGCTTTAGAAACCATAAATTATCTTTAGACTAAGTTTACACTCCCCCCACAGTGTGACTGCCAGCTCCAGTTCTCAAGGCTCCTCTTCAGACACCACAAAAACTCTCCAAAGACCAGCACAACCTTCACCCAGGCACGGCAGGGCTGAGAGATAATTCCAAAATCACCCTTGCTAAGACAAGCACCAGACTAAGGCTGAATTGAAGACTAAGCTTTAGCACTTTCAATCCCAAAAGCTTTCAAGGCCAAAGCTACAAAGCCTGGAGGGGAGCACAAACACCTTCAGTTGCATCACCAGCAGATTCAATTCCATTGGGATGCAGAAAAAAATCCAGCACAAATCAAGCAAAGCTGGCTATTTGTGGGCTAAGCCTTTGAAGTTTAAAACTAAGATGACTTCTTTGAAAAATTTCATTTTTAACTGTTGTTGAACAAACCTAGAGCCAAAAATGGTAATCAAAAGTGTTTTATTAGCTAAGGGGTTTCCCTCTCCTCAGGTCTATCAGAGGGACTTGGCAGAAGCTTCAGTTCCTAAGAACTTCAGATATAAAACTTGGGAAGAAAACCAGCAAACCTATTCCCCTGGAATGACCATGCTCATGTTGGGATGTCTGTGGAACACAGAGCCTTAATCCAGGCCTGCAGCTTCGCACCCTCGTAGTCACAGAACACAAAGGAAAGCACCAGGAGAAACACAACCATTCAAAAGGATAAAGTCTGAGGATAATGGAAAAACACCAGTATTTTCATGGACTGGGACACTACTTTGGACAACCCTCTCCAGCACTCATTGACAGCAATTCTTTGTGCCATGGGGACAAATTTCCCAAAGCCAAACGTTGTGTGCCAGGCAGTCCTGGTGCCGATGGATTGGGTCTGACCCTGAGGTGCCACACAGCCCGTCTGCACAGGGAGCAGGGATGGCCCTTCCCAGCTCCATCCTGAGCTCAAGGGTGGATCAGGAGCCACAGCTGCTTCCAAGAGCACGGAACACACACGGGCACGGCCGGCTCCAGCGAGCTTTAGGCAGCCTCTTGTGCACGGCAGCGTTTGGGGACAATTCCAGCAGCAAGGCAGATGTTGACTCAGGAGCTGTCACTCATGGGCTAAAGTGAGAACATCTGCCACTCTTCTCTCCAAGAGAGCTACTCACAGCAAAGAAATTCTGCAAAGAAACCAAAATTCTCAAATAATCTCTCCAGGGCCATGTGGGAATAACATCGGCACAGTCCAGGCATGGAGGTTTTGGGGATGGCTGGAGAGGTGAGGGGCACCCTCCAGCAACACAGGTACTTCCACTGCCCCAGTGTTCAACCCTGAGTCGACAGGACAAGCCTGGGTGTATTTATTTAAGCTGAACACAAACCCTCAAACGATGTCGGGATCAGAAATTAATGTAAGGTAAGGGAAAATCTTCCAGACAGGGATTAGCTGAGAAACCCCTGCTGGGAACTGGAGTGAGTGCCAAATTGTGACAGGAAAGATTAATACTTCCAGAGGCATTACCACTACAAAACATCTGAGGGAAGAATGTTTTCTAGAATGTTTCCTCCTTCAGAGCGAGGGTCGTTACCTGCCACTGCCTGGAAAAACTCCTGCCCAGGTATTTTTAATGCACATTCCAGCACAGGGCAATGGATTTCTCCTATGCCATATATCACTGCTAGGCAAAAATTAAGATATCCTAGAGATAAAGTCCAGAATGTGCCAGAAGTTTCTCCAACTGCTCTCTGCGCACTGATGACACCTTCATTGCTCAACTTCCAAACTCCAACAAATCCCCTTCAGGCAGGAGTTTCAGCAAACACCAAGTAGGATCTGTAAACTTTATAACTTTATTATCTAAGGAAAATGTCTGAAAAAAAGCCCTCAGAACATTCTTTCTGCCCATTGTCAGAAAATTCAAGCCCTTGGCCACATCCCATGTTCTCATTTTCTTGCACTCTTTCATATCTGGTTTTGGCACTGCCCCTACGAGGGCTTTGTCTGTGGATCTGTCCTCACATCCCAGCAATAAATGACACTAACTGGAGTCATTCTTTAAAATATCTGTCAAATATAATTCTTTCACTGTTTCGATTCTCACTGACTTGCCCCCACAGAGCTGGGATGAAGTCATAAATTATATGTTCTGCCACTCAATTTTCCCTGATTGTTTGGTAGAACCTCTCCACTAATATCCAGTGATCACCAGCCACCTCGTGGCTTAAGTGGTTTCCAATCATGAAAGATTTATCCAGTGTGACTTCCAGTCAATCACAGAGACACCGAAATGGCTATGGGGCTCTCTTCTCGAGACCACAGTGGAGCAGACAGACTCCAGAGAGGAGGGAAGGCGGATCAAAGTGATGACTCCAGACACCCAAAATTCACAGAGAAGCTCCAACAGCTGCATATGAAAAACATCTCTGTGAGGAAGGCAAAAGTCCTGGCCCAGAGCCTGGCTCTGAAGAGCCCTGGGTCACAGCACGTGCAGGGAGCCCTCCCAAAGACCCGGTACATTCAGGGAAGAGCTGTTTCCTGGGAGGATACAGAATTCACAGAATCACTGAGGCTGGAAAAGACCTCCAAGCCCATCACTGAGGCTGGAAAAGACCTCCAAGCCCATCGAGTCTGATTTGTGACTGATCCCCACCTTGACACCAGCCCAGGGCACTGAGTGCCACGTGCAGTCGCTCCTCAGACACCTCCAGGGATCCAGGGGCAGCCACAGCTGCTCTGGGCACCTGTGCCAGGACCTGCCCACCCTCACAGCCAGGAATTCCTTCCCAATGTCCCAGCTAAATCAATCCCCCCTCAGCATAAAACCAGTCCCCCCTCTCCTGTCAGTGTTTGCACTCTCTGTCCCCTGCTCAGATGTATTACCCAGATTAAAATTCCCTAAAACTCAGCAGCAACCCCTCCAGGAGATGACTGGGACGGAACGGGTGGGTGACAGCAAACACCACCTGCAATCGGGGCACACAGGAGGTGACACAGCAGGTGACAACTGGGCAAGCCAGGACAGTGCCCACACACACAACTCTGCTGCCCAGAGCTGTTTAACTGCAGTGTAACACAGCAGCTTCCCAGAGCCTGCGAGTGCCGATCACAGGAGAGCTATGGGGAATTAATTGCTCCAGAACGAAAACTAGAAGAGTAAGCACAATTTATTTTGCCACATTCTTAAAATGAAATAAGAAAACATTTAAACACTACGGCTTATTTAGATAATACACACTGGAAGACATCTTTTACCGCTGGCAGCTTGAAAGAAAAGAACATAATTACAATTCCAAGCATGAAATGAGCTCTCTTCCACACATGCCTGAACCAAGCCTGACTGTTTCACCAGCTGTAGTGAATCAAAGCCGGCAGAACTCAACAGAAAGGCCTGAGAAGCAGCAGCTCTTACAGCCTTTAACCTGTAATTGAATGGCACCTGGATCCGGCAGGGCTGCTGAGGTTTTAGCAGTTGCAGATGTGCAGCTGATGTGGTGCAGGAGCATTTGATCTCCCTGGAATGTGGGACCCCGAACAATGCATCTGTGTGCTGGCCCACCGCACGGCCGGGTGTGGGCCCGGGGGACACATAAAAGCCAACATTATACTGCAAGGGAAAAGAAAAAAGGCCCAGCGTGAGCTTGACTGTTGTTGAACTAAGAGAAAAACAATAGCAGCTTTGCTGGAAATGTGTGCCAGAATGACCAGTGGCCACTTCCAGAGACATTCTTTGTTCAAGTGCTTCCACACTCCCTTGCTCACTGGCACCCAAAAATCACAACGCTACCGAAGGGGCTACTAAACCCAAACCCTCATCGACATCTGCACCTCCTGCTCCCTACAAACTGCTCAAACTGCTCCAAACCGTAGTTTTGGGCATTATGTCCACAGTGAATCAAGTCTGGAGCTTGCCCATTTGGGAAGCACCAGTGTGACACAGTCACAAACCCCATCACTTCCACGTCTGCTTCCCTCACAGGCTGCAAATCCTCACCCTGTCCCAGAACAAACAAGCCCAGCTATGACCAAGCTGAACTGCACTCACAGCCCCAGGCAAGCCCCCGGGCTCGGGTGCTGTGTCCCCTGGAGGGGCTGAGCTCCAGGAGCAGCTGGAATCTCTGGCTTGGCCACCAACAGCACACCTACACATGGACAGAGCGACACCAGCGTCCTCCAGCCAGGGCAGTGACAGCAAACAGAGCTGAACAACGGCAGAAAAACAAACAACATCCGAGTTGTTAGACATCTAACATGGCTAGGCTGAGAGAACTCCAAGCTTGAGCCTGAGCAGAGCTTTCCACAAGAACGGGATTCTGCGGAGAGGAGGAGCTGGGAGAGGAGCTGCTGCCAGGGTTTCTGCTGAGGAAAGAGGAGAAGCCCATCCTGGGAGGTTTATGGAGTTATCTGTGAAGTTATCCTGACCTCCAGAACCACCCCTTGCAGGTACAAACCCATGAGCACTGCTCTTGGATAAGTATTCCCAACATGCCCAAGAAAAAGACAGACTATCACTCTCCAGCCAAAAGGACATTTCCCCTTCCAGTCTGCACAGGTAAATCCATAGGACACAGGCAGTGTCACAGGGGTAGGTAAAGCCTTCTGCTGCCTGCTTACAAGGTGAAAGAGAAGCAATTCAAATAAAGAAAGAGGTTTAGGTCACTTTTCTATCACCTCATCTGAATTAAAATGCAATATTGAAATTGCAGCAATTTCCATATGCAACTTTAGCTACTCCATTAAGCTTCATATAAAAAGTTTAAAAATAGGAATGGCTACAATAAACTAAAAATCAGCAAATCTGACATAAAATCACCAAAATTACAAATATCTATATAAAATCACACAAACGTTAGTGCACATTATATATATATATGTGTGTGTGTGTGTGTGTGTGTGTGTAAAATTACTTATTCTGCCTGAAATTATCCCTGCTACAGCGATCTTTCCTTCCCCGTTTTTCAACCCCAAAAGGATTACCATTTCTTTCCAGACAAGAACTTCTGCCAACATTCTGGAGGGCTGAAGTCCAAACCACACATAGTTCAACAACAGCAGAGTTGAACAAAAAGGAAAACTGGAGCTTTTTTTATTTTAATTATACCTTGTGAAAGTATGGCTGAGCAGGGGGAAAAAGTAGTCCAAGTCATTGATTAATTCCAGAGTAATGAAGAAGGTTCATGGCACACTGCAATATATATTTTACTAAGTTCATCGGATTTATCACCAGCTTTTAATGGCTAAACTGGAGGTGGCTCTCCAGGAAAACTCCCACTGCTTGAATTCTCACACTGGAATGGCTGAGAGTCCCCAAATTAATGATTTTACAGGCAAGGGTTTCATAACTGGGTCAAAGCAGGGGGATGACGGTATAAATTCTTCCTCACCCAGCAGAAAAAAAAGCCAGGATCAAGCTCCTTTCCCAGGGATCCCCAAGGTTTTAACAGGAACAAAAATTCCAACTTTGCAAAATTGCAAAATCCAGCCTCTTTCAACACCTTTTAATTGAAGCTGTGCCAGGAGCGTGTCTGGAATTCTGAACCCACTTTCTCCTGAGCTGGAGCACAGCTCTGTGCTGGCAGCATCAGGAACAGGAGGTTTTCAGGAATAAAAACATCTAAATCTGCATCAAGGGCTAAAGCCTTGAAGAATCCCAGGAGAAAAAAAGGCTGAAAAAGAGCAGTTGGGAACTAGGGCTACTCCAAGGTACCTGATGGATCCTTAATGCTGAACATTCCGATGTTAAAGCCATGAACACTTATGGTTTTAACACAAACTGTCTCACTCCTTTGCCCAGGACACTCTGTCCTCCTTGTTTATATCCCAGAGTTGTTCCAAAGAAATGTATTAAGGACTAGAAAAAAACAGAGTCCAGGACTTTCTTCATTCCTTGGAGCTACTGTAAATTAAATATTAATACAGAAACTATTTCTGTGAGCAAAGGAAGCTCAGCACAGGGAGATTTTTTATTTTTTTTAACCTGATGTTTCACTCACAAAAATATTCACTTTAAAGTGACACCTGACCTTAAAGCCACCACATCCTTCAGGGCAGAGGCATCAGTGGCAGCATAGGATTCCTAAATAAGCTGTGTCCCTGCTCAAAACCATACAATTTGTATGGTGACAGCACAGAAAATCATTTTATTAGAGGGTAATTTTCCTACTTTATTATAATTATTTAATTCAGCATTACAAAGGGGTCAGTCTCAGCCTAGGGCAGTGTCCTGGAGGTATCCAAATTATAGACAGAAGCACCAAGAAGAATTATAGAAGACACCACCAAGAGGTGATCAAACCCACAGCTCATCACTTCACTGGCAGCTGTTAGTGCATAAACCATCAAAGCTGAGCTTTTTTGTTCACTGTCCTTTTGCTCCAGAGCCCAGGGGCGCTTGGGAATGAGACACTGAGGAATAACTGGTTGGGCCAAGAACACATCCCTGGAATTCCACGCTGTTGTTATGCCCAGCTCACTGCTGCAGTTATCTGAAGATCTAATTAATCCTGTGTCTCATGGTGGCCTGGGCTCACACGGAACCAGCTCCAAGCCCAGAGCCATCTCACAAGGATGGAAAGAGATGAAGCAGCTCTGAAGGCTCCTGCGGGCAGAGATGTTCATCCACATTCCTCTCATGGAGTCATGGAGTGGTTTGGGTGGGAAGGGAATGGTTTGGGTTGGAAGGGATCTTAAAGCCCATCTCATTCCACCTCCTGCCACGGGACACCTTCCACTACCCCAGCTTGCTCCAAAACGCTTCCAGCCTGGTCTTGGACGCTTCCAGGGATCCAGGGGCAGCCACAAGTTCTGTGGGCACCCTGTACCAGGGCCTGCCCACCCTTACAGGGAACAATTCCTACCCAATATCCCACCTAACCCTGCCCTCTGGCAGTGGGAGCCATCCCTGTGTCCTGTCCCTCCATCCCTTGTCCCCAGTCCCTCTCCAGCTCTCCTGGAGCCCCTTCAGGCCCTGGAGGGGGCTCTGAGCTCTCCCTGGAGCTTCTCCAGTGAACACCCCCAGCTCTCCCAGCCTGCTTCCAGCTCCATGGCCCCCTCTGGACTTGCTCCACTCAGACAGGTCCAAAGCCCCCCTGGGATGAAAACCTCCCCTGGGGTCCCACACTCGCTGCAGACCACGGAAATCAGCCCCAAGGACGGCTTCCAGCTACAGGAAATCCAAACTGCTCTTCAGCTGGAATTGTGGATGACCTTCAAGTAGGGGACATTTAAAAATACATCTGCATGTGCACACAGAGCTGTGGGTGTTTTAAATGCTTTCCTACCTCAGCAAGCTTGAGGTCAAGGGAATGAGGGAAGTTTCTCTATTTTATATACTCGAGGGTTTGGCTAAATTCATATATTCAGGTTCCCCTTATAGCACTAAATAACCAAACACTGCAAGGAGAAAGAGAGGAGAATTCAGCAAAGGAAGGAGAATTCAGCTGTGTGACACCTTGCCAAAGGCAAAGCCCAGAGGAGCTGCTACCAGTTGGTTTAGACAGAGATTTCCTTCAGACTGTTGTAAAAGCAGCATTAAAAATGAGAGGAAGAAAGGATTCAGGACTGGGCAGCTGCTACATCCAGCTGCAGCCCCGACTGGTGACAGGAAAAGAATACATGATTATTTTTCTTCATTATTTGTTTTCTTGTTTTTATTTTGCCCAATTATTTACTACCTGTTGCTATTTGATTTTGACTCCATGTAACTTCCATGTAGCATTAAAACTGTGTAATTACGTTAATGAACATAATTTACCAGACAATAACAAGTAGACTCTCTACCAGTCTCTAAGGTTACTCAAAATAATCAGAGAATCAGATAATCATGGGATATCCTGAGTGGGAAGGGACCCACAAGGATCATCCAGTCCAGCTCCTGCCCAGGACACCCCTGGTCACCAGAACAGAGATCAGAGCTGCCCTTCCACAGGAATTCACAGACAGGACTCAGGAGCAGAGTTGGTTTATTCCTCTATTATTACCATAACCTCTCCTTAAACCTCGCCAAAGTTACAGTTCTAAAGCAAAGCTCTCCAATGAACGTCTTTCCACTAACTTAAAATACATTTCCCTGAGTATTTATTTCCTACATTATCTTCGACCCAAACGTGCATTTCTCTTACAGAAGTTAATTCCAATTAAGAGAATGCTGAAAGGCTTCCTGCAAAAAACAACTACAGGATATTGGCAAGACTACAAGAATGAGGTAAAAACTACTGAAGACAACAAAATAATTTTCTTCTGACTGTGCAACATAAAAAGAAAGTATATTTCTCACATGACACCAGCAATAAGTTTAGGACCAGCAGAGAATAACCAGAGCTATTCAACGCTGACCTCTGAATCCTTGTACTGTTCAACCGCTGAAAAATCATATAAAAGGATAACAATGATCAGAATCAGAGAACTCCTCCCATCATACCCACTCACATCCATCAAGTTGACCAGCTCCTCTGTTTTGTAATTCCTTTGAGTATTTGTCACCTCCAAGCTGGTGAATACATCCAGTTCTCCAACTGCCCTCCCATCTTTCACCAAACTGCGAAACAAACCGGGTGTCGAGACCTCCGGGAAATTCAGAATTAAGGTTAAATGTTGGGCAGGGAAATCAAGGACACACACTGGGAATGTGCTCTGAAAACCACCTGGCTCTGCCCCATGGAGCCCAGGCCTCCCTGCAAGGCACATGACAACTTTTGAACTACAACTTTTCCTCAAATCCTCTGAAGCCTGAAAGCATTAACATTTTCTAAGGGTACACAAGGAATTGACGGCTGTATTTTCACGTTATCATGCGCTAGGATGAGTCCAGACACACAAACTCCATCAAAATCCAACCACTGGTCGTTCAGATCAGACAAAACCCAACTTCTACCATTGGTGCCGTGCTGGGAGAACTGGACATCAGCCCGACAGAACCCTCAGGCATTCACTCTGGAGTTTAGATAACCACCAAACAAACACCTGGAAAACTCAACTCTGGGTACACAGCAAGGAAAAGTGTAAAATCTCCAACAAACACCAGCCCTCAGGCAGGAAAGCTGTGGAATTATGGAGTGTTTTGGATTGGAAAGGACCTTAAAGCTCATCTCCACCCCCTGCCATGGGCAGGGACACCAGGACCAGGTTTCTCTGGTGTCAGCACCGGCAATGAAAACACCACCAGTCCCTGGGACCTCCTGCCCCAAACACTAACATGGTTACGTGCTATCAGCTCATCTTGATTTTGCAGTTTAAGCCTAGGAGTGAAATCTCAGCCTGGGATAACTCAGGATATCTGCAGTGCTCTGTGCCTGTCCTACAATCAATGCTGGTTTTGGCATTCCCGTGACTGCCCCATGAGAATCACCATCACAACCACCACCACGGCCCACTGAGGCAAAAATAAATGAAAAATAGGACTCCATGACCAATTTTCCTTGCAAAAGCTAACACAGCATCCATTTACAGTGGCGATTTCCCAAAATAACCCGTCCGCACGGCTGCTGTCCCCGCTCCTCGGCGAGAGGTTCATCCAGAAAAGTGACGTTACACAAGCACATTCCTCCCTGATAAGGGAGCCCCATGCACCCAGTTCCCCAGAAATAGCTGCTGTGCTCCAAAGTAACCTCTAATATCGATAACAACAGAGATTTCAATTTCAAATAAATTTAGATGAAAGATTAAACCCAGAACGTCAGTTCCAGCGCCGTGGAGATGCTTGTCTTCCACAAGGAGCCCATAAAAATAACAAGGGAGAAGATTTACACCCGAGCTCCTCCAAAAAAATAAAAAAATTAAAAAAAAAAAGGGAATGAATTACTGATTTTTGCAGCTACTTAGTGGTAGGAACAGATGGTTCCAGGCAATAGTATTGACAACCTCCCAAGCTCCCACCCCCAAAGGTGAGCTGCTAAGTCTGTTCCAAATTCAAGAGTTAAAAACGTCGCAGCTGAGACGCTGCTCTGAGGGGAAGCGCCAAGGCTCAGCCAGTCCCACAGCTCCAGAACTCCACTTTCCTCACTGCTGCTGCTCTGCCTCGGCCCTCTCCCAAGGGTTGTGCCTTCCCAAAACACCCGAGGCAGCTCCTGCAGCCATCTGCCTGCTCTGGGAAGAGCCAGGGCTGTGGGAAGGGGAAGGCAGGCGAGGGATGAAACAGCTCTGAGGGAAAGCAGAGCTCTCAGTGTTTGTCCACCAACCCAAAGCCACTTCTGAGGCCAAAGCCAGGCGTGTCAGCTTCCCAAAACATCCAGGCACAGGGAGCAGTTCTGGGAATTCCAGCCCCTGGGAGCCTCTGCCATGGTGGGCACAGCCCACGGCCCCTCACTCCCTTCATGTCCACAAGTTCCTGCAAAACACCCAAAGCCTCCCCTCTCCCAGCTCCTGCAACTGGAAACAATCAGCCTGTCCAGTCACAACCCAAGATCAAAACGCTCCTTGAAGCAGTAACTTGCTAAACACAATTCAGTTTTGGATTCTGGAGAAGTCCAGCAAACTACCACAGAACAGGGATAACACCCAGTAGCAAAAAAACCCCAAACTGCTGGAACACCTGAGTGAGTCCTCAAGCATCTCGTTAAGCCAGGAAATCAGGCTGAGCCAGCAAAGCTCAGCCCTTGTTTTCCCGTTGTTCCAAAATCAAAACTCTGCCAAGGATTTAGCCAAGGAAACAGAAACATTTCTAATGCCTGCTCCCCATCTCCACACTCAGCACGGAACTACAGAATGCTCTGGGTGGGAAGGGACCTTAAAGCTCATCCCAGCCCTGCCATGGGCAGGGACACCCTCCACAAGACAAGGCTGCTCCAGGCTCCATCCAGCCCCACTTCGAACACTTCCAGGGATGGGGCAATCCAACATTTTAGAATTATTTTTCAGAACTGGTTCCTGGTTTTGTCAGAAGTCCCCTTCCAAGAGCTATCAGTGAAGTATATACATCGTTTTTGCCTTTGCCTGCAATAACCATTTCCCACTTTTCCCTGCATGTACGACAGAACCAGGACCCGGCTGCACCTCCCTGTCTGTGTCAGACACTTGGGTGGCTCAGCCAAATCACCTTCTGTAAAAGGCTTCCATAAATTCACACTCTGGGTCTGCTGGTACTGAACACCTCTGAGCCACAATTCCCACCTCATTCCCACCTCGCAGGGTGTCCAGCAGCTGACCTGTTCCTTGGACAATGACTGTCCCACCCACAGCCCCACTGAAGATGCCCAAGCCACTGATGCATCTCCCTCAGCAGGGATGAATTCCCTAAACACAAAACCACTCCCCTCACTTAAAGATCTCAGGATTTGAGTTTTTGAGGATTTGAACATCAAAACCTCAGGGTCACCTTTACCTACCCAAAAGGGGAGGGAACAAGAATATCCCAAGCTTCATTCCAGAAGTGCAAGAGAGCCTGGTTCTCCCCATGGGTCCGCGTTCCCAGAGGTGGGAACATCTTGCACCCCTCCAGCTGCCAAGAGCATCATCTGCACTTAATCACCCCATGATGAACACCTCTGGAAAACAAGGGATTGCAGCCATATCATGTGTCACGCTGCCACTTCACTCTCCAGCCAGTGTCACTTCCTCAGGGCGGAGGCCACAACTTTCAAGAGTGCTCTGTGGAACACCCATAAATAAATAAAACCTTCAACCTGCCCCCCCAGCACTTTTACTTTCCCAATAAGTCACACCCAGGAACACTGTTGCACAACAATGGAAGCAGGAACCAGTCAAGAAACCTACAGATCCCTTCCCAAAAAACCCAGCCTCCCTGTGCAACCCGGGCTGGGTGGCTCAGGAGTATTTCTCCATGACATAACAGGCTGGCAATAACTGGAAATGATGATCCCGTGCACTGTCTGCTTGTTTTAATGAACTAGTTCCTAAATGCAACTGTGATTTTTAAGTGTACATTACATGTTGATATTAATCTACAAAATCACAACCCACAAGTGTGCATTTTTCAGTGTACATTACATTAGCTGATATAAATCTACAAAATCCTACTCAAAAGTGTATTTCTTCTAAAAATGAGGATTTTTCTGGTCACAATATAGCCCCTCAGAGAACGAAATTATTCAAAACCAAGTAGACTCAGAGAAAAAGCCCAACCAACCATTTTGCTTCTTTTCAAGCAGTTATTGACATGGTTTTCTCTAGTTCTAAACACTAAAGGAAGGAGAAAAAGGGCTATATTTGGTTGGGGGTTGCTCTCACCAAGAACTCCCATCTGTGCCAGGGTGAATAAATGGACCAAAATTACACCCAACGAACAAGTCAAGCGAGACGTTTTTCAAAGCAGCCCCTGCTCAGCTCAGGTCTGTTCATTAAGGTGCTGGATTGTGCTCCAGCTTGGCTTATTAGCAGTGGAAAGGTCAGGGAAAGTGAATTAATGGAAGTGCTGCGCTCTCCAACATCTGACATGCAAGAGAGGAGCCTCCCTACCTACACTGCTCCTGAAAGGTACCTTCAAATTGAGGGCATGTAGGTGGCACCTGCCAAAAGTGCCATGTGAATAACGTTGGCAATTTAACAAATTCTAGGAAAATACAGAGAACTGTAAAAGCAGCAATTCAACCACTCAAAGCAAATGCTTGTGCTGAGATTACAGTTGAAAAAGCAGCTTTTTCAAGGGGACAGGGGGAAGGATTTAAAGCTCTTTCCTGTAGGTCTCAGCAGGGTTTTGTGTCCAAAAAACTCAAGGCTTGTTTGACCCACAAAGAACTCCAGGCTCACAGTTAAGCCACCTCTGCTTAACCTCTGCTGGCGGTGAAGATACGGGTTTAAAAGTTAAATTTAGACTGTGTCACTTCAGAGCTGTCCAAGAGACCAGAACACGGCCACACAAACATTTCCTGCTCCTAAGGGCGTGCAGACCCACCTCACACACAGGGAGGACAGAGTGGGAGCTGGGCTGTTCCCCACCTCCCCTTCCCAGGCTGGGCCACAACAAACCCAGACCGGCTCTGGTGAAAGGCTTGGGGCAAACCCACACCTGAAGAGACACCCAGCTGCTTTATGGAGCTTCCAAAACCTCTGTTTTTCCAAGAGAAAGGGCTCCAGCAGAAGTCAGCAAACCCACAAGCCACACAACTCTGCTTCTTTAATGCTGCATTGAATCATGGAATTGTTTGGGTTGGAAGAGACCTCAAAGCTCATCTCATTCCCACCCTGGCCATGGCAGGGACACCTTCCACTGGCCCAGGTGCTCCCAGCCCCAATGTCCAACCTGGCCCTGGACACTGCCAGGGATCCAGGGACAGCCCCAGCTGCTCTGGGCACCTGTGCCAGGGCTTCCCCACCACCACACCCAGGAATTCCTTCTCAATATCCCATCCATCCCTGCCCTCTGGCAGTGGGAAGCCATTACCTGTGTCCTGTCCCTCCATCCCAAAGTCCCTCTTCAGCTCTCTTGGAGTCCCTTGAGGCATTGGAAGAAGCTCTAAAGGTGTCTCCAGTGCCTCCTCTCCCACAGGCTGAACAAGCCCAGCTTTTTCAGACTATTAATTCCCCTCGTACATGGCTTCCCCTCCCACCACACCAGCTTCTAAACCCCAAATCCAACACTTCCATATGCCAGGACCCCATGGAAAGCTCTCCTTGGCTCCACAATGACCAACACCCTAAAGAATCAACGTACACTGCGCTGCCATGGGGTTATCCTCCAGCCCCTCTGATCTAGAAGTAAGAATTGAAATACATGGGGGGAAAAAAGGCAGCAAGCTCAGAAGAACACTTCCTGCAGAGAAATACCTTCCTGGTGGAATACTGAGCTCGATTTCCCCCAGAGCAGTAAGACCTGAGAACTGTATGTGAACACGTTTAAGAGCATTAATAGAAAAACACCGAGCAGTTAAGTGAAGTCACGTTCCACCTAAACAACGCTCCCATTATTGCAGCATCTGACTTTCCGAGGACAATTCAATCCTGGCAGCATGTATTGTAATTGCTTTTCCACTCCAGGCCCCGGCTTTACAATCGTGCCCTTCTCGGGAGGTCAGAACGCGCGGCTGCAGCTCGGAAAGCAATTCTGTTCCTCATTCATCCCTTTAATCCCACACCTGCATATTCATTAGGAACTCCCTGGAACACAACTGCCAAAGCCACCAGCAAAGCTGCTGCTTGGAGAAAGCCTTGACCCCTCTGCTTCCCCGGGAAGGTGTCGGGAACACGCGGATGGCACTAGCCGGCCGTGATGGTGCTGGGGTCAGTGGAGACGCCGAAGGCCAGGACAGGCCTGGTGTGGTGCAGCCACTCCTGCTGCCAACAGCAAGAAGAGCAGCAAATACCACTGCCCAGAGAAGCTGCCTCCACCCCTGCAAGCGTCTGAGCCCAGGCTGGACAGGGCTTGGAGCAGCCTGGGATAGTGGGAGGTGAGCCCATGGCAGGGGGTGGAACATGATGTGCTTCAAAGTCCTTCCCAACCCAAACCAGTCCATGACTCTGTAACAGCCTGGCTTGCTTGAAGCAAACCCTTCTAAACAGGGCTGTGCAAACACACCTGAGTTCTGGGTAAGTTTTCATTATCCTGGTTTGAAAAGCATCCAAAAAGCCAAACACCACTTAGTCCAAAACTTGGAAGAGAACACCTCTGTCCCCAGCTATGAAATAAAACAGACAGCCAACAGCAACCAGCCTGATTTATAATTGATGTCAGGGCTGAGCTGGGTTTTTCAGGCTCCTGCAGAGCTCCCAGGAAGGAGGACAGAGCTCGTGCACATGCCAGGAAAAGGGCTCACACCTGATACACTTTAATTACCTAAGGGCACCGGGAGAGTCACCGATGCCTGCTCTGCTTTGTCTTACTGTGAAAGGCTTCTCCTGCTATTAATATTCACCAGGGGAAGCTGAAATAACATCTTGTCTCCATCTGAATACTTCAAAATCATCATGGCCACACTAAACACAACAATTTTTAATTTTTCTTCCTCCAATTCCGGGACAAAAGGCACCTATCAGCCTGCAAAGGCACCCGATGGAGCAGGGCTGGACTGCATGGAGCAACTCTCCAGCAACAGCCTTTATCGTGCTGACAACCTCATCACAAACAATCCCACTGAGCCCAGAGGTCAGCCAAGGACCCAGGGCCCCAAGGCAGGAGCCACACACTCTATTATCCACTGGGAGCCTTCTCCATAGGATTCCTAGCCATGCTGGGGGTGACCCTGAGCCCCACACGGCCCCCCCGACAGGCACTGAGCCCACCCAGCCTCTGCTCAGCTCCCATCACACCAAACCACCAGCACAGCAAAAAAACCCAGCCACAACAAGCCCCTGTCTCCAGCTCCAGCCACACCACCGGGATTTCCAGGACAGCAGCAGCCTCTCCCACCCTCTCGCACAAAACAGAGGCAAAAATCTCATTTTTCCCCCTGAATTCCACTCTACAACAGCCTGTTATTTCTGCATCTGTTAATGCTCCCAAAAAGTTGAATCCTAACATTGCATCCAACTGTACTCTCAGCAGATTGGGAGGTTTCTCTGCCCAAAATGAAATGTAGGTGCCATCTGTTTCAATTAGGCTAATCACAAGGAGACGTAACACTGGAAAACTTAGAGACTTTGGGGTTTTTCAAGACATTTTGAAAGCAAAGAGAAAGAGGTATTATTTAATACTCAGCAGTCAGCAGCACCAACAAGCTGCACAGTCTGCTGGGCAAACCTGTGCTAGAACTGCCCACGCAGGAAAGTTCACTTTTATTTCACTGAGGTCAGAGAAAAACTTGCTATATTCAAAATTATCTAAAATTAAAAACACATCTCAGAACTGCAGACAACTCCCAAGATATTCTTGGTTAGTACCTTTTATATATTCCACAGAACTTGCAATTTTTGCTTTCAAATTTCAGAAAATAAAGAAAAACATTTTTAAAAAGGCAAAACCAAACAGCCCAACAGAGACATAAGCACCTGTGAGGGAATAAACCAGAAATTTTGGACAGAAGCAAAGTCAATATTTACCGATTCCATAGTTGAAAGCTGTTCTTCACAGGACATATATTAAAATCCAACAGAGGTGTGTCCCAAAAACGCTGTGT
The DNA here is from genome assembly GCF_030490865.1 of Poecile atricapillus. Classification (NCBI taxonomy): domain Eukaryota; kingdom Metazoa; phylum Chordata; class Aves; order Passeriformes; family Paridae; genus Poecile; species Poecile atricapillus. The sequence continues at coordinate 20,714,104 of NC_081258.1, forward strand.
AATCTGAAAAACACAGGAATTTGTTCATTAGAAAACTAAAACAAGTGAATTTTATTCACAACACGCACACTGGATTTGAGTACATGAAGGTTACCAAGTACAAACCCTTGCCTAATCCACAAATAAACTTCCTGATAACAACTCTGAACAAACAGAGGAACAAAGGAAAGAGTGGAAGCTCAGCCAAGCATCCACCTTCTTCCATAACTTTCTGATAATGTTTTCTTTTAAAAAAATCACCTGTTTCAAGGTTCCTGTAACCATCTGGGTGGGCTTAGAGGAATTTTATTTACAAATGAGGGCATGTCACCCCCCAAATCCTAAGAAGCTCATGAAGCCAGAGACAAGCAGGGCCAGAACGAGCTCCTGACCAGGAATTCACCTTCCCAAACAACCCCTGTGGAATTATCCATGGCATAAGCACTCTCTTTTCAAGCACACCTTTGTTCTGAATAGCAGTAGATCTACTACAAACCTCTAACTTGACTGGTTTTTTTGACCAGCTCTCACTGTACTTTCAAGAATGTTTTTCCAGCTCCAAATTCCCAAAGTGAAATTTCTGACACCGGGCAGGAACCAGCAGGAGCTCTCAGCACCCAAGGCAAAGGGGAATTACATTCATTAACTGGCACACATGAAAGGGCTGGCAGATTCCAAGCCCAAAACCTGCACTCCTCAGCATTCCCAAGCTGGAGGAGCTCCGTGGGATGGTGAGGGACCCACAGGTATGGAAATCAGCCCCCTGGGGGAACTGGGAGCACTGGGCCTTCCCCAGTGCCAGCGATGTTATTCTGGTCTGCTTGAACAGGTGAAAGGGTGAGCTGCCAGCTCCACATCCTGCTCCTGCCAAATTCCCCAAAACCCCACAATTCCATCCAATCTCTAAGCACTGCAAAGCACACCTGGGACATGGTGACCAACCCCTGCTCCAGCTACAGCGAAAAAAACCTGAATTTCTTGCCTCGCAAAGCTCGTGACACTTTTATGCTTTACAAACAACTTCTGTGATGTAGCTGGATCTGGACAGCTGCTTTCCAACAGGATGGCTCCTTCCAAGAGCCATCCAGGAGAGACTCTGAGGCCAGCTGGGACTGATACACAGCAGAGGAGATCGGGAACCCTGGGAGAGCCTTGTTTGTTTTGGGAAACCTTCACTCCCCAATGAAAAGCCAAAGGGAGGATGTCCAGATGAGCAATGCAGCTGCATCCAAGGTAGAGCTGCTTCCAGCTGGGCTGAGAGAAGTCTTGGGAACGTCAGTGAAAAGGAACAGGCCAAAATAAACCCCAAAACCCAGAGGAAGACGTGAAGGCTCAGGGTCCTGACTCAAAGAAAGGAATCCTGCAGCAGGTAAACTTCTCTAGATGAACAAAAACTGAAGTTTTCTGGCATTTTTCTTTGAGAAGAGTAAGGATACAGACACACGGGTAACTCGTGGATATTTCCATGGCCAAGGGGCACTGAGGGATCCCCTAATGGGAACTGCAGCCCTATGGAGCATGGTGGTACTACATGCACAGCACCTTTTCCAGCAGGATTCCCCAGCTCCTTTTATCCTCTTCTCCACAGTAACAGTCACATCACTAATTAGCATTTCAACAGCAATAAGGAATAAACTGGGGGGAAACCAGCTGAACTTCCAACTACATTGTTTGGAAATGCAGCAGTGCTGCCTGCTGACAGTAGTGACTGTCAAGGAATCATGGAATGGTTTGAGTTGGAATGACCCCAGAGTTCATCCCATTCCATCCCCTCTCATGGGCCTTCCACACCTTCCACTAGCCCAGGCTGCTCCAACCTGGCCTTGGACACTTCCAGGGATCCAGGGGCAGCCACAGCTCCTCTGGGCAACAGCTGTGATCAACTGTGAACAAAATTAACAAAAAGTCTTCAGGAATCAGTCCCAGGACACCGAGACACCATTTTCAAGGTCTATTTACAGCTGCTTGCTGGCCCACATACAGCAAATTTATTCATTCCTTGGCTCACACATAAACATACATAAAGAATCCTAACGCTGAAACAGCGACCACACGTGAGCCAAGTAATTTTCACAACAAACGTGGCACCATTTTTTAATGAAATTGTTATCAAATCACTTAGGAATGCAGCAAATTCTCCAGTGGGAGATGCCCAGCACAGCCTCACTGGCTGTACGTGGTCGGGTCACTCACACAACGTTCCTGTTGCGCGGAATCCAACATTTCAATTTAAACCCAACCTCACTTCCAAAAGTCACATTATAATTAATAAACCCATCTATCCATCCCATTTTCTTAGCTTTAGCTGATGAAAATGTATCACTTCACAAAGTATCATCACTGCCCTTGTCCCTCCTGGGAACCTGCAGGGCTGACCATGGACGAGGCTCCAAGGCTGCCGAGCTGGCGGTCACTGCACAGGAGCCATCTGCAGTGCACCGTGGCACACACAGCTCCTCCTGTGCCTGGAAATGGCCATACAAACACCACTCAAGTGCTCAAGGTGGCCAGATTCTGCTTTAAAACAGGTTCAGTCTTTCAAGACTTTGGATACTTTATTTTTCTGTTAGCGCAAAGCAACTTGGAAACTCTGGGCAAGCAGACGGTCCCACCAAAATAAATATAGAAATGTTTAAACTTCTACATTTTCCCAACCAACTCCTGATCTTAACACTGACCACGGGGTCCCTCAGCACCTCCCCGAATTAGTGATTCTTGCTGCACCCACACACAGATCAAGGACTTCATATTCAGAGCACAGCATGCAACTCCTGCCAGCATTCCATCGAAAAAACTGGGAATTACATAATTCAAACCTCCTTAATAAAAGGGTATCTTGTAACTTCACAGAAATTAGTATTTGAAGATGGAAAATGCTTTACAATCCCAGGCTGTGACCTGAAAAATACTGACATTAGCTACAGACTCTTCATAGAGCAGTTGGGATGTGGCAGCAACACCAATTGGTCCCAGCAGCGAGGTGGGAATTGCTTCCTTGAAGGGATAAACCAGTTCTGTGCAGATGCAGAGTCCCCCACAAGGGTCCCCATGAAAAATGTGTTTGAGATTCAATGATTTCATACACCTCAGTTTCTAAATTTGATCACTAATGCAGAAAGGTTCTGCTTAAATCTCCATTTCACAGGGAGAAGGAAAGAAGCCACTGCTGCTGTCTCATCCCAGGAAATCCAGAGGCCAATGTCCCCACAAATGTCTGCCTCACTGTCTTTTTAAGGGAAAAAGTTGTATTTGGACACCAAGTCAGACTTGCATCAATTCAGATTTTATGGTGATCCAGAACTAAGCAGCGTAACAGGATATCAGAGATTTAGATTCTGCTTTAGACCAACTTTTGAATGGAAAAAACCTCCTGGGAGTAAGACAACCTTTTTCCACAGCACTCATCTGCTTCCCTCAAAATAATTCCAGGAAGAGACAGAATTTCAATAAGGCATCTCTCTGAGGGCTCCAGTGAAAATATTCCCAGGGGAGCACCCGAGACCCACGGAGCTCCTGCTCTTGGATAAGCTCCATTACCTCCGATACAGAATCAAGGGGGAACCAGCACAGCAAATTTGGAGGGAGGGGAAATTCGGAAATGTTTTCCAATGCACTCCATAGGCACAGCTCGGTGCCTGCCTGCACAGCCTGACAGAGCTTTCACCTGCTGAAATGGGGAAAAATGCTTAAAATCACACTGTAATTCCAGAACCTGAGAAAATGGAGACTGGGGAGTGGGGGAAGAACCCATAAGCAGCAGCATTACAATCCCCACAGATGTCTTCCATAAATATCCATGGGTTCCTTCTGCTGGAGTCTGGGGAAGAAAATGTGCCACCTCTAAAGGAACAGTGTAGAAATCCCTGTCTCTGGAGCTTTGCCTATCCCATCCCACTGACAGCCAGAACAGTAGGAAAGCTTTCCTGGCCTCTCAAGGGATGGACAGCGAATAGGGATCATCAGATTTGTGGCAATTTCCCTCAGAAGCCTGGAAAAGCACCCTCAGACCACTCCATGCAGCTCAGGACTCTCTAGAAAGAGGAGGGAAAGAAGAGGTGTTGCTCTGTAGATATGAAGTGGGATAAAGAGTTGTTTCCAAGAAATGCACATAAATTTGAGATAAATACCCTCTGCAGCCTATCAGGGGCTCCCAGCACAGCCATCTCCAGGCACACACACAGAGCACGTTCCCACCCTTTTCAGAGAGATTCCCAGCACTGGGGTGAGCTCCAGGACCTGCCTTCCATCCAGTACAGTTTACAAATATTTCTGCAGCAATCACAAACCAACTGTGCTCTAACAGCAGCAGCCACCAAAGTGAAAAGCCAAAGCACAAAGAGAATTCCACTAGTCCTAAAAAAAAAACCACCTTTTGGCATGTTTGACGGTGACAAAATTGTAGCATCAAGTAAAATTTAATTAGGTGGCTTTCAGAATGAAAGTAGGTGATATATTCTTGGTCTTAAAGTTCCTTTATTTTGCCCTACAGATAAGATGTGTGCTGAGATCTACAGTTTTTAAAGTTTGTGTTGTCTGTGCTACTTGATAAAAAATATAAAATAAGCTGATACTGTCCTCAAAAACACAGACACTTGTATGGGCTGAAGAGCCCAAGGTTTAATTTGTCCTACTGCAATAAGCACAAAGGGCAGGAAAGATGTGATTCCTAGGAAAATAAACTGACCTTTAAGTGTTTTAATTGAAAGTCTGACATGGGCAATGCAGTCCCTATGAACTGGGGGTTGGCAGAAGCCTAAATTCAGGAATGACCAAACTGTTTGGAGATCTCCAGTGAATTAGGGGAGGTCAGGATCTGTGCTGAAACATCACAGAATCAAGGAATGGTTTGTGTTGGAAGGGACCTCAAATTTTGTCTTGTTCCTGCCCCTCAGGCATGGACACCTTCCACTATCCCAGGCTGCTCCAAGCCCCATCCAACCTGGCCTTGGACACTTCCAGGAATGGGGATTAAGCTCTGAGATCTGAACTTCACTGACCCAGCAAGGCAAGAAGGGTGGATGCTCTCTGGAAGTAAAGACCTAATTTAAAGTGAGCTCACATCTGCTGTCACAGTTGAGGCTCCTCCTCCTTTCCATTCCTCCTAAATATGAGAGAGGTGGGACAAACACATCCTTGCCCTCCCCAGACTGAATCCCTCCCTGTGACTTCACCACAAAATCCCACTCAACTCCCTCAGTACCTCCTCCTAAGGGAAGCAGGAGGGTGAATGATGCCACTAGGCCACAACTAGCTCCACCTTATTTTAAAATGAATCCACATTTCTTACTCCATGCTCAATTTTAACACATCGAGATAATACCATATTTCAAAAGAAAAGAGTGACAGACAGACACATTTGTCACCTTTGCAATCCCAGACATTTGCATCCGTGTAATTCCATGGCAAATTGGATACAGGTTACTATTAATACCTGAACCATTTCCTTTCCTTTCCCAGTGCTGATTGGTGAAAAGGATGCAAGCATCCCATTTTAAAGCACACTAATTAGCCAAGGAGGAGTCAAGGAAGTCACTGCTCAGCCTTCAAGAACAGTCTCCCTCACAGAGGGGAAAAAAAACCAGCAAACATCCATGGAATGGCTTCTGGTTGGATTGTGAGCAGGCTGAATATCACCTCTCCAGCCAAGAAAACTCTCTGTGCTGACAGAAATGTTACAACCAGACACTTCAACTCAAATACAGATTTTTTAGGAATATGCAGGTGGCAGCCCCACACCCAGGTATGTAGGATCAGACACTGTTACCTGGCTGGACAATCCAGGAGGTCCCCAGAAAGCAACGTGAAAAATATAATTGTAGAATGTGCTCAAGTCTACAATTCCTGAGTTACAAGTGCCTTACAACCACCTCAAATTACACAGCAAAGAAAGAGCTGAAGGGAAGCACCTCCTTGATTTCCACACAGCATCCCTCCCCTATTGTCTGGGGCCTGGCAAGTTAAGGTCAGAATAAAAAGACTCCTTAAAAATCCCACATACATTGAAAGCACCTACAGCTTCCACTGATCTTTTTTCCTTTCTATTCTAAGCCCTGAACAGGTTTAAGTAGCAGTTGTCATCATTAAAGAAGCTGCTCCCCTCCCACTTTCCATTCTCTCGAGAAAGGAGCATCCTGGCAGCAGCAGGCACAGGTAAGGAAGGAGCAGCTGCTGTCTCGCTCAGGGTACAGAAATCCAGTCTGGAAAAGGGTGTGAGGGGGGCACAGGCCACCCCAGCCACACGGGATCAGAGAGCATTGCTGAATAATGAAATAAGGAAATACAGTAATAATGCTAAAATAAGGAAGTCAAATATCAGTCTGTGCCCATTGAGCTGCCCCAACCGCTCAGAGGGGCTCGAGGGATGCAGGTCCTGCCCCTGCTTCTCTCTGGGGCCACTCCAGAGCTTGTCCATAAATCAGCAGAAAACTCCTGCTGTTCCTCTGCCCAGGCAGGACCCCGAACCCACACCCCAGAACAACCACAGCCCCCCGGAGAAAGGGCACGGCCCTCCCTTCCAACACGGCCCAGCCAAACAAACCGCACAGGGGGTGGCAAGGAAAACGCTCAGAGGACAAAAGGACGGAGTCAGGATTAAACCCAGTCCCTTGATCCCCGGCCAAATGGCCGACCCATAAGCCCACGCAACTTCCAGAGCCAATTTAAAATCCTGAGTGTGGTATACTTTAGGTTATAAAATCATATTTAGACACACATTTTGAAGTGTTCTTTGCTCTGCTGGTGGCTAAAAACAATTCCTTTGTCATCAAATCTTGCTTCAGCAAGCTGACGTGACGTTTTTAACTCAGGAAATAAGATAATTATGGTTCAAGGTAAACAACTACAACTGTGCATCATAAACAGTTTCTAATTTTAAGCCCGAGTCCTTCTAATGCCATCCATATTTTAAAGACAGTTTCCTTACAAATGGTTTAGGTTGTCTGAGCAGCTTGTGACAGAGCCTGTGCTAATGAGCAGCAGCAGAAGCAGCACATCCAAGGAAAACAGAGGCTGGTGGAGCAGGTGAGCTCCTGTGTCAACATCATGGGATGGTTTGGGTTGGAAGGGACCTCAGAGCCCATCCCGTGCCACTCCCTGCCATGGCAGGGACACCTTCCACTGTCCCAGATTGTGCCAACCCCATCCAGCCTGCCCTTGGATGCTTCCAAGGATCCAGGGGCAGCCACAGCTTCTCTGGGCACCTGTGCCAGGGCCTGCCCACCCTCACAGCCAAAAATTTACTCCTAATATCTAATCTGAATCTTTCCTTCTTTCAGTTTGAAGCCAGTCCTCCCTGTTCTGCCACTCCAGGCCCTTGTCCAAACTCCCTCTCCAGCTCTCCTGGAGCCCCTTTAGCACTGGAAGGGGTTCTAAGGTCTGCCCAGAACCTTCTCTTCTCCAGGCTGAACAAGCCCAGCTCTCCCAGCCTGTCAAGGTAAGCCAAACATCAAAGGAGGAAAATACACTCTGAATCTTAAATAGCTGGAGAGGCAAAAGCTGCATGTCTTGGAACACGGAGAAAACAAAGCGCTGAGAGCGGAGCTACACACGCTTACGCAACCCTCGCTGCAAGTCATCCTGGATCCCAGACCTCAAACGCCCCACTGGCACAAACAGCAGCAATTCAAGTTGTAACTCGTGAAGAGAATCAGCCACTGAGCTGTTCAACACCAGGCAGAAATGGCAGCTCCAGCCCCTCAGCGCTGTGTTTAAAGCGGCCCTTGCGCTACTGCCGCCCTAAAATATTCCCAAAGTTCCCTGGGAAGAAAGGCTGGCAGGAAAGAGCAGCATCCCAGCTGAGCCTGCAGCCAGGAAGGCTGGAGCACATGGTGTGAGCGTGGCTGGAGCTCCGGGGAGGGCACGAGCTGTGTCTGCCTTGGGGATGAATCACTGCGCTCAGAGGTACCAATGACTCCAGGAGTGCTCTGAGGTGTTAGCCTGGCAGGCTCTCATTCCTCCTCATCCCAGGAAAACGTGCTAAATTACAGCCAAAGGAGCCCAGCTGAATGGGGGACACACAGCATTCTTACAGAGCTGTGCTGGAAGAGCCAGGAGTGGTCAGGAGCATCCCAGAAGGCAGCGGTGGGAACGCTCCTGTGGGACGCAGAGCATTCACGTGGTGGAGCCAGCGCAGCCTGGGAGAGCTCGCTCCTCCAAAACTTTTCCTCACTAAACAATTCCAAAGCACCCCACCCCGCTGCTGCTATTGTTGTCAGAGAGGGAATTCCAACCAGAACAATGATTTCCACGACATTTTTCCATTGGAAGGAGAAAACTGGTAACGCTGCATGGCAAAAATAAAATTTCCACAGCAGCTCATCCAGTACCACACATCTCCTTCCTAAAGGGAACAGATTAACGTGCCTGCAGTCTGCTGTGCAGCATGGATGTATTTTTAGCTCCAAGGATCCGAAGGCAGCGATGTGGTGGAAGCCTCCCAGGCTGGAGTTAGCCATGGGAGGTTCATCTCTCCGCACCCTGGAGAGGGCAGCTCATTAAGAGGCTGCTCAGAGCAGAAGGAAACAATTCACCCATTCCCTGAAGAAATCCCTCTTCCCACGACTGCACACAAGGCAGCTCCTCTAAACTCCCCACCCCCCCCACAGCTCATCCCAATCTGCACCATTTTTGGGGAACAGCAGGGCATTAAAAGAGCTCTTTGCTCCCAGATCTTTGGCACAATTAACAGAGATAAATGCAAAGCCGTGCTCACAGCACAACATGGCATGGATGAGGGGCTCAAAGTCAACCCAGATGTCCACAAGAGTGAAAGGAGCAGAACAGTTTGGCTTTGTAACGTTTTATCTGCAACTAACACTTTTCTATGAGTACTGGTAAAGCAGCATTAGCTGCTGTCTGAACCCAAGTGAGTGAACCTGAAAAATATCACGGAATGGTTTGGGTTGGAAGGGATCTTAAAGCTCACCCAGTTTCACCCCCTGCTATGGGCAGGGACTCCTTTCACTATCCCAGGTTGTTCCAAGCCCTGTCCAGCTAGGCCTTGGGCACTTCCAGGAATCCAGGGGCAGCCACAGCTTCTCTGGGAACCTGTGCCAGGATCTCCTCATCCTCCCAGGGAAGGATTTCTCCCTGATATCCCATCTGTCCCTGCCCTCTGACAGCGTGAAGCCATCCCCTTGTCCTGACACTCCAATTCCTGATGAAGAGTATCCTCAAAGTGAAGCTTCCAAGGCAGCCAAACACCTCCATGGCCACCAAAGCCTCTCTGCTCTCCTGGCTACCATGAGCCAATGTTTAACCCAATTATCAGGTGCAGGAGTCCACTCCCAGGTCACAAAAGGTGACTTAGCCACATTAGCACCTACAACAGTGCCATTCATCACCAACCCTTCAGGGACACACCTTTGGGAAAAACACCTGGCAGGTGTGCAGGGATCACAGCCTCAGATCCGGGAGTCCAAAAAATGGAATAAAATGTAAGCAAGACTATGAATTAGAGAGTAATCGATAATTAGAGAGTTTACTATTTCCTAAATTGACACATATTCTGACTGTCCCATCCAAGAGCTCAGAGATGGCACTGCCTGGATGCAGATGGCCTCAGCTACCCACCTGCAGAGGAGCATTTGGGAATCCCAAATGTGTCACTGGAGAACACAAATGCTCAATTCTGAGTATTCATGGGACAACAGACAGAAAAGAGAGCAAAAATAAAGGAAAAGTGCAAAAAGTCTATGCAAGACCTAAAAGTCCTGAGTAGAGCCAAGGCATTTTTCAGACTATTATTAAATTAGATTGGCCTCAGACTGTGAACCACAGTGAAAGACACAGAAATGCAGAGGGGACCTGGGTAACCTCTACAACCAAGGCTCCTCCACACCCACAGCACGCACCCAATTGAGCTTACACACCTCAAAAACCAGCTCGTTTGTAACACTCACAGCATCCACCAAAGGCAGAGCTACTAAAATCTGCTGTGTAGGTCTAGGAAAATAAAGCTTTGCTCCAGCCCTGCCTCCCCTCCTGAGCCCTTCCTCCTCCAAACGCCTGAAATAGGATGTTACGCTACTTGTTTATACGCCATTACAGAAAAACATGCTGGGTTTCTTCATCCTGCGTTACAGAACAAAATGTTACCCAATTCCTCCTGTAAAGAACCAAGAAATAACTGTGAGACCATATGCATGGGGAAGCATCCACGTGCTGGAGTAATCCGGCCTTACGTAACCGGCCATGGGCGTCTGACCACAACCAGCAGCAGAGGAAGGGCCAAACCAACTTCCCTTTAAAACCCACCCAGAAATTCATTTTGAGGGGTCTGATTCAGGAGACAAATGAAACTCATGTCTCTAAGTTACAATTTGAGGTTTCTGCCATCGAAGTACCCAGAGCAAAGAATCCTGGGGTTGATGTTCTCTCCTTGAGCTCATCCCTGCATTAACCAAAAATGAATCATTTGTTAATTGGTGAGTTCATTTAGAACACATGGCACCATGATTCTTATCTCAGTAGTTAGAAGGCAGCTCCTTCCAAGGATCCAACAAGCCACAGACAAAAAGGCAGAGATCAGCATCCTGAAACATCAGGAATCTGAGCGCTGATAATCCTGGAGATCTCAGAGTCGTTTAGTTTGGAAAAGCCTCTGAGGTCATCAAGCCCAGCACTGCCAATGCCATCACTAAACCAAGGGTCACATCTACACGTTTTCTAGCACCTCCAGAGCGAGGGGGTTCCCCCTGGAGCTTCTTCTTCTCCAGGCTGATCTCCCCAAGCTCCCTCAGTCCCTCCTGGTGCTCCAGACCCTGCCCCACATCCCTTCCCTTCTCCGGGCAAGCTGCGTGGGCTCAGCTCACACAGACACGGACAAGGCAGCCAAAACCAAGAGGTGCAAAACAGACCCAAAATCCACAGGTAATGAATTTAGTAAAATCCATCTCTGCCCCCTTTCTACTTGCTGGCAGCCAAAAGGAAACACAAAAGCACAGACACATTATTATGAAAAGCAAGTCAACTTCTTGTGCGGGGATAAGGATAACAAATGTTTCGCTGCTCTGTTTCAAACCTTAAACTGAATCCAGGAAAGAATATTACCAGTTAAGCCATTATAGCAAATGAAATGAAAATTGAAAATCAAGTCTAACCAACATTAAATTTAAATAAATATATCTCAATTCCAGGATCATAATACATAGTTCTTATGACAAAAAAAAAACTTCTGGAGAAAAGAAAAACACCCTTGGTAACTCTGAATATTAAGCTATGGTACCACAGGCATCTCGCAGTTTATCTAAATAAAGCGTCTCCTGCAAAGAGCCCTGGTTCCTCCAGTGCAGGCTGCAGTGTGATTAACAGAGGTCCATTAGAGAGGCAATCCATAACCTGGCTCCTGTGAGGAGTCCCTGCCACATCCGTCTGAGTTTCCATGGCAACCAGGCAGGAAAATATAAAGCAAATTACAGTTAAATGAAAATTATTCTCCATGACAATATATGTTAATGCGGGAACATTTGCAAGGCCATTCCAGATAAAATGTTTACATTCACACATGTGTCTAGAAAAATAAATAAAAGGCAGCTGGAGCAGCTAATGGATCACCCAAAGGGAAGGATCAGAGTCTTTTTCTGCCCCCCCTAAGTTTTAGTCTGTTCATAAGAATATAATTCTTCAAGCTGAGAGAATGGGAAATGACCCACCTCACCCAAGGTATTTGCCCACTTCCAAGCAGAAACACACTTTAAAGAACAGGTTTTCAGAAGATCTAAAATACACATTTCTGAATGTTATAAACCTTTATTTTTCCTGGCTGCAAACAAAGATCACATTTATGCCTCCCCATCCCAGCAGAAAATGGTTGAAACGAGAGGTTAAGTTTATATTTAGAGAGATCTGACTGAAACTGGAATAGTGACTTATTTTAATCAGCTATAACTTACTGAGAACTGAAAGGTGTTTTATACCACAGAATTTGGGGTGGCTCTCCACAGCTGGGAGAATTTTATACCCCACCAGGGCTTAAAGACAGCACAGGCCACTGAAATACTTTTAGAAAAGCCCACAACTGAGGCTGTAAAAGCTGATCATACTCTCCCACCATCACCACTTAGCCTGAATAGTCCTTTTTTAGGGAATGTATCTCAGTTTAGGGAATACATCTTCTGGAGCATGAGGGAAGTTAATTGGAATGAGGCTCGTCAAGATGCAGCCACTTCGTTATTTTTTTAACTCCCTTGGCTTGTACCCCAAAGAAAAGCCCAGAGAAAGGAAGGAGGTTATAAACTGACTCACAGTCTCTGCCACGTTTTCAGAAGGGTCTAAAATACTGCCCTGGAAAACAGCCCCCCCTCAGCCGCCTTCCACGGCCACCCTGCCAAGTTCCTTTCCCATGGAAATGCTCTGCCTGTTCTGCGAGTAACACAGGTGCAGGTTTCTTAGGAAGCCCCAGAAAGAGCACAAGGCACTTTTTGAAGGCGTTTGGGAGAGCTGGGAGCACAGAGCAGGGCATTCACTGAGCTGGCACATCTGAGCTCGCTCCGTGCACGCTCCCACTGACCTCTGCATCTGCCTCCTGCCTCTGCCTACGGAACAATGCTTGGATCATGAGGATCGTAACTTTTTATGACAGTGGGAAAACTGCAATCTTCTCCACGAGTTCACTCCACCCTGCACATAAAACTGCTCATAGGTTCAACCATAAAGCAAACTCCCTCCTTTGAAGTTCCACTCGGAGCCCTGTGCACGTTGTAAAGCCGAGCTGGAAGAACGCAGCGCATTAAGGTTTTACATAACCACCCTCGTGGAAAGCATCGCTCCCGAATCAGCCACAGCCACTGCTGACAAAAGCAAGTCAGGTCAGAGAATATCTGGGTAACAAAACTCCTCACAGGTGAGCTCAGGTTACCCACAAACACCAAAGTCACACACCACCCAATGTATTCCAGCCCCGCTCCAGTTTCCCCGAGGATCAGCTTCCTGCCGAGCCTCGGTGCTCCCATCATCACTTCAGCTCCACGGCCCCCTCCACCTTTCCCTCCTTAGGATATGCAGGCAGAGGAGGGTTGGAAGCTCTGGAGACCATCCAGTGCCACCCCCTGCCAAGGCACAGTCACCTGGAGCAGGTGACACATCCATGGCTTTGGAATGGTTCCAGAGGGGGAGACCCCACACCCTCCCTGGGTGGGAGCTCTGCCACCCTCCATGGAAAGTTCTTCCTCATGTTGAGATGGAACTTCTTGTGCTTTAGTTTATGTATCTCCATACAATGCTCAGAATGTGACTATAAACAGCCTAAAAAACAAAACCTAACCCCTGCCAATGGAACCCCAGCAGCAGTTGCTAGGATCCTCTGCAAACCTCACTAATTGCTGGGATTGGGTTTCCAGGGAAGCTCCTTGCTGCAGCAGTGGAGGGGCTGAATGCTGTTTTCACAAAAGAACTTGTAAAACCCCAGGCTGCATGTCTGCAACAGCCAGGATTTATATTCCAAGCACAAATCAGATTATGCTGCACACACCGTGCTCCCAGGGCTCCGAGCAGGTGGATCCCACCAGGATGAGCAGCCTTCCTGGACGCCCAGGCTCCAGGACCAGGTTCCCTGCTCTCCCTGATGGGCTCCACATCCCTTTGAGGACACCTGACTGTGTCAGATGCCTGTTAGAAAAGTCATTTTCTCTGTAAACACAAGCAAATGCATGCTAACATGGAGTGAGATTCCAGGGAAAACCAGGCAGCCTGCAGCTTTCCTGCAGGGAAAAGGGCAGAGATTCAGGGACACCAGGCTGCTGGGCAGCACTCCCACTACCAGTAACCTCATGGGAGAGAGCCCCACTCACAAATACAGGATAAATCCACAAAAGAGAGACTCCAAGAGCAGATCCAAGCAAGGACAGCAAGGCAGATGAGGGAGAGGGAAGGAGCTGCTCTCTGTGAGTACAGGGCACAGCACCCCAAACATCCCTGCCAGCATTCCCCACGTCCCAGGAGCCTTCACCTCAACACACCCACAAAGCTTCACTCCCCTCCCAAGCACTTCCCCCCCACCAGGCAAAAACAAGGTCCAGCTCTCCCAAGGGAGACGCAGGAACAACTCAGAGAAGGAGAAAGGCAGGAACAGACGGGAGGGGACCTCAAAAAGCAGACAGGCTAAAATTAGAGACAAGAATCTTGGAAGGGGAGGACCAAGGCAAGAGTAGAACCTCCATCAGATGGGGCTCCTGGGAAAGGGGAGGGATGGACAGGAGGGAGAAGAAACTTTCCTGGTGGGTGAAGCAGGGGAAGCTCGCAGACAGAACACACTGCAGGAGGAAATTAAATGCAGCATTTTAAGACTACAGCCTCCAGCTCCCCAGCCAAGGAGCTCTACTCAGCACACCAGGAAAGAGCCATGAACTGACTTCTTGTCTGATCCCTTCCCCCCTGGACTAACTCCGAGGAACTTGTCTCTCACCACAGAACCAGTTTAACACCCCAGTGCCAGTGCTGATCACAGGGGAAGAGAACTGAATTCACCGTGGAGCAGCTGAGTAACACAGGGCACCTCTGATCTCCTGGGAGAGCCAGAAACCTTCCAGGCTGCTGGGAAAATGAGGAACAGAGAGCCCAGAGCCAGGAGAGCTACCACGCAGGACCCCAGCATGTGCCAGGACAGGCCACGGTGAGGAGGGAAACCAGAGCAGCCACCAGCCAGCCTAATTCCCAAACCCAGCAAATTCCCCATATGTGGCGACAAGAAACCACACGAATAAAAAAGATCAACATTCAAGGAGAACAGGTTTTCATCTTCAAACCCGTGCACTCGACCCTTGGGCTGCTGAGAAAGGTGAAGTTTCACACACTAAATCCCTGAACTCGCTTGTTACAGCCCAGCTTGGATAAATGGATCTGCCTGTGCCGAGCTGCAAGATGAAACCACGGAGACAGCTCGGGGTGGGCAGCGGCCAAGCGCTGTAACCGGAGCGCCCGGTGGTATTTAAACCCCCAGAGCACAGGCAGGAGCAGGATGTTTGTGTCCCCCCCACACACACCCCTTCCCCGCATTACCTACATCTCTTCCCAGCATAGCCACGGCTAATCTCATCCATCCAAAGATATATGGATATATTTATAGACAGGCTTACATCTCCAGCACATCCAAGGCCTGACGCAACCGCGGAGCGCCGGTCGGTGCTGTTACCACAACGCTGACATTTCACAATCTGCCACAGCCATCCTCCTGCAGAACGTGGAAAACACCAGCCCCGGAGTGTAAAGTCTATCCCAAAGTGCTTTCCATGGGATACAGTCACTGCCACAGTCAGCAGGATCTCAGCCCCGCCACCTCCTCCCTGGAGCAGCTATCAGGAGACCATTCCCAAAGGGGAACTTCTTGGAACTTTATCTTGGCTCCTCCTGGACCTAACCAGCCTGCAGAAACCCAGCCACTTACCAGTCATTTGGAGCTCCTGGTACAACTTGTTTACACAGCACAGGTCACAGGATCGGCTGGAAGGTGTAAGCAGGATATAGTTTTTATGGCTCTGAACTCCTGCCCAGATAAGCCGATAAGGCCCTGGCTGGGGGCGGAGAGCACTTTCATGTGTGCATGATTTGAAAGGAAGAGGCACCATGAACTGCAGCTAAGCAGTTGGTGCTTAATAATGAAGCTTCCATTCACCTCTAAAGCTATTTAATGCCTATTTTTTTTTTTTTTGGAGTTCCTAATTACACATCCTTTCATTTCACATCCCGATATTGAGGGCAGCGCCGTATTTCCAAGCCCAGCCTCTGGCTGCCGAGCCTTCAGGGACACACTGCCTTCGGATTGTGGTGAATTTTTTAGAGGGTAACATCTCCCTTCATGACTCTCTGATTCTTCCCCATGCCTGTGACACAGTTTTAGCAGCTTTATGCTATTCTAAAGGTAAATTATTCTAGACCTTTTCTATCCTGCAAAGCTGTCAGTCTCTCAGAAATAATTACAGAGCCAGCTCCCTCCAGCCTTTGCTTCCCAAGCCTGGAACCAGCCCATCGTGACACCCTGCGAACATTCACATCCTCAGTGAGGACCCAAAGCACATCACCCAAACAAGGATCACCTTAACATTCCTCTCACAGCAAATCCAACACAGCACAAGAGGAAAGGACGTGCCTTCTCCCTGGAAAAACACCCATCCCCTCACACACAGCTGCTTTTACACATACTACAAAGTTTTCTACCCTTTCCATTCTCCGAGTCCAGAAATTTCATTACATGGCACTTCAGCCACATACAAACCCAGCACCAGCACAGACACACTCGCACCTAACAGCAAAATAAATATTTCAGTGTTTCCACAAGATATCCAGTGTTGCAACCCTTGGTTTCCGAATCCAAACGCAACATACAATCAATACCCTGCTCCTGCCACTGCAGTAATTCACAGCAGAAGGTTTATTTTAAAAACGCTCATCGGATAAGTTTGGTTTTCTTCGAGACAGGGGAAGAAAGGCTGCCTCCAGATTTGGAGAGGATAAATAATTCAATGCCTGGATGCCAAGGGCAGTGTGCACACATCCATATGGCAGGGACAATGCAGACAGTAATATATGCTGCACATCACCACCCTGACAGTGCCTTCAACCCTGACCTAGAAAAAAACATCACTTTCTTCTGACTCCAGCAGCCAATTCCCTCCCCGGCGCTGCCACCCGCCCGCCGTGGGGTTACCGTGAGGAAGTGTCTCCCAATCCCTGGGCCTTCCCAGGCTGCAAATCCAGCCTCTGCTCACAACAGCCACACGGCAACGAGCCGCGCGCCTTACCCGCGCGGCCAACTCCGGAAAACGGGAGGGAGAGCGAGGAGAGCGAGGATTCAGCTGTGCTCTTTGGGAGCTCACACTTTCCCAGCCAACGCTGAGAGGGGCAGGAAAAGCCAGGATGGTTTCTCAGACGTGAGGTCTGGCCAGACGCCGGCAGGGCCCCAAGGGAGGAGGAGCAGAGGGAGCGGGGAGGCTGCTCCCGCCAGAGCCGGCACCCACCGGGGCTGCTGAGCACGGGGCTCCCGTGGGAGCTCCAGGGACAGGGGACCCCACGGATCACCCTGGATAGACACATGACCACGGAGATCCCACTGGGTGTACACACAACCATGCTGGATGGACACAGGACCAAACAGACCTTGTTGGACAAAGGACCACAAAGACCCCACTAGATAGACACAGAACCAAACCCATCACATTGGATGGACACAGGACCACAAAGGTCCCACTGGATGGGGACAAGACCACCTAGGTCACGTAGGATGGACACAAGATCATTTAAATCATGTTGGATGGGCACAGGACCATGTAGATCCCATGGGATGGACACACAAGACCACCTCTTCCCCCATGGAAGAGGGAAAGGGCTGCTCACCAGAGAAACCATCCCTCCTATCCTCCACAGCCCTCACGGACATCAAGCCCACAGCCACACTTCATTTCACACTCCCAAAATTAACCATCACACATCACCCTGCCCCACTGTCCTACTTTGATGATTTGATAATTTCACTATATCCTACAACTTAAAACATTAGAACCAAGACAAAGAATTCTGGAGCCCAAAATACCTGATATAATTAATTGCACCTTCTAACATGATTATTTCCTTTCCTGACCCCAATTATTCCTTCAGTTTATTAGAGAGAACCCAAATACAGAGCAACATTAACACCCCAAAGAGTCACATAAATAGAAAAAGAGTCTGAGGGCACCATTACAAACAGACTTAATGGAACTCCAAGATTGGAAATGGATCTTGAAAGCTGTCAGATCAAAGCAAGATCTTTCTCGTGTAAGGACTGCATTACCCTCAGAGCCACAGAGCTAATACCATCTATAAAAATATTTTGCTCAAATAAGTGAAGAACAGCAGCGTTTCATCTGTCAAAAGGTGCGAGGCTTTTATGGGATTAGCCATTCCACATGCAGCATAAAAATTAGAGCAGATTTTTAAAAGCCCCCAGCTCAGCTGACAGAGACTCCACAGCCCGATGTGCACCCTCTTTCTTCACATGCGCTCCACACCGAGCAGATTTTTCACTGTTATTAGCATTTAAGCTTCTTTTTACTTTTTTTTTCCCCATACTCTCGTAGAAGATTACAAATTGGCATCACCCATAAGCAGCCTCAGCTGAAGCACCGCCACCCAGACTCAGAGAAATTAAGATTTTTAAATACCCAACAGTCGCCTGAGAAAAACACACCAGAAAACACCAGTTCTCACAGAGGAAAGCTTAAAAAGTGGAGTAGAATGTGCTCAAAACCAGCCTCCAGACCACGGGCGCTGACAGCTTCCCACCCCCCTTCCCAGCAGGATTCCAAAGGCAGCGTTTTGCCCAGATTTTAAGGCTGCACAAACCTGCTTAGGACGCTTGTGATTTCAAATAATTGCCTACACAAGCTTTCCCTTAACATTGATGGGAGTATTTTTTATGGCCGTGCATCGGTGGCACACAAATTACGTAACACTTGGCTGAGAACCTTCCAAAAAAGCAGCTCTGTGCCGCTAATCCCTCACGCAGGAAGGAGGAAAATATTTAAAAGCTGCATACAAATCATTCCTGTGAGTGTCGTGCAGACTGGTTTAAATTAGATGGGGTAAAAATATATGTGAGCTGATCACGAAACACTGGAATCTTTGCTATGGAGACACCGGTTCCTCTCTGCAGCCTTTTACAACCGAAATACAGGGAATTCTCCCCGGCGATGGAGGGAGCACACAAGCACCTTTACTAGAGCTCATCAAGGAAATACGAGGAGAATAACAACCCCCATGTAAATATTTTCCAGTATTATTTGCTTTGCTGTACTGAAAAGCAGCAGTACCTGCCACTACTTGCTCTGGGTCTACCACCATTAAATCTTAATACCCAGGAGGAATTTCAATCCGTAAGGCAACTGCTGAGCCTGAAATTCAGGTACAGGGCAGGAAGAGGGGCAGACCTCCTCAGAAAGCCGTCACTCCATAATTTTACAAAATGTAATTAACCAGCTCCAGCCCTGTGCCTTTCCTTCCCTCGGAGAAGGATTTCTTCACCGAGTAATTAGCCTGTCCCAGTTAAGACTCAAGTCACCACACAACATATTTTCCCCAAAACAAAGCCACATGCGCTATTTTAAAAAAATCTTGCCATTTCCTCACAGCCACTTAAATCTCTTCCCAGCTTTTGGCTTAGTCACTGCCTGGATCTAAAACTCACTGAAACCAACCGACCACTGTGGGAGCCACTAAAACCCTGGGTTTATTCCCACACTGGAGACACTTCATCATTCCAGAGCACTGCCTCCTTTTAATGTATAGAAAAGCTGGAGGTAAGGAGGAAAAAAAAACCCTCTTAGTACTTCAAACACATGTCCAAAAGCCACAACATAAAGACAAAGAGGACAGATTAAACGCTGTAAAGACACACTCGTCAGGAACCTTCCTTTGAAGTATCTGCAGGAAACACTGTCATCACACAGCCATGTTACAATTACACAGTTAAAATAATCAGCACCAGTTGTAAGCAGCCCATCTGGTTCCCTGGAAAGGGAACACTGCTGGTACAGTATTGATTAACACGACGAGTCTCACTGACCCCAGAGAAATGCATTTGTCTGCTCTGCTGAGCAGCGGAAGAACGCGGCACGACACCACGCCACGCTCCGCTTTGTTCACGAGCGTTTGGGGGGACTGAGTCCACTAAAACACGAGTGGAAAATAAAATAATCTTATCAGGTTGCCTACCACACACGAAGGAAGAAATTAAGACGAAGGGGTTTTGCTCTGGGGCTTTTTCTAAAGATTTCCTCCCCCATCCAAACCCAACCCTCAAACTGGACAATCTGCAGGTTTAAGTCTGAGAAAATGCTGTTGCAACATCATAAAAACAAAAAGCTGCCAATGGGGAAAAAAAAAAAATCAGCTCATTCTGAGCCCTGCTTTTTTATGAAATGGAGACACAGACAAGAGACAAGAGTTCATTCCTAAAAGCAGAAGCAGAACTGAACAGCAAAACCAAGTGTGGAACACGAAACGCAACATCTCCAGCTTCCAGCCAGTGCCGACATGGCCGGGGCTCCTCGGTCACTATTTACAACAGGAATGAGGCAAAAAAGCCTGGGGAACCGAGGGCTCGCCGTGCTCCAAGCCCAGCGTGTTGTTTGCTGCGAGTTTGGCAAAGCAAGCCCTCGCACTGAGTCAGACAGCCCGGGGTGCCACAAGCCCCGGCCGGCCCGGACGGGCTCCCGGCACAGCCCCACGATGAGCCCCGGCAGGTCGGATCCCTGCCGCAGCACCGGCGAGTTCTCCTGCGTGGAAAGCGCTGAGCTCCACAAACCCCCCCGAGGCAGGAACCGAGGCCTGGAGCGGCTGACACGGAGCCCCAGAGCCCTCGGAGCCAGGCCCGGCCGTGGCCAGCGCTTCCCAGCCAGAGAAAACAGGTCACGGAGCTCTGCGAGCGAACGCCGTGCCCACAGCCTCCCCGCCGAGGCTCCACATCACCTTCCAAACCCCTCCAAAGCCATCTCCGACTACTCCAACCTGGGATCTGCCAGGAAATCCAGCCTGTGGAAACGCCAACTTTTCCCGTTTTTAAGCTAATCAAGTTAAATACTGAGCTCCTGGTAGGGCACGCACAAAGAATGTATCGATGCCGTTGGGAAACATGTGAGAGTTAATCTCCTTTTCCCTCTCCATGACTCCGTGGAGTGGTTTTCCCCCCACAGAAAAAGGAAATAATTGGAGTCATTATATAAAAATGTTCCATTTTATGAACAAAACAAAGAAAGGAGAAACTCCAAGTTCCTTAAATTTATATATATTTCAGGAAAGCACACAACCACTACAAGGCAGTACAGATGTTTCCACCTAAAGATCTTTGCCTACAGAGAGGGTAAAAATGGTGTGTATACCCCATTTCAGAAGCCATCTCAGCAGGGAATTTTGCTTCAAGAGCTGCCTGGAATTCACTCTCTGCCTATAGAGCCATGTCCCCAGTGGTGAGAGAGCACTTTGTGTACAAAACCAGGAGGGGGGAGGAACCCTTTCCTGCAACTGGATATCAAAACAGATCCCCAAGCCCGGAGCAGAAGCCAAGCCGTAAACACACGGCCCCTGTGCCTCAATGAAGAGCCCGTTCTGAGCCGCACACCCCGGACAGCTGCTCCCTCTGGGAAAGGGCAGAGGGCACCGAGGGCTCGGCTCATCCCGGCTCCCTCCGAGGTCATTTGCCTTTCTAAACATGAATCCATCCCCGGCCTGGGGGAGGCTCGTCCTGGGCTGCAGCTGTTTGGGCTTGGGAGGCTTTTTCTTTCCTCCCCCCCCCCTTCCTTTCTGCTAAGGGGCAAAGGTGTCGAGCAGC
The DNA here is from genome assembly GCF_030490865.1 of Poecile atricapillus. NCBI lineage: Eukaryota > Metazoa > Chordata > Aves > Passeriformes > Paridae > Poecile > Poecile atricapillus. The sequence goes on from NC_081258.1 coordinate 20,735,378, forward strand.
CCCTCCCCGGCACACAAAGGCTCCTCGGAGGACAGAAACACGGAGCGATTTAAAGATTAAACTGAGAAATAAATAAAAGCCGCTGGGCTGGGGCCGGCTGGGCTCGGTGCGGCCCCGGCCCTGCGCACACACACGCAGGGCTAACGCCTACCCGGGGATGATGAAATGGGAAACGGAAATTACCATTTCAGACAACTTTTGGTATTGTTCCTCCCAGCGCAGAGCTCACCCCAAAACGCAATTCCCCCCCACTTCCCCGCACCCCTGCGAAAAAAACATCCCCACCCCAAAAATCGGGCTCTGGAGAGCGGAAGGGGGGGACCTGGGCTGCGGGCTCGACAACGGAGCTCCGAGTTCCTCCCACGGCTCCCCACGAGCCTGCGCACCCCAAAACACCGAGCAGCCCCGGGCTCTCTCTCTGCGGCCCTCCAAACCACCACCCCCAAGCCATCCTCCCTCTCTCGGCAGCCCCTTCCCACCCCCTGCCCCCTCCGGGTGCCCCCCGGCAGCCCCCAAACAGCCCCAAACCTCCTCCGCCGCCCCCCCAAAAACCCAACATCCTCTTCCCACCCGCGCTGCGGCGCTTTCTCCCCTCCAGCCGACCCCGCACCGCTCCCACCCCGCACCGGGTCCCCCCTCCTGCCGCTACCGGTGGCCCCCTCGACCCCCCACCCCATCCCGGTGCCCCCCCTTCGACCTCGGCCCCCCAGCTCCGGGTGCCTCTCCCGGTGTCCCCCCAGGCCGCGCAGCCCCTCTCCGGGACCCCCTCTGCTCTCCGCCCCGTGTCTCCAGCGCCCCGGTGCCCCCCCCCGAGCCACCCGCCCGTCGCCCCCCGGCGCTTACCGGCGCTCGGCGCTCAGCGGGCCAAGGGCAGCCCCGCGGCGGAGCGAGGCCTGCGGCTCGGCCGGCCCCGCCGCATAGAGGGGGGGCTGCGGGGGGGTTTCGGGGCGGTTTTGGGGGGTCCGGGGGTCCCGGGGTCCGGCCCTAGCGCGGGGGGCGCGCGCCGTGGCGGCTCCGGGCCGCGCGCTCCATCCCCCGCGCGCCGCTGAGACGGCGCCGCTCATTGGCCCGATGAGACGGAGCCGCTCATTGGCGGACGCGGCGGCCCGGGGTGGGGGGGAGGAGCCGTAACACCCCCCCCACCCCGGCGGCACGCGGGGGGTGACGGGAGCGCGGCGGCGCGCGACGTGTCCCGGCGGCGCCACCGCCCATTGGCTGCGCGCGCCGGGCGGCGCTTCCGGGGCGGGGCCAGCAGGGGGCGGGAGGGGCCGCGAGCTGCACCGGAACCGGGAACGAGACCGGAACCGGCACCGGAACCGGCTCCGCAGGGACGTGCGGGCCGTGCCGTGCCGAGCTCCGGGACCGGAACTAGGATCGGGACCGAGATAGGCCCCCCCAAGGACGTGCGGGCTGAGCTAAGCCTCGGTACCGGGTCCGCCGCGCTGCCTCGGCTTTGCGGGATCACCGGAACGGGCACTCCCCGGTTGGCGGTGCTCACGGGGCGGTGCTCCGGTGTTGGGGGTGCTGGGGAAGCTCTGCCTTCATCACCCTCATTAAGCTCCCGGGGCCGGGCGTGCCCTGGCGCTCCGAAGCGGCGGCGGTGGAAGTCGCTGCCCGGCAGGACCGTGAGGGTGACACGGGTGCCCTGGACGGGGCAGTGGCTGCTCCACCAGCCCAGGGGGATCCCCTGGAGAGCACAGGGACAGGGACATGCTGGGATGGCCGCTCGCTCCTGACCACGCCAGGTTTTGGGCCTGTTTTCTCTGATCCTTTCAACACACAACACGAAAATGCTTTTATTCAGTTTTTATGTGCAGGGTGCCTCCTCAAAAAGCGTTTTAAACATCTCCCAAACAGGTCATTCCTCCTGGATCGTGTCACTCATTCCTTCATTCTCCTGAAATGTTCAAGGAGTGACTGGACTGGACGTGGCACTGCTCCGGTCTGGTTGACAAGGTGGGGATTGATTACAGCCTGGGATCCACTGCTCACAGATGGAGATTGGGCAGGAATTGTTCCCTGGCAGGGTGGGCAGGCCCTGGCACAGGTGCCCAGAGTAGCTGTGGCTGCCCCTGGATCCCTGGCAGTGCCCGAGGCCAGGCTGGACGGTGCTTGGAGCACCCTGGAATAATGGAAGGTGTGAGAATGGATGAACTTTGAGGTTCATCCACCCAAACCATTCCGCTGTTTTGTGTGTCTGTATTTTGTACCACACATCTACTGCCCCAGCCCCTCTGTGTCACCAAGGCAGCCGAATTCCAGGGAGGAATCCTGTCCATGGAGCAGGTCCCAGCTCGGTGCCCCGGGGCCCTGGTGTGGGTGGCAGAGCTTCGTCACCACGTGTTGTTTTGGTTGCAGGGGCTGGGGAAGCCTGGAGGCAGCAGCTCTGCCTATGACCTCATCTGGAAAACTCCTGGTTTTTAACCCCCCTCTGCCAGGAGCAGGGCTCTAACTGAGATTTCTCTTTTTGGCATGTGCAGGGCCACCCAGGGTCACTCACTTGGCAGCCTGAGGGACAGTTCTCGTGTGCTGGGGGTGCCACAGCCCCCCAGGAAGAGGAATCCCAGTGCAGGGCTCAGCAGGAAGGAGTGGCTCAGGAGCGCGTGTCCGGCTCTGGTGTTAAATAACAGCAGGAGGGAGGTTTATTCTGAGCCTGTTAAGCTGGTCCTGTGCTCTACTTAGGCTTAGTCTTTTTATCTCTACCCATCTTCTTCCTCTGTAAGACCTACTAAACCAGTGAAAAGAAGGGGGTTGGCGGTTTTTTTTTTGCTTCCTTTCCATTAAGCTTCTTGTCACAGCTCCCTGCAAACGCTGCAGGTGAGTGTTGGCCTCTGAGCAGAGGAGAGAGGAAATAGGTGTTTTCATTTCCTAAATATAGTTGTTTGTAACTGCTTCCTTGACAACCTTGAATGTCATCCAGGTCAGAGATTCAGTGCTGGGGGAGGAAGTTAAACCCTTTCTGTGTCACCCTGACCTTTTTCTATTTGAACACAACAGCCTGGTGCAGGGAGGAACTTTCAAGTACTTAAAGAAGGGAAGCTGACAGCAGGAATGAGAGGATTATTTTCTTGGGGACTGTTCTGCTGTTTTCTGGGTGAGACTTGTGTGATGGGGATGTTTAACCTACCCTGCTTTGTTACCCTGGCCTGGCTTTTGCTCTTTAATTGCAATACTTAAGCAAAAACCAAAATAAATTACAGTCAATTGTTGAGCACCTTTATCCTTCGATAAAGGTTGTAAGCTCCTAAATCCTAAAATAAAACAAATACCCTGGTGCTGAGGAGGAAAGAGAACATTGTGTGAGGGCAGGGAAATTAGGCCACTTGGGGAATGTGCTTTCAGGCCTATTTCTGTCTGTCCCAGCGAGCTAAAAGGACACTGACTTTGGGGACAGAGCTCCTGACCCTCCACTCCCTGCTCTGGCACTGCTTCCTGGCTCACTCTGGAAATGGCACCTGTGTCAGCAACCTGTGGGTGACCAAACTCACCTCAACCCTTCAGCAGCTGTCCTGTGAGGGAAGGAACCATCATGCCAACCCTAAAGACAAAAATTCCTGGGCTGTGCTACTGTGGGTGCAGCTCCCTGCTGATTCAGCCCCTCACAGGATGGATGGATGGGAATCTATTTTTAATAGATGAAATAATTTATGGCTGGTACAGAGTGACCAGTCAGATGCCAACATCGCAGAGGCCAAGAGAGTAATAATTTAGAAGTACTTTGTTTAGAAAAAACCTTTACTTTAGGCTTGGCTCATGTTTTAATTAATGTCATCTATTAACATTTTGAAGAGAAATGGGTTTGGCAAACCAAGTAGCCATTTGGGAAGACAGTGAGGAGTACAGCTGCTGTACTGCAGCAGGAATCTTCCTAGCTCTGTACAGACTCAGTATTACTAAATAAAGCTACTTTCAAGCCATCCTTGTATTTCTTTGCTGTTGCTGTTGTTGTTAAGGACACTCCAACTTAAGCTGTTCCACCTGTGATACCATAAAGAAATAAAAGTGTGGGTTTTCACCTGCTTTACAGTGTGGTGGCTGGTTATAGCTCTACAGGATGTAATTAAGGCTAAATTCATGGAACAGCTCTCATATTCAAACCTGCATTGTTTTGAAGATCTAACTCCTTGGCACAGCTTGTTTGCCTCCAAATCTTTGTTTTGAAGGTTTAACTCCTTGGTGCAGCCCACTGTGCACCCAGCTGAGTCCCAGTGAAACACCAGGACTGGGATCAGGACAGGCACAGCCCACGGCCCAGGAGCTGATGTAGCTCCTGTGCCCCCACAGCAGCAGCATTTTTGGATCCCTCAAAGCTGGGAGCTGTTGTTGAGGTGGTTAAAGGCTCCCTGCAGGATTTACTTACACCTGTGTGAAGAGTGGTCCGTGGAGCTTTGTGCCTGGTGCATCCACAGAGGATGGATTCCGGGGGAAGTGCTCTCCTGCTGCTGGGTAAACACCTCGTATTGATGTTCCAGGTGTGAACTCATGACAGCCAGGCTCTAATTACTGTTTTTATCATTCCTAATGACAGGCTTTAGATTTCCAGGCTGCTTATGGATTTCAGGGGTGTGGAGTGACAGTTGCTCACTCGGAGCTTAGTGACCTCCTCTGGTCTGTGGGGAGGTGACTTCAGCCACCTCCCGCACGCAGATGGATTCCCAGGCCTCTCCAAGCTCCACTCACCCCAGCAGCTCTCTGGGGAGTGCACTCCTGCAGAGTAATCTGCTCTGAGTCACAAACAGCCATTTCCCTCCCCCTGCTCTGCCCCTTACCCTGTCACTCTCTGAGTGCTGCTCCCTCTTCCCCGTGTTAGCTTTTCCGGAGGTTTCTAAGCCCTGGCTGGCAGACAGAGCGGTGGCTGCTGTGGGGTGGCCGAGTCCCCATGATCCCCTGCCTCCAGCCATCTGTCACCTGCCTGTCTTACGCTCCCAGGGCTTTAGAGGTGACCCAAAGATAGATTTGTGCCCCAGTGCTGTGTCCCAGGCTGGCCCAGGGGCTGGGGAGGCTTTGTGCCCCAAGGAGGAGCAGTGTCGGTGCCATGCTATCCTCTGCCAAGGAACTGGAACTCACTGTGATGCCAGGCTGATCCTGGAGAGTGAATAGGTGTGATGGGTTTGGATTGGCTCATGGAAAAAGGCTGAGCAGCTCTTTCCTGGTGAGGAGTTTTACTGTGCTTGAGAGAAAACCATGTGGTCTTTTAAGCACATCCTTTGCTGCTGACCCTAAGGTTTTCCTGTGTTCTTGGCCGTGCTGTGCTGAAGGGGAGCATCTATCCCTTGACCTTGATTTGTCACCTGCAAAGTAATCAAAAAAAATCCCATCTGCTGCATGACAGAGATGCACAGCCCTGAGGGATGCAGGAAACTCTGGACCCTCGGAGCTGGGTGCTTTGCTGGAGCAAAGTCCTGCCTTAGCTGCTGGGGGCCGTTTTCATCCCGTAAAAAGTCTGAATTCACCTTCCAGCAGCTTCAGCTCTGCATTTAATCCTTTGATTCATTAATGAGAAGTCTGTGGATGGCACAGTGGCCACCTGATTCCAGATATCCATCTACCCCTCTAGCAAAGTGCTGTGTGGAAATGAGTCAGGGATAAGCTGGGGGGGCTGAGGAACTTCTGAGCCTCAGAGGGCAGGACTGTCTTACAGGGAGCATGGAAACAGGAGAGGTGAATTCTCAGACAGTGCAGAGCTGTGTTTCCCATGGAAACTGACTTCTCTTGGCCTGAAAAGAGCAAGATGTGGCTGCCAATGCTGCTTCCTGCTCCTAACCTGCTCAGGAGATAAACCAGGGATTTCAGCCTCCAATCCAGCACCTTTCCCCAGTAGTAAACAGACGTGGCATTACTGAGTGATGTCATGGCTGGAGCACATCCCAGCAAGGCCAAGCCTGGATCAGGTTATATCTGTCCTCTCAGAATATTGGCTTACTCCCAAAGGAGCATATTGCCAGTCCAAGGGCAGTGACTGAAGCCACCTTCCCCAAGGTCACCTCGGGCATGCACAGAGGGGACAGCCTGAGCTGCCCATGCAGGGCAGAACCTCCTGACTCTCCTTTCTGGCATCGCTTTGTATTGGCACCAGTGAGACAAAGACCCCCAGCGCTCCTTCATGGAGTCATAGAATGTTTGGGTGGAAAGGGACCTTAAAGCCCATCTTGTTCCACCTCCTGCCACAGGCAGGAACATCTTCCACTACCCCAGGTTGCTCCAAGCCCTGTCCAACCTGGCCTTGGACAATTCCAGGGATGGGGCAGCCACAGCTGCTCTGTCCAGCCTTCCTGGTGCTCTGTCATCTGGCTGCCTTTGAAGCACAGTGTGAAAAGAGGGATAGAAGTTGTGTCAGCTCCAGCTCTGTGATATGTCGGTAAATAACCAGTACTCCCAGTTCAGCACAGCTTGCTCACATCCAGGCCTGGATCTTCCAGCTGGGAGTCAGCACAGCCTCCCTGGGCTGCCACATCCCCTCCGAGTTCTGAACAGCCCTTACGAATTAACTGGAACCAATTTGTGCCTGTAAATTGAGCTGTTTGATCCCATCAGTGACACGAAGAGATTTCCAGGAGTGAGGGGACATTAAGGTGCCAGGGATGGGGCAGCCAGAGCTTCACTCAGCAATCTGTGCCAGGGCCTCCCCACTCTCAAAGTAAATATAAATTTCTATGTATTTTTTCACTCCCTTTCCCTCAGAACATAGTTCAGTCCCTCACTCCCATCGCAGACACAAAGGCTGTTTTCTACCAGAGCTCACTCCTACCTCAGGCTGTCAGAAGGGGAACCCTCCTCAGCAACAGCCGCACAGGGAGGGAGCTGATCTCTTTCCTCTCTGCCGAATCCAACACTGCAGAGGTTGTTACTTCTTTTCCCAGGCATTACAATTACATGGGATTAGGAAGGATAAAATCCCAGAGCCGGGCTGGTTGTGTGTTCACACCACCAGACTCCAGTATCGGGCCCCCTCCGTGGTGGCAGCAGCCTCTCTACTATCCTTGCAGGGACACTCTCGCCCCTCCCAGGCGTTTGTTCTTCTGCCTAAATAATTTGGGACCAGGCCAAGGCCGGGCTGGGCCCCGGCCAGGCTGGAGACCCCGGAGAAGGCCGGGCTGGTGGGGAACCGGCAGGCCCTAGGCTGGGGCTGGCCTGCAGCACGGAGCCCGCCCGAGGAGCGGCGGGAGGGGCCGTGCCGGGGGCTCCGCGGCCGGGCCTGGCCCGGGGCCTCAGGCCGTGCCGGAGCCCCGTTACCGCGGCAACGGCGCGACCCTTCCCGGCAGCCCCCGCGCGCCGCCGCCGCCATCTTGAGGCCTGGCAGCGCGGCGCGCGCCCCCGCTTCCAAGATGGCCGCCCGGCCCTCACTGGGCACTTCCGGCTGCGCTGAGGCCGCGGTTCTGGTAACGGCGGAGCCGCCGCGGCTCGGGCTGGGCCCGTCCCGCCGGCGCGGCCTCTGAGGCCTCCGGGGACCGGCGAACATGGCGCTGCTGCTGCGGATGGGGCTTCTCCGCGGCCGCTGCGCCTTCTGGCGGCCGCCCGCCGCCGCCTGGGCCCGGCCCCGCGGCTGTGCCCTCGGCGGGGTTCGCGGCCTTCAGGTAACGGGGCGGTGGCGGGGGCTCACCGAGAACTGTGGGCACCGGGAGAGGAGAAGAACGGGGCAGAGGGACGTTCGGGGGGCTCGGGAGAGACCTGTGGTTGTTCCGTTCCGAAGGTCCGTCGTGTCAGCGCTGTTGGGCACTGACATGGGAAACACTGTGGAAATAATGGAATTATTTGGGTGGGAAGGGACCTTAAAGCTCATCTTACTCTAACTTCTACCTTCCACTAGCCCAGGCTGCTCCAAGCCCCAATGTCCAGCCTGGCCTTGGACACTTCCAGGGATCCAGGGGCAGCTACAGCTGCTCTGGGTACCTGTGCCAGGGCCTGCCCACCCTCACACCCAGGAGTTCCTTCCCAAAATCCTATCCATCCCTGCCCTCTGGCACTGGGAAGCCATACCCCTTGTCACTCCATTCCTTGCTCATATCCCTCTCCTCTTTTGAGCCCCTTTAGGCACTCAAAAGGTCACAGTTAGGTCACCCCGAAGCTTCTCTTGTCCAGTCTGAGCAATCCCAATTCTCCCAGCCTTTTCTTGTACAAGAGGTGCTCTATCCCTCTCATCGACTTTGTGCCCTCCTCTGGATTTAGGACTTTTTCTGTGGTGTAAGTGGGAGGTAGAGGGAGAACGATGTGGGACATTGTTTCATGCCAGGTTTTTCTGGGATTAGTTTCAATGTAAGCTGTGGTGTTCTAGAGAGCATCAATCCTGAGGTTGCCATCTTAGACCATCACAAGCTGGAAAAAAGAGGAGAACCAGGAAAAATGAATGAGGGGTTTCAGCCTGGTCAGTCCTTGGCTGGTTTAGAAATTGGAGCCTGTGCAGTGGAGGGGAGACAGGGAATCACAATGCCTTTAGAAAAAAAACAAAAACAGACACAGGGAGGAAAAGGATGAAATATTAAGTGTTTTGAGTGTGGGTTGTCTAGTTATACTTGTGCTTTCTTTGCTCTGGGTTATAAGCATTTCCAAAGTCACGTTAGAAGTGCCCAACCAGGAATCCCATCTAGGGCTCCCAGCTCCTGTCCTGACACTCACCCACAGCATTTCCCTGATCAGGAATCTGAGTCTCAGGAAGGCACACAAAGCTTTAGCAGCCACAGCGCTTTCCAATCGTTGTCTTGTTTTTCTTTCTCTTCTTCCTCAGAGTCTCCTGGCACCAACACTTTCCCTACCATGTCAAGGTCTCGGTGGAGCCCTGACAAAACAGCACATAATCCGGGATCCAGTCAGACTTTGGAATCTCCTGGGTGAGTCCTGAGGAGCAGGGAGGGAAAAGGTCTGATTTCATAAGAGAATTGACCTTTCTTCATCTTCCTTCTGCATTCCTGAAAGTGCCGCAGAGGTGTTCTGTTCCTGGAGGTGGGGATGTTTGCAGGGATCCAGGTTTGTGTTTGGTGACAGGAATGAACAGTGGCACCTTCCCATCAGCAGCTCAGGGGATTAATGAAGTACTAGAGTAATTAGACTTTGTGTTTGTAGCCTTTTTTGGCTTTTATTGGAGTATCCCCTAGCATTCCTGAGAAACCTGATTTAATTCCATTACCTATATTTCCTTTAATGAGCATTTCCAATCCCAGGTGTGAGGCTGTTGCTAACTGTCCACACCAGTGTTAGTGATGGCTGTGACTCGGGAATTGTATCCATGTTTCAGTACTAAAGAAATTTCTCCAAATTATTTCCCTTCAAAATAATCTCTGCCATCAAAACAATCTCTGACCTCTGCTTGCCTGCAGGTAGCACCTCCTGGTTTGCTACATCCAGCTCTCGGAGGAGTGGCCAGAAGAATGGAGGATTCAAGAAGAAATCACCACAGGAGGAGGATGGTACGTGTGTGCCAAAAATTCTGGGATTTACCAAAACACAGGGAGGGGCACACAGGGAGGAAGATCCACCTTCCTGCTTCCCTGTACCTGTAACTTCCCCCTGTACAAGCCTGGGGCTTAACAGCAAGTTTGAAGGAGTATTTTGGTTTAGATGATGAACTGGAAGATACGAGACAGATCATAGAAAACCTGGAGTGGCTTGGGTTGGAAGGACCTTAAAACTCATCCATTCCATCCCCTGCCATGGCAGGGACACCTTCCACTGGCCCAGGCTGCTCCAAGCCCTGTCCAGCCTGGCCTTGGGCACTTCCAGGGATCCAGGGGCAGCCACAGCTGCTCTGGGCACCTGTGCCAGGGCCTGCCCACCCTCACAGGGAAGCATTTTCCCCTAATACCTAATCAGGGGATGAAAGTTCATTAAAGCGATTCTCTTTCTGGGCCACTTTGCTTCCTGTGCAAATGTCTTCATTGCTGTTTGCCTGGGCATTGCCCCTTTTTGAAGGGGGACAGTAATATTACCTAGGTTTTGGTTGGGAGGTTTTATTGCAGAGCATTTTGACTTAATAAACTTGTATTAACTGAACCCAGTTATTTAAGCTGGATTTGCTTTTATTTTCTTATATTTCTTATATTTTCTGTATTTCTTATATATATCTTTATGCCTTTAATGTGGATGTGTCCCTACTTTTAGTGAATCACAGAACTCATATAAATTCCTTAAAGATCTCTCAGCTGTGTTACTAATTTTTCTTGTTTTTTCTTTTTTAAGTTAGTCAGTCTTTTTTAATACTGTTTTTTCCCCATGTCTTACTCTCCTAAGCCCCAGGCACGTAATGAATTTTTTGAAAATTAGTTTTATCTCCCTAAAAACCTCTCAATCATGGAGTGGCTTGGGTTGGAAGGGACCATAAAATCATCCAACCCCCTGCCATGCCTCCGGAGCTTTGTACTGCAAGTTGAGAGGCACTTAATGTCATTACAGACTGTAATTTAATTTTATAATTTATTTTCTAAACCTTTACCTGGGTATCATCAAATGGTGTGAGCACTTGGCTTTTGCTTTGTTGTGCTTAATAATTTAATCTTCTTGGACTTTTTGCTTTTGAAGTCAGAGGTCATCTGCTGTTGACAGCCTGGCTGGTGTCACTGCAGCATCCTTAGGGCCAGAGCAGTGGGTTTTCCTTGATGATTTAACTGGGATGGTCAGTGGGATGTGAGCGCAGGTATCAGAGTCCTCAGGAAGGGAGTGTGGAGCTGGGGCACGTGCTGTGTGAGGCCAGGGCATGACTGAGCACAGCACCTGGAAGTGCTGTAGCTGTTCACATCAGTAAGCAGCAACACGCCGTGTTCCGTGGCCTCTCCTCCTGTGATTAATGGACAGCCTGGCTTTGCGAGGGGGAACGCTGCCCCGTGTCTCCAGGGGAACACTTGTCTCTGCTGTAATTATTACAAAGAACTCTTCAAACTGTCACCGCAGCCCTTGCAAAGATTTTAATCAGAGAGTTCACATTTGGGGTTAATGGCAAATCATTGCTTGGTGGAGGCTGGTGGAAACTCAAAAGCTGGAGTATTCCCACAGCTGCTGCTTGCAAGTGTCACATCCAGTCCCTGGGACTCGTTTCCTGAGTGCTGTGGGGTGGCTCGTGGTGCAGTTGGATGTTGTGCTGTACAGACAGTCATGCTTTACCACAGATGATAAATAGATCGGTTTTGTCCTTGATTAAATGCAGACTAGAGGCAGGCTTGGTGTTGCCTTGCAGCTTGCTAGAAATGGGGCTCTCTCCTGAAATTATTCAGCTGCGGGTTGAAGGTCCTAGAAAGATCTAGTTCCTGGAAATGGGAGAAGTTGTGTCAGGATGTCTAACAGGCAGCTTTCCTTGGGTGATGTTTTTGTAATCACACCCCTGATTGTGTGTGTTTAGAGCAGGTTATGGGCCTCCACTTGGTCTGAAATGAAAGAGAGGAAAATGCTCTAGCAGGAGTTGACTCTGACACCTCCAAGGAACTTGCACAGCCATAGATGGACTTTACCTGTCAGGATTCGCTTTCCTTAAGTAGTTTATTTTCTCTATAAAATCTTTTTTATTTAGAACCTGCTCAGCTTTTCAGGATGTTGTGCAGACTAAGTCTTCTATAGTGTATTTTAATTTTGCCTAACCAGACTGTAGTGGATGTCATCCTGCAGCCTTGGGATGAATTCCTGAGTCCTAACAAAGCTGGATGCAGCAGATAACACTTGCTGAGGGGACAGCAGCAGAGAACAAAGCGGATGGGCTGGACGCGGAGCCTGAGCTTGTCACAGCTCTTTGAAATGATGACTTCTCTGCCAAGCTGCATTGTTTCTATTTAGGAACAAGCCTTTCCTGTTCAGTGTGGAGCAGAGCTGGGAAGCAGTGAAAAATGAGGCTGTGCCTCTGAAGGACAGAGGACTTTTTTTAGCAGCTGCCTGGGTCATATGTTTGTCCCTGGGTTTTGTTGCAGCGTGCATAGGGCCTAATTGGTGACCGGTGATAAATGCTGGTGTCAGGACATTTTTTATGAATTTGCAAATAAATCAAATGGCTGCAGCACTGGTGCATTAGAGCCCAGTGGCACAGAATTAATTTATTTCTGGGTGTAGAAGGGTATTTATGTGTGCCATGTTGCTGTTGCTGTTAAATTGTATATCAAGAGCAAGTGCTAAATTATATATTGGGAACACTCACATGTGACTGGAAAGAGGAGATATGTGTTGTCATTTGAACAACTTAAACACTGGCCAGCAGCTGACATTGAACTGTGCTGTGACAGTCCTTTACAGCCCACAGAATTGTAAATTTGCCTGTGCAGTGCAAAAAAAAAAATGTGTTATGAGACTGGAAAAATATTTGATGGCAAATAGTTGAAGTAAAACATCCCTTTTCCATGTGTCATTGCTTCAGTGTGGCTGTAGTACAATAAAAGTGTGGGAAAGCACATCCAGCATAGGAATCCCTCTTGGATACAGATCCTTAATGTGGGCAAGTTATCAAACCCTCTGAAACATGAGGTGAATTGTATGGGAGAAAATCCAGGGAATTTGGTTAAGACAGTTGGATTTGCAGTGTATTTGTGTTCTGTGCTATCTCCCATTCTCTGCAAATGCAGGTATTTATTGAGGTAGTGGAAGCATTGCTGGAGTTGTGGTGCAGGTGCCAAGAGATCAGAGCTCACCTGGAAACAATAATGTGCTGTGGGATTTACCAGGGACACCGGGATTACTCCTAATATTTTCCGCTGTGGAACCATGTTGTATAAAGTGGGTTATAGTCATTCTGCAGCTTGATTTTTAGCAACAAGGGTCCTGTGACTTTTTCTGACCTCTGTCCATATGGGGCCAGGCAAGACAGTGTCTCATTTTAGCCTAGAATGATATTTGGTGGGATTTTGGTGGGTTTGGTGCACTAGGACCATGGGAAGCCCAGTCCTTCAGGGGAAACCAAACAACAACTCCCCAAAAATACCATTGTGTTAATCTTTGTCATTTAATTATCTCTTCTTTGGGTTAGAAAACTCCACAATTACACACTAATCCTTTTTCCTCTGATTTTTTTTTTTTTTTTTCCTGAAGAGGAAGAGAAACGCAGGAGAAGGGAAAACCAGATGCACCTGGAACGTTTGCGGGCACTGCTGGTCCTCACCTTTGTCGTGCTGATGCTTCGCTTCATGATCAGTGATAACAGGGAAGGCACCAACATCTCCTGGAACTACTTTGTCAATGAGATGCTGGCCAAGGGGGAAGTGCAGAGGATCGAGGTGGTGCCTGAGAGTGACATTGTGGAGATTTACCTGCACCCGGGTGGAACTCCACATGGACAAGTTGTAAGTGACTCCCTACAGCTGGGAATGAGCTTAGCTAATGCTGCTGAAGGTGACTGAATTAATGGTCAGTAAAGCTCCAGCTGGTAAATTTGCTTTAGTTCTTTTCTTTCTTGTATTTGAAGTTCAGGGGGCCTCAAGCAACTGGAAACTGAGACTTCCAGTTTGAATTGTAAAAATAATTAATAATGTCCTGGGGGAAAAAACAAATTGTATGTCTGAAAAGCTGGAGAAACTCAGTTTTCTTCTATCAGCTCAGTCTGATATTGGAGAAGATGTCCAGGAGATTGTAAACTCTTATGGCTGGATTTTGTTTTAAAAGTTTTCTCCTCTTTGGATTTCAGTCATGAGTGTTCTGTCAAACTCCATCAGCTTTTTTTCCTAAGACCAGAGGGTTCCTAAATTCACTGGGAGGCCTAGTGTCAGTCATCTGCTCCCCAATTCACTGATGCAGGATCAAAGGGTGTAGCATGAGGCTGATTTTTACCTGACTTGTCCATGCTGTGCCCGTCTGCTCCTGGCAGATATTGATATATAATAAATAACATTTCCGTGCTGCTCTGGCTTGCCTGTCCCCAGAACGTGACCCTGCTGTACACCATGCGTGTGGCAAACATCGACAAATTCGAAGAGAAGCTCAGAGCTGTGGAGGATGAGCTGAATATTGATGAGAAAGAGAGAATCCCCATTTCCTACAAACACCCTGGCTTTTATGGAAAGTATGATATAAATTTGTCCTTAATGTTGCTCTTGTATTGGTGACAGCATCCTTTGCTTGGAAAAAAGTAACTCTCAGCTAAATGTTACCTAAATACAGAACAGAAAAGTTCTTGGGGTGTGGATTTGGAGCATTGAATGAATGTTTCTGAAAAATAAGGTGCTTTAGATGTACATTAATGTTTGAAAAGTGGGGGTCCTAAGGATTCTGTAATTGCAACAGGCCAAAATGTTTCAGGTCAGGGTCACTGAGTTCTTGCTCAGCTAAGCACTTTTTGTCATCATAATCAACTATCCAAGTGCAGAGTGTGATAGAAATCTTGGCAACAAGTGATGTTGCAGCCTGGGCTGTGGAGAAGGCTGGGGATGCACTAAGCCTTCCTTCCTCGTTTTAATGCTTCCATTTTCCCACTGGAGATGGCCAGTGTGTGTAATTGCTCCTCCCAGACACCTTGCAAAAATGTAAAGCTTGTGTATGAATGGATACCTGGGCTGGATTTCATCCTCTCATCAACATTTGGATGTTTTTCATCTATAGCTGAATATACAGAAATAAGCTTTTTTAACTAATTGTGCAGTATGAGACCTTCAGTTCAAATTCCGATTTTTTCAGACTTATGTGTAACAAGAAGAGAGGACTGAACAGACAATCAGCCCCCAACACAAGCTGTTTCCCCTGCTCTTCAAAAGAGATTTTAAACAATTTTTTAAGAGCTGTGATGGAGTGCTAAGTCTGTCAGAAGACCTGATGAATGCCTGGAGGATTTGGTCTCCGTCTGGAGTTTGAGCCTGTGAGGTGCAGAGCCTTTGCAGCTCGGGCTCGGCTCGCTCCATGCTGTGGGTGCTCGGGATGTTTCAGAATTAATCCTGTTTGCAGAGCAGACAAACTGAAGGTGACTTTCAGGTTTCAGTGTTGCCTTTGCATCTCTCACTGAACAGAAACAAATGCAGCTGGGTATAGAGCTCCTGCTGGTCCCTTGCTTCAGTAAATCATCCCTCTGTGAGAGGTGGAACACACATTCCTGGTGTAAAGATAAGCACAGAAGTGTGGCGAGGCCTGATGGTTCCTCAGGCATGTGGAGCAGAACAGGGGCCCACCGATCTCAGCCGGTCATCTGGCATAGGATCATTTGTCCTGTTCCTGGGAGCATCATTTGTTTAGAGCTCACAGGGTATTTATCCTCAGCATGTTTGTCCTGTAACTGTGTTAGACCTGGAGTGTCATCTCAGCTCCCCATCTCCCATCTAATGCAGTGAGTGTTATAAAGGATCCAGAAAACTGACAGTGTTGGTGCTGGAGCACTTTTTTCTGGTATAAAGGACTCCTGAGAGATTTGACTAAGGAGGACCCAGCAATCTCTTAATGGGAGACCCACATTGGGATTTCTGCCAGGATTAGGAGAGTTGGAATCCCTGTTGTTGTTACCAGACACTGTCCTCTGCAGTGAGCTCCCTTTGGATGCACTGCCAGCCCCAGTGGATTCTGCTCCGGGTGTGATCTGAGTGCCTGGAGGTCCTGCTTGTTTTAGAAGCAGAAATGCCTCTGAAGTGGATGGTAAGGTCGAATTTCTTCCACAGCTGTAGGCAATGTTTGCCAGCGTCCTCTGCTTAACTTCTTAGGTTATGTAATGGTTGGGATTTGTGGTTTTATATATCTGTATAAA
This sequence comes from Poecile atricapillus, assembly GCF_030490865.1. Taxonomy (NCBI): domain Eukaryota; kingdom Metazoa; phylum Chordata; class Aves; order Passeriformes; family Paridae; genus Poecile; species Poecile atricapillus. The sequence continues at coordinate 20,750,997 of NC_081258.1, forward strand.
AACCTGTGAAAGTTCCATTTTGTTAATCACGTCTGCTCGTTTGCACTGTAGCCTAAATGTCCTATAAAAGTAGCCATGTTGGTAATACTGACCAGGTTGTGGGAGAATGCTTCAGTTTGTACTTGTTTTTGTCCTTTCAGTGATGTCCTTTCCCTGATAGTGACACTGGTGGCCGTGTCCATGCTGTGGAGCATCTTCCGTCTCTTCAGGGTGGCAAGCAGGGCCGGAGGCTTCAATGCCTTTGTGAGTAGCCTGGGTTTTGAGCATGTTTTGCAGCCTGTGGGGAGTCTTGGCCTCTGCTGGGTTACCTCCTCCCCTTTTCCCAGCAAAGTCAGTGCAGGATGAGGATGAACTGGGGCCAAGGACTCTCCAGTCTTGCCACATCTTGCATCCTGTGCTGATCATTTCCCTAGCTGGTACCTTAACTGGCCTTAGCCGAGGTCCCTTCCCTTCCCAATGGCAGGAAGGGCTGAGCTCAGGGAATTTCAGTCCAGTTTGCTGTTTTCAAAGCTTGCTAATGAGCTGCAGCTGCAGATGGTGTTTTTCACTGGGCCCTGCCAACATGCCTCCCATACAGCCAGAAGTAGGAATTGCTGCTTTCTGCAAAATGAGTTCTCAATTTATAAAATATGTTCAGATTCTGGAGTTCATTATGTGTTGGCCTGTTCTGCTCCTGCCGCATGCCTCGCTTGCAACACTAGGCAAGCCTCCTCCTCCTCCCCTCTCCCACCCTGGCCTGCATCAGCTGATGAAACCGTAGGAATCAGCCTGGGGTGCTCTGTCCCTGACCACAGGGATTGGGGATGAAAACACAGTGAATTCAGTCCCTTGTTGGATTTCCCACTCAGTCTCCTCCGCAGTTCTCTTTTGGCTTTGAGATTCTCTTTGAACAAAAGGATGCAGCTGCTCAGAGAAAAAGAATATTTTAAAGAAGTGTTGAGTAATGAGGCCTTGAGGACTAGATTGTGTCCTTGCTTAAGTGGGGACAGCCAGGCCCTGAGTTTAACTCTTCGTTTGGATGTTTCTGAGGCCTCAGAAACCATAAACTTTCTTCTGAAAGAAAAAAGCTCCTGAGTAGCTGCTTTGAGTAGAACATACTGAGCAGTTATGAGTGGGATGTTTAACTGAATTCTTGTTTTGACTCTCGTCGTGGCTTCACATGCATCAGGAGATGGAAACATGGTGGCTGTTCAGTTTGAGAACCTGTAGTTTTGGCCTGGGGTGTTTCCAGCAGAAACCAGCAGCGGCATCAAAGACTGCAAAGTGTCTGTGCTTTCACAAGTATTGGCAGTTATTTACCACTGACACTTACTTGCCATCAACACATGTTCCTTGGAACTATGACTGTCCCATGTGTATTAAGGCTCAGAGCATTTAGAAATCAGGGAGGAGAACCCAAATCAGGTTTTGGACATCTGCATGTTTTTAATAATCATCCCTGCCTGGTCTACATGGAGTTTGAACTGGATTGTGTAGGGACTATTACTGCAAGTTTATTCTGTCTCTTCCCAACATGTGGATAAATAAAGTTTGAGTCACCCATCCATTTGGGAACTTTTTCCAGAACAAAAATCTGTGAAACACCAGTGCTTTGAGAGGGACTTTGTGGTGTTGGGTAGGGACAGCTGGGCTGTCTCCCTGGGCTGGGCTGCCTCCCAAAATGTAGCAAAAGCCTGTCCAGACCGTTGCCTTGTCCAAAGTTGTTTGGTCCTTGTGCTGCCTTCCACAGAACCAGCTGAAGATGGCTCGTTTCACCATTGTGGATGGGAAATCTGGAAAAGGAATTGGCTTCAAGGATGTAGCGGGAATGCATGAGGCAAAAATGGAAGTCAAGGAGTTTGTGGACTATTTAAAGGTATGTAAAAGTAGAACAAAACAAATGTTTGCTGCCTGCCTTCTGGGATAGAGTGGTGACCTGGGATGGGGGGGTGCTTTGCTCTTCATCCTTCGTGGTTCTGGGCAGCCTCTGTTGAAACAAGCTGTGTATGTCCAGTTCCACAGTGGGAATGCAGATGAATCTGCTCCCATGGGCAGCTCAGAGTTGCCATGCTCAAAACATTCTCAGAAAGTTCTGGGAAGCCCCACTGTGGTTCAGGGGCTTGGTGGGAGCTGTTCCTCTGACCAAGCTGTGTTGTCCTTGCAGAATCCTGATCGCTACCTCCAGCTCGGGGCCAAAGTGCCCAAGGGTGCCTTGTTGCTGGGCCCACCAGGCTGTGGGAAGACTTTGCTGGCCAAGGCCGTGGCTACAGAGGCCCAGGTGCCATTTTTAGCCATGGCAGGCTCCGAGTTCGTGGAGGTGATTGGAGGTGAGGTGCTCTGAGGAGCAGGGGGAGCTCTCTTTGTCTGTTGTAGAGTAGGAGGGGGCTGGCTGGGCTTCCTGCAAAGGACAGGGCTTGGCATGGGGAAGATGAGTTGGATACTTAGCCTGAAGATATAAAAGGTTTTCAGTGATGCAGTTCCTTAATTATGTAGTATCTGAAGTGCATTTCTGGTTGCTGCTTTCTGACAGAGTGCAGCTGTGGTCCTTCACCTGCAAGCATCCTCTCTGGCTTCCCTGTACCTATTATTAAAGCCCTTGACTGAGGCTTCCTTCCTTGTATGGAAATGCAGATGAGGAAAGTAGGGCCTCTGTGCCTTGGGATTTCCATCCTTCTCCTTTTCTTCCTTCCTCACAGATCTCTTGAGACCTGACAAGGGTCAATATGCAGGAAAATGTTGAATATTTCTGCTCTGAACTGTGGGAGGAACAGGAGGCTGTGTTGGGAGCTGGGAGCAAAGCTCCTCTCGCAGCAGCTGTAGGAGTCCCTGCAGGTTTAGGAGCCCATTTAAACCCAGCTCTGAGCCTAAGGACTAAACATGAGTTCTGGGGCTGTTTCTTTGTCCCCAGAGTTGAGAGTTGAGAGAGGGATTGTCATATTCAGAGGGTTTGTCTGGTGTCAGGTGTCTCATTGAGGGCCAGTAATGCTGCTCTCCAGCTTTGCTAACAGTTTTAGCTACCAGTTCACTGTTTTTTCCCTTTCCCTGCAGGTCTGGGAGCCGCTCGTGTCCGGAGCCTGTTCCGGGAAGCGCAGGCTCGCGCTCCCTGCATCGTCTACATCGATGAGATCGATGCCGTGGGCAAGAAGCGCTCCACCAACGTGTCTGGCTTTGCCAACGCTGAGGAGGAGCAGACCTTAAACCAGCTGCTGGTGGAAATGGATGGTCAGTGTTTCTCCCTGCCCTTACCTCCTCCGAGGTCCAGCTATTGGCCTGTTCATCTTTGTCCTGCTTGAACTTACCTGCCCTCTCCAGTGTTCTCTTGCTGAAGTCTGAAGCAGTCTGAGCCTATGTACCCCATCACTAGTCCCTAAATCGAGTAAACTTTAAACCCTTGGAGTTTCAGTCCAGCTGGCCATTACATGTTGTTGGATACTTGCTGTATCCAGTCTGAGACTGGTAGTAGTTTAAAGCCTCTCAGAGTTTGGAGTCCAGCTGTCCTAAAGGGACAGAAGTGATGTAATATATCAATTCTCCTGTCCATTGCCTTATGTTTGTGTTGTCTGCCTGACCACAGGATCTCTGAGATGAGGGAGATAAGCTTTGCAAACAAGTCCTGGTTTGAGGCCACACTTGTGTTTGGTTTCTGGCTGTTGTGCACCTGGAATTGGCCCTTTGCTCAGATACTTTCTCATGAAGAATGATCCTTTGGCAGTCCTTAGTCCTGGCTCTGTCCAAGCCTGCAGCACTGACCCCACTTGAAATATTTCTGTTGCTAAATCTTACTATTGCAGGGTCAGGAATAACCAACTACCTGCCCATCAGGGAGTGTTTGTTTCACTTTTTCCCTTCACTGTAACTGTGAGTCATAGCTTGACTGTCATGTTGTCTCATCACACTCTTCATATGAAAAATGAAAAGCCATTGTTCACCAAAAGCATCCCCAGACCCGGGTTCCAGCTGCTGGCTCAGTACTGAGTGTTTCCAGTGAAGTGGAAGATCTTGACGGGAAAGGCCAGTGGTAACACAGCCCAGCAGTCCTGGCTTGGGTGGGTCCTTTTCTCCCAACAGTTGTAGGGTGAGCTGGCCTCTGAATTAAATGGAAGCCTGCATGTCTGTTCAGGAATATGTAGTCAGTACATTCCACATCTCTCTCCTAAAAATGAAAATGTCTGATTTCCATCAGTCTGTAAAAATTAGGTGTGGTTTCCAGAGTGTTTCCCTGGTGAGTCTCAATACAGAAACGAGGGTTCAGCTCAACTGGAAAGTGAGTTTAGAAGGTAAATATTATCCTCTGTGTGCACTTTATAGTCCCTTGTTTGCAGTGTGCTGCCTGGTTTATTTTTAAATCTATATTATCTCATTCTTTACCCATGTCTCGTGAGTACAGAGTCCTTCATTTTGCTCAGTGCTTTATCAAACAAACACCAAAAAAAACAGTCCCAGGAGTTGACAGTGTCAAACAGGAGACAGCTGGCAAGGGTGTCAGCCTGGTTCTGGGAACATGGGATCAGCAGGGATCCTGGCACTTGTCATTGGAGTTACCTAACAGAGTGTGTCACCTAAAACAACACTGATGTGCCACGTGCAGCACACCAAAACAGTTCCCAGGCTGATGGTGAATAACCTGTTTAGGAGGGGAACAGTTCTGCCCCAGGAGAGGTGAGTGTTTGTAAGGAAGCCTTGAGATGGAAGGTTGAGAGCTCTGGTTGAGCTTAAATTGAGGGCTGAAGGCAAGACAGCACCATGCACCCAAGCTGGGTATTAATTGGAAAAATAAAAGTCATGCACAAAAGCAGATCAGTGAGTCATCACTGATTGTTGGATTTCTGTGATTGAATGAGATTCCTTGGAGGGAAGGGAGAGGGAGGAAAGGAGAATCAAGAGCTGTGCAGGCTGCAGGGGGATGAGGGTACCATGAGCTACATGGGGTGAGTGCAGGCTGGGGCTCAGTCACATTGGTGTGAACATTTTGAGGAAATCAGAGGGCTCTTCCTTTGCTCTGGGTTTGGGAAGCACCAGGATGTGGTGGGAGAAGGGGAGGCGCCGGAGGGAGCCTCTCTACAAAAGCTGTTTGTGAGAGTGGAGTGAGTGACGCACAAACCCCGGCTCTGTCGGAGCAGGTGCCTGCTTTGAATAGTGAATCTTCCCTCTGAAACCGCAGACAAGCGGAAGAGGAATGTGACCCAAATCTCTCTGTTCTGGATGCTTTGAGAGGAGCTTTGACAGTCCTGGCTGAGCTGGGTGTTTGTGAATGGAAGTGCAGGATGGCTTTTGGTAGCAGCTCTTCACCTGGAGCCCTCAGACAAGTCCTTGGCTGTGCCATGTGCAGCCTCGAGGCTGCCTTCAGGAAGGGGTCCCATTTCAGTGCCACTGCTCCCAGGAGATGCCCAAAGGCTTTTGGACAAATGGCTGGAGGGTGACAGACACAGTGTAACCCTGCAGATGAGATGCCCACCAAGCAGTGTGTTGCTCAGTGGGGAGCAGGGCACTTGCAGCTTGAGTAGACCCTTTTTCACTTTCCTTTCTGGAGTGGTTCATTTGTGACCCTTGCAGGAACCCTTTTTTTCAGGCTACATTTTCAGAGCTGTCTCTCATTCGCTGATGTGATGAGGTGTTGTTTTTGTAGCCTGTTCCTTTGGCTGATCTTTGCCTGTGACATGCCAGGTGGTGTTGCATTAAGCAAGTGGGGCAGAAGCTGATGTGAGGAGGATGCTCTCAGTGCTTCTGGTTTTTTATTTGCTCTAATAGTCAGACCTATTTTAGGAGAGTCTTCCCAGCTGCAAGTCAGATAATGCACTGTGCCATCTAATCCTGCCATTCCTGGAGTGCCTGCCAGTCTCTGCTTGTTTATCCCACTCCAGAGTGCAGTGTGATACATGCCTGAAGGATGCTCAGCTTCATCCTCTCCGGCAGCTTATTTAGGCAGGAGCCTGCAGAGAGGGAGCACCAGGTCTGCTGCAGCACAGACTGGCACAGCCAGTCCTCTGCCTCACCTGGAACCTTGATCTGTGCTGAGCTCTTGCACGCTGACACATTTGGCAGCTCTTCTGCTGGAGCTGAGAGCTGAAACTGGCCCAGCTTACGTGCACGGAGCCGCCTCTCCACAGCGTGGGACTTGGCAGAGGGAAGCACATGGGACTGAAGTGTCCTTTCCCTGGGAAGGCTGCTGTGTGCCAGGGCTGGGGAGTGTGCTGGAAGCAGGTGACTCATGCCCAGAGGCCTGCAGGCACCTGGAGGAATGCAATAAATAACTTTGTGAGGCAGTGATTCAACAGGAGCTCTGTCTCCCCACCCAGGCAGCAGAGTCTGCCCCTCTTTGCCCTCCTGCAGCTGCCAGTGCCCTGCCTTCCCCTCCCCAGGAAATCCTCTGTCTTTGATACCTCCATTGGGGCTGCGCTTGGACAGCCTGCAAATCCCAATGCTCACCTTAAAGAACCTGCTCTGACTGGCTTGGCCAAATTCTGTGCTGATAATGTGTGCAATGCTCTTGGGTTGTGTTTTGTGTCTGGTGTGAGTTCTGCAGGGCTGGTCTGTGCAGGGCCTTGCACAGTTCCTGTAAGAGGTGAGTGAGGAGGCAAGGAGCAACTCATGTTGTAACATGGCCCTTGCTGGGTGGCAAAGCTGTGCTCTCTCTGCACTAACCTAAGCAGCTCAGAGGAAAGGGGCCTGTCTGTGACTGAAGGCTGAAAGTAAATAAAAACTGAAAGGGCTTTCCATGGAAATTTGTGGAAAAGGCTGTTTCAGCTAGGAAATGCTGCTTGTACAATCTGGAGCTAAAGGCTCAGGAATTGACTTATCCCTGGGGGTGAGAAGGCATCTGTGAACTCATCAAAACAGAGATTCTGTTCTGGGATCTAGTTGGAGCAATTTCCAAATGTGGCAATAGGAAAGAGAAAAAGAAGACTTAAGCTGAGACTTATTAAGTAAATAAAAAGGGGATTTCAGAGTATCCATGATAACCAGGGACTGGCCTGGGTGATCTGGGAGGTTCCTTCCTGACTTTGCTCCAAGCTGCAGGGGACACAGCCTCAGCAGCCCCAAAGGCTGCTGTGAACACCATCTGGCTTTGTGTAAAGCTGTGTACTCCATCCCCTGCCTGCAGCCCACTGTGTGCCTGCAGTACAGTCTGAGGTGGGGAAAACCTCCTCCCCTGGTCTTGTTTTTGGCAGGAATGGGGACCACGGATCACGTCATAGTGCTGGCTTCCACCAACCGCGCCGATGTCCTGGACAACGCTCTGATGAGACCTGGGAGGCTGGACAGGCACATCTTTATTGATCTCCCAACACTCCAGGTATGTTTCACCACTGCCTTGTCCTTCCTGTAACTGAGGTGTCCCAGTCCCTGCTGGTCTCACTGGCCTGGCAAGGCTGAGCTTGGAGGAGATGGAGATGTTGAGCGTCTGTGTGCCTTTGTTCTTGTTTCTGTGTTCTAAATCAGGGATTTGTGGTGCTAGTGCCTGTTCCTCTGAAGTGACAGCTCACTGGTCTGGAGGTCTCTGCTCTGGTAGAGCCTTGGCAGTGAATTCTTGTGTGAGGTTCCCTTTGCCATGCAGAGCTATGTTTGTGTCTTCTCTTCAGGAAGCACCTAATTGGCAATTGGCTGGTGTGAGAGCTTAAATTGTCATGTGCCTTGTTCTGTAGGTTTATTGCCCTCCCTATCCTTGTAAGGCTCCTCATTTTCCTTTAGGCAGCCTGTTAAGTGACTTTCTCCTTCTGAATGCTTTTTAAATCCATTTACAAGAGTCTTCCATGTCTGCTGTGTTGACATTTGTAGCAGAGTTCTGGGAATAGGCTCAGCTGCAGTGAGGATCTGTGTGCTGTGCCAGCACAGGCTCTTCCTCTCCCATCTGTGCTTCACTGTCCTCCGCAGAGTTTTCAGTGAAAATACCTTAAATGCCTGATAGAATCTGGCCCCGGAAGCATGAACTGTGCAGCTGCCCTGAAGGAGGAAGGGGAAAAACCCTGGCAACTGAGCCCATTGTTTGAGTCAGGATCTCCTGGACCAGCTGAATGAGTCACTGGTGGCTGCTCGCCAGCGGCATCTCACCCCCACCTCCATCTGGGAAATGGGCGCAGGCTGAGGAGCTGCTGGATGGGCTTTGCAGTTTGTGGTTTGTGCAGGAGCAGGTCGAGGCAGTCAGAGCTCCTTCCTGCAAGAGCTTTTGTGGTGAGGGAGAAGTTAAGACACATCAGAGTGAGAGTGAGGAGGGGAGAGTGGCCCTGAGAGAGAAAGCTGTGACTCAGGGAGAGCCTCGTGCATCTGTTGGGAATTTGAGAGCTGGGTGTTTATCAGGGCTGCTGGAACGCTGCAAGGAGAGCCCTGCCCTCTGCTGGCACTGTCGCTGTCCTCTCTGCGGCAGTGCCATCACCCTGCTCCCTGCCATGGCCAGCAGGGCCCCTTTGTGACCCTGGCTGGGCTCAGGTGCTGGGTGTTCTTTACAGGAGAGAAAGGAGATCTTTGAGCACCACCTGAAGGGCCTCAAGCTGATCCAGGACGGCAGTTTCTACTCGCAGCACCTGGCAGAGCTGACCCCAGGATTCAGTGGTATGATGTGTCCTTGGGCTGCTCCTGCTCCATTCAGGCTGGAGCTCCTGGGTGCTGGGGGTCTAACCGAATTTTGGGCAAAAAGGGCTTTTTTCTCCATTTCTGTGGGAAAGAGAAAAAAATTGTGGGAACGTGACCAGCTCCCTGGTGAGCTCTGATGAGCAGTTATTCATGACTATTTTCAATCTTCTGAAATTAGTTGGACTAGCAGAGTGGGGAGGTAGGGAAAACACTTTTACCGTGCCCAGGTGCCTAATTCCTAAGGGAAGGATCCAGTCATGCTTCTCTCAGAGCTGTTGAGGATGAGGTGCTGCACTTCAGAGGAGAGATTGTTAAATTGATTTATGTTACCAGGAAAGCGATGGAAGGCACAAGTAGGAATTATTTTGCTGAGCAGAGTAGAAATTGGACAGCTCTGCGTGGCTCCTGCATGGAGCCTGCTTCCAGGGTGGGTCCCTGGGAGCTTGAAACAGTGCTGAGCAAGGGGCTCCAGAGTTCCTGTTTATCTGGAGTTCCTGGAATATCCTTTCTGGGTTTCCCCTCTCCCAGGCCCCAGCACGCTGACTCTCCGTGACTGCTCTCAGCAGCCCCCCGCCACCATCACCCACCCACACAAACTGGGAACAGATGTTCCTTCTCTTCTCTCCGAGGCTGAGCAGAGCAGCAGCCTGTGCCAGCCCACTGCCCACACCATCCCTGTCCCTGGGAGCCAGCCTTGGCCTCAGCCTGCTCCTGGATTGCTGAGCTCTGTGTGGTATCAGCATTCCCTGCCAAAGCAGTTGTATTATTCAAATCCAACATCAACACCATGGACTGGGATTGCTCTCTGTTCCCAAGGAACAAAAAGCACAGGCTGTTTGACTTCCTTAGGTTCCTCTCCAGATTTGTTTGTGCCCATTTCTTCTCTGAGTTCTCTGTCCCATGCTGACCTAGTGTAACTCTTGTGAACTTGTGTCTGCAGGTGCTGACATAGCAAATATCTGCAATGAAGCTGCTCTTCATGCTGCCAGGGAAGGGCACAAATCCATTGATACCTCCAACTTTGAGTATGCTGTGGAAAGAGTCATTGCAGGTAAGAGATGGTAAGGTAAGGTATTCCATGGAGTTTTGGACTGGGTTGGGTTGGGAGGGACCTTAAAGCTCATCCAGTCCCACCCCTGCCATGAGCAGGGACACCTTTCACAACCCCAGGGTGCTCCAAGCCCTGTCCAGCCTGGAGCTGGACACTGCCAGGAATCCAGGGGCAGCCACAGCTGCTCTGGGCACCCTGTGCCAGTGCAGCAGCTTTTCTTGATGGTGCCTCAGGGGTCTGTTCTGCTCAGGTGAGGGGGTTACATCCCAGAAAGACAGATGGGTCCAGACTGTGCACTAATCTAGAGGTCTTCAATGACAGTCACAGAAGGTTCTCTGAAAAATACCCCAAATGGCTCCATCTTCTGAATCTTCAGGAGTCTGAACCCATAGCTCAGGGAAAATGACAACTGACAAAATAATAAAGAGAAAAATTCGAATCCATGTGGCTTTTTTTCAGGTTAGAAGATTGGGGGGGTTGTGGGCTGTTATTTCTGGGGTTTTTTTAAAGAAGAGTGACAATATCTCTGAAATTTTCTTGCTGCTCTGGACACCTGCTACATAAATATCAATAGCAAATAGTCTCTGCATCCTCACCAGCACGAAATTAGAGATTTTTCTTTCTGCCCTCCAAGCCCAGGCTTTGATGAATTGGCAGAATAAACTGCAAGACAGTAGAGCACTGTTCTCCCTCTGAGAACATCCTGTGGCCTTTCCCTGCTGCTTGTGCCATTGCCAGGAGAGTAACCTCTGGAGATTTCCCTGTAGCAGTTTATTGTAGGGAGGGGAAAAGAGTTCCCAGAACTCTTGACTTCACGTAAGGGATTTGAATCTGGTGGGTTTTGGGCTGAGCTGCCCCGGAGCCAAGCTGTGGATTTCATAATCAGACACTGAACTGCCTCCAGGCTCCATTCCTGGGGGGAGCCTGGGCACACAGACTGGCACTCTGTGCCTCTTTAGTGGAACATGTGGAACAGGATGTTTGTACTGGGTCAGTTACTTCCCTGATCCTGGGATTAAGTCCTGACTGTTTGCTTTATCAGAAAATGCTTAGAGAATTCCTCATTTAAAAGGTAATGTTTGAGAAAATTCTTCACAGCTTCACCTGTTGCAGAAAAAAACAAACCCTTGCAGTGCTTTGGTTAAAAACACAAATCCCAAACTGTAGTCAGGAGCTCCCAAGAGTGGACAGTGAGACAACTGTAGTTGTAACACAGAAATTTTCATCATCTGCAGCAAAGATCACAGAATCCTGAGCTGGTTTGGGTGGGAAGGGACTTTAAAGTCTGTATTCCAATCCCTGCCATGGGCAGGGACACCTTCCATTATCCCAGGTTGCTTCAAGCCCCATCCAGCCTGGCCTTGGACCCAGGGATGGGGCAGCCACAGCTTCTCCAGGCACCCTATGCCAGGGCCTCCCCACCATCACAGGGAATTTTTTTTCTGATATTCCAGCTAAACCTCCTCTTTTTCAATTTGAAGCCATTCCCCCTTGTCCTGGAACCACATGCTCCTGTAAAGAAGTGCTCTACTTTCCCATCTGCAGGAGCACAAGCACCAGACTTGTGGGGACTCTCTTGCCTTTTCTTTCTGATCCTTGCCCTAGTTCCCCAGACTGGGAAGGTAAAGCAAAAGGCGAGGAAGGCTGGGGGGGCTGGCAGCAGAAGGGATCTCTGGGATCCATGTGGTGGGGCATTGCAGGACATGAGCTTTGGCAGTTAAAGCTGCCTGGCCCCACTCAGGCTCTGCTGTGTGTAGGAGGCCACAGAGTCTTTTTGTTGCTTAATCAGATTCTCTCATATTAGCAGCACTGGCTATTTTTTGTAGACAGATTCTAAAAGACCCCAAACAACCCCCAAGGCCCCTGTATTAAATGTACCCTTTCCATGTCATAGGAATGCTTCTGGGTTTCACAATCCAGAGGGCATTTCAGTTCCTATAAAAGCTTTTCTTGAAAGAAAGAAGATATTACTGTGCTTTCCATTAGGAACTTCTGGTTTTAATAAGAGTGGGGTAGAATCAAAAGGGAGCTCTGCAAGTCCAGAGGCCCTGTCAGCCTTAAAGCTTTGTGTTGCTGTAAGGGAGGAGCAAGAACTTCTCTCTGTGGTAGTTCCCATTGTGTTTTTAGTTTGGGAACAGAAAGCAGTCAGTCAGGTCTCCTGGGAGCGAGGGAAGAAACCTGCTGAGCACACAGAGGCTTTTAGGGCTTGGCTTTAGAAGATGGAGCCTGTTTTCTTGGTGGGGTTTGTGTAAGGCCAGCAGAGATGCACTAGAGTTCTTTCCTGGCTGGCTTGTGTCATGAATGTGACAACTACAGGCTTTTAGGGGACTTCAATGCCTGGAGATTATGTAAGAAAAGAAATAATCTTGGTAGGCACACTGTGTGCTATTGTGAAGAACATGTTTCTATGTTTTGTCTGTTTGTATATGTATACATGTATTTATATACATGTATTTATAGAGAGTAGATACATCTTTCAGTGGAAATAGCCATGCAGGGCCATGCTCACGCACTGCTGAGGGCAGGGTAGGGGACTGACCCATGAAAATCAAGGCAGTTGCAATTAATCTGCTGTTCCATCATGCCTGGCGGGGCACAGCAGTTTCCAGGGTCCCTGAGCAGTCATTTTACAAGATCTGCCACACTAATTTTGTTGTTTCCTTGTTTAATAAAAGCCTTGACTTTGTTTTAAAATTCATGTTAATGGAATGTAGTTTTCCAAGACATGAAGCAAGTTTGGTGCAATATTGCTTCTGACTGGCTGCTCTCCCCTCTGCTGCTCTGGGCTCTGTGTGGGGACGCTGCCCTGAAAATCCTGGGACCTTTTTGCATCCAACATTCTGAGCTGTAACGAGTGCCTGACAGTGAGTGACTGTGTGTTCTGTAGTTATTTTTCCTATGTGCTAGAAATTTTACTTCCATTCACCTTTTTCTTGATTTTTTTTTTTAAATCCTTTTTGGACTTGCTCTGTCGAGTTGGAAAATAGATACTTTTGAAAGTTACTTTTCTGGAGGAAGGGTTAAGTGTAAATTATGACTTCATTTGCTCGTTCTCAGGAGCCTGGGAATAAGCTCATACAGAGCATGCCATGTGTAATCAGAGACATTTCCAGGCTCTGGAGAAGGATTTTGGTGTCTGCTTCTGGACTTCAGCTGATTTGAACACTCTTAATGCACAATTTTCTCATCTGGGACCTTGTATATATGATTCAACATCTCCTCTCTTGTTCTGCCTAAGGGACTGAAAACAGCAAAATGAGTGTGAGACTCTAGATAGTCTCATTTTGGGTTTTGTTGTTTGGGGGCTTTTTATGTTGTTTTCAGATTTTTTCCACCAAAAAAAAAAAAAAAAAGAGTAAGCTGCCTTTTTACAGATCCAACCCTGGGAACAAGGTTCTTGTGATCAAATCAAATGTCAAATTATTTGTCCAATGGTTAAGTCTGTTGTAAGGAGAAGAGGCAAAAGTTTCTGCCAGGGTTTTCAAGCAATCCCAGGCGTGGATTGCTTCCCACTTGAGGGCCAGGGACCACTTTTTCCAAACATTTTAGTTAAAGGGATTTTGCTGCCTCCTCCTCTCCAGAGTCAGCACAAATGGTTCAGCCACAGGCTGTACACTAGGCTGGACCAGGTTATGCCCCACTGGTTGCACCTGTTGATAACTTATCAAACCCTGGTGTGTGTTCCCACAGGCACTGCCAAAAGAAGTAAGATCTTGTCACCAGAAGAGAGGAAGGTGGTGGCGTTCCACGAATCCGGGCACGCGCTGGTGGGGTGGCTGCTGGAGCACACGGAGGCTGTCATGAAGGTACCTCCTCTGCCAGGCAGGGGAGTCCCGAGGGCTTCCCTGTCCAAGATTGCTTTGTGGTACTTGTGTGCAGTTCTGCTCAGCTCTGTGAGCCTGGGGCTGTGCTGCTGCAGCAAAGTACATGGAAAATACAGAATCACACACTCATTTTCCTTGGGAAGCACCTTTGAGCCTGTCGAGTCCAGCTACTCAGCGCTGCCGAGCCCACCACTAAACTAGGAGAGGTTCAGGCTGGATATTAGGCATAAATTCTTCACTGAAAAGTTGGTTAAGCATTGGAACAGGTTCTCTAGGGAGGTGGTGGAGTCACCACTGGAAATGTTCAAAAACAAGCTGATGTGGCACTTCACAGTATGGTTCAATGGGCTGGTGGGATTTGGTCAGAAGTTGGACTTGATGGTCTTGGAGGACATTTCCAACCTTAATGATTCTGTGATTATATAAACCATGTCCCTAATTTATGCTCTAGAGAAATCCATTATTAGGCTCCATTGATGATAGTGCTGGTGCAAAGCTGATTAACCAGCTATAGGAGAAGCCTTGCAATTAAAAATTAGAAGCAACTGAGTCTCCCTGGTGCTGCTGCTCAGTCATGCACTTCCAGGCTGTTCCATGTGTGCAGACATCCAAATGTGATTCCTTTCCCAGCACGTTGCAGCAGGCAAAGCCACTGCAGGAATTGCTTTGATACTGATGGAGAGATGTGTTTTCCAGACTGGGAGGTTGTCTGCCCGAAGCGCTTCTCTGCAGGGAAAGGCCTCCCTGGCACCCGGGGATGTGATCCCTGCACATCTACTCCAAAAGCCAGGGCACTGGGGGGAGGTGGGGAGTGAAATGACAAGGGTGACAGCTCCTTGGCCCTTTACCAGTGGCACATTCACTCTGAATGACCCATTGTATAAGCAGAACTGGTGTTAATTACTCTCGTTTAATGGCTGGGGAAAATGGATGTTATTTTTCTGAAGGCTCCTGTCTTTCTGCAGGTAGTCTCAGGGATTCTGGAGCAGAGTCAGTGAACTCTGTGTGGCCTATACACTCCAAAGTAACTCCTAAATTTCAGGACTTCAGTGACTTGCTGTTAAGGATAATTACCAGGGCAGAAAGTGTGCTTGTGTGTGAAGGCAGAGCTCTCAGTTCAGGAATGAGTACAGATCTTTGCAATCTTTGGCCATGTCTCTGTAGGCCAACTAGTCCATGGCCATGGACAAATTTCACCGGGGATGCAGAGACCTCTTCCTGCCCTCCCTGTGCTGCTGTAGGGAGAGCTCTGCAGTTCTGTGAGCTGAGGGAGCTGCCCTGTGTTGCAGGTGTCCATAGCCCCTCGGACCAACGCGGCGCTGGGATTCGCACAGATCCTGCCCCGGGAGCAGTACCTGTTCACCAAGGAGCAGCTGCTGGAGAGGATGTGCATGGCCCTGGGGGGCAGAGTGGCCGAGGCCATCACCTTTAACAAGGTCACCACAGGTGAGGAGCCAGAGCCTGGCATGGGCAGGTGGAGGTCCAAGGAGAGCTTTGCTGTTTCTAACTAGTTAAATCCAAATAGGATCACAGAATGGTTTGAGTTGGAAGGGACCTTAAAGCCCATCTCATTTCACCCTTTGCCATGGGTAGAAACACCTTCCTCTTGGCCAGGTTGCTCTGTGGGCAGTGGCAGGTCAGGACTCAGGTGAGCTGGCCACAGTAGGGTCACTCTCTGTAACTCCTGGGACTGCAGGATGGGCCCTCAGTGGGTTGAGCGTTCACCCCCATGGGCTGCAGTGGGTCCTGTCCTCTCTCCACTGGTAGGACATGTGTTTGTGCAGGATGTGCTCTTCCTACACTGAGCTGAGAGCTGGCCAGCAGTGAGTGTGTGTCTTTCCTGCCCAGGAGCACAGGATGACCTGAAGAAGGTGACCAAGATCGCCTATTCCATGGTGAAGCAGTATGGGATGGTGCCCAGCATCGGGCAGATCTCCTTCCCAGACCCAGAGAGTGCCCCTGGCATCGGCCGGCGCCCCTTCAGCCAGGGCCTGCAGCAAATGATGGACCACGTAAGGCCACCCTGGGCTAAGGGTTTCTTGTTGTTCTTTGCTTTCTGCAGTTCGCTGAAAAATGGCAAGTGGTTTACACCCAAACAATTTGCATTTTGCTGTTGGCCAGTGAGTGTGCACTTTCCTGTTCCATGACTGTGTCAGGGTTGTGCAGTGAGGCAGCAGGGACAGGCAGAATCCCACCTGGCTGTGAGTTCAGCCTGTGCTCTGCATGGCTGAGACGGCAAGAACTCTGTGTCTTCAAGTCACAGCTGCACAGTGTAGATGTGTGCACTTCCTAGATCAGATATAACCAAAATGATGGTCAGACTGACTGCAAATCAGCCTGTTCTGACAGGAAATTTGGTTTCATTGCTGAGAAAACACACTGCTTTCATTCAAAAGTCAAAAAGCTGGAAACAAAAAAGCTCTGTTTCAGAAGCACCATGGCTGTGCTTCCTTGGGATTTGTGCTGAGCTGCACCTTTAGCTCCTGGACAGCCTTAATTGCATTTCCCATTGAGCTGTGCTAGGAAAAGACTTCACTGCCCCTTATCACCAGCACTCCTTGGGCCTTTTTCCAGCCAGTTTATCCATAGTTTCTGTTGATGAGAACCACATTCTGCCTGGCTCAGTTTGCAGATTCCATCCCTCAGTGCTCTCCTTGTTTAGCCACACATTGTGTTTGTTGCCACCTACACCCCAACTCTCTCTTCTTGTTTCTTCAAGGAAGCCAAAATCCTGGTGGCTCAGGCTTACAGGCGCACAGAAAAGCTCTTGCTGGAGAACCGGGACAAGCTGCAAACAGTGAGTTGGATTGTGTGGGGGTTTGTTGGTTGGTTTGGGTGTTTTTAACTGGTGGCTTTGCTGCTTTCTGTGCTCTGTAGCTCAGCTGTTGCAGTGTTGTCTCTCTCCTAGAAAGTCTTGTAGTGGGAGTGTTGGGAACGAGTGACTGTTTACTGTGTATCCCCCGGATTCAGAGCAGGCACGGGAGGAATGTGTGTGCCTTTCCCAGCAGTGAGTAGTCTGCCTCCTCACACCAGCTGGTGTTTGCAGGGTAGAGGAGGAGGAGTGCTCTGTGGAAATGATCAAAGCTGGAATTTGTGTCCTTCACCTGCATTTCTCTGCTTGCCTCTTGGCAGTACAATGTTCTGCAGAGCTGACAGTGACTGGTTTTGGGAAGCCAAGCCAGTCATCAGGTGGACAGTGTCTGGAGGAATATGGTGCCTGTCACCTTGGCTGATGGGAGCTGGTTCCTGCTCTCTGGTGACTCCAGGCAGTTTTCACCTCCTTAATGACTGATACACCGAGGAATCCTTGGTACAGAGATAGAGCTTTGCCTCCTCTCCTTTGTGTCCTGACAGTCCCAATCCAGCCACACACCCTGGCACATCCCCACCTGTGCCAGGAGCTCTGTGCCTAGAGGTGAGCCAAGCTTGGGTTACAGCACCCTTTGTATGTCTTGACTTCTCTTCAGAATTCCAGTCTGTGACTTCCAAAATGACCAGGAGTCAACTTAATGTTGCCTGTTTTGCAAATCCAGCAATTATTTTCCTTAAATCCTCTTTTTAAACAAACAATAACAACAACAACAACCCCTTCAGCTACGCAGTGTCAGGCCTCCAGTGTGTGCTAAGGAGAGAGCTGGGACATGCTGCTGTCCCCAGGACAGTGCCCTGGCAGCTCTGGAGCAGGGATCCTCAGGGGTGTCTCTGCAGGCTCCTCTGTCCTGCTGCTGCCATGTAACAGCAGCCAGATGTTTGCTAGAGGCTCAGCACAGAAAAACTTTAAAGTGCAGCCAAAGTATCTCCAGAGTCAGTGTTTTGGTTGCCAGGCCAGCATGTCACATCTCATCAGCAGGATCGAGCAGTTCTGCGCTGGACAGCCACCTGCTGCTCCAGAGGGGTGGTGCTGCTGCCAGAGGGGCCAGAGAATTCCACTCTTCTAAACAGGAACTTGTGCTGACCTCCAGCCCCTGCCTGCAGGAACAGGCAGCTCTTTGTTAGCGCTCTGTGTGCAGGGAAGGCTCTGGGTCTGCCAGAGGTCTCCATGCTGCTGCTTTGGCTCTTGGGCAGGGCCACAGGTGCAGTGACAGTGGCAGGAGGGACACTTCTCTCATTGTTCATGGAGCTCACATTCCAAATCATTCCCAAGAGTTTGCTTTGTTGCCTGCAGTCACACTGTGTATTCCTGGCCAAACATGCTCTTGGGAACAGTGCTGGAGCCTGGGCAATTCGGTCCTGGCTGCAGTAGCTTCAGGGTCACCCTGTCTGTGGTGGCACAGCCAGGGTCTGCTCCTGGGGGGCTGCAGGTGCTGAGGCCTGAGCTGAGCTGACACTTCAGCTCACAGAAGCAGTTCTCTGCTCTCTCTGGGGACTTCATCCCTCATTTTGCCTCCATCCTCTTTTCCAGCTGTCCAACGCCCTCCTGGAGAAGGAAGTGATCAATTACGATGACATTGAAGCACTGATCGGGCCCCCGCCCCACGGGCCCAAGAAGATGATTGCCCCTCAGAGCTGGCTGCAGGCAGAGAGGGACAAGCAGGACACCAGGGAGGAGGAAACACCTCCCCAGCCACCAAACCAGGAGGAGGAGGAGGAACCACGCCTGAGACCAGTGTGAACCCACTCCTGTGTGGAATGGGACACAGACCCTTTGCCTTCTCAGCTCCAGGATCAAAGATGCTGAGCAGGGAATTGCTGTGCTGCTGCTGCTATCCCAGAACTAAGGGATGGCTACATTGGCTCTTTGAGCTTTATCCTGCAGGAAGGAAAACTCCTCAGGATTTCAGAACTGGTTCCTAGGAGGGTGGGGGTGATTAGGAGTTGGGTAAGTCTGGTCTGCTGTGGAAGTTTCTTGTACACAGGAGCAGGGAACATATTCTAATGGGTGGAAGTCACCTCTGGCTGTGCTCTGCACCATGGCAGGAGGGCAGGGCTGTGCCCTCAGCATGGGGACAGCCCTGTGGGGCTGAGCTGGGCTGCTGCAGCTCTTGTGTAACCCTTGAACACAACACACAAACAGCCCTGGCTGGAATAAACTGCCCACAACGTGCTGCTGTGTGTGTACAATGTGTCAGGCTCCGGGGGTGTTTTGGCACACATGAAGCTCATTAGAGCTGTGGAGTGGTACAGGACAAGGGCCTCCTTCTCCCTGGTCAATAATTTATGTCCAGTTTTTACAGCAAGTGTTTCCTAAGCAGAGGTTGAGGCAAAACTGTGCAGAGCTCAGCAGTGGGACATGGAAACCAGCTGTGCAGAGGGTGACTCTGAGCACACATGGGAAGACTGTTCTGAGCTGCTGGTTCTGAGCTGGAGAGGTGCTCTTGGAAATCCAGCAAAAGCAGGTGTGTTTGTTTGGAATCCTCAGGAAAAGCTGCTTCATCCTCTTGGCTGCTGCAAAACGGGCCCTGCTGACAGGGTTGTCTGGTGTTCATCAGAGAAAGCATTAAAGTGGTTGTTGCTGCCTGGAGTGCCCTGGCTGGCTGCATCTTTTAGGAAGAGTTATTGTCTGGAGTTATTCCATCACGACTGTCTGTGACCTGAGAGACCCCAGCCCAAGCCTGTGCTCTGACAGCTCCCAGCCCTCGGGCCTTTGTCACAGTCCCAGGCTCCTGTTCCAGGTCAGGCTGGAGCTGGGAGCCTGCACTGTGTCTTCTCCTCTGTCCCAGCTCGTTCCCTGGGGTTTCTCAGTACCTGAGAAGTGATTGCCCTTGAGTTCAGGGACACAAGTAGTTTTTTACATTTTGGATGCTGCTGTCTGGATGTTTAAATTCCAAACTTGTTTGTTTCTTCCCAGTCTCACTCTTTGAATTTCCTTTCCAGCAGCATATGAAATTTTAAGTGTTCTTTGATTTTATTTTAATAACTCACAAAACCCTTGTAGGGAGGGGAGTTCATTTCTGTGGAGGTGAGGGTGGGAGTGGTGCAGTGGGGGCACAGCACAGGGTCCTTCTGGGGTGCTGCCAGCACTGCTGTGCCATTGTTCCCAGGCAAAGGCTGTGGATCCCACTGCTGTGGCACCTGGCAGCTGCCCAGGGACACAGAATTCCCCCATCCCTCTCCTGCTTCATGGGAGATAATGCTGCTGCCCCAGAAGGGCGGGGAGCAGGGATCCTGCCCTGGGCTTGGATGGGGATTCCTCAGGGATTTGGGATCCACATAACTCCTGCCCAGTGTCCGTCCCATTCCCCTGCCCAGGAGCTGCCGGGCACGGGAGCGGGCACCGAGCTGCTGCTGCCGATCGAGCGTGGCTGCGGTCCCGTGTCCCCGCGTGTGTCCCCGCGCGTGTCCCCGCGCCTGTCCCCGCGCCTGTCCCCGCGCCTGTCCCCGCGCCTGTCCCCGCGCGTGTCCCCGCGCCTGTCCCCGCGCCTGTCCCCGCGCCTGTCCCCGCGCCTGTCCCCGCGCCTGTCCCCGCGCCTGTCCCCGCGCCTGTCCCCGTTCACCCCGCTGTGCGCGGCCCCTTTAAGCGGCTGCCGCCCCTCGCTGGCCCCGCCCCTTTCGAGCCGCTCCCGCGCTGCCCATTGGTCGCCGCCGGGGCATTTCCGGTGCCGCCGCGCCAGCGCTTCCTTTCCGGTCGCCATTGTCGTGGCGGGAGGTGAGTGAGGGCCGGGGGCTCCATCCGCCGCCATCCGCCCGCCGGGGCCGCGCCCGCCGCCGCCACAGCCCCGCGCGGGGCCGTGGGGGAGGCCCCGGGGGCGCCGATGGGGCCAGGCATGGGCTTGGGGGCGTGTCGGGCGTCCCCGCATTAACCGTACCCGTGTCCGCAGGCCGCAGCCATGGCGCCCAGCCGCAATGGGATGATCCTGAAGCCCCACTTCCACAAGGACTGGCAGCGCCGAGTCGCCACCTGGTTCAACCAGCCCGCCCGCAAGCTCCGCAGGTGAGTCCCGGAGCTCCGGGAGCAGCGGGAGGGCTTGCCCGGCTGCTGCGGGGCCGCTTCCGAAGCCAGGGCGCCGTGGATTTGTTTATAGACATTCCCCGCTCGGGGCGAGCCGCTGCCAGCCGCAGCCAAGTGATGAGACATCTCCGGAATCGCTGCATCCACAGTGATGAACGCTCTTCCCTGGGTCTCTGATGGCAGCGGCCGCTCCAGGGCAGCAGGAGATGCCTCCCTGCGAGGGCAGGACTGGCACATGCGGTAGAGATGCCGTGGCTGTCACAGGTGGGCAGGAGGCTAGGGACACTTGGGTTGGACCAGGCGTGGTGTGAGCAGCAGGAGCGGGGCAGTGCCTGTCTCCTCTGCTGGTACTGCTGATGCACACCTGGGACTCTGAGGTTATGTTTGGTTCCTCAATGCAAGACATTGAGGAGCTGGGAGATGTCTAGAGAAGGGAATGGAGCTGGGAAGGGTCTGGAGCACCAGGAGCATATGGGGGGCCTCAGCCTGGAGACAGGGAGGCTAAGGAGGCACAACTCCCTGACAGGAGGGGACAGCCAGGGGGGTCTGGGCTCTGCTGCCAAGGAACAGGGACAGGAGGAGAGGGAATGGCCTCAAGCTGTGCTGCAGGAGGCTCAGGTTGGGCTTCAGGAGGAATTTCTTCCTGGAGAGGGAGGTCAGGCCTTGGCAGGGACTGCCCAGGGAGGTTTGGAGTCCCCATCCCTGGGGCTGTCCCAAGTAAGGGCTGGATGCAGCACCCAGTGGGGATAAGGTGGGGGTCAGACACAGGTTGGACTCAGTGACTCGGAGGTAATTCCCAAGCTGAAGGATCGTGTGATTCTGCCATTCCAGGAGGAAGGCTCGCCAGGCCAAGGCTCGCCGCATCGCCCCCCGCCCCGTGGCTGGGCCCATCCGGCCCATCGTGAGGTGTCCTACAATCAGATACCACAAAAAAGTCCGTGCTGGCAGAGGCTTCAGCCTGGAGGAGCTTAAAGTAAGTACAGAGCATCAGTTCAAAAAATCCAAATAAAATCTGAGCTCAGCTGCTTCTTCTGTCCTGCACAAGGTGACTTCCTCAGCTGTGCGTAAGGTAAATGTCTGTTTATCTGGTCAGACTGTCACTTAAAATTCCATTAAAATCGAGCTGAAATAGGGGAAATCGAGGTTGGATACACAAAATAAATTATTCCTTGTGAGGGTGCTCAGGCCCTGGCACAGAGTGCCCAGAGGAGCTGTGGCTGCCCCATCCTTGGAAGTACCCAAGGCCAGGTTGGACAGGGTTTGGAGCACCCTGAGATAGTGGAGGGTGTCCCTACCCTTTAAAGAGTGGAACTTAAAGATCTTTAAGGTCTCTTCCAACCCAGCCAATTCAGAGATTCTACGAAATTTGAATTCTAAAAGAGCCTTGAGTCTCCTAAACTTTTTTGGAGGGAATGGGAAGATTAAGATCACCTTTGTTAATTGTTTCTTTATTAAACATTTTTGTGCTAATTCTAAATATTTTAGCCAGTGTTTCCATGTTGAGGACCAAATAAACCCAGCTCAATTTAGTTTTAAGAGTAGCAGGGGATATTGTACCAGGAGGAAGAACCATTCAGCACAGCTTCTCAGGGTAATAATAGTTGGATTAGTCCAGATAGTTGGATTAAAGTGGGAAGTGTTTCCTGTTCTCCATTCCTTGTCCCTGTGAGCTGCCTAGGTGTGCTGAGCTGGTCTGCAGGGTTGCCCACTGTGTATCTGTGATCAGATTCTACATCAGGACTCACTGACAGCCCCCAACTGCCTCTGCGCCTGGTTCAGTGTCTTAATTAAAACATTTATAACTGAAATTGGTGCACTGAGGCAGGGAAATTGTTCTTCTGGGTGCCAAATACTTAATTACTTATTTCCTTTAATTTTTGGGTAATGGCAGAACACAAAGTAGGATGCAGCTGTTAGTCTTCAAAATGAAAATGAGTTTTTTGTTTAAGTTAGTAAAAAAAATAATTGTTTAATGTTGTTTCAGATGGTTAGGAAAAAAATCCTGATGTAATGCAGCTCCTAGTATTCAGTGAGCTGACTCATAAATGTCTGAATCCAAGTTTAAATGTGTCCCACAGGGGGTGCACTTTGCTCCTCTAGGGAAATCCATCTGCAAAAATCAGCCTGAGGAACATTTTAAGCACTAAGATTCACCAGGACACCCTTTGTTGGTGTAGTTGGTCCCTCAGCTGATGCCCAGCCTTTCTCCAGACCCTGCATCCCTGCTGGCTGTGCTTGAATCCCTCCCTGGCTCTTGGGATCATGCTGACACCGCTCTCTTCTCTCTCCTCAGCTCGCTGGCATCAATAAGAAGTTTGCCCGGACTATTGGGATCTCCGTGGATCCCCGCAGACGGAACAAGTCCACCGAGTCCCTGCAGGCCAACGTGCAGAGGCTGAAGGAGTACCACTCCAAGCTCATCCTCTTCCCGAGGAAGCCAGCCATGCCCAAGAAGGGAGACAGCTCTGTGAGTGTCTGACTGCTGGAAATGTGTCCTGTTCTGGGTGGTTTGGTGTCAGGCAGAGCTCCTGAGCCTTCTCCCGTCATAGGAACCCCATGGTTCTGAGCCTGGCACAAGGCCAGGCCTGGCAGGGTCAAGTCTAACGAGGTACTCTGGGTTGCAGTGGCACTTCAGCCAGGCATTTGGCTGAGCAGCTGCTGGCATGTTTTGGTGCTGATTCCTGGAGTTTTGATCCTTACTCAGCCAGTTGAGTTTTGGTTTAGAGAGCTAAATTGTTACAAGGGCTGGAAATTGCCCTTGGAGTCAGTTCTGCCGGTGGAAGGCTGAGGGACAGGCTGTGAGTGGCTCCAGAGCTGTGTGCCAGGCAGGCTCCAGAAGGGAATTGTTATTGACATTCAAAAATGGTTTTCATTAAAACCTCTCCAGGATCAGAGCAGAGCTGTGTTCCCTGGCTCTGCTGCCAGTAGATCCAGGGAACACAAGGTTGAGTTCAGACTGTCCTCCTGTCTTGTGGGGAATCTGGCAGCTCCAAGCTGCTTAACTCCATCTTCAGAGCAGGGAGGAAGGGCCTCGAGCTGAAACACTGATTCAGATGTTTTTGCTGGAAGTCACTTGTACTCAGTAAACGTTCAATCATCTTTGTCTGATGAAGTGCTCTTACAAAAAGCTGGAATCAACCTGAGAAGGAGTTGCTGAGAAACGTGTTGGGTGTACATGAGCTGTGGGGGCTCCGCCTAGAGAAAAGGAGGCTCAGGGAATGGCTTCAGTTTGTGCCAGGGAGGATGGTTCAGGTTGGACATCAGGAATTGCTTCCTGGAAAGGGTGGTCAGACATTGGAAGGACCTGCCCAGAGAGGTTTGGAGTCCCCATCCCTGGAGGTGTCCAGGGAGGGAATGGATGTGGCACTCAGTGCTCTGGGCTGGTGTCAAGATGGGAATCTTGATAATGGATGGACTTGATAATGATAGAGATCTTTCCAGCCTAGGTGATCCTGTGATCCTGTGTAAATTGAGAACAGCACAGTTGGTGTCAAAGCTGTCCCAGCTGGCAGAGCTGAGGGCCGCTGCTGCTCTGGCCGGATCTGGGCACAGCGTGGGTTGCCAGTGCAGCTCATCAGTGCCAAATTTTCTGAAGTGCTGTGCTCGTTACCGTTTGGTGTTAAAGCTCCTGTCAGGATCATTAGCACCATGTTTAAGCTGGGTACCTGCATACAGACAGACTGTGCTATAGCTGAGATTTTAGCCAGAGAAGTTTAAATTCTGTTCTTCTAACATTCTCATCTTCTGTTGTGCAGCCAGAGGAACTCAAGATGGCCACTCAGCTCACAGGACCTGTTATGCCCATCAAGAATGTAAGTGTCATTTAATCATGTTCTCTGTGTGATGTGATTGAGGTTGAATTTGGGGAGAGGGTTCTCTCTTTGCTGTCTCGCAGCTTCGGGGTGGCTGTCTCCAGGCATTGCACATCCTGGATCAAAAACCCCCCAGGAATTAGTCTTTGAGAGAACTGTGAAATTGAGGGTGCTCTTGGTTTAGCTGGGGTAGGAGTGTTCAGACAGGTTCTGTGGTCACTCTTTGTCCCTAAATCCTCTCTGCTCTCAGTATTGTCACAAACAAACCTCTGGTCATTCCCTGCAACTCCCTGACCGGAGGGTGGAGCTGGGAGGAGGGTCGGGCTCTCCTCTCAGGTGACAAGTGACGACAGAAGGAGAGGAAGCAGCCTCAGGCTGTGCCAGGGGAGGCTTAGGTTGGATATTAGCAAAATTGCTCCATGGATCAGGCTGTCCATCCAGCTGCACAGGGCAGTGGTGGAATCCCTACCCTTGGAAGTTCAGAAAACAGGTAGATGTGGCACTTGAGGACATGGTTAGTGGTAAACAATGGTGCTGGGCTGACGGTTGGGCTCGCTATTAAAGGTCTTTGCCAACCTTAACAGTGCTGCAGTTCTGTGAAGCCTGCCTCAGGTTTCCCGTGGTGCTTGTTTGTATTCCTGCTCCAGT
Organism: Poecile atricapillus; assembly: GCF_030490865.1. NCBI lineage: Eukaryota > Metazoa > Chordata > Aves > Passeriformes > Paridae > Poecile > Poecile atricapillus. Next base: position 20,775,768 of record NC_081258.1, read on the forward strand.
GTGCTCTGTGCTGGAGCACGAGGAGCCAGCGGGAGCGGAGCAGGCTGAGGGCAGGGCCTGTAGATGGCACGAGCGCTCCGCTCTGCTCCTCGCTGGGATAACTGTGGGAAGCACGGCTCCCGGCTCCGAGGGGCAGGCTGTGACTGTCTGGCGCTCTCTCCACAGGTTTTCAAGCGGGAGAAGGCGCGTGTCATCTCAGAAGATGAGAAGAACTTCAAGGCCTTTGCCAGCCTTCGCATGGCCCGGGCCAACGCCCGCCTCTTTGGCATCCGCGCCAAGCGCGCCAAGGAAGCGGCGGAGCAGGACGTGGAGAAGAAGAAATGAACTGTTCTCCCCAGAACTGTCAATAAAAAGCCGTAGAGAGCCGAGTGTGCTGTGGTTTTGGGGCACATGTACGGAGCGGAGCCGTGTGCCCGTGGCAGTACAGGGATGTGTTCGAGCGTGGGAAGCCTCGTTTGCTGTGATTGGAGGCTCCACATTTCCCTGGAAGCGAGTTAAACACCTGTCTTGTGCCCACTCCTCTGCCTTGGCAGGGCTGCAGCCTGGGCTGCCTTCTGCTCTGATTCTGAGGGGCTTTAGGGGTTTTTGGCAGCTTTGTCTGCTGCCCCCTTCCCTGCCTTTCATGCCAGTATTCCTGGTTTGATGATTTCCACACCTCTCTGTGAGGCAAAGCTGTACAAGTTGGGTGTCGTGGTGAGGGTCATTCAGGTGCTGCCCACATGGGGAGCTTTCCTTGCTTTTGGGGGGCTACAGCAGGAGCAAGGTGTGGCCCAGCCCTTCAGCTGGGCTTGGAGGGAGCAGAGTCCCAGGGCTGGACTGTGCTTCTCTGCCACCTGGCACTCCTGGCCCTTGGCTCAGCCCCTGCTACAGTTTTGGGGCCCTTTTAGCTATTTCTTCCTGGCTTAAAGGCTGTCCCATGGTAGGTGTGGCACTTGGGGCTACTGTGGTGGCATCAGCAGTGCTGGGAAGAGGGTGAACTTGGAGTCTTCCCAACCCAAGTGATTCTGTGATACTTCAAGTGGCACCACAGGAGAAAGGGGGGGTTCTGGCTGGTCCTTGTGGCTGTTTGGATCCCAGGCTCTGGCTGTGCCTGGGCAGGGGGCTGAGGGGTCACTGGGATGTGTTGGTGGCACCAGAGCTGCTCCAGGAGCACTCACCCAGCCCATTGATCAGTTCTGGGAAGGATGGGATGGGATAGGGCGGGGCACTCGGTGCTGGAGCCCTGGCACAGCTGCGTGGATCTGGGCGGTTCAAAGAGGCAAGGTGTGCCCGGTGAGGTGTCCTGCTGTGTCCCGTGCCTCCTGCCCCACCGAGCCGTGCTGGGGGCTGTGAGGGGAGTGGGGAGGAGAGTGGCCTATTTCTGACAGGCAGGCTGGGGATTAGCTCCTGAAGCCCGGGCCCTGCGCTGCCCTGGTGCTTGTTAGCCCTATCTGCATTTTAATCCCTCCAAATTTGAGCTAATTACATCATCTTCCATAAAGCTGGGTTGACAGCACCGCAGTCAAGCAGCAGTGCTGGCGGGACAGGGGTGGGAGGGGGTCCCGAGCTGGGGACTCAGCATGTGGGGCTCCATGTGCATGGAATGTGGGTCTGGATGCTCCAGCATGTGGGGAGGGCACCCGGAGGGTTTGGGGGACCCCGCCCTTGTGCTTGGGCTGTTGGCTCAGAGTGTGGGGTGCTGGGACCAAGGTGGCCTCGGGTACCCCATGGGGAGCAGCTGGGGAGGGTGGGGGGCTGTGGCTGTGCCACGGGGGCCTCACTTGGGGCAGGAGCTCCTGCCCTGGCACAGCCAGCGGTGTTGGGAACCCTGGGGACCCCGCTCAGCCCCGGTGCAGGGTGGGCTCCGCTCCGGAGCCGGCAGCGAGGCAGTTAACGGAGCTTGTCATCCATCTCCCTCTTAGGGCTCCGCTCCCGAGCTGCAGCTTGAGTCAGTTGTGTGGAGGTGGCAGCGGCAGCAGCTCCGGCGGGCACACCGGCACACCGGGCACACCGGCACCCCGAGCAGCCCCTGCCCCGCCGTGCCCCAGCCCTGGCCGCCAGCACCCAGGTGAGGGGGCGATGGGCAGGGTGGGAGCCGCTGTCCCCTCCACTGAGCCGTGGATGATGCCAAGGGGTGCCCGCGATCCCGGGGAGGGGCACGGTGCCCACCGGAGCTGGGGCACCACGTGCCGGGGAGGGCCTGGGCGCTGCATGACTTCCCCAGGAAACTTTGGCCGGGCAGGAGAGGGCACAGGTGGGCTCTGCCCTGCCCCAGCCCGGCACCCTGCAGGTGGAGGGACAAGCCCCGGAGCGGGGCCGGGACTGGCAGAGCCCCTCGCTGACCCGGCAGCATCGCCTGGCTCAGTGTTAGCCTCCGGGGGGAGGATGGACGGCGTCCCCAGCACAGGGGGAATCCATCACCTGGTGGCGCAGACACGGAGTTGGTGTCCCCACTCCCCTCCGGAGAGCCCTGCCCGGGCTGGGGGTGCCGCCCGCAGGGGTTTCCACTCCACAGCCCCACACGGGGCACCCCAGGGTGGGTACCCCACCCCACTTAGGTCCCCTTTCCCCTCGGGATACATCCTGCCCCTGGGCTGCGGCTGGGACAGAGCTGGGCACGGCCCTGCAGGACCACGGGAACCCCCCCCAGCAGTGCCCATGGCGCTGGCTGTGATTTGGGGGCACTCGGGCAGTGCTCCTGCTCACCCCACTGTGCTTTGATGCCTTGCAGGGCCCCGCGGAGCCATCGGGACCAGAACCGGTCACCCCGCCCCGGAGAGGGTCCCGGGGGTCCCTGTCGTGCCACCGGGGCCGTGCCTGGCACCGCGGGGCGCCGTGCCCCGGGCATGACGGGCACCTGCCCGGCTCCCTGACGGCGCCCGAGGCAGCGGCCGCCCCCCTCGCCCCCCATGCCCTTCGCCCACGGAGCCGCCGGTCCCCCGGCGCGCCCGGCCGGCATGGGCGCCGTGCCCGAGCCGTGCCCGCAGGCACCGCTGGCCGTGCTCTCCAAGGTGGAGCTGCGGGTCAGCTGTAAACACCTCCTGGACAGAGACACCCTCAACAAGTCGGACCCGTGTGTCCTGCTGCTGATGCAGTCCCAGGGCCAGTGGATGGAGGTAGGAGAGGGCGGAGGGGCACGGCTGGCACCCACCGGGCAGGGCAGGGCAGGGCGGGACCCGGGGCAGGCTGGGCACAGGGCGGTGGATGGAGGGGGGTGCAGGGAGGGGTGCAGGAGATGGTGGGGGGCGAGGTGCAGGGTGCAGTGCAGGGGTCAGGGTGCAGGAGACAGTGCGGAGCAGAGTTCAGGGTACAGGAGACAATGGGGTACAGGGTGCAGAAAGTGGTGCAGGGTTCAGAGCAGGGATGCTGGACGGGGTGCAGGAGGTGATGCATAGCAGGGTGCATAGTGCAAGACAGGTTGCAGAGCTCAGAACGAGGTGCAGGGTTCACACCAGGGTGCAGGAGATAATGAACAATCTGCTGGGTGCAGAATAAGGTGCAGGGTGCAGAGCACGGTGCAGGGTGCAGGGTTCAGAATGGGGTGCAAGGTTCAGGGCAGGGTACAGGGTGCAGAGCAGGGGTGCAGGAGATGATGCAGAGCAGGGGTGCACAGTGCAGAACAGGGTGCAGGGTGCAGAAGGAGGCCCGGGGGTGATGCAGGGTGGGCAGGGTGCTGTGGGGCACCGGGCAGCCTGTGGGGATGGTGCCAACACTGCCTCACATCCAGCCCACTGGGGCTGCAGTGGGGCTGGGGAGCGGGGCGGGGCGTGGTGGCTCCAGAGTGGCTCCACTGCCCCGGGACAGGGACAAGGGACACCTCAGCCCCCCCGGGGTGGCTCAGGGCTGGAGGGCTGCTGATGACACTGGCACTGGAGCTGATGCTGGCAGTGAGGCTGGCAGACACCGGGGTGGCACTGGGGCTAGCACGGCTCCTTCCATCCCTCCCCACACTGATCTCTGGGCTGCTACCGGCAGCTCGGCTCTAATCTCGGCCGTTCAGCTGGCGGATTTAGCACTAAATCCCTCGGCGTGTCATTGACTCTGCTCGAGCCAGCACGGAGCCAGGGGGGGACAAGGGCCCCGTGCCAGCCGCGGTGTGCTGTGCCATGCCAGACACTCGTCCCCGGCTGTGCCACAGTGCCACGCTCTGTGTGCTGTGCCATGCTGTGCCACGCCACGCTCCATGCTGTGCTGTGCCAGCTCCAGGAGACAAGAAAGTCCCTTCTGAGCCACCTTTTGGAGTGACTCCTGTCCCAGCCAGCCTGTGTCCCCCAGAGGAGGCGGTGCCTGAATCTGGCTCTAAGAGTCGAGATGGCCTTGGACCTGCTGCTGGACCTGCTGGGCTCGAGGCACCCAACAGCCACATCCCCAGGATGAGGGGCTGGCAGTGCCCGCGCAGGACGGACACGGGTGGCTGAGGCAGGGTGGTGGCAACGTGGGCCCGACAAATGATGCGGGACTGGGCAGGCAGGGGCCAGGGGCTGGCAGGGTGCCCTGGCCAGGATGTGTCCCCTTGAGTCAACTCTGGCAGGGACGGGTGTGGGGGAGGCTCCGGAACTGCTCAGCACCCGCTGCCAGCGCAGGCAGGAGACGCTGAGCGCCCGCTGCCCACTGGGGCCACCAGGGTAGGGGCTGGTGACCCCCAGGCATGGCCACTCCAGGACAGACACAGCAGCTTGTCCTGGCACCAACCCACTGCTCCTCTCCAGCAGAGCTGTGGCGAAGCAGAGTCTCCTTGGATGACCACAGGGAGCCCATGGGAGCAGCGCCCCAGAGCCAGGGCTGGCACACTGGAGGCTGTGGGGGGCACATGGGGCTCTTCCAAGTGCCATTCACTGGGGCACAGCTGGGGCTTCCCTGCATTCCCTATCCCTTCATCCTTCATTCTCCCATTCCTCATCCCTGTATCCCTCAGCCTGGCATCCCCCTGTATCCCTCATCCCTTCATCCCCCATCACAACAGCCCCGTTCCGCACCCCTGTCTCCCCAGTCCCTGTGTGAGCTCTGGCACCCCAAGGCCCTGTGCCAACCCCACGCAGGTGGATCGCAGCGAGGTGATCAAGAGCAACCTGAACCCCGTGTTCGCCAAGATCTTCACGGTCGATTACTACTTTGAGGAGGTGCAGAAGCTGCGGTTCGAGGTGTACGACAGCCACGGCCAGGCCGGTGTGGGCACGCACGATGACGACTTCCTGGGGGGCATGGAGTGCACCGTGGGGCAGGTGAGCCTGGGGACCCCTGCCCAGGGACCCTGTGACGGTGGCCCCTCCCCAACCCTGGGCTCTCGCAGATCGTGGCACAGAAACGGGTGACGAAGCCGCTGTTCCTCAAGTACGGGAAGTTTGCGGGCAAGTCCACGATCACGGTGAGCACCGTGCTGGGGGTGACAGTGGGGTGGGGGACACTGGGCACGGGCACATGGGTGGCACCGGGATGGGGTGCACAGGTGACATGGGGCTGGAATCCTGGGATGGCACCAGACAGGACGTGTGATGGAATGGGGTACTGGGACCTCCGGGTGGCACTGGACTGGATCGGTAGGGTGGCACAGACCCCTGAGGGTGGGCTCAGGGTCCCCGATGGCATCTACTGGCCATCCTGAAGGTCCCTGCTGTGCCAGGGAGGCACGTGGGACCCTGTCCCCTGCCAGGGCACCACAGGGAGGTGGTGGGTGGGGGGCAAAGCTGTGCTAGGCACTGAGCACCCCACGGCCGCCTCTCAGATCATCTCGGAGGAGATCTCGGGCAACAACGGCTACGTGGAGCTCGCCTTCCGCGCCAAGAAACTGGACGACAAGGTGAGCCGGGTGCCCGGGGGGAAACAGGGCAGGGCAGGCAGGGTGGGCAGTGCTCTCTCTCATCCTCCTCCCCCAGGACCTCTTCAGCAAGTCAGATCCCTTCCTGGAGATCTACCGCATCGACGATGACCGCAGCGAGCAGCTGGTGTACCGCACCGAGGTGAGCCCATGGCGGCACCGAGCCCTCGGCTGCCCCACGGCCACCCCGGGGGCTCCCCAGCCCCACTGAGCCCCCCGTCCTGCAGGTGGTGAAGAACAACCTGAGCCCCATCTGGGAGCCCTTCAAAGTCTCCCTCAACTCGCTCTGCAGCTGTGAGGAGAAGAGGAAGCTGAGGGTGAGGAAGAATGTTGGAGACCCCCATTCCTGTCCTGGGGGCATCTGTACCCCAGCTTCCCCATCTGGGGACCCCACAGTGCTGGGAATGGGGCTGAGGAGCCCCTGGAGCTGGGGCTGAGCTGTGCCTGTCACAGTGCGTGGTGTGGGACTACGACTCGCGGGGCAAGCACGACTTCATCGGGGAGTTCTTCACCACCTTCGAGGAGATGCAGAAGGCGATGGGGGAGAACAAGGTGGGACATGGGGACACAGGGATGGCCTGGGGGTCACCCTGTGTGCTGCCAGCAGAGCCTGTCCTAGCAGCCACCTTCCAGCTCCTCCTCTGGGTTTGGTGTCGTTTTCTTCTCCCTGCTCTCCTGTTTGGGGAAGGGATGGTGGGTTTGGGGTCTTCTGGGGAATCAGGCATGGATGGATGGGGTGGCTGGAGCCTGGGGGTGGTTGGGAGTGGGGGAAGGCAGCTGCACCCTGGGGCTGTGGGGGTGCAGGGTTATCGGGCCACGGTGTCCCGGGGCCGGGGGTGCCAGGCCAGGCCGTGGCCCGGGCAGGGGCCGCAGGCAGCGCGGGTGCCGGTGCCACAGGTGCAGTGGGACTGCATGAACCCCAAGTACAAGATCAAAAAGCGCAACTACAAGAATTCGGGGGTGGTGGTGCTGCTGGACCTGAAGGTGAGCGCCTGTGCCGGGCCGTGCCGAGGCTCCGTGGGCCGGTGTGGGGCAGGGCTGCCTGACACGGCTCCCTCTGGAAGATCCACAGGGTTTACTCCTTCCTGGATTACATCATGGGCGGCTGCCAGATCCATTTCACGGTGAGCAGCGGCCTCCCCTCCCAGCCAGCAGGGACACACCAGCGGCCCTGCTCACCCTGGTGGCCCCCCCTGCCCCCCCACCAGGTGGCCATCGACTTCACAGCCTCCAACGGGGACCCCCGAAACAGCTGCTCCCTGCACTACATCAACCCCTACCAGCCCAATGAGTACCTCAAGGCGCTGGTGGCTGTGGGTGAGATCTGCCAGGACTATGACAGGTCGGTGGCTCTGGGGGTCCCCGGGGCCACACACATCGGTGATGTCCCCCTTGGGGTCAGAGCTGCTGCTGACAGGCACTCAGTGCTGGCACACCCCTTCCCTTGCAGCGATAAGAAATTCTCTGCTCTGGGCTTTGGTGCCAGGATCCCCCCCAAGTACGAGGTGAGGGGGTCTCAGGCTGCCAGCGCCCTGTGGCACCCCAGGGATGAGCTCATCCCTCTGGGTGCCCTCGGCTGTGGCACAGGTGGGGTTTGGCAGATGCTGGGGGCTGTGGTAAGGGGTGCACCAGCTGCCCCTACCCCTCCCTCCCCTCCCTCCCTCCAGGTCTCCCACGACTTCGCCATCAACTTCAACCCCGACAATGATGAGTGTGAGGGTGAGTCCAGCTCCAGAGGGGCGGGACCCATGGCTGGGATGCCCCTCACCCCTCGTACACCCCACAGGCATCCAGGGCGTCGTGGAGTCCTACCAGAGCTGCCTGCCCAAAATCCAGCTCTACGGCCCCACCAACGTGGCTCCCATCATCTCCAAGGTGGCTCGCGTGGCGGCTGACGAGGAGCGGACCAAGGAGGCGTCGGTGGGTGCCGCTGTCCCCGCTAGGGCGGGGCTGAGGCCTCGCACACTCGTGACACTCGTGGCTGCTCTGGCAGCGGGGTCAGGCAGCCCCCCGAGCATCCCTGTCCCCCCAGCAATACTTTATCCTGCTGATCCTGACGGACGGCGTGGTGACGGACATGGCGGACACGCGGGAGGCCATTGTCCGGGCCTCCTACCTGCCCATGTCCATCATCATCGTCGGCGTGGGCAACGCCGACTTCACGGACATGCAGATCCTGGACGGGGACGACGGCGTCCTGCGCTCCCCCAAGGGCGAGCCCGTCCTGCGCGACATCGTCCAGTTCGTCCCGTTCCGCGAGTTCAAGAACGTGAGTGGGGCAGTGAGAGCTCCTGCCTTCCATTCCCGGCCCTTCCCTCCCCTCCCATCCTCTCCCGTGCCTTTCCATCCCCTCCCATCCCACCCCAGATTTGTCCTGTCCCTTCTTTCCCTCTCTCATCCATCTCGTCCCCTCCTGTCCCCTCCTGTCCCCTCCCCATGTCATGGCTCACCCCGGTGTCCCCGGTGTCCCCAGGCGTCACCCACGGCCCTGGCGAAGTGCGTGCTGGCCGAGGTGCCCAAGCAGGTGGTGGAGTACTACAGCTACAAGGCCTTCCCCCCGCGCTGCCCCCGGCCCCCCAGCCCCGAGCCCAGCCTCGGCTCCCCGCAGTGAGGGACCCCCAAACCCCAACCTCATCTTTCCCTAGTGAGGGACCCCCAAACCCCAACCTCATCTTTCCCTAGTGAGGGACCCCCAAACCCCAACCTCATCTTTCCCTAGTGAGGGACCCCCGAACCCCAACCTCATCTTTCGCTAGTGAGGGACCCCCGAACCCCAACCTCATCTTTCCCTAGTGAGGGACCCCCCAACCTCATCTTTCCCTAGTGAGGGACCCCTGAGCCCGACCCCAGCCTTGGCTCCCCCAGTGAGAGTCCCCCAGTGTCCCCCAGCCCTGGGTTGTCCCAGTGAAGGGGACCCGACCCCAGTCTCAGCGTGTCCCAGTGAGACCCCCCCACTGTCCTGGTGTGGCGTGGGGACAGTCGGGGTCCCCGCCAGGCCCTGCCCTGCCACAGCCCCCCCGGCTGGGACATGGGGAAAGTCCCATCTCCCCAGTGCAGGACACCCCCGGCACTGCTCGCTCCTGGAGCTCTGTCCCCTGTGGCCCAGACCCACCCCTGCTGTCCCCTCGGTCCCCGCTTCTCTGTCCCTGTGATATTTGGGGCTGCATGATCCCCCCAATAAAGCACCACCCCTGTGCCCATCCTGCTGTCTCTGGGTGCTGACCCCCACCCTCCGGGGATCAGGAGGGGTGGGTAGAGAGCCTGGCAGGTCCTGGACGCTGCCGTGTCCCCTCTCGGTGACATCATACTGCCTCACCTGGTGACAAGAGCCGAGGGCAGCCCCAGCCCCCACATTTCGGGTGCCCGTGGCCGGCAGCGTGCCGGGAGCGCTGGAGCAGCAGCGGCTTTGATGTGCCAGAGCTCGCCCCGCTGTGCTGCGGCCCCGAATCCAGGGCATGGAGCAGAGAGAGGCGGCAACGGAGCGGGCACTGCTGCCCAGCACACGGCCACTGCCACGTGCTGTGTGCCCTGTGCCGTGTACCCTGTGCCGTGTACCCTGTGCCGTGTGCCCTGTGCCATGTGCCATGTTCTGTGTGCCCTGTGCCGTGTGCGATGTGACATGTGCTGTGTGCCATGTGCCACATGCCATGTGCCACATGCTCTGTGCCATGTTCTGTGTGCTGTGCCATGTGCTGTGTTCCACATGCCCTGTGCCATGTTCCACATGCCCTGTGCCATGTGCCATGTTCTGTGTGCTGTGTGCCATGTGCCACGTCGTGTGCTGTGTGCCATATTCCCTGTGCCATGTGCTGTGTGCCGTGTGCCATGTTCTGTGTGCTGTGCCATGTGCTGTGTGCCCTGTGCTGTGTGCTGTGCCATGTGCTGTGTGCTGTGCCATGTGCTGTGTGCTGTGTGCCATGTTCTGTGTGCTGTGCCATGTGCTGTGTGCCCTGTGCCATGTTCTGTGTGCTGTGCCATGTGCTGTGTGCCCTGTGCCATGTTCTGTGTGCTGTGCCATGTGCTGTGTGCCCTGTGCCATGTTCTGTGTGCTGTGCCATGTGCTGTGTGCCCTGTGCCATGTTCTGTGTGCTGTGCCATGTGCTGTGTGCTCTGTGCCATGTTCTGTGTGCTGTGCCATGTGCTGTGTGCTGTGTGCCATGTGCTGTGTGCCCTGTGCCATGTTCTGTGTGCTGTGCCATGTGCTGTGTGCCCTGTGCCATGTTCTGTGTGCTGTGCCATGTGCTGTGTGCCCTGTGCCATGTTCTGTGTGCTGTGCCATGTGCTGTGTGCCATGTTCTGTGTGCTGTGCCATGTGCTGTGTGCCGTGTGCCATGTTCTGTGTGCTGTGCCATGTGCTGTGTGCCCTGTGCCATGTTCTGTGTGCTGTGCCATGTGCCGTGCATCGTGCTGTGCCATGTGCCGGGCACTGTGCCACATGCTGTGTGCTGATGCTGCCAGCACGGTGCCAGCAGATGCTCCTGGCAAGGTGACATCCCCAGGGGCAGGGTGTGCCCAAGGCCACCACAGGGACTGAGACTGGGGCCTGGCACAGCCTCATGGGGTAGGGGCCACCTGAGAGCTGCCATGTGGGTGCCACTGAGCGGGGCTCCAGGAATCTGCCATGTCCCTGGCACAGGTACAGGTGCCAGGCTGTCCCCACCTGGGTGTCACTCACCGGGCCGGCTCTGCTGGCCCTCGGGCACCGCTGGCAGCACAAGGTCCGGGCGGGGCACAGTACCTGCACCCCCTTCAGCACCTATTTATAGTTCTTGATTCATCTCCCTTCAGACGGGATCATGGATGTTGCCGTGGAAACCCAAACCTGGCGCCTGCGAGGCTGCAGCAGGGGCCGCTCCTGGTGCGGGCAGGAGCTGCCCTGGCACCCCAGTCCTGGGGCCGGATGGGTGCCCCAGGGTGGGTGCAGAGGGACCCCACGGGCTGGGGGTGTCCAGAGACACCTCGCTGGGCTGTCCCCACCCACCTGCAGGAGGGGCTGGCAGGGGTGGCAGGGCTGACAAGGCTAGCAGAGGGGGCAGGAGGAGCAGGACACTGGTGCCACTGTCCCACTGTGCCTCCTCAAGGAGGGTGTCACCACCTCCCCCCTCTCAGCCAGCCCTAGCCCTAGCCAGGGGTCCTGCTGGTGCCAGGGCCAAGCCCCCACCCTGCAGGGGAGGGTAAGGAAGGCAGTTATTTATTGACTGAGCCTCTGTGTGCTGGGGGGCTCGGGGGGCTGCCTGCCTGGGACACCCCAGGGTGCTGGGGGTGTGGAGCAAACACCCCAGGTGGGGAGAGGGACAGGGGAGCATCCAACCAGGGTAATCGAGGCAGGGGGCACTGGAAGGGGATCTGCTGGGAGGGAAACTCCAGGGGTGGAGGGCCCTGGGCCCTGCCAAAGGAGCCAGCTCCGTGCCAGGAGCTCTGCTGTCTCCCTGCTGTGACCCCAGGCCGTGCTGCCCCCCCCGGTCATTGCCCCCAGCCGTTGATAATAAGGTCCCCGGGGTGTGTCCCCACCCCAATGTGTTCCTGATAACAGCAGCTCTTCCAGCTGCCGGCGCTGCTTCCCGCCTCACACCCATGGGAACAGCTGCCTGCCTGGGAACAGCAATAAATATTTATTTCCATAGGGCGGGATGGGCGGAAAGGGGGGGTCACGGCCCTGGCCGGGGGGAGCGAGGCCACGGGGATGGCCACAATGCATGGCCGGAAAAGCTCCCCGTCCCCAGGGAGGTGGGATGGTGCCACGGCTCCCCACCAGCCCCCCAGCCCCGTGGGACCCCCTGGTGCCGGGGTGACGCAGGGAGTGTTTTATGGGGTGCCTGCGGGGGTCTCTGCAGGGTCTCCATGAGGTTCTCAGCAGGTGAGGGCTCAGCGTCCCCCCAGAGCCCAGGTCCTTCAGGCCATGGGCCACTGCGAGGGCAGCTCCACGTCCCCCATCTCCTCCTGGTAGCGCCGGTTGAAGAGGGCGTTTTGCTCGGGGGAGAAGTGGCTGCGCCAGTCCCCCACCACCCCTGTGGGACAGAGGGGACAGGGCGTGAGGGTCCCTGCAGCCGCGCCCCCCGCGTCCCTCAGCCCAATTCCCCCCCACCTTTGCGCATGAAGCGGCCCTGGCTGTGGTCCATGATCTCGATGGGGATGAGGGAGTAGTTGGCCATGGCGTTGTCCCGCATGGCAGAGAAGCTGCAGTGCTGCTGCAGGGCTGCCAGCGTGGCCGGTGCCAGCGGGCAGCCCAGGAAGTCGCTGAGGCGCTGCGCCGTGCCACGCAGGTCCTGGGCCAGGAGCACGGTCAGCACTGGGCACCAGCAGGGACGGGGACAGGGACGGGGACCCAGCGGGGCTCACCTGGTGCAGCTCCTCGTAGGTGACGTACAGGATGTCCAGGAGGTGCCGCTGGCCCAGCCAGCCCTTGACGTGGTCAAACCAGGAGCCGTAGTGCACTGGGGGGAGGCGGGGGGTAATGGGGGGCCCTGAGGCTGAGTCCCCCCCACAGACTCCCCCAGTCCCTACCTGTGCCCTCGAGGAACTGCTTCAGGAAGGCATCGAAGGAGCTGGGGTCGGGCAGGAACTTGGCCAGGTGGTGGAAGTGGTAGAAGGAGACAGCGACGTCTTTGGGGTTCCTGGCCACATAGATCACCTGGGGGGGACACAGTGTCACCCCCACAGCTGGGGGGATTCCTCTCTGCCCCGCTCAGAAAGCCCCCAGCGTTTCCCCGGCTGTGGGAAGCCCGGTGGGTGTGGGATGTCCCTGCAAGGACCCCCCAGACTGCCGGGGACCCCTCGCACCTTGGCCTTGCTGCGCTGCAGGGCGGGGGCCAGGACGTGGGCGGGCAGGTGCGTGGTGAGGAGCCGGCGGGTCCCGGTGTCCCGCAGAGCCTCCCGGCAGTAGATCTGCTCCAGCCAGGGCGCCCGCTCCCAGTTGGGAATGGTCTTGGCTGGGCGGGCATCTCCAAGGCTGAAGAGCAGCGTCAGGATCTCCTGCATCCAGGTGGTGCCTGCAGAGGGGGGTGTCAGGGTGTGGCACCATGGAATGGCACCGCACTGGCACGGGCAGCACGGATTGGCACCGCAAGGCACGGCTCAGTCTGTCCCGTCCCATCCCCGCTCCTGCAGCGGCGGCTGGGCTGGCGGGGCCGTGTCCCCCCTCCCCGAGCCCCCAGGGACACCAGCGCAGGGCTGGGGACAGTCCGGCAGCAGGACAGGAGCTCAGGGACAGAACCTGCCCTGAGTGGCCGCGGGGACCAGGCGCGGGTGTCTCCAAGCCCGGCCACCTCCCAGCCCCGCCGGCAGCTCTGGAAGAGCCGCCCCGCTCCAGGCCGGGGTCCCAGCCCTGTCCCGCCGCGTCCCCTCGTTGTCCCCGTGTCCCCCCATCCCCTCACCCGATTTGGGGTAGGTGGCGATGAGCACGTCGGTGGGGCGGAAGGTGAAGGCGGCGGCGAAGCCGAGGGACTCCTGGGTGTGGAGGTGGCCGGGCAGGGCGATGCCCGCAAAGGTCTCGGTCACCTCCATGCGCTCCATGGCCCGGCCGGGCGGGACGCGCCGGGAGCCGCTTAAATAGCGCCGAAAGAGGAAGCGGCCCCGGCGGGCGGGGTCCGGAACCCCCCGGCACATTCCTCCCCGGGAGCCGGGAATCCGGCCGCGCTGGGGCCATCGCCGGGAGAGCGCTGCTGGCAGGGGCTGGAGACACCCGGGATGGGATGGGAGGGGATGGGTGGGATGCGAGTCCTCCCTTCCCAGACCCATCACCGCAGCCGGGACAAACGTGGGGGCCACGGCACCTCGGGAAGGGGCCCAGGGAGGCCGAGGGATGCGAAGCCCGCACCGTCCCCACCCCGAGCTCCCCTTGGCTGGCACCGGAGGAGGGGGTTCCCATCCCAGCACACCCCAGGATGAGGTGTCCCGTTGGACCGGCCATCTCCACGTGGCTCCATGCCATTCCCAGAAGCCCCACCAAGGCCTCTTGCAGGGAAGGACACCGCAGCTGGAGCCAGCAGGGATGCGCAGCATCCGCAGGATGGTGGTGCCTCAGTTTCCCCTCGGGACGCAGCAGCGGGACCGGAGTGCGGGGGATCCAAGCACACACGGAGGAGCAGCAGCAGCAGCCCCGCACCACGGCCGTGCCACCCCGGTTGCTTCCCCCGGGCATGCGGCTGCTCCGGCGCCATGGCGGGGGTGGCTCTGGGGGGGCTGGAGCCCATCCCAGCCCCGTCACCGCACGCAAGCCGGAAAACTTAATTCACAGCCGGCGCAGGCAGGGACTGCCCAAGTGTCCCGGGGCCGGGGTGAGCGGGGCCAGGGCTGCTGGGGGTGCCGGGGATGCTGGGGGTGCCAGTGCCGAGCTGGGGGTGCCGATGGATGCCAGTGCTGGGGAGGATAAGGCGGGGATGGGACTGGCACTTTCCCAACCAAAAATAATCTGGGCTTCATTAGAAGGATTGGGAGCGTCACCGCGGCTGGGAGGAGAGGCCGTGGCACGGCACAGCCACCAGAGCTGGCTGGGGGAGGCCGTGGAGCCCTGGCACTGCCAGGCGGGCACAGGGCACCCAGGGAGGGGTAACGCTGCGCTCCTGGTTATTCATTGACGGCGGGAGGGGACAGAGGAGCGCGGGGCAGCCATCCCACTGCATGTGCTCACACGGTGGTGGCAGGTCCCCTCTTTGTCCCCAGCAGCACCCAGCAGGAGAAGATGCCAGGAGGGAGTGTGTGGGTTCTGGTGCTGGCGCTGGCACTGCCCAGCACCGGACAGCAGCACCTGGAGGAGGCCAAGAGCATCATGAACACCACGCCAGTCATCGACGGGTGAGCAAAGGTCACCTGGCCCTCAGCGTGCCCAGCTGCTCCGTGTCTGTGGGAAAGCCCCAGCTGGGAAACCCTACTGGGACAGCCCGGTGGGAGATCCCCATGCCAAGCACCCCAGAGCTGTGTGGGGACAGGGGACAGCTTTCCCAGGGGATCCCCATGCCAAGCACCCCAGAGCTGTGCGGGGACAGGGGACAGCTTTCCCAGGGGATCCCCATGCCAGGCACCCCAGAGCTGTGTGGGGACAGGGGACAGCTTTCCCAGGGGATCCCCATGCCAGGCACCCCAGAGCTGTGTGGGGACAGGGGACAGCTTTCCCGGGGATCCCGTGGGACTGCCCATGCAGCCGAGGGGATCCCCGGCACCGCAGCCCAGCAGGAGTGGGCAGGGTACCGGGAAGCCGGGGTTAGGCTGCCCTGGGGGAAGTTCCTGCTCAGTCCTGAGCGATGTCCCTGTTCCCTTCTTGGGACCCTCAGGAGGCTCCAGTCCCCCGCTGCATTCCCTTGTGGGTCAGTGCTGTGCCTCTGGAACAGGGGGCAGGGCAGGGGGAGCAGGGGGATGTGACAGGAGCAGGAAGTGGCGCCCTACCCTGACCTTGCCACTTCCCCAGTGGCACCGCTGGCTGTGGGACCTGCGTGCCAGGATGTCCCTGCGGTGACACCCTTGTCAAAGGGATGTTGGGCTGGCTCCCCTGGGTGTGAGGGATGATGATGAGTTGGAAAGTGCCCAGGAGGGTCCCTCTGGGGGTCCCACAAGGGACTGTCTCCAGTTCCTGGCTAGAACTGCTTGGGGGGCTTCTGGCTGAGGGGACAGGTGGGTGGGCAGATGAGAGGAGGGTGGAGGATGTATGGATGGATGGATGGATGGATGGATGGATGGATGGATGGATGGATGGATGGACGGATGGATGGAATGACAGCCAGATAAGGGGACTGTGGGTGGGCAGCTTGAGGGCAAGTGGGCCACTCCTCAGTGCCCATCCTGTCCCTGCCCAGGCACAATGACCTGCCCTGGCAGCTCCTCCAGAAGTTCAACAACCAGCTGAGGCTGCCAGCAGCCAACCTGACACTGCTGAACGGCACCCACACCAACATCCCCAAACTGCGCCAGGGGCACGTGGGCGGGCAGGTGGGAGCACAGGGACGGGCACTGGGGTGGGCTCTGGGGAGGGCAGGAAGCATCAGGGTGGGTAGGGGCACCAGGGTGGGTACGAGGGAGGGTGGGGGGCACTGGGTGGGCAGGGACACCAGGGAGGGCAGCAGGGTGAGCACTGGGGTGGGCAGTGTGGTGGGCAGTGCCCGTGCTGAGGCGGTGCCCGTGGCAGTTCTGGTCGGTGTACGTGCCCTGCGAGACGCAGAACAAGGACGCGGTGAAGCGCACGCTGGAGCAGATGGACGTGGTGCAGCGCATGTGTGACCTGTACCCCGAGACCTTCGCCTGCGTCACCGACAGCGATGGTGAGCGGGGACAAAGCAGCACGGGGGTGCTGATGGGCGTGCCCAGCCCAGCTGATGCCCCCGCCCTCCCGCAGGCATCCGGGAGGCGTTCCGGAGCAGGAAGGTGGCCAGCCTCATCGGGGTGGAGGGCGGCCACTCCATCGACAGCAGCCTGGGCGTCCTGCGCACCCTCTACCGCCTGGGTGCCCGCTACATGACCCTCACCCACAGCTGCAACACCCCCTGGTAGGACCCCCAGGGGGGACACAGAGGGTGGCAGCGCTGGCGTGGGGGGACGCAGTCAGAGGTGTGGCCACTCTGATGCTCTCCCTGCTCTGCAGGGCTGACAACTGGCTGGTGGACACCAAGGATGAAAACCCTGTGCACCATGGCCTCTCACCCTTTGGGAAGGTGAGGAATAACATCAGCAGTGGTGTCTGGGAGCAGTGGCATTGGAGGAACCTGGTACTGGCACCCACCGGTCCCAGCCTGGGTGCAGTGTTCCATCCATCCATCCATCCATCCATCCATCCACCCATCCATCCATCCATCATCCATCCATCCATCCATCCATCCATCCATCCATCATCCATCATCCATCCATCCATCCATCATCCATCCATCCATCCATCCATCCATCATCCATCCATCCATCCATCCATCCATCCATCCATCCATCCATCATCCATCCATCATCCATCCATCCATCCATCCATCCATCCATCCATCATCCATCCACCATCCATCCATCCATCCATCATCCATCCATCATCCATCCATCCATCCATCCATCCATCCATCCATCCATCCATCCATCCATCATCCATCCACCATCCATCCATCCATCCATCATCCATCCATCATCCATCCATCCATCATCCATCCATCCATCCATCCATCCATCCATCCATCATCCATCCATCCATCCATCCATCCATCCATCATCCATCCATCCATCCATCCATTATCCATCCATTATCCATCCATCCATCCATCCCATAAGCCAAAAGCCACCCAAGCATCCCCACAGGGGACCTTTCCCATGCATCCCTCAGCCCCCCAACCCCATCCCTGTCCCTGTAGACGGTGGTGGAGGAGATGAACCGCCTGGGCATGATTGTGGACCTGGCCCACGTCTCAGTGGACACAATGAAGGTGGTGCTGAACATCTCCAAAGCCCCCGTCATCTTCAGCCACTCTTCCGCCTACAGCATCTGCCAGCACCGCCGCAACGTGCCCGACGAGGTGCTGAAGCTGGTGGTGAGTGTGGGGGCACAGCCAGGGTGGGACAGGGACTCTGGGGGCTTTTGGGGGGGCCGGGGGCTCAGGGCTGTTCCCCCCAGGCCTCCACGGGCAGCTTGGTGATGGTCAACTTCTACAACGCCTACGTGACCTGCAGCGACAAGGCCACGCTGTCCGACGTTGCAGGTGAGGGGGTGCCCGGGTGGGTGGGGGGTGGCAGTGACCCCCCCTGCCCTGCTGACCCCGGTCACCCCCCACAGACCACATGGACCATGTGAAGAAGGTGGCCGGTGCCCAGGCTGTCGGCTTCGGTGGGGACTACGACGGGGTCACAGGGTAAAGGGGGTGATGGTGTGGGATGGGATGGGTGGGGGTGTCCCCTCTGCACTCTGTGTGGGCAGCTGGGGGTGCTGGGAGTGGCCCAGCTGGGAGCTGTGGGCTGGCACAGGGTCCCTACTGGCCTGGAGGACGTCTCCAAGTACCCGGCGCTGGTGGCCGAGCTGCTGAAGAGGGGCTGGACGGAGCAGGAGGTGAAGGGGGCCCTGGCTGAGAACCTGCTCAGGGTCTTCAGCAGAGTGGAGGAGGTGAGTGGGGCACAGGGATGTACAGGGACAGGGGGACACGTGGCACAGGGACACTTGGGGCAGCAGACACAGCTGGAACATCGGGGCATGGGGCACTCAGGAATTCACGGGCACACGGGGAGGGACACATGGGACACTGTGGTGGCACAGGCAATGTGGGGTGGCAGGGGCTCTGTGCGGATGGGCTCTGCCCCTCACAGTGAGAACCCACCCTGTCCCCACGGCAGGTGAAGAGGAGCCTGCAGGACACAGCTGCCCACGAGACCCCCATCGCCTTCGAGGAGCTGGAGGGGCCGTGCAGAACCAGCTACGGCTACCCCACGGATGCCGGTGCTGCCCTGCGCCCGCCGGCAGCCCTGGCACTGGCGCTGGCGCTGGCGCTGCTCCTCTCCGTGCTCTCCTAACACCCGCCTGCCACCGTGGCACCGTGCCCGGGGCTGCCGGGCTGGGCACGACCCCGCGCCCCTTCCTGCCGGATCTGCCGGCAAAATAAAACCGTGGCTCGAGCAGTGCCGGCAGTGAGTGTCCGTGTGGGGCTCTGCGGGACCAGAGCCCGCTCCTGGCTGCAGATGTCGGGTCCCCCCGCCTGTCCCCGGTCCCCCCGGTGTCCCCGGCGGGGCAGAGCGGCAGGGGCCCGGCGGAGCCCACCCCGGCACACCGGGAAGCTGTAACCGCACCGGGAGTGACACATCCCGGCAACACCTGGCCAGGGCGGCTGCAGCGCTGCCTCCGCAGGATGCTCCCATTAATCATTAGTTAATTAATTGGCTACTTAATTATCTCCTTAGCAATTTCCTCTCGCATTCAGGAACAGGCTGTGTTCGGAGCGGGGGCGGGAGAACAGGCAGGAGAAGGAGAGCCATCTTCCTGTGGCATTCGGGAGTTGGCTGAGGAACAGCGCCCGGCTGCCAGCCGGGCACGGGGAAGGGTGTGGGGACAGGAGAGGGACAGGTACGGCGAGGGACGGGGGAAGGAAGGGAAGGCTGCTCCCTCCTCCCCGTCCCTGGCAGTGAGGTTGCTGTGGCAGGATGGGTGCGGTGACAAGCCCAGGGTCTCCCCTCGGGGGTCCAGCTTGTCCCCACGAGGGCTGGGGGACGGTGCAGGGAGCTGAGTTCCAGCTGCTCCGAGCTCCTGCTCACTCTGGTCCCTCCGGTTCGGCCGTGTGAAAGGGACAGGTCCCCGCAGGAGTGGTGACAGTGGGGGAAGGGGGAAGGATTCACCCTCCAGAATCCCCAGAGTGGCTACCCCGAGCCAATTCCCGGCTCCTGGATCTGCAGGGGCTCTGGGAACAAGAGCCAGTCCCTTCCTCCTCCTCAGCTCCAGGGCAGCCCCCTGGCACCAGGTCCTGTCACAGGGTGGGGACACGATGAGACACTGGGGACCCCCGTCTGCATCCACAGCCCCAACACACACCGGGGTGTTCAGAGATTGTTTATTTAAACACACAGAAGGGCACGGACACCGTTCGGGGAAAAAGAAGGCAAAAAAGACGAGCTTAAAAAAAAAACCCCAACCCAAATGAAACCACCCAGAGACAGCCCGGGGAGAGGGACAGGGGGCAGGGCTGGAGCCCCCAGCGCCACGGGGACACCATGCAGGGAGCCAGGCACAAACCCCCAGGGTCCCCCGGCTTCCCGCCCGGCCCATCAGGAGGTGGCACAAGATCCAGTGCTCTGCTGTAGCCCAAAGCCACCTCCTCCTCCTCGGCGGCAAGGAAGGCTCTGTGTCACCAGCCACACGCTCCAAGGCCACTGAACTCAGGAAAAATAATCAACGCAGCGGGAAGCGTTTGTGCAGGGGAGGCGGCCCCCGTGACATTCCCCCAGAGGTGAAAGTTCCTCCTGGGAGACCCAAAGGAAACGGCGCTTCCTTCCTGGAGAGCTTCCAGCAATCCAGCAGCCCCGCGGTGCCGGGGATGGCGCGGGAGGGGCACGAACAGCTCCAGCCCCGAGGGAAGGTGACAAGGGACAGGGACGAGCAGCGGGAGGGGACACGGAGCGCAGCCCCCGTCCCCAGCCCGGTGCCAGCAGCGAGGGGGCAGAGGGTACCCAGGGACGAGGCACAGGGATGGAGACAGAGCTGCTCCCGGGATGGTTTTGCGTTCCCTGTCACACCCACCCAGCAGGGGGACATTCGGGGACGTGGCTGCAGCCAGTCCCAGTGCTGGACATGGGTCCCCACTGGTCCAAACTGGCAGTCAGCGCCGGGATAACCATTTCCAGCTGGCAGTGCTTGGGGAATGTGTGGATCGACACGCACAGGGCTGGGCGGGGGGCGTTCCAAAGGGCACTTCGTGGTACGGGGCTGGGGGTGTCGGCCCGGCGGGACACGGAGCAGCAAAGGGCACAGGGACAGTGACAGCGAGGGAGGGGACACCCCGCTGTCACCGCCCCTTCCTGCAAGGCACCGACCTCCCCAGATGCACAGCCGGGCACAGAGCCCTTCCCGCGGCTTCTCCTGCTCCTCCCAAACAGCTCCCGAGGAACTCGGCCCACAGCTCAGCTCTGGGCAGGGACAGGGAACAACAGAGGAGTTGGGGAGCAGCATCCAGAGCCCAGGAAAATCCCCTTAGTGTTCTGTCAGCAGCGGGATCCGGGGCTCTGCCGGGCAGCACCCCCAGACTGAGCCCCCCACAGTCCAGCACAGCGTTCCTCGGCCGGGATTGCTGCCGGCTCAGGGAGGAGCTGCCACCCCCGAGGAGTCCCGAGGCAGGGGGGGCTGGGGACGTGCTGCGGGGGCGGCGGGGCCGGGGCTGCGGGAGGGGGTCCCGGCTCCACCGCTGCCGTCCACGGGAGAGCTCAGTTCCGCAGGGCAGCCAACCTGGAGGGCACAGCATGAGAGGGGAGCGAGGTCAGGGCGGCAGGAACAGCTCGGCTCGGGAGCAGCTGCAGCCAGCGTGTCCAGGGAACTCCTCTGAGCCCCCAGGAAGGGCCAGCTCTTTCCCATCACGCCAGTGAGGGACCCTGGGAAGCACTGGAACTATCCAGGAACTGGGAGAGAACCAACCTCCGGGACAGCTGGTCCTCCTGGGAGCGGACAGAGCTCTCCCCCACGGCCGAGGCCCCCTCGGGCAGCTGGTTGAGCTGGTCCATGATCTCCAGCCCGTTCTCCTCGGCGATCTGGACGATCAGGCTGTCCACCTGCTCCTGCGGCGTGCTCAGCGTGGTGGCCGAGCTCATGGAGTCCTCCATGACCTGGGACAGACACAGCTCTGTCACCCTGCCCTGACCCCCCATCACCCCACCCTCGCCCCACCCTCTCTCTCCTGGGTGCCTGGCACTCACCGACGTGTGAACATCCAAATTCTGCACCTGCTGCTCGAATTTATCCATCACTGCCGACACCTTCTGCAGGTCCATGGAGCTCAGGGCCTTGTCCAGAGCCTTGGTCACCTGTGCCATGTTTTTTGTCACCTGCAGGGGGAGATTCCTTCAGGGACGCTCTGAGGGTCACACACAAATCCAAGCACCGTCCTGACCCCATCCAGGTAGGATGAACCTGCCTGAGCGGGTCTGAGCCCACCGGGAGCCCCAGTGGGGTCATTTTGGGGGATGGGAGAACCTGTGGTGGTTGGAGGCAGCAGGAGGGGAAGCTCCAGGTGGGGCTGGAGCTCCCAAAGCCCTGCTGGAGGCTCTTACCCCCTTCATGGTGACGGCTGTCTGCACCTTGGAGGCCACGGCGTCCACCCTTGACGCCATCCGCAGCCAGTTGAGGCCCTCGTTCTTTTTGCGGATGGCGTTCTCGGCATAAACCCGGGCACACTCCACGTTCTTCTGCTGCAGGGCCTGCCCACGGAGAGCTCGTGCTCAGAGAGCCCCCAGGGCTGCACAGCGGCCCCCGCTGCTCCTGCTGGATGGGCTCCCAGCAGGAAACAGCTCTGGTGTGATCCCAAAGCTGGGAATGGCCCAGAGCAGGAATAACGCCCCCCTCGTGTCGCTGGCTGTGCCCCGTGCCCCCCGCAGGGCCAGGGAGGGAATTCCAGCGGCCCCACAGGGCTGAGCAGCAGCAGGATCAGCCCCACACACCTTCTTGACTTTGGCTTGCTCGGCCTTGGAGTCCTTCTCAGCTTTCTTGGAGAGCTTCTCCAGCTGCTTGGCTGTGAACTGCGGGAAGGAGCGGGAGAGCAGCGGGATCCAGCGGGGCAGGACCGGGCACAGGCAGGGAATGCTCTGGGCTGGAAGGGACCTCAGAGCCCATCCAGTGCCACCCCTGCCATGGCAGGGACTCCTTCCACTGGCCCAGGCTGCTCCAAGCCCCATCTAACCTGGTCTTGGACACTTCCAGGGATGGCACAGCCAGAGCTTCTCTGGGCACCTGTGCCAGGGTCTCCCCACCCTCCCAGGGTGAATTATCCCAATATCCCATCCATCCCTTCCCTCTGGCACTGGGAGCCATTCCCTTTGTGCCACCGTGCCAGTGCCCTCCTGTCCCCCCCACCTCTCACTGCCCGCCCCTCTGCCCGCGGCGTTCCGGTCCCCCCGCGGCCCGGGGCCTCCTCCCGTCCCGGTCCCGCCACCGGAGCCCCGATGAGGCCGAGCCAGCGGAACTGCCACCGAGACTCTCCCGGGACCGGCGATAGGGGCCGGAAAGGAGGCGGAAGGGGCTCCGCTGCTCTCACCTTCAGCTGGAAGAGCGTGTCTGGAAAGGAAGGAGAGCACAGGCTCAGCGACACGACCGGGACCGGGTGACCGGGAACCCCGCCCGGGGACACACGTCCCGGCCATCAGTCCCGGCTCTGACCCCCAGCCGCACCCCTCAGTACCCGCCCGAGCCCCACCGGGAGGCGCCGGTACCCCCCAACCCCCCGGTACCGTCCATCCTGCCCGCCGCCGCTTCCGGGTTCTGCCGCCGCTTCCGGGTGACGCTGACGCTACTTCCGGGGTGCGCGCGCTGAGTGTCGCGAGACCGACGCGGCGGGGGAGGTCACGTGGACAGCGGGAACCCTGGGGGGGAGGGGTCGGAGCGAAGGGGCGGGGCCGAGATGAGGCGGAGCCAATGGGGGCGGGGCAGGGAAGAGGCGGGGTCAATGGGGGCGGGCCAGGGAGGAGGAGGGGCCAATTGGGGCGGGGCTATGCCGGGACAGGGTCGTTATTGGTTCCTCCGTAGCAACCGTTGCCAGAGGCTTAATGCGAGTGGGCGGGGCCTGCGGGTGGGCGGAGCCTGCGGCAGGATAATACCCGGCGTGCGCGGGATTCGCCATCGCCGACATGGCGGCGGCTGAGGCGGGACCGGCACCGGAATCGGGACCGGCACCGGAATCGGGACCCGCACCGGAATCGGGACCCGGGTCGGGACCGGCCGAGCCAGAGCTGGAACCCCTGCGGCTGCGGCGACTGCGGGGCGACGGCTTCTTCGAGGTTCCGGCAGCCGATCGGGTTGGTGCAGCGGGTCCCCGGGGGTGTGAGAGCGCTCGGGGCCGGCGGGGGTCCCGGTGAGGAGCCCTCGAGGCGGCACCTCCCGGACGCTGCTCTTTGGTTTCAGCTGGGGCGATGCCGCAGCGTGAAGGAGTTTGAGAAGCTGAATCGGATCGGAGAGGGCACGTACGGCATCGTGTGTGAGTACGGGCAGTACCCCCCGGGCCGGGCGGCTCCCGGTGCGCCGGGGCCATGCGGGACCGGGAGGGGATCTCCGAGTTCATCCCGTTCCACTCCCTGCCGTGGGTAGGGACGCCTTCCACTGGATCACATTGCTCTGTCCAGCCTGGCCTTGGACACTTCCAGGCACGGGGCTGCCACAGCTTTTTCGGGCAGCCTGTGCCAGGAGCTCACCACCCTCGCAGGGAGGAATTCCTTACGGATAATCCCATCTAAGCCATCTCTGCCAGTGGAAAGCCATTCCCCCGTGGGGAATCCCAGCTCCCCGGGTCGGCAGGGGCCAGATTCCCCCCTGCAGCTGAGCTGGGGAGCTGAGGGGCGGTCGGGACAAACCCAGGTGTGTGTCCTGGTGCCAAGGTGGCCTGTGCTGTCCCCAGACCGTGCCCGGGACACGCTGACCGACGAGACGGTGGCGCTGAAGAAGGTGCGGATGGACAACGAGAAAGATGGTAATGGAGGAGCGGGGGGAACAGGGGCTGCTCTGTCCTGGCTCTGGCTCCTGGCCATTCCTGCAGCTCCGCTGTTCCTCCTTCCCTCCTACAGGAATGCCCATCAGCAGCCTGCGGGAGATCACCCTGCTCCTGCAGCTCCAGCACCCCAACATTGTGGAACTGAAGGAGGTGGTTGTGGGAAACCACCTGGAGAGGTAAGAGTCCCCTGTCTGTCCTCCCTCTGCCTTTCAAACCTTCCTTGGAGCCCTCAGCCACCTCAGCACACAAACCTGTCCTGGGGAGGCTCTGACCTTACCTTCTCTCCAACAGCATTTTCCTGGTGATGGGATACTGCGAGCAGGACCTGGCCAGTCTCTTGGAGAACATGCAAACACCCTTCTCAGAAGCTCAGGTACGGGGTGGGGCAGGATTTGTGTCCTGACAGGGTGCTGCCATTCCTGCCATAACATGTGGGCACCATGAAGGGCTCCCTAGGCCTTGAGCTGGGGGATTCCAGGGATTCTGATGGAGCCTGGGCTTTGCTGACTCTCAGTAAACCCTTCAGGGACTTCCCAGGCTGGGTTTGGGGCTGGAGCAAACTGTCAGGGAAACAGAACTGGGAGAAAATGCCCACCCAGAACCCCCTGGGAGGACACAGGGATGGAGGGACTGCAGGACACCCCGGTGGGTTTGGCCTGCAGGGGTTTGTGCAGTCAGTGCTGCTCCCACAGAGGCCACAGCTCCTGTCCTCTGTCCCCAGGTGAAGTGCATCATCCTGCAGGTGCTCAAAGGCCTTCAGTACCTCCATGAGAACTACATCATCCACAGGTGGGAGTGGCAGGATGGAGCTGGGGGACAAAGGGGACGCCTTGCACATCATGAGAGCAGGCAGCACCATCAGGAGCGGCTCCTGGTGGGGCTTTGGTGCCCCTCAGCGTGGGAGCACCGGCAGGGCAGGGAGGCCATGGAATGACGGGAGTGGATTTTGCTTGTGGTCTCTCACCTCCAGCTGCTCTGTTTCCCACAGGGACCTGAAGGTCTCCAACCTGCTGATGACCGACAAAGGCTGTGTGAAGATAGGTGAGTCCCAGCACCTGCATCTGGCTGTGGCTGCTCTGTGCCATGAGCAGAGCTCAGAGCTGGCTCCCTCCTGACCCTGACTCTCTGTTGCAGCTGATTTTGGCCTGGCACGCACCTATGGGATGCCCCCTAAGCCCATGACCCCCAAAGTGGTGACTCTGTGGTGAGTGGCTGGTGCTGGGGTGGGTCCTCCCAGCAGGACAGGCTTGTGCCAGCTCTGCCACCGAGTGTCCCCTGTGCAGGTACCGCGCACCAGAGCTGCTGCTGGGGATGACAACCCAGACCACCAGCATCGACATGTGGTAAGGGGGGGATGCTGAGGCTGCCTGGATGGAACTGGGGGGCTGCAAACTGCAGGGGGATCACTGGAGAGGCTCCTGTGCTCCACAGGGCTGCTGGCTGCATCCTGGCCGAGCTGCTGGCACACAAACCGCTGCTGCCAGGCACCTCTGAGATCCACCAGATCGACCTCATCGTGCAGCTCTTGGGAACACCCAACGAGAACATCTGGCCAGTGAGAGCTCCCTGCCCATTCTCCCTGTCCTTTCTCCCTGGCTGCTCCCCTGGCCCCTCCTCACTCTGTGCTTCCCCCAGGGGTTCTCCAAACTGCCACTGGCCACCCAGTACACCCTGCGCAAACAGCCCTACAACAACCTGAAGCACAGATTTCCCTGGCTCTCGGAGGCTGGGCTGCGACTTCTCAACTTCCTCTTCATGTACGACCCCAAGAAAAGGTAAGAGCAGGCAGGATGTGGGGTGGGCAGGGCAGGGAACCAGCCCCACGCTGTTCCCCAGGCTGGGGTAGTCCCTGCCACTTGCCCTTGTCCTTGCAGGGCCACAGCCAAGGACTGCCTGGAGAGTTCCTACTTCAAGGAGAAGCCTTTGCGTAAGTACTCCCCTTCCTGGGGCAGGGCAGGACCTGGGGAGGCTTTGGGCCCTGCTGACCCCCGTTCTGTGCCCCACCACAGCCTGTGAGCCGGAGCTGATGCCCACCTTCCCACACCACCGCAACAAGCGGGCGGCCGGCACGGCAGCGGAGAGCCAGGCCAAGCGCAGCAAGCCCTGAGCTGTCCCATGGGAACAGGCGTGATGTGTCCTGGCTGAGGAGGATTCCCTCAGCCCAACAGTCCCAGTACCCCACGGGGCTCCATCCGTTCCCAGGACGGCTCCCAGCTCCATCTCCACGTGAAGGATGGGGCAGGCTCTAGTCTGGGGCTGGGTGAGCGTGGCTCTGGGCCCAGGAGAGAGGAGAGATGGGGCCTGGGGATGCCCAGGCCTGGCAGGATCAGTCCTATCCCATGGGGTCCTGGCTTGTGCTGTCTGTGGGGGGAACCCCAACTCTGTCATCAATAAAAGCATCTGGCAGTGGCAACTTTGGGAGAGAGTGACCTCATTCTCTGCTGCCAACAAGACTGGGAGAAGCTGTGCCTCTGTTCTCCTTCCTCTGGGGACAAGGAGACCTTCATGACACCCCAGGTTCCGCCCCAATTTATGTAGATCCCAGGGAGGCAGGAGCTGCTCCTGCAGGGTGCTGTGCTGTCACCTATCACTGCAGCCCGTGCCCCTGGACCAGGCATCTTTGTCCCCCTCCCCAGGACACAACACCCCATGCTGAGGCAGCCACTTTACTGATGCACTGAATAATTTACAGGAGCAGGGCCCGGGCACCGTGGGCTGCCAAGTCCGGGTCCCTGTGCGGAGCCGTGGCCGTGCCCATCCCTTCCCACAGGCAGCAGCAGTGTCAGGAGCGGGGTGCAGAGCTCTCAGCCAGCAGCATGTCCAGCTCTGTGCGCTGCAGCCAGAGCCGCTGCTGCCGCTCCCCGCGCAGCTCCTGGCCGCGGTGCCGGCTGCGGCAGGCGTGTCCCGCGGCGCAGCCGCCGCCGTGCAGCTGCCGGCAGGTGCTGCAGCAGTACGAGGGCAGCATGCCCCGGCGCAGGCACGAGTGCAGCTGGTAGCAGGGCAGCTCTGGCGTGTCCTGGCGGGAATCCTGGGGACTTCTGCTGGTCGCCACCAGCTCCTGCTCTGGGAAGAGGTGAGAGGAAGTGTCCGGATCGGCGCTGCCCACAGGCTCTGGCCCAAGTGTGCCATCGCAGCGTCCCCAGCCCCTCGTGGGCACATCCTGAGGGTCCCTCCACAGCGCTGGGGGAGCTGTGTCCTTGCCCCCCACGTCCTCAGGGCTGTCTGGCATCTCCCGGTAGAGATCCACACTGTCGTTGCAGTCGGCAGCCGCCCTCTGCTGCTTCCCCAGGTCCTGCAGGGTCTCCAGGCACCCCTTGGCACCCGTGGCTCCATGCCGTGCCTCCAGCAGCTCCTCGGCGTGGGGCCGCCGCAGCTGCGGTGCCAGCTCTGCCAGGATCTCACACTCCAGGCGGCAGGCGAGGAAGCCGACAGCAGCGGCGATCAGCACGGGCCCCGGGGGCAGCCGGGCCACGGCCAGGCGGTGCCGGTCCTGCCGCTCGTAGCCCAGTCGGCCCAAACTCCGCACCAGGTCGGCTTCAGGGAGCGCTGGGCGCAGCAGGTGCACGTAGGCGCCGGAGAAGGTCTGCAAGGAGAGCGGGGAGCGTGGCTGGAGCTGTCTGGGTATCCCCACACCCTCCCCTTACCCCCTCAGGGCCTCACCTGGATGGTGCCGAACTCCCGGCGCCAAGGGAAGAGGTAGAGGTTGACGGCCGCCAGCTCCAGCAGCCGGAAGGCGCCGGCCAGGCCCCGCAGCGCCAGCCCGGGGTCGCGGTGGTCCCGCAGCCCCCGGGCCAGCAGTGCCAGGGCATCCTCCTGCAGGGCCCCCAGCAGCGCCGGCTCCCGCTGCAGCCGCTGCCGCAGCCGCTCCGCCACGGCGGGGCCGGGGCAGGTCCCGGCGGGGCCGAACTCCCGCTCCAGTGAGCGGCGGTACTCCCGGTGGAATTCCTGCCGGAATTGCTGCGCGTAGTCCTGCCGGTGCTCCTGCCGCAGCGCCGAGCCTGCACACATCCTGCGGGTACAGCAGCGTGAGACCCCGCCCTGGTGCCCCGGCACCCGAGGTGAGACCCTGGCACCCCCTCCCAAACCGGTGAGGATCCCCCGGACACAGCCCGAGCTCCGGAACTCCGCTCCTCCGAGGCCTCCCCGGCACCTCCCTGCTCCCAGTCCCGCCGGTGTCGCTCCCCGGCCCTGATTCACCCCCTTTCCACCCGCGAGGCCTCCCGGTGCTCCCACCCGACCCTGGTTCCGCCCCGGTCCCGGTTCCCCCCGCCCCACCTGCCGCTCCCGGCCGGTCCCGCTCCCTTCGCGCCCGCACCGGGCCGGGACGCGCGTGCCGCCCGTAGCTCCGCCCACGGGGCGGGGCCTCTCCCGCGCCACAGCGCCCCCTGGCGGGCGGGAGGACCCGCGGGGGCGGCAGCAGCACCTGGCCGGGGGTGTGGGGGTCCCGCGCCGCCCCCTCCTCACTGCAGGGACTCCACGTAGGACAGGGCGCTCTGCAGGGACGTCAGGCAGTACCCCTCCTCCCCGATCAGGTACCTGTGCGCACACCCATCACACGGCTGGGACGCTGCCATGACCAGCACACCGTGGCATCCGCCACCCCTCGACCCTGCTGCTGTTCCGACCCCCCTCCCGCCCTGACAGCCCTGTCCCGGGAGGGTGACGGTGTCCTGAGCCCAGTGGCTGCATGGCCCAGCACCCTGGCACGTACCCCTCATGGATGAACTCCTCCAGGGCAGCACACTCGGAGAGCAGCTGGGGCAGCCCCGTCTGCAGCACCACGTAGGACAGGATGGGCAGCAGGTCATCTGCCCCGCTGTGACAACAGGGCCATCACCCACGGTGGCCACAGGGACTGCTGCCCCATCACCGAGCCGGCCACAGGAGCCGCAGGAGCTCCCCTCGCTGCCCATCCTGCGGTGCGTGGCCGAGGGACGCGGTTCCTGTACTCACATGGCGGCCGTGGCGAGGCTCCGGCTGTCCCGGCTGCCGCAGTACTCCTCGGCACACTCGCAGATGCCCCGCAGGGCTCGCACTGCGGCACAGGGCGGCTGTCAGGGTCACCGCCAGCCCTGAGTGCCCTCCCCACAGCCCCATCTCCGCTCACCGATGCACTCCAGCTTCCTGCGGGGACAGGTCTCCAGCGGGATGAGGCGCAGGTCCTGCACGGCCGAGGCGTACGCGGGGCGGCCGGGGGCGGGTGGGAAGAGGCGTGAGGCCAGCCCCATGTCGGCGGGGCTGGCGTGCCGGTGCCGCTCCATGCTGCGTGCCAGGGCCGCCTCGCGGGGCTGCAGCACCGTCCTGCGGGCACAGAGGTGACAAGGAGGGTGCCAGGAGGGGGTCAGTGGGTCTCGGACCCTCCAAAGCGGGTCATGGTACCTGTAGAGGGCCAGGAGCGGGGCCCAGAGTGGGGGGAAGAAAGCCTCCTCCAGGCAGGCCAGGCACTGGTCCTTGCCGGCAGCGGTGCCGAGCCCCTCGAAGGCCAGCAGAGTCAGAGCCAGCAGCCTGTCTGGGAAGGGCGAGTCACACAGCACGCTGACACCCCCTGTCCTACCCACACTGGGACCCCCCATCCTGCCCACCCTGCGCCCCGAGCCCAAACGGGGTGCAGGAGAGCCCCCCGTCCACCCCACTCCCTCAGCCGTCCCTCACCCATGGCATTGTGGATGTCCCTCACGACGCCCTTCAGCAGCTCCGGCAGCGCCGCATCCTGCCCGGAGCTGGCCGGGGGCTCTGCGGGGGCCCAGCCCTCGGGGGACGCCAGGAACCGCTCCAGGTCCTCGAAGGAGCTTTCCCGGGGGGTCTCGGGGGGCTGGGTGGGCCCCGGGGCGCCGCTGTCGGCCAGGGGGGTGCTGGACTGGCTGTGCCGCAGCGCGGCCGGGCCGTGCTCGGGCACCGAGAACATGCAGTGCAGGCTGCGGGACGCTCGGAGCCGGCGGCCCCCCGGCTCGGAGGGCAGCGAGGAGCCCCCCGCGTCCAGCGACAGGAAGGACAGAGCCGAGGGGGAGGCCGGGGAGGCGTCGGCGGGGCCGCGGCTGACGGCGGGGTAGAGCCGGGCGTACACCGCACACTGCAGCCGCCGCAGCAGCTGCGTGATGGGGTGCTCGGGGCAGCTGTGGGCAGAGGGATGGGGTGGGCGGGGGGCACCGGCAGCAGCTGCAGCCCCCTCGCTCTGGCAGGGCCGTGCCCAACCCAGCACTACCTCAGGAGGCAGGAGAAGAGCCCTGACACCACCGAGAGATCCGCCGGGCTTCGCTTCAGCTGCGCTTTCCACTGCCTTGGCCAGTCCTGGGGAGTGTCCGGGGCTGGTTGTGGGGATGGTGCAGCGCCCTGCCCCATGGCACAGCCTCCTGCCCCACGGCACAGCCTCCTGTGCCACAGCACAGCCTCCAGCCCTGCCAGCAGCCCCTGGCACACACTCACATAGTCCTGCTCGTACTCAA
This sequence comes from Poecile atricapillus, assembly GCF_030490865.1. NCBI lineage: Eukaryota > Metazoa > Chordata > Aves > Passeriformes > Paridae > Poecile > Poecile atricapillus. The sequence goes on from NC_081258.1 coordinate 20,806,124, forward strand.
GGATGGCAGCGTAGAGTGCTCGCTGCTCCTGCTCCTCGGGGGTGAGGGCCACGCTGCTGGAGAACCTCCTGGGGACACCCCGGGCCAGTGAGGGCACTGCTGGGTGTCCCCACAGCTCAGGGTCCCTGCAGTGCTCCCCACTCACCGGTTGGCCGCCTCCTGCAGCCGCAGCCGCCGCTCCTCCATCTTGCGCTGCAGCTGGGCCAGGCACAGTTAAGGGTCCGGAGCCACCGCCGTGCTCACCCAATGCCCTTCACCCTCCTCCACCCCCAGCTGAGAGCCCAAAGGCCTGCATGGGGTCAGTGACACCCAGGAGAGGGCAGAGGCTCTGCTGGAGGCAGCTCTTAGAGCAATCCCAAAGGGAAGGATACGGTCTCCTCCCGGGCCTTGGCGATCACCAGGTTCTCCATCATTTGCCGCTGCAGGGACAGCGTCTGCGGAGCAGGAGGAGAGATGGGAACGTGCACCCACATGCCATGGCCACCAGCGGGGAGTGGGGGTCCCCCAGGGACCCTCTCCCTGCCTGGCTGCCGGTTCCATCCGGCTCCCAGCTCCTCCCCAGCTCCCCACTTGCCAGGGATGTCTTCTGCACGGCCTGGCTTGGGTTCAGCCGCGCCACCCGCGCCTCATAGGCCGCCTTCAGCTTCTGGTTCTGCAGGGAGGCCTCCTCCAGCGGGGTCAGCTCCCTGTAGGAACAGCCTCAGCACTCGCCACAGCACACAGGACACGTGCCAGGACCACATCCTGTTTCTTCACCCCCCAGGCAGGCATGGGGCCACCACCAGTCCTTGTGTTGCAGTTCTTGCCAGACCTCATGTCCCAAACCCCTCGTATTTGAACCCCCCATGTTCTACCTGCTGTGTTCCAGCCTCCCACGTCCCAGCCCCTGTATCCCAGTCCACATCAGCCCCACATGCTGCACCGTTCTCTGTCCCAGTTCCCATGTCCAAACCCCCGTACTTCCGTGCGCTCTGTGCCTCAGCGATCTGCAGCTTCTGGAAGATCTCCGGGGGCAGGAATGGCGAGAGCTTCCCCCCCTCGTCCGAGCAGACCCGGCGGTGCCTGGGGAGGGGCGCAGGGCCCCCACCTTGCTCCTTTGCAGCCGGTTTCACCTGGGCTTTCCCTGGGGAGGGGGGCAGGACAGGTCGGCTGTGCCTCACCACCAGCCTGACCCTGCGGGGGCACCCAGCTCCCCAAAACGGGACCCCCACCCCTGACTCACCCAGCGCCGCTGCGATGGATTTGACCCTCTCCAGGCACTGCTCCGCCAGCTTCAGCAGCTTTGGGGTGTCAGGGGTGACCCCCTCGCTGTTCTCTGTGGGGAGGGTGTGTTGAGGTCGCTGCAGGATTCCCACCTTGGTTCCGCGGGCTGGGGGCAAGGGGTGCTGCCTTACCTGTGCCTGCCGCCTCCTCCTGCAGGGCCTGGGCGATGAGGGTGATGCTCTTCAGGTACTCCACGTAGGCCTCCTGCCAAAGTGGGGGCTGAGCAGGGACCCCCGCGGGTGGGGGAGCTCGGGAACCCCCCGGCCCCGGGGGATCGCAGCTCCGGGTCCGAACGGGAGGCGGGGGGAGCCCAGGGGTCAGAGCGGGGCGTGAGTCCGGGGATGCGGGGGGAGCCCCGGGATGCGGGGGGAGCCCCGGGATGCACGATGAGACCGGGGGTGCAGCCCCGCGGCTGGGGGTGAGGCCGGGGGACGCAGCCGGGAGATGCGAGGGGAGCCCAGGGATGCAGGCGAAGGCGAGGATGCGGGGGGGAGCCCAGGGATGCAGGAGAAGGCCGGGGATGCAGGTTGAGCCCGGGGATGCGGGGGGAGCCCCGGGGGTGCAATCCCGGGGATGCGCCTGAGCCCGGGGGTCCCTCCCGGGCCGTCCCCGCTCTCACCCTGGTCCGCCCGGCGCTGTCCATCCCCAGGGCGCCGCTCGCTGCCCTCATGGCTCCCTGCAGCCCGCGGCCCCCCCGGCCCGGCGCGGGCCCCTCGCCGCCCCCCGGCGCGGCCATGGCCGCGGGGCCGCCCGGAACGGCGCGCTGGGGCCGCGGGCGCGCCCGGAGCGCGGCGGGACGGACCGGGCGCGGCGGGTCCCCCCGGCCGGCGGGGGCGCTGCGGGCGGGCGGAGCCGCCGGGCCCGGCGGGGACGATGAAGCGCGATCGGCGCGGGCGGTTCCTGGCGGCCCCGGGCGGCCCCCGGGCCCCCCCCGCGCCCCGCCGGACCCCCGGCACGGCCGCCCGCGGCACCGAGCCCGCCGAGCCGCCCGCGGCCACCGCCTGCGCACCGGAGGCAGGTGAGGCCCGAGCGCGGGGACCGGGGCGGGGGGAGCGGGGGCACGGCCGGAGTCGCTTCTCCGGGGCCGGAGTCGCTGAGGGACCAGCGGCGGGACCGGCCGCCGCCGGGACGGGCTGCGGGGACCGGGTACGGGCGAGCCCGCGGTGTGGCGGGGCTCCCTCCGCACGGCCGGGGTCAGAGCCCTCGTCCCGGGGCTCGGTGCCGAGCGGGCGGCAGGTCAGAATTTGCCCGTTTGTGTGGAGTTTCTTCCCCCCGAAACACCGAGCATCCTGCTGCCGGTAACCGCAAGGTAAGGAGGAATCCGGGGAGGGAGAGCGGGGGAAGCTCCCGCTATCTCGGGGTGCTCGGCCGCTGCCTGCTCCGGTTTGGGGGTTACCGGGACCCTCGCTCCATCACGGCTTGAGTGTGGTCGGGACGCTCCCGCCGTCCTGTTCGGGGTTTGGGGGTGTCGGAGCCATCCCGCTCGGGGCTGGCTGATACCGGCTGTGCTGCGGCTGGGGCCGCCGATAAGCGGGACCTCCAACGGCCCCGCTGGGCGCCGTGACACCGGCGCTGCCCCGCCACACCGGGGACACGCGGGACGCTCACAAACGGGGGGTTCAGCCCCCCAGGACATTCCCCCAGGAGGGGCTGCCCTGTCCCGCCGCCCCCGCGGGGTGTGGTGAGACCCCCATCGCTCCCCAGGCCGCCCGGGTGGTCCCGGCAGGAGAGCCCGAGCACGGCTGGCTCGGATCAGGGCGGGGAAGAGGCTGTGCTCAGGGTTCCCTTCGCACTGTCGGGGATCAGCAGAGGGATGGAAATTATTCCACAGAGTGGGGATGTCGCAGGTCAGTGAACCGGGTGACACTTTGCATCCTGCCCCGCTCTTCTGGGTCGGGAGCTGCCCCACCCCAGGGCTCTGCTGTGGAGCTGAGGAATGGCACAGCCAGCACTGGCAGCCAAGGGATTGCTGTGAATATCTGGGAGAGAAACATCCGGGAAGAGCTGCTGAAACCAAGGGATGGCATTGGCAGAATCCCAGAACACCACAGCACGGAGGAGGTTCTGCCACTGGGACAGTGGGGCCAGAAGGGCTGATTTTGGGTCAGAAGGGTCTTTTCCTGCTTGTATTTCCCATGCTTTGCTGAAGGCAGGGCTAAGGAGGCAGCTGGGATGAGGGGCAGGGAAACACCTTTGGATTCCTCAGCAGACACATTTGCTCCTCCTCAGCAGGAGTCGGCAGAGCCCTGAGCACCGGCTACTGCCGGCTGTGCCACGGCAAGTTCTCCTCGCGGAGCCTGCGCAATGCCTTCGGGAAGGTGCCCGTGCTGGGGGAGAACTCGGAGAAGCAGCGGCGAGTGGACCAGGTGTTCTTCGCCGACTTCCAGCGGCTGGTGGGTGTGGCGGTGCGGCAGGACCCCGCGCTGCCACAGTTTGTCTGCAAGAAATGCCATGCCCAGTTCTACAAGTGCCGCAGCGTCCTCCGGACCTTCATCCAGAGGGTGAATGCCTCGCCCACGGGCCACGCCAAGTCCAAAGGAAAGTACGTGGCCTTTCTTGCCTCCCCGGAGCAGCGCCGTGCCGTGCTGCCGCGTGGTCCCTCCGTGACCCCCAAATCCCACTGTGCCGCTCTGGTTTTTGCAGGAGCAGCGGGGTCCAGGCGCAGCCGGGTATGGAAGGAGGTGCCTCCTGCCTGGGTGAGTGCCCACTCCCCTTTTCCTTCTGCCACAGCACCAGCGGAGGGCTGGGGTTGATGGGTGGTGAGAAGTGACCGCATCCAGAGGGGTTCTGGCGTCCTTTGACACGGCTGGTTATGGTTGTCCTTCCTCCCTCTGGCTTTCCAGGAGAATCCTCACCTTCCTGGGCTGGGCCCAACAGGCAGAGGCTCACCTGGGGGTGGGAAGAGCAAGCAGAGCAGATTTGGGCGGCAGTGCCAGGCCTGTCCCAGCTGCTGTTGGACACTGGGAACAATTGGAAATGCCTTTTCAGCTGTGAATGATGGAGGGAGGTGGTGGAGCTACTGTCCCTGGAGGTGCTTAAGGAAAGAGCGTGACAGTGCTCTGCTCTGGCTGACTGGGTGGTGCTGGTCATGGGTTGGACCCAGTGATCTCAGAGGTCGTTTCCAGCCTCAGTGGTTCTGTGATCCTGGCAGGCGCTCCAGCCCTTTGGGCTGGCTCCCACCTGCCTTCTGGGACATCCCTGGGGGAACAGATCCACATCCCTGTCCCCTCGTGTCCCCTCCGTGCCCAGGCCTGACTGTGCTGCCTCTCCCCTTGCCAGTTGACCTGATCACGTCCAGCCCGCAGTGCCTGCACAGCCTGGTGACGTGGACACACACACACGCCGGGAGCTGCGCCTCGGTGCCGGGGCTGCGGAGCGTGCTCTCCTCCGAGTACTGCGGCATCATCCGCGCCGTCTGGGGCTGCGGGGACGGCCACGACTACGTCATGGACACGGACTCGGACTGCAGCTCCGTGCTGCTCGACAACGCCTTGTCCGTCAAACGCGAGTGGAGCAAGGGCACGGCGCAGCAGCGCTTGACTGACAACGGGGCCGGGGCAGACGATGCCGAGGCCGTTCCTGCTCCCAAAGCCCAGCATGCTCCAGTAAGGACAGCTCCTTGCCAGCAGCCCGCCAACAAAGGGACCACGGCGGTGCCACTGAATGTGGAGAACGAGCCGCCCCAGGACAGGGATGGGTCTCCCTCGCAGCTGGACAGCGCAGCCTCCGTCCGGGAACAGCCCCTGCCGCAGCCCGTCTCCCCACTGAGCACTGCCACAGGTAAGGGATTCGCTTCCTGATCTCCCTCCCATCCCTCATGGGATGGACAGGGAACTGGAGAAGTGGCTCAGGGAGCAACAAGGGGCTGGGCCCTCTCCTTGGAGACTGCTGTTCCTCATTGAAGGCACAGATCCTTCTGGGAAGTGCTTAGAGATTGACCCCTGATCAGGGAGGAGGATGCTGAGCCGTGAAAAGGGACAGGGGAACACAGGGTCATACTCCTGTGTGCTGTTCCCCCTCTGACAGAGGGGAGACCCTGCTGCCAGGCTCTTCCTGGGGATATGGAATGGCCACTGGTTCCTCAGCACCACGTTTGCCAGATGTTTCTTTCGGCTCAACCCTGAAGTTGGGTTTCCCTGCTGTGCAGCAGCTGATGCTGAATCCTTCTGTCCCTGAAGGAAAACTGCTGAGTGGGTTTGGGCTGGGTGCACTGCCTCAAACACCACTTCCAGAAGAAAGGGATTAACACCCATTTTGAGTTCCAGAAGTGGGGCTGTGTTTAGCTCCAGCACCCACAGGAGATGTCAGCAGCTGGGACTTGCCTGGGGACAAATCTTTCAGTTACAGGTGTCGCAGGAAGAACCAAAAGCTGCTCCTGGGAGCTGCAGGGTCAGGGTGGAGCACAGGGAGAGCCGTTTCTGGGCAGAGGGGACAGTTTGGTTTAAGCAATCTCTGATTGCTCCTCCTCGGCCGCCGTGGGTCCGCTGCTTTTCCTTGTAACTCACCGTGTTCTCCTTCATTCCCTAGGACAGTTGAGTGGGAAGCAGGTTCTGTCTGCAACGTCGGATGAGCGGGTAAAAGACGAGTTCAGTGACCTTTCTGAGGGGTGAGAGAAGAGTGGGTTTAAAATAGCCTAAATGTCTTCTTTGCCAGTGGGAACTCCCCAGCCTGGAGAGCTCTTTTCTCCACCAGCGCCGGGGGCTCGGAGCGGTGGCTCTGCCGCAGCCGTCACGTAGCTCATGGCACTGAGGCTCTGAGCTCCCCCTGTGCTCTGGGGGGTTTGCACACACGTGTGCTCCGTGTTTGTGGGCTGCTTCCAGCAATCCTGGTCCTGTTTTGTCCCCTCTCTGTGCTGGGGAAGGAGCTGTGCCCAGAGCTGCTGCTGCAGCCCCTCAGCCTCCAGGCAGTTCCCTCCGCGGCCGGGGCTGCGGGAGAGCAGCGGGAGTGGGAATGCAGGCCCGGGGTGGCACGTGGAGAAACCACCCTGTCTGCTCCCAGGAAGAGCCATTAACTGGGAAACAGGAGCAGGAGGGACCTGGCAGCTCCACAGTCTGCTGTGAGCAAGGATTTGGCTCAATCCAACGCAGGTGTTTGGAATGGGGCTGTAAATACACGAATCCAGGCATTCAGAGTCTAAAGGGCCAAGTGCAGTGACTCCAGTGTCAGCTGAGCCTGTCAGCTGTCACATTAAAAGGGCCACAACAATTAATTGCCTATTTCCTATTTTCAGGAATTAATTGCTTCTTGTACGGCTTAAGGCCTAAAAGGAGGAAAAAGTCCAAATGTGGTTGTTAAATTTGAGGGAGTACAGAATGACCCACAGCTTCATTAACCTGCACCAGACTATTATGTGACATTCTTGCTCCACAAAATTCCTTTTCCCAGTGGAGGAAGCGGCAGCCACATCCCTCAGCCATGAATAGATCCTTTCAGTAACAGCCGTTTTTTTGTTCTCCTGACAGTGGTTTGATTATTCTTGCAGAGATTTAGCCCTAAAAGGACCTGGTTTGGGTCTTTGCTGTGTTCACCGGCGCTGTGTTGGCTTGGGGAGAGGATGGGGAGGAGAACACGTGGAGCAGCTGCTGTGCTGTGCTGTGGGGGAGATGGATGTGCTGGGAATGGGGAACTGCTGGTGCCCAGGGTCAGCCCGAGGTCACGTTGGTAAAGGACAGCTTCTCTCTCCCAGGGACTTCTTGAGCGACGATGAAAGCGAGAAGAGAAATGTGCAATCTTCAGATGACTCCTTCGAGCCTTACCCCGAGAAAAAGTGAGGGGCTCTCAGGGTGGGTGGGGGGCTGGTGCCCACCTTCATGGGGCCAACATGTCTTTCCTTATGGCTCTGCTCCCTACACATTCCTGGGGTCACAGAGATGTCCCCAAGCTCCCCACTTGGTTAAATTGGCTGGGCCCTCATCCCCAGCCTGGTACAGCCACAGCCCAGCTTAGGTACCTGGGGCTGTGTGTGCTCCTGCTCTGGCAGGTCACAGCCAGGTGTAACAGCTGGGGACACTCTGGTGGGTCTAAAACCAAGATCAAGTCTTAAACCACTGTCCTGGTTCTTTCTTGGAGGGTTTCTGGCAAGAAAAGCGACAGTAAAGAAGCAAAGAAGGTGGAAGAGCCCAAAATAAGGAAGAAGCCGGGACCTAAGCCAGGCTGGAAAAAAAAAATCAAATGTGAACGGTAAGGAGAGTCTGTCAGGGCTGGACTGGGCCACGGCCCCATGCCCACAACTCTTCACACACCTCTGCTTGCAGGGAGGAGCTGCCCACCATCTACAAGTGTCCTTACCAGGGCTGCACCGCTGTCTACAGAGGGGCTGATGGCATGAAGGTGAGCTGGGGCTCTGCTCCTGTCCCACACCGGTAGCTCCCAGTACTCTGGAGCCACTTCCATGTGAGCAGAGGATCCCTGATGGGAGTTTAATTGCCCACCCTACACTGCAGGAGGCAGTGAGCCACTAAAAGGAGCCTGCTGAGAGTCCTGGCCTTTTCCAATCTGCTCTGGCTCTCCCCGTTTCTCCTGGAAGCCTGCCACTGGCTCACAGCAGCCCTTGGAACAGGCTCCACCGTGTCCAGCTAAAGCCCCTGCTGCCAGGGCTAGATTGGGATACAAATCCTGGTTTTGCACGTGGTGGTCTCGGTGTTTGGGGATCCCCACTGTTCCCTGTCAGAAGCTCTGTCCTCACTTTGCAGAAACACATCAAAGAGCACCACGAGGAGGTGCGGGAGCGGCCCTGCCCTCACCCCGGCTGCAACAAGGTGTTCATGATCGACCGGTACCTACAGCGGCACGTCAAGCTCATCCACACAGGTGTGTCCTGCAGCTGACAGCTCACAGACACCCAGGGCCTCGTGGCACCCTCCTTGGAGGTGCTGGGGCTCTGGGGGCACAGGGAGCTGCGTGCCTGTGAGCACGGAGCAGGCTCTTGTGCAGGGGACACGAGGCTGGGGAGGGGTTCAGACTCCCACAGTGAGCTCGGGCAGCTGTGTGTGCGGGGCACATTCCAGGAACTGGGCAGAATCCATGACTCTCTCCTGTTTCCCGTGGCAGAGGTACGGAACTATATCTGTGATGAGTGTGGACAGACCTTCAAGCAACGCAAACACCTCTCGGTCCATCAGATGCGGCACTCAGGAGCTAAGCCCCTGCAGTAAGTGATTCCATCGGGGATCAGAGGGATCAGTCACTCACCCTGGCACAGTAATTCTGGGATACAAACCCTGCCTGGAGCTGGCAGCATCCTGGCTGGATCACTTTAAACAGAATGAATGAGGAGAGGGTCACAGAGCACTTCTGCTATGAGGAAAGGCTCAGAGTGCTGGGTGTGTTCAGCCTGGAGAAGATTCCAGGGAGACCTTAGAGCCCCTTACAGTGCCTAAAGAGGCTGCAGGAGAGCTGGAAAGGGACTTGGGACAAAGTCCTGGACTAACAAGGGGGAATGGCTTCCCACTGCCGAAGGGCAGGGTTAAATGGAGTATTTGGAAGTATTGGAAAGATACTCTTTCCTGTGAGGATGGTGAGGCCCTGGCACAGGGATTCCCAGTGTGAATTCCCCATCCCCATCCCTGGAAGTGTTCAGGGCCAAGTTGGATGGGGCTTGGAGCAACCTGGGACAGTGGAAGGTGTCCCTGCCCTTGGCAGGGGGTGGGATGGGATGTGCTTTAAGGTCCCTTCCAACCCAAACAGCTCCGGGATTCTGTGATTCCATGAAATGTCCGTTCCCAGCACCTGCTCCAGCCCCAGCGCTCTCCGTGGCTGAGCGAGGCAGCACGGGCTGGTGCTGAGCCCCCTTTGCCCTTGGCAGGTGTGAGATCTGCGGGTTCCAGTGCCGCCAGCGCGCGTCCCTCAAGTACCACATGACCAAACACAAAGCCGAGGCCGAGCTGGAGTTCGCCTGCGACCAGTGCGGGAAGCGCTTCGAGAAGGCCCATAACCTCAACGTCCACATGTCCATGGTGCACCCTCTGACCCAGACTCAGGACAAAGCCAAGCCGCTGGAGCCGGAGCCCATCCTCCTCCTCACTCCTTCAGGGACTGCGGAAGGCCAGGGGGTGAAGCCAGAAGTGACTGCACAGCCCGAGCCCACCTGAGGGCACGGGGACGCGCTCCCAGCCCAGCCCCGTAGAAGCCGTACGGCAGAGGAGATTTTTAATCTTCGTTTTAGTCTCCCAAAGAACTCCGTGGATTTAGCTTCAGCTTGCTCAGAAAAGGCTTGTTCTCATGCAGTGATTTCCATGCTCACGTCTGATTCAGCAGTGTTGTACTAAGAGTGTCTAATCCCAGGGGAAGGGACGTTGTTGGCAGCACCCCCTTCGTGTCCCCAGCCCCACGCACACGTTGTAGAAACCAAGTTGGCCACAGCTGTTCCCTGCCTGCACAGAGGTGCCCCCAGGGGCTCGAGGGGGACAGAGGACAGTGGGACAACTTTGAGGAGACATTTTGTTTTGGAAAAGAAGAAAAACAAAAAAAACAACAACATAATTATGATTCCCAAAGCAAGTCTAAACTGAAAGTTTGTAACCTACTTTTTATTGTAACGAGAGCTTCATGGTTATGCTTGTAATAAATTATTTACAAAGTAATTTGAAAAGAATGGCCCAGGTGGGAAGGGTGGCTCCTTGTGTTAGGTGGAATTGAGGTGTTGGGCTGAGTCCATTGCTCAGAACAGTTCCAGCTCTTCCTCCAGCTCCATGTCCACAGCAGGCCGTGAGAAGTGCAGAAGGGTGGCTGCCAGCTCTGGGTCGAGTCCTTCACAGGCGCTCAGGAGCTGGGGAGAGGGCAGGGAGCCAGTTTAGATCTGCTCCTGCTTCCTCCAAGCCAGTTCCAGCAACACCGGGGCAGTTTGCTGCCTTCTCAGCCAAGCACAGGCAGAGGAGGGGGAAACTTCCACTCGTGGCTGTTCCTGACAATTCCCCCAGAGCGAGCGGGAATGGCCACACGAGGGCAGGGTTTGATGTGCTGGGAACGGCGGAGGATGTGGCCATGGCACCGGCTGAGCACCAGCGGCTGAGCACCGGGTGTGCCCCTGCTCCCGGGTGGGTCAGGGAGGCACAGAGCAGCCCCAGGTGCGTCAGGGAGGCACAGAACAGCCCCAGGTGGGTCAGGGAAGCACAGAACAGCCCCAGGTGGGTCAGGGAAGCACAGAGCAGCCCCAGGTGGGTCAGGGAAGCACAGAGCAGCCCCAGGTGGGTCAGGGAAGCCACAGCAGCAGTCCCAGCTCACACACTGGAAGAAAAGGGAGCAGACCTGCACGTACCGGCTGTGTGCTCCCAAAGCTCTGGGCAGGGCAGTGTGGGATGGCTCCCAGCAGGAACCGCCGGGCTGCAGAGATCAGCTCCAAGGGATCCTGCACGACACGGGAGAGACACGGCCATGGAGGCAAAACATCACCCTCAGCCCAGTCCCTGCTTCAGAAGAGAAGCAGGAGCCACAGCCCCACACCCAGGGCTGTCACAGCTCAGAGGGCAGGGGGGTGTTCAGGGTTTGGAGCAGCCCTGGCAGCTCCTCTGTCCCAGGGGATGAGGAACCTGCACGAGCTCCCTCTGCCAGGCTGGAGGGGCTTGGAGAAACCTGGGGTAGTGGAAGGTGTCCCTGCCCATTGCAGGGGGTGGAACAGGATAAGGTTTAAGGTCATTTCCAACCCAAACCATTCTGGGAGTCTATGATAGCAGAAAAAAAGTCCAGGCTTTGCTTACATGCTCTGTGAGGTCTTGATCAGACTGTGACAGGACTTGCCCTTCCACAAAGAGCTGGAGCAGCTGGATGTACATCTGGAGTGCCACGCTGAGGAAGGTGGGCTCCCGCTGGAGCAGCTCCCGCTGGAAGCAGGGTGTGAGGCTGGATGGGGTCATACACGGGCTCTGTTAGCTCACAGACACACACAGGCACAAGGCAAACACAGCTGCTGCTCTGCCTGTCTGATTCAACACTGCGTGCAGGGCCACCCCAGGAAGTGAAGTCAGCTCCAAACCCTTGTGTTTGTAAAGGCTGAAGGGACACTTGTAGCAAAGTTCTACAGCAAAAGGTACAGGGCTCCTCAGACAGCACCGTGCCCTGGTGAGGTGTTCTGTCCTGCACAGCTCAGGTGAGAGCTAACTCTGCTCCCCACAGGCCAGCAGTGCTGTTCCCTCCATCACCCACATCCCCCTCAGTCCCTCCCCAGCCCAGCTGGACGGTACCTGCAGAACGCCAGGGGCAGGAGCCGGGTGTGCCGGTCCGAGGCCGCGCTGCGCAGGACACGGCACTGCCCAGGGTCTGCAAGGACAGGGAGAAGCACTGAGCACCTTCAGAGGGCCTCATGTCACCTTTCATGCTCCTGGAGCAGCACAGGGGCTGCACAGTTTCCTTCCAGGCCAAATAAATACGGGTGCTCGGGGGTGGTGACCAGCACGAGAAGCAAGTTGTCCCCTCAGGCTTTCTCTACCAGCAGGAACAAGACTGAGTTCAGTTATTGCTGATCATCAGTTGGGTTTGCCATGCTCTGGGACAGAAGCAGGGTATTCTCAGCTTTCACACAAAGTGTTTTTTGTGCTGCTTCCAAAGGCCCAGCAGCCCCTTCTCACAGGGACACTCCAACCCAAGGGATGGGTCACTTCCAGCCCTTGGGGACAGGACTCACCTCTCTCTGCTGAATGGAAGAGAAGTGGCCAGGATGTGCCCCTCTCTTCCAGGCACTGCAGGATCTCCAGGGACCATTCCAGAGACGTCTGAAAATCCACTCCTTCCTGCTGTCAGAAAGGAGAGGTCTCGTTCCTCTTGGGCTGTGGTTGCATCAGAGCAGAAAGGGGCCCCCACAAGAGACTGCACATGAAGTGCTCTGCTAAAGGACCTTGGGGATTTACCCCAAGTCTTTCCCCTCACCTGGCAGCCTGGATTCCCCCAGGGGAATCTGGCACCAGAGCAAGGCAGTGCCTTCCTCACCAAACCAGGCCACCACAGGACGCTGAGAGAGGGGAAAGCTGCATCGTGGAATGGTTTGGGTTGGAAGGGACCTAAAGATCATTTCAATTCCACCCCTCTGTCATGGGCAGGGACACCTTCCACTAGACCAGACTGCTCCAAGCCCCATCCAACCTGGATTAACCAACAGACCACTGCACATCTGCATCCACCCCACTAGAGAAGCTTCTGTCCCCTCTAACCTTCCTAGTGACAACACATCTCGGGATTATTGTGGGGTTTCTTTCTTCATTACTCATTTCACATGGATTAACCTCCCAGCTCTGTCTGCACAAGATGTTTCTCTCCTCCCTGGCTCTTCCCCCAGACTCTCCCACGGGCAGACTGAGACCAAATGGTTATTTTTGCCTTGAATCTGCTCCCTGATCCCATCTGTGAGGTGACTCCCCAAATGGCTGCACTTCAAAGCTGAGGTGACAGCAAAGGGACAGAAACAAGCCTTCACAGGCAGCAGGATGCTCAGGGCAGGCAGCTGCTGGAAGCAGTCTGTCATCTTTGCTCCTCCACTAAATCACGTTAAACCATTTGGAAACTAATGTTCCTCCTTCCTGGGCAGCCCTTCTCCCATGAAGTACCACATTCCAGCCTGAGGAAAAACATCATCTGACAGATGTGAGATGCTACACAAAAGCTGAGTGAGATACGAGGTTCCTGCACTACCTGGGAGGTGTAAAGTCTGAACAGGAAACTGAAAATAATAAATCATCCAGGAGGAGAAATAAAAGTAGTGAAAGGGGAGATAACGTCAGTGAGAGGAAAACACAGGTTTAATCTGATGGGAACAGAAGGGCTTTCAGCAGCCTTGTCTGGGGTGTTGCTGATCCCTTCCTCCTGGCAGAACAAGCTCCCAGCCTTCCCAGGGCTGCTACAAAGTGTTTTTGGGCAGCAAACCAAGCTGATCAGACACATCCAGTGTCATGAGAATTCCCCCCGGGCTGAACTCACCTTTGGTGCTATTCTGGCTGAGATGAGATCCAGGAGTGAGAAGAACAGCAGAGCAACGAGGAGCTGCAAGGAAAAGAGGCTGCCTGTTAGTTGTGCCTGGAGTGGTGACTTGCAACTTGGCCTTTCCAGTCAGGGAATAGAAACATTTCACCAGGTACCTTCCCAGACTGGACCTGGATGAACCACAGAGTGTTTCACCTGCTGGGACCTCAGTTACCCCCAGCCCTCCCACGGTTCTCAGTGCCCCTGGTACCCTCCAGGAGTTCTGAGGTGAAAGCTGCAGTTATTCCCCATGTGCCAAGTGCACCCAGTGACTCCTGACTGGCAGTTTCTGGCTCCAGACCAGTACAAACAGTGGAGGAGGAATAATAAAACCCCCAGAGTAAACACGAGGCCCAGGTTCTGCTTCAGCACTGTCACCTGTGAGCCTCTGGCACAGGGACACTTCCCATGCTGAGCTCTGACCCTGGCTCTTCCCTGGAAAATCAACAGCCAGAGCTGCCAGGCAGCAGCGCAGCTTCCTCCTCAGCAGAGCCCTCCAGAGAATTCCCCTTGCACTGAGGTGACAGGCAGAGCCATTTCCTGGACCAGGCTTGGGAAAACCCTCAGGAAATCTGTCTCTGGGAATCCCAGCACAGCTTCCCACAGCCCTTAAAATGCCTGCATTGCTGTCTCACAAACTTCCTGCATCTCCTTCACCTTCCAGCCAAGTTGCCCAAGCTAAAATCCACAAGGACTGCTGTTGTTGGAGGGAGAGGGAATCCTGGCATGCCACAGATGGAGCTCTCTGTCTCTGCAGGGCTCTCTCCAGCTTCAGTTTATAAAGCAGCTGTTGAACAGCCCTCCCAGACTTCACAGGAGCCAGTCTGGGGTAAAAGTTTAAGCCTGGAACAACTTTGCCTTCAGGATAAGAGTTTAGCAACTGGCAATTTACAGCCACCTTTTGTCAACTATCCACCAGCAAGATTTCCCAACAGGGATTCCCAGGGGTGCAGCACAGTCTCAGGACAACTTCTCTCAGTTAAAGACCTCCTATTTCTGGTTTTCAGGTGTAGGGAAGAACAGACCCATTAAATGCAGCCAGCCTTGCCTGCTCTGCGTCGGTCCCCAGCCTCTCCAGTGCCTGTCTCCCTCGTCCTCGTGGTGACTGCTGCAGGATGGCACCGTGGAGGAAGGCAGCTGAGAGCCAAGGAGGGTCAGAGACAGGGAAAGCTGCCCCTGAACAGAGGAACCTGGGAAACAGAACAAACATGCCATGGGTTTGCAGGTAAAAAAGGGGGAAAATATGGCTGTGAATGAGGAGGAAAGCAGGGACTTGGGAAAAGGTGCAAATCTGTGACTGGGACAAAAAAATAAATAATTCTCTTAATTTTGTTTTCCCTGTAGTTGGATGCTACATGGAGACAGTTATAAAAAAGCCAAAGTCTAGAAGCAGACAGAAGCATTATCAAATCTCTTTTATCAGCAGTTGGCCAGGCAGTAACTCTCTACTACAGAAGCATGTGATTATCACCTGCCATAACCTGCAAGGAGATTCTTACATAAATTCCCAGCTTCTGGAGAAAAGCTGTAGGGCACTGACAGACAGTGTGAGGTAAAGAGGGAAGCAAGCAGCCAGTGAGCAGCTTCAGGAGCCCAGATTCCCCAAATCCAGGGAGAAAAGGGTGTTGCAGCTCCCAGGAATGACTCAAACCCGTGCCAAGGCTTTTCCTAACCAGGATCTTCCAGCCTCCTCTGCAAAGCTTCTCTTGTCCTCATGGGGAAGCACTCTGACCCACATCATACACAGGGCCAGACTAAATCATTATCACGACCCATTTTGAATTTAAGCCCAACAGAGGAGTCTGTCTGGAGCTGTCCTGCAAGCCTCAGCCCCAGTGAGCATTCCATCCTCCAGGACAGCAGCTCCCCACTCCATCCCTCTCACACACACCTGGTACTTGAGCCATGCCAGCCCCTCAGTCTGTCCAGCTCTTGTGCAAGTGGAGCCCCAAAGAGTCTCTTCCACTGACAGCAAAGTCCTGGCTCCAGCCTTGGCCACCAAAACTGGGGACAAAGATGGAAAGCAGCAGCATTAGTGGTGGGGTGCTCGGTGCTTGGTTGCAGTCAGGTGCAGCTGCTCAGACAAAGGGGATTTTCCCCTCTCCTTAGTGAAGAAGCCCAAGCTGTACATGCACACATCAGAAATAGGAGAAATTTCACGTCCTGGAAATGCAGAGGGTGAGTTGTGAGCGTGCTCACATGCACCAAAACTGCAATCCCTGTGTAAAACTGCACACAAGGAGTTACACACAGGAGAGGGAATCAAACCTGGGATTTCTGGGCATTTTGTGATGTAACAACCAGCCCACACAGTGCATCAGAGACCAGGACAAGCCTCCCAGCTCCCCACTCTGACACAGCCCCCGTGGCAACACCACAGGAGCCCAGAGCCAGGATCAGTGATACCGACAGCTCAAAAACACCCCGCAAACCCCCCAAAGCTTTAACAGTTTCTGCTGAATGTTACACACTTGGATGGTGTTTAACACAAGCTCTCTGAGCTGGTGCTGGATTTCTCCCAAAATCAGAGAACCAAAATGAGATCAGTCACCGCTGCAGAGAGGAGCACCACGGGACACTGGGTTTGACACGTTGTCAGAGCCTCGCTGACCCCTTCTGCTGCATCCTCACAGTCCAGGCTGGCATTCAGCAGCCCCTGGAAGAGGACAAATGACAGGATGGCTCCACACATCCATCTCTGCTGCTCCAAGTCTCTCACTGAGCGTGTGGGAACTAACCAGAGAGAACTGTAGGGGTCAGCACGGCTCAGCAAAAGAAACAAAAACCAACAGCTCCTTCCCCCAGCAGCTCTGCTGCATTGTATTAAAATTCACCTCCACCACTTCTTCCTCCTGCTGCTCCCCCTCATTTTCCTGGCTACTGCTCTCCTGGGAATTACATCAGGAGTTCTCAAAAGGAGGGTACAAAGGGGACACCTCTGTGTCAGGAGGAAAGCTCTGAGCAGGGACAGTGAGGGACAAAAGCAGCATTACCCTGAAGAAGTGAGCTGTGATGTCGTAGGAGAGTGCATACCCCCTGGAACAGACGTTCTTCTGCAGGAAGAGGGAAAGAAAATCATCATTCCTTGCCTTTGGATTTCCTAAGAGCATTTTGGGTGTCTGGCACAACAGGGCTCAGACAGCACAGAACCACCCTGAGAATGCTGAGCAGGAACGTGGCCTCTGTGTAAAGCACTCCCACGGACCTGAGCTGCACAGCCCCTGCACCCACGGTCCAGGATGGCAGCAGCAGATGGATTAACAGCCCTGGGGTGAACAGAGGTTTCTGGCTGTGCCCAATATGACAGCACAGAAGAGCCTGGAAAGGCCAGTCATGATGAATAAATAGAAATCAGCTCTCCTTGGAGCACAAAGCAGTGTCCTGAGGGACCTGCAAGTCAAATGACCTTCTCCCAGAAAGCTGCAGGGATGTCCCTGGATGTTTCTGAGGAGGATGAGGAGGATCTCACCCCACAGCAAAACAGTTGAAGGCCCTGTCATGACAGAGGGATTGGAGAAGGGCTCGTGCTCAGCCCCTTCCAGGCCTCCACAGAAACACTGTAAGCTTGCCTGTAACCCACTTCACCAAACAAAGTGACTCACAAGGATTTACTCTTAATAGTGTAAAATGCCACCACAATTCCAAATGAATGAATCCAAAAGCCACAGAATCATGGGATGATTTGGGTTGGAAGGGACCACAGGCAGGAACACCTTCCATAGACCAGGTTGCTCCAACTTGGCCTTGAATACATCCAGGGGTGGGGCAGCTACACCTTTTCTGCGTAGTTTGGAAGTGACCTCCTTCCCTAAATTCAAATTTAAGGTCTTTACCTAGAGCATTTCCCATTGAGCAATCACCATTTGGCTCACAACACCTACCAGCTCAGAGTTCACAAAACAAAAGAAGCTGTCACAGTCCAACACTGTTTTGTTCCCTCTCCAACACGTGGTGACCAGGGCGGATGCAGGGAGCCCGACCAGAATCCTTGGGCAGGGAAGAATGAAAACTGAGGTTACTGTCAGGGAGGGAATCAGCCTCCCCATGAAGATGTGTGAGCCCAAGAAGGCACATGGAAACACAGCCAATTCCAGTGGGTGCCAGGGAATAAGTATCCCCTGCACAGCTGTCCCCAAGTGAAGTGTCACTGTCACTTGCTGTGCGCTCAGCAGCGGGGACACTGCCCACAGCAGCCTGCCCTGAGCAGCAGTGCTGCTGGAGGCATTCCCAGCTGCTCAGGCCTGCACTCACCTCCTGTGCAGCAGCAGCTCCTGCTGCCTCCACAGCTGCTCTCCCAGAGCAGATCCGTGCTGCCTGCCCCTCAGCCTTCCCTGGAGAACCTCAAGCACCACGTGTCTGCGGGCAGGTGAGCATCCAGGAAACAGCTTTGGCCTGCACCTCAGCTCCAGCACCAGCTCCTGAGCAGGGTGGGGGAAAACAGTGAGGGACACACACCAGCCTGCTCTCAAACCCTCTTTGCTTCTCTCTGAAGCAACCAGAGATCAACAAGACAAAGCTCTCTCAATGCCACACCTCAGCTCACAGGTGAGAGCCGAATGGAATCTCGCCAGCTGCGAGGAAGAGGGGAATACTTTGGTCAGGGACTAAACATCCACCTCCCAGTCTGAAATCACCTGCAGCCTGCAGAGAATCTCGGGGCTGACTGACATCTTCGACTGGCCACAGCCACCCAGGTCCAGCCTGAAATTAGGGGACACACGAGGTAACTCACCCTGCTAGCCCAGGGGAAAGCACAGCTCAAATACAGTCAGATGCTTCAGATGAGCACTGAGCTCAAACATTATGCCTTAAATAAGCTGTAGTTGAGACAGCAGCTCTCCTCTAACCTCCCTCCTCATTTTCCAGCTCCAGCCACTCCCCTGGGGCATTGGTGCTTGTCTGGCCACACAGGCCTGAGTTCAAAGTCAACTTTAAAAAGACAGCCAGACGAGGGCCCCTCTGTGGCTGCAGCCCCAGACCTCTGCCTCCTCCAGCAAGATGCTTATGCACAGACTGGTGAGTCACACAGGGCCACCTCCCAGCTCCCCCTTCCAGCCAGACCAGGAGGGAACAGCTTCCCCAGCCCCACACAAGGGACAAGCTGCCAGAGCACAGCCTCAGGGCCCAGAAAGGGAAGCCATGGCACAGAACACCTCTGTGAGGAATCCAGGATGGCGTTGATGATGACTCCACACGCCTTCTCCAGGTCTCCATCACAGCCACCAGCAGCAGAAGGTGCAGGAAGGTACCTCTGATAGATGGCCCAGTAATGGAAATCCTGTCTGCAGTATGGAAAAGGAGGAGATGGGAAAGCTGTTGGAATGGTGCCCTTCCCTTGATGTAAAGGGAAGCTCACACATCAAGAGCCATGAGTGATGAGTGTTCAGATAAAAGCACCATGTAAGAACAGACATAAGGAGTCCTCCAGCAGACCCCACCCAGCTCTGGCTTCCAGAAACAGGGAGGGTTTGTGACAAGTGATTTGGAAGGGCTGCACATGCAGGGTGAGCCCCACAGAACCAGGGGATGGTTTGGGTTGGAAGGGACCTTAAAGCCCATCCAGCCCCACCCCCTGCCATGGGCAGGGACATCTTCCATCAGACCAGGTTGCTCCAAGCCCCATCCACCCTGGCCTTCCTCGAGTAAAAACACACAAACACCTCATTCCAGCAGTGTTTGAACTCAGGACAAACCACAGAGGGCAACAGGCATTTCCATCCTGCAGCAACTGTTTATTTACTGCCTGATTTTCAGTGCTTTTCTCTAATTTTGATGGGAGACTCCTGGACCATTCCCTTTCCAACAGAGCCCCTCAGCCCTTACCTCTCTGAAGCAGAGAGAATGTCCTTTTCAGGGCACACTTCCAGCTCCATCAGCAGCCACTCCCTAAAAGATAGCTGGGAAAAGCCAGGATTTAGGAGCAGGGAAGAACAGCAGAGGAAATAACTTGTGCAGAGCAGCCACCTGCTGCCCAGCATAAAACCCACTTTCACTTCATCTCCAGACACAATCCCATGTGGATTAAGAGACATGAAACAAGAGACATCAACCCAAGCAAGTTCCTGTGCTGTTTCTCTTATAAAAAATTCAAGCTAAAACCCCGCTGGCCTTCAAAAATTCATGTAAATCCCATAAAGTCTGTCTCAGACCCCCCACCCCTTTAACATTTCCTCATCCCCTCCAAGCCCAGATACCAGGATGAACATGTGCTCTTAGAAATAAAGGTAAAATGAGCCAAGCACCTCAGACAGGCTGTGTGAGCATCAAAGAGAGGTTATAACACAGGGGTGTTCCAGCCCTGGACACTGAGGCAGCCAAGCACAAGGAGTCATTCTAGGAACACCAAAAACTCCTCTGCACAAACTGGTTTTAGAGGAAGTAGGTTAAAAAAAAGAGAGTCTGTCAAGCCAGAGACTTTGCAGGGGTGGTACAAAGGCAAAAGCTGAGATGGTTTGAGCCAGGCAACCCAAGGTGGCTCAGGGGAACATTGGCATTTAGACAAAGCACCAGAAGAGCAAGGAGTCCCAGTTATTTGCCTCTCCATCACCTCACAGAGAGCACAGCAGGGAGCCACGGTGATGGAGAGGCCTTTGCTCCGTGGTTCCTGAGCTTCCATAGCTTGCCAAGCTTCCTGCTTTTCCAAGAAGTAGGACACAAAAGTTTTACCTCTGGTTTTCTTTCTACCTTATCATTCCCATCAAATAACACCCAGCACCCATCCCAGCCCACATGACTCAGCTGTCAGACAACTTTTCAGGTATTTAGTTCTTACTTTCAGGCACTGGGTTCTTTCAAGAAGCTTTTGGTCACCAATAAAGAAATTGCAAAGGGCAGATCTAAACCAGTGGGAATTAGAGGGTGAATTTGGGTGATGGAAAAGATTTGTACCTGGAATGCCTTTTCCTTCAGGAGCTCTTGGAATTGTGCTTGCCTCCATAAGCACAGGCTGGCTCTCCTGTCATTCAGAGAGGGGCAGGACAGGGAAGTCCAGCTCAGGGCAGTGTTGGCCTCCTGACACAGGATTCCCCGAGCTTCCAAGCTCAGCCGTGGCACGAGGTACTGCAGCTGCAATGAAAGCAGCACATCCTGCAGGTGGCTGTCACAGAAACAGGCCCAGAGCCACCTCTGCTCCTGTGGAACTGCCCAGCAAGAGAGGGGAGGGCACAAAGATGTATTTCTATGCTGTTTTCTTGGTGTTGAGTGGTATTTGTACAGGGACCTGCAGCAGGACATCGGGCTGAGACTGAACTTTCTCATAAGTTACAGCAAAAACTTTTTCCCTTTTACCTTTTTAATCAGGCCAGGAGGAATCAAGGCACAAAACTCTTCATGAGAGCAGGATGAAAACTTGCACATCAGATAAGCTGCTGCTGCAGTGCAAAACCTGAGAGAGAGAAAAGGAAAGAACTCCATTGTCTGGTTGGTTCCACCACCTCCATGAGCTCTGGAAACCCTCCGTGGGAGCCTTCCCAGCACCCCAAAAACCTGGGGGAGCAGGGAGGGGGTGGATGCCCCATCTCACCTCAAGCAGAAGGCAAAGGACTCTTCCGTCCTGCACACAAGCAAGGAGCTCCAGTACTCTGAAACAGAAAGGGCCTTTCCAGGAACAGCCTGAGAAACCCCAAAATCGGCTTCCACTCCAGGAATTAAAGCTCTGCATTCACTTAAGTGGATCACAAAAGCTGCCAGTCCTAAAATATGAGTAGCATGGAGGGAAGGACCCTGGAAGGTAAAACAAGAGCAGCAAAGATATTTTTGGTAACTTTGTAACACTTCATTTGTAATAGTCTTCTATTTTGTCTCATTGTTATGTTTTAAGATTTCACTTTTGATACTGTAATACTTCACTAGTATTATTGTAACATTTTGTACCAAAACACCTTTCTGACAGAAAAAAGAGTTAGGGAAGGAGCAGAACACTGTTTCTGCTCATCAGTGCTGCAGTAGCAATGGAGCAGATGAGACAGCCCACAGCAAAACTGGAGGTTTCTGTAATACAGCAACTTGAAATATTTCACTGTAAATTCAGATTTTGGGGTTCTCAGGGCTTTTAGCTTCTCTGACAGATAATTTAGTCTATCAGCCTCTGATTTTCACCCTTGCAATATCACAGGGCAGAGGAAATTAGCCAATAACAAAACCATGCACTGCTGCAGCCCAGATAGGAGTACCTTAATTTTATTTTTAAATTCTTACAACTGAATTATTCAACGTGGAAGCTTAGGAATGAAACATTATAGCATTTTTCTTTTGTCTCTTTCCTAAACTTGCCTGGTTTAGCTTCTGTTAAAATGCATTAACCTTCCACGAGCAGTATTTCTGTAGGGAAAAATTCTCCTCACATTACTGAGGGCAGCTTCATACTCTTGGACCAACACAGGGTATTTTTGGGAAGCCTGGAGGGCACTGAAGTCCCTGCCCAGTGCAGCCCAGACAGCTCCATGCCCCCCAGCTCAGGAAATGGAGTAGGATGGCCTTTAGCACCACAGGATTCCTGGCTGGAAAACCGACCTGGTGATAAATAAGCTGGCAGAGCCTGCCCAGGAGAGCAGGCAGGAGATTCCTGTGTCCACACATCATCTTCACCAGCAGGGAGAGGCACGGGCCCTGCCTGAAGAAGGTGAAACCACAGGCTCATTAAACTTATCCCCATCACAGCAATGGGTAATTAAAAATGTTTAAACACCCTGGAGCTGATCCATGCTTGTCTGTAAACACAGCACAATTATCATTCCATGCACAGGCTCAAAGGAAGGGGCACTTCTGGGGCACCTGAGCAGGGAACAGACGTGCCCCCCACCAAATGGATGGCATCTCAAATACCTGTGTCATCTCAGAAGGTCTAAGTGGCCTCTGAGGTGACAGTAAGGACAGGAGGAGCTGCCTGGGGCACAGGGCAAACACAGGCAGAGGAATAAATGGGATCAGAAAACAAAGCAAGAAGGAATTGCTATGACAAGGCCCTGCTGTAAAGCAGGGGCAGGGAGGGATTTTCCCACCCAGATAACTGAAAAAACCCATCCTCAAAGGGGATCAGGTGGGAGCTGTGTTCAGACACCATTTCCTGGGACTCTTGTTTGTCACAGTGACTCTTCAGGCAGGTATTTATCAGTGACTCATCTGCTGCAGGGCAGAGCAGTGCAGGAGAAGGAGGGATGCCCTGGTTCCAAGGCACGCTGCCCTCCGGAGAGCACCAGGGATCCCAGCCAGCTCCTCAGCACGGCCTTGTTGCCCAACAAAGTGATTTTCCACTGACACATTGCCCATAATGTTTACAGGCTCTGCTACATCAAGGAGGAGCTGAGTACCAGCAGGGCTCCCAGGGCTGCCTCTCCTCCTCAGCCAGGCCAGAACCCACAGAGTCCTTGCCAGGGGGAGGAATTCCAGGAGAAAAGGGATTGGTTTTGCCACCCCCCACGGCCAGGCACTGTTTGGGGGGGTGGTTAATCCCTGTCACAGAGCACAAAGCAGAGCCAAAGGCCACTTTGCTGAAGGGATCTGTAACAAGAGAGGGGAAAAGTGTTTGATTTGCTCATGTAGCTCAGAGTGCATTCGTTCTTGGAGTGCAGACACTTCACCTGCAGCTGCCAGCCTGGCACCGGGGGTTTGGACACCCAAAGCCCCTCCTCAGCCCTGCACAAGTGATGGAATTCTGATTACCACCCACTTTTGCTTCTACTCTTGGACTCCCATCTTACCTGTCAGGAGGGTTAAAAGAGGAAGCAGCTAGTAGGGTTTGGCAGAATGATGTCAGCAGAAGATCAACAACCTGAAACAAAAAGCACCAGGAATAAACCCCTCACCACTAATTCCTGCTTGTCAGGCTGGATGCCTAAACCTAGTTTTCTGCTTTGTATATATTACATTTCCTGATGTTAAAGCAAGGAAACAAACTGGTTAATGAGATTGGCTACAGGTTGTACAAATCCACTGCCACTAAGGGTGGAAAATTAAGCCCTTAACAGCCCAGGAATGACCCCAGCACACAACAAACACCCAGACAAAGCTGTTGAAGAAAGCCTTGCTCATCACAGGACAGCTCTGGTAGAAAATATCTCCAGATCCAGCAACTTCCAGGTGGTTAAAACACAGGAATCTGTGTCTGTGCAGGGCAGGATAAGGGACACAAAAGGAGAAGTGCATTTCCTGCTCTGGCAGACAAAGCAGCCTTTCACACCTTCTATCCAGACGGATTTTCCCCTGCCCAGCCCCACTGTTGCTCAGCCCAGGGCAGATGGTACTCACGCTCTGGTGGCAGGGTGCCAGCCTGGGGCCTGGGACAGCCACTTGGACCGGGGAATTGAAAGGAGCAGCTTCATTGTCCTCGCTGCTGTCACCCAGGACACCGCGGAGTCTGTCGGAAACCGCGGCAAGCTGAGCTGCCACATCTGCAGGGAGGGCACAGGGGCACAGGACAGCAGGAATGAAACATTCACAACACCCCACAGCAGCGAGAAGAAGCACAATATAAACCAAGCAGAGTCAAAAGTGTGTTAGTAAAAGCTTTAATCAGCACAAAATGTTGGCTGGGGCACAGTGGATCAGCATCCACAGCATTATTTTTTCCCAGTGTTGTTACCAACACACCTCAAGAAGAATTTTCACACCAGAGAGGAAAATGCTTTGCAAAGGGGGGCCAAGTCAGCAGTGATTGGTGTGATTATCACAAAAATAAACCCCAGATTAAGCATGGGAATACACCAGACACTGAAATGTACATATTCATAGCTGGAAGGACTGCCAGCTCTGAAGGATTACACAGGTGCCAGTGGCAGTAACTCCTGCTGTGCCTTTGCCACACTTTATTCAGGCAGCTTTTGGGACAGTCAGTGAGGAGCAGCTCCCTCATACCTTCCCACTGAGCCTGGTCCACAACCAGAGTCCTGAGCTCAGCTAGCTCAGCCTTCAGCTGCTCAAAAGGCTCTTTGGAATGGCTGGGCTCTGCTTTGGAGTCATCTAGACAGGGAGGAGAGGAAATGCATTCAGCAATCTCAACGTGCACTTTCTGGAGAAGCAGAGTTTACTTTTCCTGAAGCTCTAACAAAACCCCAAACTGTCAGTCTGCCACACACAGAGCTTTGTTTTTACACTCCGAATGTGCTATTTAATTAATAATTTATGGGTTTATGCCTAGTTGCAAAAAGGAATTCAGTTTTTAAAGACAAGAGGCAAAGAAGTTCTGTTTTCAGAGATTTCTTCCCACTTCCTCCAGCTCCACCCCTCACAGAAACATTTGCTGTCCTCAGGACTGGAGTCAGGCTCAGAATGCAGAGACAGACATCACAGCATGGATACATCAGCAGCTTCTCCAGATGCCCCATGTTACTCTGGCTTTTTGTTTAAGAGAAGGATTAAAAGGAAATGCCTTTTACCACTAGAAAGAGATGCCACCAGCGACTGCCACAGCCCCAAAACCACCCCAGAGTTCTTAGGAACAGCTTCTTGTACAGGGGCCAGGAATAAATCACCCAGGAGCAAGAAGAGCAAATGACAAAGGTTGAAATTGATACTGGTTGTAAACAAGCTGTAAAAGAAGGTGTTGGGAGACCACTGAGTCACCTGCGTGTGCAGAGCTCTGACAAACGGGGTTTGGGGCTGCCCTAAATCCCGGGGTGTGCCGAGCCCGGGGAGGGGGCAGGGAGCGGGATCAGAGCGCAGGGGACAGGAGGGGACACGGCTCAGGGGTGGCACAGGCCAGGGCAGTGCCACTAGAGGTCAGTGGCAGCGCAGGGACCCGTCTGTCCCGGGATCCGGGGATGCCTCTCCAGCCACAGCATCTCCAGAAAGATCCAAAGGCCCCGAGCAGGGCTTGGCTACGGATTTACCTCCATAGTCAGAGCACGAATCTGTAATTTACCCCCACCACGATCTGGGAACTGCCTCTGCTCCCCAGCCTGACCTTTCATTGTGTGTAATCCATTGGAAGGTGTGTTTGAGACAGCCACTTGCTGACAGAGACAGCAGAGCTCATTAAATACCCTCATTAAATATCCAAAATCCTGCCCCAGTAAAGCTGCAGCGATGGGACCCGAAATCACCTCCCGCCCAAACACCCATAAACCAGGAGCTGCAATCCCTTTCCCAGCCCCTCCTGCCCCCCCAGATCTCCCTAATCCCCTCCTAAAAGAGGATGCCAGGAGTTCAGACAGCACAAGTGTCATTTGCACAAGGGATCAGCACAGCAGCTCCCCAGCACAGCAGATTCCCAGCTCAGGCTGCAAATGCTGATTCATGGAAAGGTCCTGGAGGTGGAATTCAGCCAGCTCAGGCTCAGGAATCATCTGCAGCCTCAGCACAGCACAGGGCTCCCAGGGACTGCAAAAATCCCACCCAAACAGGGCTGGCAGAAAAAGCCATTGCAGGAGGAAGAATTTAACACCTCATTACAGCATAAAGGACATAACATTTATATGGGTTAAATACCAATTCAGCCATAAATCTTTAAAAATTTTCATCTCAGGAGGACAGCAGTGGAAAAAATTAACATTTCATATTGATCTATAAGTAAATGTATTTTTTTACCTTGTAACACCTTCTCTTTCATAGCCTGACAGGCTTGCAGGTATGTGGAGTACAAGTTTGAAGGTATTTTATCAGCTCTGTGAAAAAGAAGAGATTTATTATCCTGCATAACCACAAACTGCAGCTTTATTAAATAAGCACAAACAACAGCCCTTCTATGAAATGTAATTAGAGGGACTCTGAAGCATAAAGAGCATCTGAAGCATTTTTTAATTATGTGACATGAGGGGCAGAGATTTCTACCCAAGGCTTTCACAGCAAGCACCGCACACGTGTGGCACACACCAACCCAATACTGTCTATGCTATTAATTAATATTTTAATGGCTATTTAATATCTAGTTGATGTCTAAGATCCCATAAGAGAGTGAGCTGTGAGATGCAGCATTCACAGATGTAAAACACGAACGTGCTGAGACCAAGGTGTGACCTCCTCTCTGCAGGGCAGGCACTTGCTGCTAAGAACATGTCCCACGAGGCTCCCCAGAACTCAGCTGCTTCTCTTACAACTTTAATTTCACTAAATGATCCAGTCTCTAATTTTAGAGCCAGACTGGAATGACAAGGCAGCACCAAGCACCTCATTTGCAGGCAGTGTTGCAAACATTCTTCCTTCATGAGAGGTTACAGAGGAACTACTGGATGTAAACTAAAGCTGTTCCTGCAGTGCAGAAAAGCACTTTTAAACATGCATGAAAGGCAAGCTCGAGTCCTGAGAGGAGCTGTGTCCTCCTGGGGCATCATCCTGGTGCCCCTTGATCATTAACAGACATCTAAGTCTCATCTTTCACTCCCCCTTTACCCCCTCCCAAAAAGCCTTTCACAGAGGGAGCTCATACTCCTGGGGAAATTTTATATTCAGCCTTCAAGATTTGCATTAAAATGTACCTGGCCTGGAGCCAGAGGGACTCCTAAATAATGATTTCACAGTGGCCAGAGGACTAATTACAGAGCTGAAGACAAGTTCCTCCATGCACAACCTACAAGCCACAGACCTGAGCCACCAAGCCCTGCCATGAGGTTGGTTGTAACCAAGGTGTCAAAGCCTCTGATAATCTGATATCAAACACCCCAAAAAGAAAGCCCAGCAGCACAGAAAACAACACTGGGAGGTCTGGATACCTCTTTAAGGAGTCTATAAAAGCCATGTGTCCATCTGGGGTTTTAGGGAGCTGCAAGAGAGGAAAAGGCCAGGTCAGGGGCAAATTATCTGTGCACAAACACACAGCTGATGGGAGGGGCAGAGAAAAAAGCCAAGTACTGACCACACGGGGCCTGAGCAAAGCTGGAAGGAACCAGGAAGTGTAATATGGTCGTCTGAAAATGCTGAAAAAATAAACAGAGCCAAGTATTAGCAATGCCAAAGTGCCATCTCCACACCTCAGGAGTAAACTTGGCTCCTGCAAATACAAAATGTTCATGGCAACATGAATAACCACAGACAAACCAGGTTTAGACTAGCCAGTGGTTTTTAATTTCTTTCATTTTGCTTTCTATTGTAATAATTTTGGACTTCTTTTGCACAGGAGAATGTGCCCTTTCACTCTCCCCACAAATATCCTCTATTAAGATGACTCCTCAGGAAGTGGGAAGAACTTCCCCAAACCTCCCTTACTCATATCCTCAATTTTTCTTGTTTCCTTGTTTCAGACTTGGCTACAATTATTGTTGTTGTTGTTGTTGTTGTTGTTGTTATTATTATTATTGTTATTATTATTATTATTATTATTCTAGCTAAGCCCAGGAGGAGCTGAAAAGCACACAGTACCTGGCTTCTATCACAGAAGTTGGGATCTTCTTTGTGTTTTCAAATATCTGAAGGGCCTTTTCAACATCACGGAGTGCCTGGGCCTGGGGCTGCCTCACACAAGAAAAAGATGTGAGAAATGGAGGGTGATGACAAACTTACCTTTTCTGTTCTGGATTTGCTTTATTGTGATTCTATTTCAGTTGTACATGTGGAATTAAGACACATCATCTCCCCTTCCAGCCTGTGCCTGCAGGCAGAGGGACTGACACCCAGGGTTTCTCTTGTTGGAGTTGTAAGACGCCACAAGCTGCAACAAATTTCTCAATGGACAACCAGATCAGACTCGGAAAAAATCAATTAAATCTTTGCTTATGCCTCTGAGTTCATCACAGGACTGGGTTTCTTGTATTAGATGAATCTACCCTGCCTCCAGCCTGTATTTCATGTAATCATCTAATCATCTTCCTCTGATCAAAATGTAGGAAGGAATAATAAAGCCAAACTCTTCCTTATAAATTACTGTTGTTACCCCAAATTTATCATGAACCACAGTGTGAAACTGCAGGGTGTAGTCTCCACCTCCAAATCTCCTTTGGATATCCACACTTTGGTCTCACACCACAGAGATGGAGAGTGCTCCACCGAAAAGAATCAAGATACCTATAAAATGTGACTCCATGAAAACTGGGGAGATCCTGTATTTATGGCCACTAAAACCTCTGGCTAAAAGCTGGAGACTTTGGCAGCACACTCAGCTTTGGGATGGCAGGGAGGTTGATAACCTCGGTGTTTTTCCAGAGGAAAAGGGATGTGGCTGATGAGAAAAGTGGGGGACAGCAGCAGTACCTGCACAGCCTCATCGGCAGCAGAGAGGTCTTCATAGAGCCCCATGTCTTCTATGGCCACCTGTGTGAGGGGAGAGGTGCAGGAGGTCACTCACAGCAGGGCTGGACAGATCCAGAGAGAATTCTTCTCAAAAGAGACAATATTTCCTGACCTTGAGGTCGGCCAGTCGGGTTTTAGCCAGGGTGATGTACTCCAAGAGCAGGGAGCGGTGCTTTGTGGGCACAAAAGGTGGGTACATGATGTGCACCTGAAACGTGAAAATCACAACAAGATTTGCCTTTGCTCCAGGAAATCCAGGTAAGATTCTAACTAATTCATCCTGACTAATGTTTACCTCAAATATTTCCCAAAGAAAGCATAATTGCTTGGTTAAGGATCAATCATTTTCATGGCAACTGACAATAATTTTTCCCAACAACAAACAAATAGAATCGGCAAAGTGCTTAAACTTAATTCCATGAAAGGAATTCTCGTCATCAATAAAAGAATCTTGTCCTTCCTTATTTCAGGAAGGAAAGGGTTTGAATAATGAACCAGAAGTAATGCAATTACTGCAACAACATTTATAATGAGCTGAACCTACTGAAAGGCACCAGGACAGTCACTTTGGGGGAGCTCTGGACCTGAAAACCATCTCTGTCAGCACCTTCTCACCTTCAGGTACGGCGCAGCTTCAAAGGGCACCAGCTCCGACAGGAACTCAAAGAGGAAGACCAGAGTTTTCTTACTGCTCCCATGGTGGCCACCAGCATTCCCAAAGGAAGCCTGAAACAGGGGAAAATGGCAAGAAAAATGACAAGAAAATGGCAAGAAAAGCCTTTCAACGTGGAGAGAATCCTCCCCCAAGCAGTGCCATAACCGAGCGCACCAATCCCAAACATCCCATTTCTGTCAGGAGAATCCTTCTGGAGAAAAGGCTCCAGAGAATGTTTATAGGATCATGGAATGGTTTGGGTGGGAGGGACCTTAAAGACCACCTAGATCCAATCCCCTGCCACACCTTCCACTGTCCCAGGTGGCTCCAAGCCCCATCCAAGCTGGCCTTGGACACTTCCAGGGATCCAGGGGCAGCCACAGCTGCTCTGGGCACCTGTGCCAGGGCCTGACCTCCCTCACAGCCAGGAATTCCTCCCCAATATTCCATCCATCCCTGTCCTCTGGCAGTGGAAGCCATTCCCTGTGTCCTGTCCCTCCATCCCTTGTCCCCAGTCCCTCTCCAGCTCTCCTGGAGCCCCTTTAGATGCTGGAAGGGGCTCTGAGCTCTCCCTGGAGCTTCTCCAGTGAACACCCCCAGCTCTCCCAGCCTGGCTCTGGAGCAGAGGGGCTCCCTTGGATCATGGTGACTTCTGTGGGAGTTTGCTGCCATGAGAACACTTAAACAAAGCAACTTTGAGATGCACCAAAAGATTGAGATTCATGAGGACCCACAAATCTGCAGGTTTCTACACAGGTTTATCTGGGCATTCTAAGGAAAACAACCAGTCTGAGACCACAGAGAACACAAGCAGTTTGCCTTTTGATACCTCCTGGACGCTCTATCAGCAAAAGCTGAGCTTAGATTTGCAAACTCATACAAAGGAATTTCCAGGTAGAATTTATGTGGAGATTTGCATCCCTAAAATACCCACCTGTTTACAGTTAAAAGCAACAACCAATTATCTGTAAGGTCAAACACAGCAATTACAGCTGCATGCAAACCTCCAGGAAACAGGAATGCTTCCTCTGCCACAACCCCCAACGTATGCAATAACAACAGTGCTGCTTATCAAGATACTGAAATCCATCCAAGATGATGATAATAACAGGAATTACATGTCTGCATTCCTAGCAAATAACTAGAACAGGCAAGGTGGACCTAAAAGATGAAAGGAGGGAAAACTGAGGAAAGCCAAATAAATTTATTCTTTGCAGACTCAAAGGCAGTAATAAATATTCAATCATTCCTAATATCAATAACATCACTTGTACTTTTCTTTTTTATTTTTCTTCCCCTTTCTCGTTCCTGGTTATCCTGTCTGGAGCAAGGCTTTCTCCACGTAGCAGAACATTCCTTATGCACAGGTTGCCTCACACAATTAAAGCAAAGCTCACCAGTCAGGCCTCACTTAGTCTCACCTTAAACCACTCTGAGTAAGGCATGAAGACAGCAGGGCCCTCCAGAGCAGCCTGACGAGCGATCAGGAACGCAGTGATCATGTTTTCCATGTCATAATTCCCAAAGGCCTTTAGCAGGAGATGGCTCAGTAGATCTAGGAACATAAAACAATAACCTCACACTTTGCTCCTGACAACAGTGCTGTATTTTCTGCAGTAAAGGAAGACAAATATCTGTGATAAAACATAAGGCAGGATATGTATTGCAGCCTGGAGAACCTCTGGGGTGTGATTTTATTTTTTTATGCACTTTCAGCTGTCAAACACACTTGGATTTCCTGCAGGCAGTCCAGCACTGGGATAATTAGTAAGGAATTCTCACAAACAAGCTCTGCTAGCAAAGGTGAGCTAGAACTAAGTAATCACTATGCCAATTAATAACAAAGGTAATTATCAAACAACCACCCTGGGCTGTACACAAAGTTTGAGAAGTGGCAGGCACGAGGCCTGGCATTCACATCACCACAGACATGGAAAGTCAGAGTGGAAAAGCAGATGTCCTGCTGCTCTCTTCCTTGCAGGAACCCCAGCCAGCCCCTGTGGATGACTCCTCTGCTCCCCACCCCAGCAGCAGGGCACACACCAGGCTGGCAGTGCCCACCTACCCTTGAAGAGCTGCTCAGCCTCAGCCTGGCACACCACCAGCGTGGACACACAGGACAGGACGTGCTGCCAGTTCACCTCGTGGGTCTCCAGGACTTGCTGCAGCTGGCAGATGGATTCCTTCACACTGAATGCCACCAACAGCTGGAGGAGTGATGGCAAATCTTGTTAGCCAGGACATCCAGCCACAAGAAAGAGGGGAATACAGACAAGACTGACAGGCTTCTCTGTGACTTTTTCAAGCTATCCTGCAGCTTTTGGATCAGCTTCCCAGGCCCAAATATCAGCCTGGGCTGGAACCAGCACCAGCTACAATAAACAGTAAAATTCCCATTATTTCAGAACTCATGTCTATTCTGTACCAGCGAAAATTCCCATCTCCAATCAGCATCTTTGTTCTCATTAAGTGCTCTGCACTAGCAAAAAACACCATAGCTCCTTTCCTTCATGCTTCCTTCTCCTGGTGTTTCAGGTGATTGGTTTGGATTCTGCAACTGGATAATGTTACACTGATTTCCAACAACCTGATTTCAGGTATTTCAGTGG
This sequence comes from Poecile atricapillus, assembly GCF_030490865.1. Taxonomy (NCBI): domain Eukaryota; kingdom Metazoa; phylum Chordata; class Aves; order Passeriformes; family Paridae; genus Poecile; species Poecile atricapillus. Next base: position 20,837,753 of record NC_081258.1, read on the forward strand.
CTATAAACCCAACATAACAAAGTTATGATACCAGGCAGACAAACCTTGCGGTACAGAGCTGTGAGCAGGGGAGAAGTCCTGGTAAAGCTCCACTCCTTCTGCATCTGGATGGCATCAGACACTGCACCCACAAAAAGAAAACTTCAGCAGCAGGTTTTAAAATAAACCCAAAACACATAAGTTTCCCTTGTGCAGCCATTAAAAACTGCCCAGTGTAATTGTGTCTCCCATTTGTCTTTGGCTGTGGCACAGGGACTGGGCCATTCCACTATGGCACTGTGACCCCAGAGCTGTTTTGGTGATCACACGTGCTTAGGCTGACGTGGCACATGCACAGAGAATCACCAAGGAATCAGCTTTTCCCTCATTAACCTCTCTCATCTGGGAGCCAGCAATGACACAGCTCTCCCACACAACAGACAAGCAGCTCCAGCTCACAGCTCATGGGGATTTTACCAGAGATTTTACAGCTCAAACATATTTCTTCCTAAAAACATCAAGCTTCACAATTACTGATCTGGGATTAGAACTTTCCTGTCCAAAACTTTCTCCTGAACTATGACCCTCAGGTGACTTTTTTTCCCCTGATTTGGCACCTGCTTATACAGACCCCAGGAAGGAGCTGAGAAGCAGGAGGCTGCTCTCGTTCTGGGTCCTCCAGGCAGAGGAGGGACAGAGCACTGCACACACCTGGACACACCTGGAAACATCTGTCCCTGCCCATTCCCACCTTTCAGCACGGGGTTGTAGGTGAGAACCTCAGTCAGGGTGTGTCTGAAAAACTGCCTCAAGGAATCCGGGTGAGCCACACTTCCATAAAGTGACACGTTGAACACATTCAGCCTGCAGAGGACAAGGAAATACCAGAAACAGTGTCAGCCAGGTGATCAGCCAGGTACTGATTGATTGTGATCAGCCAGGTACTGATAACAAATGATCCACTAGCTGCTGATGTCATAGGAACAACCAGGTGCAGCTTAGGGTGAATGACTGATTTTTGTTCTACATCCATCTTCTCAAACTGCCACAAATATATACTTTTTTTGCATGTATTAAAACAACCCAAACAACTCGTGGTTACTCAACACAACGCAGCCATCAGATTTACAAATGTGAGTCTAAGGTGTATCCTAGCAGGGGTTTGAAGGTGACATGCACAAAGCACTTAAATAAAACAAGTTTGGAATCAGGAATTGGAGATGGTTGCACCTTCCAGGTGTTTCTCCTCACAGGCAGTGAGAAAATGTGATGGGGAATTTTTGGCATGACAAGAGGGAGGTCCAGGGTTGGCTCCAGCACTGCCAGAACCCACTTTCCTACCTGGTCCTTATCCTTATTACAAGCACTTTTGTCTGCACATATTTTATTAGAGGAGAATTCCAAGCACCAGTAGCACTGGGAGGAGTGGGGGCTGTGTCAATAAGTAAAAAAACACCTCACAACATTCCTCCTGTTTCTGTACGAAGAGCAACAGTGGATAAAATTCTCCTCCTGACACTATTTGGAACGTTTCTTACCAGAACCTCGCAGCCTGCACCATGGAAACATCTTCCTGCTTCTCTTTACCAACAGCATCAAGCACCCCTGGACCCCAAAACACACAAAAACCCAGTGAGAAAAGAACATGACACCAAACCCCACACGGGAACAAACAGGAATGAGCAATTTGTGCCCCTTTACAAAGGTGACCCCGCTAGGGAAATGTGCAGAAGCCGCTCAGCAGTTCAATTCTTACCAGATTTTCTCCAAAGTGACACAGAGACTCAGAAACTATTACCACTGCCCTTGAACCAATTAAAACACATTCCCAAGAACATGCTAATAATGAAGCCATCTAAAAATGCATACAAATCAGCATTTCATTCCCAAACCCAACCCTAATGCATCTGTGAGGGTGAAGCCTGTCTGGAGGCAGGGATTTGCACAAACTGAATTAACCACCCTGCAGACCAGGGTCCGAACAAAGAGCAGGCTGGGGGAGGGCCACGCGTTTGTAATGTGTCATTTGCATAGCAGGAATTCCTTTAAAAGCTCCATCTGCCCCAAAAGGATGGGTAGAGATCAAACAGGTTGGCAGCTTGCTCAGCGCCGTTGTCTTGACGATCAGCCCACACCACTCCGAGCCCACAGACTGGGAAACCCTTTTGCTTTGCAGCCTGCTGCAGCAGCACTTCTGCTTTGTGCCACCCCGCCCTTAAAATCCTCCTCTTTCAACTGTTAAAGGAGCTTGGTTTGTGTATTCAAATCATTTCGTTAAGAGAAAAAAAAAAAAAAAACGAAAAGAAAATTTACTGAGCAGGGGCAGTGAAGCAGAGGTCCCTCACATGCCACCACAGCTTTAGGATGTAACACTGCTCTCCTGCTGAGGAATACTTTAAGGTTAAGTAGGGGAGAATAAAGCAAAGGAGATAAACTCAGCTTATCTTCAGGCACAGCAGTTCAACACTGCCAGATCATTACAGTGAACACATTGCTCCCAAGCTACTCCCAGCCTGTCCTTCTCCTCCTCTGAAGGTCTTCAGTAATAGGGAATTCTTTCACATTAAAAACCCAAATGTTCTCCAAAGATTAATGAAGTGAGACCCCCTCAAAGGTGACCCAAAAGTATGGACTAATAAAATATCTTATATAAACCTCATGCCGTGCATTTTGCAGGCACGCAGGCTGCGAGCGTGGCAGTGCAGGCTGCGCAAACGGGAAGGGCAAATGAAGAGCAGGATGCAGACTCCTGTCTGCCTGCCAACAGCCTGCTCCTCCTCCTCCTCCAAAATCCCCACTCCTCTGCTGAGGAGGGCTGCTTCTCAACCCTTAAAGGGCCACCTGAGATGGGATTCATACATATTAAATAATACAGCACTTCTCTTGCAGCTTTCTCTTTTTAGAAGAGCTCGCAAGGGCTGTGAGGCATTTCTGTGTACAGACAGCGCTCCCTGCGAGACCTGGAGCAAGGGATGGGGCTGGCAGTGCCCACAGGGATGGAGAGGGGTGCTATGGCCTGGGATGGATGGGGTCACCTTTCAGCAGAGAGAAAGCAGCAGCCTCTGCAGCAGCACAAGCAGGAGTGCCAGCCAGGAGAGCTGTCACTAAGGAGACAGGAGTGACAGCAGCTGCAGTCAGGTGACACCAACCAGGGGTTGGGACACGGCAGGGGTGTAAGGAACGTGACAGCAGCAGGTACAGCATCTCCCTGTGAGGATCAGCTGTGACACAGGACAAAAATAACCCCGTGTGAGTGTGTTTAGTCTCCCTGTGTCGGGATTTGCTGGTAAATCAGGCGCTGCTGCTTTGAGCCCTCGGCACCAGGGCAGCTCAGGCCAGGGCAGGCACATTGCAGTTCATGAACATTGGTGTTTAAAGACTACACACCTACACTAGATGTCTTTGCTCAGCACAAAAATAGAGGTTTCAGAAAACATTAGCCTGCAAATCCAAACAGTGAGTCGGCAAAAATCGCTCAACGCTGTCAATTCAAAGTTCAATTTACTAGGCAGGAAAAAATAAATCTAAGCATCAAAACTGATCCTGGCCTAACCTCTGTGCTCCACCTGCTTCCAAGCAAACCTGTTAAAATCAGGAAATGGGGTCAGGTATATGATGTTAAAGCTGGGAGCAGGAAAAAAAAGTAGCATAAAAGGCAAGAAATTATCTGCAGTATCTGGAGACACTTTAAGAGAACCACAGGGAAAGCAGAGGCAAATAAAATCAGTGACATAAATATTATGCACAACAGCACAGACAAAGCAGCCAGGCAAAGGATTTCTCCTTAGGGATTCAGCAGTGAGCAAGGAAAAGAAGTCTTGGAAACAGCAGTGGCTGCACAATGCTGGGATCACAGCAATACTTACATGCCAGCATTCTCTGTAAGACAGCACGGCAGATCTGTTCAAAATTGACAAATTAAGGGATTTAGAGTTTTAAAGAGCTGCAGTTCAATGTTAAAAAAAAAAAAAGGTAAACTGACTCAAAGCATTTTGTCCCTCTTAAAGCTTCGCTTTGACCTTAGGCTCTGCAATAGAACGGATAAAATAGACAGAAATAAAAATAGAAATAAAATAGCATTCCATGTCTCATATTCTAATGGAATACCCAAGCAATCCAAGTGAAAGGAAGCTTTAAAACCCCTTGATGTACCACCTTGGAGCAATTCTCCATACAAAAAGTCTCACTTCTGGTTTCACCATTTCCCCCATTCCAGCACTTGTACCACCACCCTCTCCTTGCAGCTCCAAGCTCTGAATTATTTGTACTCAGCAAGAGCCAGAGTTTAATGGAATTGCTTTATTAAAGCACCATTTGCTACCAGCTTCATTTTGTCCTTACATAGGAAACCTTCTGGAATTCCACTTTCCTTCCCAGCTCCGAAGCCTGCTCAAAGCCATTCTGAAGAAACACGATGGCAAAGTCTGCAAATCAAGAAGGAATTGGTGTTCCAGCATCCCCTTAATACAGACACTCAGCCCCTCAGACATTGGAGGGATTTTTTCCCTAAATAAACTAAGAAAATAAATAATAGAAATTGACAGGGGGGAAATGGAACTCTGAAGTATTTCTGGCCCAAAATCTCAGACACACAGTGCCAGTGTTTCACCCCTGAACCACACCCCTCCCAATTGCACTTTCTTCAGTTACCATAACTCCAAGGGATGGAAAAATTCAAACCAATTATTTTTTAAAGGGAGAAAATTTGCTAAATTTGCCAAACATAGAAAAAATATGCTCCCCAGAGAAATGAGGCAAGGAAACACAAAGTGAGGCCTGTGTTGTTACTCCTCTGAGGTTCTGGCCTGCACCCAGCCCAGGGCCTTGCCTGAGAGAATTCGTTGTGCCAGCTCCATGTCCCCACAGGGGATGTCCCCAGCCTGCTCACAGAGGCCACAGAGGCTGCTGCAGAGCCACTCCACTGCTGCTGGGCCTGCTGGGCTCCTGCAACACACAAAAGCACCTTCAGTTCAACCCTTCTTGCTTTCTGTAACACTCAGCTGTCTCCACCTGTGCACTCTGCCCTAAATGTGCCACTTCATTTATTTAATTTGGACCAGCACGTTTGCTTTACCAACAGTTGCTTTTTATATTATTTGCTTTATAAAAGGATCCCACAACACACACATGCAAAGGAAAAATGTGTGTGAAATTGTGCATCCAAGCATTTCCTCATCCCTGACATGAAAGTGTTTCCGTTGAAAAGCCTCTGCTAGAAGAATTTCAGTTGAAATTTATAAGACACATGGATAAAAATGCTTCAAAAAAGAAATTAAATTCTTACTCTATTGTCTTTGGTTCCCTTAAATTGCTTTCATTGTGAAAAGACAAGTAAACCAATATCAGAAGCCTAGAAGATCACTGGGACATTCCTTTGACACAGGAAACAACCTGAACTTCACAAATGGGTGAGTTGTTAGCTCTGTATCATGGAATAATGGGATGGTTTGGGTTAAGGATGGTTAAGGAACCTTAATGTTCATCTTGTTTCACTCCCTGCTTGGGCAGGGATACCTTTCACTCAACAAGGTTGCTCTGAGCCCTGCCCAACTTGCTCTTGAACACTCGTTGGGGGGAAAAAAGCAAAATTCTTAGACAATTCTCTGGAGATTAACGCTGCCAGACCAAAAAAGTGTAAGATTTTGTGAAGATGGAAACACCCACCTTCTGCAGAGCAAGACTTTTTCTCGAGTCCACTTGGTGGACACCAAGCAGCCACCACACCTAAACTGGGCTAATTACCCCAGAGTAACCCCCCAAGCCCACAGCAGCTCCTCAATCCTGCTAATCTGATCCCTTGCCAGCACCTGACTATATCCTCAGTCCAGAATACTCATGACTAATCCCTGATTATGTTTCAACAGGCTTTAGGAGATTAGCTACATCTGCAAACCTCCAGAGCCCCGCTCACCTCTCCAGCAGCTCTGCCAGGCCAGCGATGTCAGCACTGTGCAGGTGCCACACGGCTTCCAGCACCGGGGGCTCCTAAGGAGATGTCACCATCAGGTCACAGCCTGCACTGGGCAGTCAACACTTGGCTATTGCAAGTGATACATGAAAAATAAAGCTGGATTCTGTTCATTCCAGCTATCCAGAAATCGTTAAAATTTAAAACTGGCAACACAGGAAATACCTGGTGATGAAAGATGATGCTTTGTAGAAATTTTGGGGGTTTAGGGATGTAGATGCATCATCATTTTAAATGTTCTTGGGCAAATAATGGATATATTCATCTTTCCCCTCGGGAATCAAAAGGAGCAGGGATATCCCAGGAAACAGGCAACACAGCTGAGTTTCAGGTCTTGTTAATGCAGATCCAGATGCTGATTAGAAAATTGTCTTTTAGTCTATTATTTATTAGTCTCTGTGGAACAAGGTTGCCACTCTCAAGTTCATATCCCAATAGAGCTGGGGTTGCAGGAGACTACAGGGAGAGACTCTGCAATCAACCAGGCAGAAAGGCTGATGAACACAAAGGAAAAATGAACAAAAATCTGCAGCAGGCATCACTCCTGTGTGGATCAAATTGCTGCCCTGTAATTGCCCTTCCAGCTGCTGCCCAGAACAGCATGTCCAGGAGAGTCCTGAGGTGGCAAAACAGCACGGCAGGGTGCACCTGGCAGGGAAAGGTGCAGCAGCAGCAGCTTCTGAGCATTCCAGGCAGAACCAACGCCTTCACAAAGCCTTCCCACCTTGAGAAGGAAAAGGGGGCCTCGGGCACAGGGAAAAGCCAAAGCCCCGGGAGCTTTCTGCGGTGACCAGCAGCTGCCTCACACCCTGACCCCAAACTAGCCCACATACTTTGTCTTCACAACCTAATTCTTACTGTAACACCCTCAGTTACAGAGTTATCTCTCACTTATCCCCATGTCTGCCCCAGGACCAGATCTTAATCAGCCTGTGAAACACACAGGTTCTATTTTCAGCTCAGGAGCGGATATTTGAGACCAGAGCACAGCCCTTTATCTGGGCAGATCAGCCTTTTCCTCCTTTCCCATGAGAGCAGGGAGGAACCAGAACCATCCCACTCATAAAAAGCCCTTAAGTCCACTCACAGCACCACCTGTCTCCACAAAATACACCTAAATAAAATCAAGACATCCCATTTGTGAGGCAGCACAAGCTGTTATCTGCTATCTGGTTTCTTTCTCTATGACCTCACTTTGTCCTATCACCACTCTCAGGTAAACAAAGCAGAGAACCAGGATGCCAAAGACACTTGGAATATTGCTGGCAAAGTGTGCTGGGACTGTCACCCCACAGTCAGCTGGGAGTTTCTGCACTGGACCTGGAGAGCACCCCAAAACCACCACCTGATCACCACGGTGCTGTCAATGATCTTTTGTGGCAGTTTCCAATAATTCAAATAATTCCCAACCTTGAGTTTTGAACCCTGAGTTGAAAAAGCAAATCCCACTGCAGAGACAAGGAAGGCCCCAGTGAACTTTCTCTAAAAAAAACCCAAAACAACCAAAAAACCCCCACCATCTGTAATTCAGCTCATGCTTTTGGAAGGTCAGGAAAACCAGTCATTCTCAGGAATTCAGAGATGCCACATCCCGTGGATGAAACCTCAAGGTCTGTAACACCACAGTGTTTCTCCATGAGTTCTCACCTTCATTTTCCACATTTCCTGGCAGAAGAGGGAGCGACAGAACACGTTGTTTGCCAGCAAATCCTTCACAGTCTGAAGCAAGCAGGACAACCTCTTCTGGCATCACCCAAGAAACAAAGCAGAAATAATTCCCTTTGTGAATAACACACTCTCAGAAAAACAATTTGTTGCTTTGCCCTGTTTTCTGTTTTTTAAAGGGTGAAATGATGGAGAGAATTCAGGGCAAAGGCCTAAACTTCCCTTTTTGTATATCTTGTACTTCTGCAAGCAAATCAAACACCTCAGTGAATAACTGCCTGCTCGTGTTTAGGGCTTAATCAGAGCAGATAAACTGGGCTTAGAGTCAAACCTAACTTTTTTTGATTTTTTTTTTTGTTTAAATTGATAAATTGTTTTGTTTTGTTGCTAAATTAAAGAGAAATTCCCCTTACTCTCTGGTCAGAGTTGAGCAGTGGGACTCTTGAGGGGCTGGCAGAATCCTGGCAGATCCTCTCCACGTTGGCAATGGCATTTTTGGCTGCCAAGGTTGCTGTGGGCACACCCAGTTTTGAGGCCTGTTCCTGCAGAACAGAGACTAAACAAAACAGCAAAGCACTGTCATCTCCAGGCAAGTAAGGAACAAGACAAGAACAATGAAAAGAAAGTAAACCAGGTTGCACATAAAGGCAAAAATTCAGTCTGAGGAAGAGTTCTTCCCCGCATCTGGCCTGGCACATGCTCACCTATAAATGACCCTGGTGACACTCCCTGGTGCTCTGCCCCATCCTGCACATCTGGCTTGGCTGAATCTCCCACCTGGAAACCAAAAAAAAACCCATAAAACTCTTAGATATCTGTCACACACATTTACAAACCTATCCCTGCACTGCTGGAGCAACTGAAGTGAAATTAACACAGAGATCCCACATGAGAATGAAAAAGCACAGATTCCACCTTACAAGAGATGTGTGTTTAGTTATTGTCAGTTTATGCAGAAAAAAGGAGATACAAGTCAAAGTTCCTCATCTCCAGGGACCAAACAGCTCAGCAGCAGCACCAGGAGCAGAATTTCTATAATCCTTATCTTTCAAGTCCTTTCTGTGAAGCCATGAGGCCATAAATATTTAATGAAACATGTCCAAATGTTGGATCATTTTCTAGCTAAATGCCCATTTTCTTTTATAATAGAGAAATATTCTCTAGAGAAAGACAGATCCTGTACTATGGGAGATATTTGCATTATCTGTTGTAGCTGTAAAATCAGTGTGTGAGGAGAGGGAGAACGTGGCTGAATCACAACAGTGGCTCAAGATAAGGTTGTTGTGAAGACAGTCATGTTAGTCAGGTGTGGTTGGTAATTCAGAGAACAGCCAAGTCTCTCCTGAATTGTTTTCCCTAAATTCACAAGAAGCCAGTTCTGTCTCAAAGGAAAATGTACTGTATTTCCTTTTGTCCCAAATCCATGCTTAACCATTTTTAGCCTGTAAAACATTGATGGAAAAGGGATAACAATCTGATTTCTGCAACACAGAGCTTTCAACTTCATCTTTCTCCTACACTGTTGGTTTTTCTTTCCCCATATCACGGAAAACTGTGTTCCTGGGACACTGACTCCACAGCCAGTGACACCCACCTCCAGCTGGGATCTCCCACTGTCCCAGCAGGGCCACGACACCCTGAACTGTCCCGTTCCTACCTCCAGGAGAAGGTCACCCAGGTTCTGGTGGCGATCCAGCAGCCGCAGAGCCGCTTCCTGCAGCTCTGCTTCGCTCCCAAGGGAGCTTTTCCTCTTCCTGGCTCTCCCTGCTGAGAAGTTTGGGTTTATTGACCAGTGTGTTCCCAGGGCACCCTGAGAGCACCTCCCTTGGCTGTGGGTTAGGGTTAGGGTTGGGGTTAGGGTTGGTGTTATAAATGCATATCATATTATTGGCTTTTCACAAATATTATAATGAATGTTATATGTATAAGATTAGAAAATTTTGTTGTATTAATATAGTTTCCTTTATTTCTGTTATTGATGAAACTTAGAAATAGTGGTATAATACATAGATGTTAGGCTATAACATGATATTAAAGCACAAACTACTTTTCCTGTTTATATAACCCAGAGACTAAAAAAGAAAATAGTCAGAGACCCCCTGCATCCTAAGATTATCTTGTCCAGAGGAAGACAAGCAGCCCTTCAAGCCCTCCAAAGGAAAAAATTATGGCACCCGTTATCGAAGGACATAAAACCTAGTGGCACCTAGAAGATTGATCTATTGGGAAGGAGGGGGGAAAGGAAAAACTAAACAGAGGAACGCCAAAAATCCGAAGAAGAATGTCTGAATATGTATGAGAATTTATGGATATGTAGTAGGAGTCTATTTTTAAGAGACAATCCTTTGTTAGTAAGGCGTGCTCTCTTGGCTGAACGCAGAGACACCCAGCCGTATCTGCATACTTTATCTCCTGATTGTCTTTTTATTAAACTTTTAAATTCTATAAAAAAATACGTGAACCTCGTTTTTCACAGTTGGGGTTAGGGTTGAGGTTAGGGTTAGGGTTGGGGTTAGGTTTTGGGTTAGGTTTCCCACCTCCCGCTCCCTGATGCTGGTGGATGAGGGCAAAGCGGGGATGTGAGGAAAACATACGGGGTCGTAAGGGCAGGGAGACGGGGGTGTATGAGGGGAGATATTGTGTACCGAGGGCAGATGCTGTGTCCCGAGGACAGATGTTGTGTACCGGGGCACGGGGGTTTTGAGGAAGGAAGATGTGGGTGGGTGTCTGGAGCGGGCCGCGGGGACAGAGAGAGGGGTGTGTGCAGGTAGAGAGAAGCGGTGTACGAAAGCAGAGCGGGGACATTCACGCCCCCCGTCCCTTCCGCTGTCCCCGCGGGGAGCGCCCGGCGCAGAGTTCGCCCCGGGGCCGCCTCAGCCCACACGTACCGAGCAGATCCCGCCAGCTCCTCCCGCCCGCGCCCGCCATCGCGGCCCGCCGCTTCCCGCCACGCGAGCCCGCGCCACCATTGGCTGCCGCCGGCCGAGCCCACCTCTCCCATTGGCTGGAAGGGAGGAGCGGCCGTGCCGCGCCCACCCCATCTCTGCTTTCTATTGGTTGATACGCGGCGCGGTCCCGCCCCCTGCCGCCCTCTTGGTAGTGGCGGAGCTGGGCGCTGCCATGTTGGGAAGGGCGGCGGGAGCGGCGGGAGCGGGGCACGGAGGGATGGGGGAAACACGGGGGTCGGGCACGGTGAGGAGACCCCCTCCACACGGGCTGAGAGCTGCGGAGAGTGCGGGACACCGTGAGGAGACCCGCTCCACACGGGCTGAGAGCTGGGGACTGTGCGGGACAGTGCGGGGGACTCCGGTCCTGTCAGCTCTGAACAGTGAGGATGCTGCTGACCCTGATCCCACCCAGGGAAGGGGACAAGAAAGGCTGGAATTCCCAAAGGGAAAAATCACCAGCATTGCTGGGAGAATAAATCATGGAATCACGGAATGGTTTGGATTGGAAAAGAATGGTTTGTGTTGGAAGGGACCTTAAAGCTCATCCTGTTCCACCTCCCACCATGGGCAGGGACTCCTTCCACTGTCCCAGGCTGCTCCAAGCCCCAATGTCCCAAGTCTTGGACACTTCCAGGGATCCGGGGGCAGCCACAGCTCCCCACCCCTCCCACTGTCCCGTCTAACCCTGCCCTCTCGCAGTGGGAAGCCATTCCCCTTGTCCTGGCACTCCAGACCCTCGTCCAAAACCCTTCACCCTCTGTTTCCTCAGATCTCTTTAAATCTAGAATGACCTCAAAGTTTCACAGGGAGCAGAGTAGAATTCCCAGAGGGATTTTTCCCTTTGATCTGATCCTTCCTGACAATGAGCCGCTGCTGTTGGCCACCACGGCTTGGAGCAGAAATGATGATTCTTTATGGAAAGATGAAGTCCCCGGGGTGTGTCCACCATCAGGAAGCAGCTCTGGCTGGAATTTGCCATGGATGGTTTATTGATGGATGGTTTATTGCGTGGCCTGGCAGGGTGTGAGTCAGTGGCACGTGATGCTGATGCCGGGAGCCAGCAGTGCCAGCAGATCCATCACGGTGTCCAGGATGGACAGTGCCACGGGATCCCACCGAGGCTGGGAATCCCTGCCAGAGTCACATTCCTGAGGCGCTTTAACCCCCAATGCCAGCTGCAGCTTTGTGTCAGCCCCAGATTTTGAGGGGGTGGTCTGGGCAGCCCCAGATTTTGGGGTCTCCCAACTTGACTGGCCCCAGCAGGCATCCGAGCTCAGCATTCCAGAGTGCTCCAGGAGGTGTTCCCAAGGTCCTTGAGATGCCTTCAAGGTCTTCAGGGAGTTTCCAAGGGTGACCTTAAGGTCCTCATGGTGCCCCCGAGTTCCCCAGGGTGTTTCAAATGCCTCTAGAGTGGTCACAAATGTCCTCAAGGTCTCAGAGTACCCCCCCTCAAACTCTGGCCATGTCTGAGGAGCAAACTGCCCAGTAAAATGCTCCCTCCTCCACGTTCCCAGTTGATTGCAGCATGGAGGGAAAGCAGGAGAGGCACATCCACCCCACAGGTGCTCTGCGCGCTCGTGTCAGGTCCCAGTGGCTTTGTAAGGATATTTTTTTTTGCATATGAGAGCTGAAAGCCAGGGGAATGGATTATCCACGAGGAAACAGGGGCACAGCCCTGCTGCAGGTGGCTGGGAAAGGGTTCTGTCCGTCCCCCATCCCAGCTCCCCACCTTATTCTGCTTCCACACTGCAGAAGCCAGGAATTCCAACCCTCCCGTAGTGCCCTGACACCATTTCCCAATCACTTCATCTTTCTTTTCCCCCTAATTTCTTTCGGCTTTAATTCTATTTCCCTCATCCACACACACGCTTGGCTTCTGTTTGAGTTTTCCATGCCGGTAGCTTTTAATTACACCACGATTCCGTATTAATTACAGATTTACCCAAAGCAAAAGGCTGCGTGCTTTATCATGCAAATGCCTTCCCATGAATCCTGCAGGGTGAGTTTTCCTTCAAACGCCGCACGTCCTCCCGCTCCCATCCCCGACGGTGCCGCCCCGGCTGTGTCCGGAGGCGCTGGAAAGCTGGGAACCGGCCCGGCACGGCTCTGCTCCGGTGGGCAGCACGGGTGGCTTTCCTCCCGCATCCAAACAGGCTCCGAACCGGCTCGTTACAGGCTAAACGGGGCATCCAAACCTCCCAATTCACACCCAGATGTCGGCGCCGCGGCCACGAGCTGCCCCGGGGGCGGCAGCTGGGCAGGATCCCGTGTGGATCCAGCTGGGGATGAAGCTGGCACCGCGCTCATGACTCCCTGCAACACGGTCCCACCCGCCCCACTGCCCATCTGAGAGCTCCCGGAGATGCACGGACACCTTGGATCACCCGTATCCCTTCTCCCCTTTCTCAAACCCCAGGGCACCACCGGGGCTGTGTTTCTCAGCATCCCAGCTCCATTATCCCAGTTTCCTCCTCAAAAAATGGAGCTGGCACTGTTCGGGTTCTCTGGGATGGGAACTGAAGAGGTTTTCTGCTCCATCCCAGGCTCTTTGACAGACATCTCCAGCCCTGGAGAGGCTCTTTGGCCATTTGGGACAGATGAGCAGCTGTGTGTCAGCTCCGTCCCTGTCCCAGCCCTGCCAGCACAGCCCTGGGATTGATCCCAGTTCATGCTCATTGGTTAATGGAGCTGAGACAGGATTTTATTCTCCTTCCATCATGGAAATGGGAAGCTCATCATGACAAGAGTGTTCGTTTGCTCCCTTTGACCTTTCCCATGCACTGGTTGTCCTTTCTGCTGTGTCAGGACAATCCTGCCCTCCCTGTGTGTCTGAAGGGACCAGCTGGTGCCCAAAGGTGATCCTGCTCTCGTGTCAGACTTTCCCAGTGGCTGCAGGATGCCAACCCCACACACCACATTCCCATGGGATATTGTCTCCCTAGAGACTCCAGCTCATCCTGGCACCTTCACACAACTCCTGCTGCTCCTGGCCATGCCCAAACTACACCCTGGTGCCTGGAACTCTTGTCCTTCCCTCCAGGAAGCTTTCCTGTCCCAGCCTGGTCCCTTTCCTGTGCCAGCTCCTCATCCCAGCCGAGTGCCCCAGGACTCTCCTGGCACCCCACTGCTCCGATGGCAGGAGTCCCCGTGGGCACTGGCATCCTGTGTTCCTGCCCTCATTCCTGCTCGTGTGTCCCCAGGTGACCCTGGTGCCAAGGCCACCGTGCCCCGCCCGTGCTGCCCCACATGTGGAGTGTGGGTTCAATGGGGCAAGAGCCAGGCTGGGCTGAGCCGTGCACCGTGGCCACCCTGCTCCTCTTGGGGCACGGGGGGGTCTCGTGTCCCTCGGGGGTGTCACCCAGCACTGCTCCGCACCCGTGCTGGGCACTGCCCCATCACACACCCTGCAATCCGTGCCCCGTGCCCCGCTGTGCACCCTGAACCCTGCACTCTGCTCCCGGTTCACCCAGTGCAACCACTCCCTGCTGCCAGTCCCGCAGCCTGGGCGGGCTGAGCTGTGCTGGGCTGTGCCGAGCTGTGCCGGGCTGTGCCAGGCTGTACCACATTGTGCTGAGCTGTGCCAGGCTGTACCAGGCTGTGCCGAGCTGTGCCACACTGTGCTGAGCTGTGCCGGGCTGTGCCAGGCTGTACCAGGCTGTGCCGAGCTGTGCCATGCTGTGCCGAGCTGTGCCAGGCTGTACCAGGCTGTGCCACACTGTGCTGAGCTGTGCTGTACCGTGCCATGCCATGCCATGGGCGCTGAACGGTTCTGTCCTGCGCTGAGCCGTGCTGTGCCATGCTGCTGAGCTCTGATGTGCCCTGCGGAGCCGAGCTGTGTCGTGCCATGCCAAGCTGTGCCACTCAGCCGTACCATACTGCCCCGAGCCGTGCTGTGCCATGCCACACCACTGCCCCGTCCCATTCTGTCCCACGTTGTGCCAAACAATCCCGAGCCATGAGACACCGTGCCGAGCCGTGCTGTAACGTGCCGCGCCACACCGCGCCGTACCGTGCCATGCCAGGCTGTACCGAGCCCACCGCGCCGTGCCGCGCCCACCGTACCGTGCCGTTACCGTACCGTACCGTCCCGAACCGCCCGGCCCTGCCCGGCCCGCGCCATCCCGAGACGCTCCGGTGCCGGTGCCGGTGCCGGTGCCGGTGCTGGTGCCGGTGCCGGTGCCGGTGCGGGGGCGGGGTTTCTCCCACCGCCCCTCCCCTTCGCGGCCCCGCCCCCGGAGCGTGCCCCAGCGGTGCGGGATGGAGATGCGGAGTGGGCGTGGCTTGTTGGGGCGTGGCCCCGCGCGGCCTCGCCCCGTCTCCCCCGCCCGGCGCGCCCCGCCCGCGCTCGGCGGTGCGGGATGGGGCGATGGCGCGGGCGGGCGCGGGGCCGCCGCGGGAGCTGTCCCTGGAGGAGGTGCTGAAGTGCTACGAGCAGCCGCTGAACGAGGAGCAGGCCTGGGCGATCTGCTTCCAGGGCTGCCGCGCCGCCGCCGCCGCCCCCGTGGCCCCCGCGCCGCTCCGCACCACCGACATCCGCCTCCGCGCCGACGGCTCCGTCCGCCTGCCCGCCCCGCCGCACGGTGAGGGCCGCCGCCGCCGGGGGGGGGCGGGAGCGGGCGGTGCCCGCGTGGGGGGGGGACGGGACGACACCGCCAAGCGGGGATTACCGGGGTTTACCGGGGCTTACGGGCACCGAGACTTGCTGGAGCGCACCGGGGAGCACCGGGGCTTGCGGGCACCGGGAGCGGGGCAGCAGGGTTTGCCGGCACTGGGAATTATCGGCACCGCGGGAGCAGAGCACGGGGGTTTACCAAGGTTTAGCGGGGCTTACGGGCACCGACACCCGGGACACCGGAACGTACTGGCACTGGGGCTTATCGGAGCTTACCGGCACTGGGAGCGGGGCACCGGAGCTTACCGGCACTGGGATCCGGCACCGGGGCTTTCCTGCTCTGGAGCTTACCGGCACTGGGATCCGGCATCGGGGCTTTCCTGCTCCGGAGCTTAGCAGCACAAAGAACGGGGAATTGGGACTTAAAGGCACGGGGACACCAGAGCTTACCGGCACCAGGGCTAACTAGCACGGGGATCCGGGATGTCGGGATTTACCGGCACCGGGGCTTGCTGACACCAGGAGCGAGGCGCTGGGATTTACCCACACCGGTGCTTGCTGGCACCGGGACTTCTTGGCACCGGGACCCGGCCCATCGGGACTTACCAGCACAAAGAGCGGGGACCTGGGACTTAGGGGCACCGGGACTTACCGGCACCGGGACTTACCGGCACCGGCAGGGGGTGCTGCACCAGCGTCGGGGACGCGGAGGGAGCGGGGGTATCGGCAGCGGGGGGGCACCCGCAGAGGCCCCGGCGGGAAGGACCGGCAGCGGCGGGGAAGAAGCGGTCCCGGAGCAGCAGATGGGCAGGAGAAGCGGCACCGGAGAGGGGGGGCAGACATCGAGGCACCGGCAGCAGGGCAGCGGTGCAGGGGGTCACCAGACAGACTGTGAGGACAGGAAAAAGGGCCCGTCCCAGCACCGGGGAGCAGGAAAGCGGCACCGGCAGGGATGGGGGTGAGCCCCTGGCCCTGGCAAGGGGGACTGACGCCAGCACTGCCGGTATCGGTGCAAGGGGTGGCCTGGGGCCTGGGGAGGGCGTGGGCTGGTGACTTGGGGGTCTGGCGTGGCACAATCACCAACAAGGTCACTAGCACTGGACGTCCCAGGTGACCCAGTGACGCTGTGGGACACGTGTGGGTGTTTGTAGGGTCCTGGCATCCACCAAGGGGCTGCAGGACACACAGCAAGGACAGATGGACCGCCACATGGACACAAGGCACATCCATGGGCACCCATCTGCACTGCAGGGGACCTTGTCCCCGGCTCCGGGCCCCGGGAGTGGCACACGGGACAGTCCCATCCCTGGCCTTTGGCCTCCCAGCCACCCTTCCACAGGTGGCTTGCACTGCCGGGTATGGCTGTGACGGTTCCGGGGTGTCACCAGGCTGGCTGCCAGCGGTGACACCGGGTGGCTGGGTGCCACGAGGAGCACTTGGAGCATGGCCAGCGCCTCCACCCGTCTCGCCCCACAGCGAGGCCACTGGGGATGGCGCCTGGTGTCATCGAGTCACTGTGTGGCCTCGCTCACGCTGGGCAGGGACACTGCGGGGTCACTGTGTGTCCTCAGTGCCGGTGGCTGAGCAGACACGGGGGCGCATCCGGTGGCTCCATGCCCAGGGCAGGGACATGCACAGGCATGGCACGTGCCCGTGGCAGCTGGGCATGGCGTGGTCACACCGGCTCCACTGGTCCTGCATGGCAGTGGTCCCACACCCTGCCTTGAGCCACCGCAGGGCTGGAGCCTGTGTCACCTGCCAGTGCCACCTATCAGTGCTACTGTGCCACCTCCTGCTCCCAGGTTGCTTCTGTGCCAACCTGAGCTGTGTCCCCAGGGATGAAACAGTGAAAGCTTTACAGTGAAGCCTGAGGCTGGGAGGGCTCCGGGTGCCCCTCGGTGCCACTGCAGGTGGTGGCACCAGCCTGGCACGTGGCTTTGCAGCTCTGCCAGGGCACAGAGCTGGATCCGGACTAGGTGAGCCAGCAGCTCTGGAACCCTCTGGGACCGCTCCACTCCCCCGTCCTATGGGAATTCCCTCCTCAGCTGTGCCCCGGTGACTGGCGAGAGCTGCTGGGACCCACCAGGTGGCATCCCAGGAGCTGTCACTGCAGTGGGAGCCAGGCACAGTCCGGGACACGGTTTTTTGATGGGCTTGTGTGTGGTACCATGGCAGGGCCACCGCTTGTGCTGCCTTTCCTGTCCATTCCTGGCTTGCACACGGCTGGCACATCCTGGTGGCTGCCGCATTGATCAGCTCAATGCAGAGCTAATGATGAGGGAAGTGGAGCCGGGAGCCCTGGGGACACTGCAGAGGCCACTGGTGTTCCTTGTGCTGCAGCTGCCAGGAGGGTTCAAACTGCCCACAAACATGTCCTGGGATTCCCGCGTGTGCCATGCTCCAGCTGCGGCTGCCTGTCCCCACACTGCCGGTGTCCACACCCCAGAGGAGTGCAGGGGGCAGCTCCCCGGGGGTGCAGAGCTCTCAGTTCCCTCCAGCCCCGGAGGTGAGGGGTACACGGATGCTTGTGCCCCCACAATGTGCCCTCTGGGCAGCTGTGCCAGCACCGCCGGATAGCTGGGCTCAATGGGCAGGTGCCTGCTGTCCCTTGGAGCCATGCCCTGGGACCGGGACAGCACGGGATTGAGCCAGGGAAGGGATCCCAACTTGGGGGGGGGGGAGCAGCAGGGGGTGTCAGCAGCTCAGGGTGGGGGCTCCACAGCCGGAGTGGGTGGGTACCACATCCCTGGGTGATGTAGGGTGGAGTACTCAGCACGGGGCCGTGGGTATCGGTGGTGACTCTGCCCTCCTCCCCCAGACCTGCCCGCGCTTCTGACGCCCTCCGCCGAAGCCCAGGTACGTGGGGACCGGTGACCTGCCCCATCTGCCATCCCAGCCCGGTGTGGGGTGGGCACGGCTCCCTGCCCCCCTCGCCCGGGGTCACAGGTCCTGGGACAGGACCCAGCAGCAAGGGGGGAGCGGGGACAGCCGGTGCCAGAGTGCACGGGGTCCCCAGCCGGTGCTGTCCCCCGCAGATGGTGCAGTCGCTGGGCTTTGCCGTGTACCGGGCGCTGGACTGGGGACTGGACGAGAACGAGGAGCGGGAGCTGAGCCCGCGCCTGGAGCAGCTCATCGACCTGATGACCAACAGCGACTCCGAGGACAGCGGCTGCGCCACGGCCGACGAGGGCTATGGGGGGCAGGATGAGGAGGAGGAGGGGGGCGAGGGGCCGCCTCGCTCCGTGCGCACCTTCGGCCAGGCCATGCGCTGCTGTGCCGCCCGCCTGGCCGACCCCGCGGGCGCCCCGGCGCACTACCAGGCTGTGTGCCGCGCCCTCTTCGCCGAGACCGTGGAGCTCATGGCCTTCCTCGCCAAGATCCGCGATGCCAAGGAGGTGAGCATGGGTGCCCGCTGGCACCGCCGCCCTGCCGGGGAAAGCACCTGCAGTGACAAGGGACTGGGGAGGCTGCAGTGCCCCTTCTGCCCATCCCAACCGGGGCTGCTGGTGCCGGTGTTTGGCCGTGCAGCCTCTGCCATACTGCGGTGCTGGCTGGGAATAGGAACTGGGGTGCACCTCAGCGCTGCACTCCCGGCTGGACCTTCAGTGCCACCAGGACAGGGTGACAGCATCTTGTGCCTCAACAGCTTCTGCAGAAGCTGAAGGAGGATGAGGAAGAGGAGGAGCGGCCAGCGGCGGAGCTGGGCAACCTGCGCAACACAGACTGGGTACGGCAGCGTGGCCGGGCATGGGGGCTGTGCTGGCCATGGGGGGCTGCTGACACCGTGTCTGTGTGTGCCCCCAGGCCCGGCTGTGGGTGCAGCTGATGAGGGAGCTGCGGCATGGGGTGAAGCTGAAGAAGGTGCAAGAGAAGCAGTTCAACCCTCTGCCCACCGAGTACCAGCTCACGCCCTTTGAGATGCTCATGCAGGACATCCGTGCCCGCAACTACAAACTCCGCAAGGTCATGGTGAGCGTGGCCACCGTGCCAGCCCCTCACCCTCCATCCTGCCACTCTCCAGCCCAGCACTGACCCCCTTCTCTCCCCAGGTGGATGGAGACATCCCCCCCCGGGTGAAGAAAGATGCCCACGAGCTCATACTTGACTTCATCCGCTCACGGCCCCCCCTGAAGCAGGTGGGTGCCAGCACCGGGCCACCTCCCTGGTGTGAGAGTGCTGGTGGGTCCCATGGGTGCCATCCCTGGGTGTCCCATCTGTGCATCCCGCAGGCATCAGAGCGGCGGCTGCGCCCGCTGCCCCAGAAGCAGAGGACGCTCCATGAGAAGATCCTGGAGGAGATCAGGCAGGAGCGGAAGCTCCGGCCCGTGGAGCAGAAAGGTACCGATGTCCCCTCCCTGCTGTGCTATGTCACCTGTGTGCCCATCCCCACGGCACTGAGCCTGTCCCTCTGCAGGATACAGCTCCTTGCCCTGCATCCCACATGCCTGTGCCGGCCACCTGACCTCCAGCTCCTGCCTCGAGCTGTCCCGGTGCCCGGCCAGTGCCGTGCCTGTGCGCCCACGGCCACGAGTTCTGCTCAAGGCACCCACCCTGGCCGAGATGGAGGAGATGAACCTCTCTGAGGCAAGGGGGAACCTGCAGAGGTGGGGAGACTCGGGGGGTGCTGGGGTGCCCTTGGTGACAGTGCCATGGCCTTGCAGGATGAGGACTCTCCAGCCACAGAGGTGCCGCTGAAGCGGGATCGCTCCTTCTCAGAGCAGGACCTGGCACAGCTGCAGAGCCAGCTGGGGGGTGACCAGGCTGCGCCCCGGGACCCAGAGCCACTGCAGCCCGAGCCCCGGCCCCGCTCAGGTACTGCCAGGAGTCCCCATGTCCCTGTCCCCAGGGGTCTGTGCCCCGCCTTTCAGCAGTGGGGGCACTGGGTAACATGACCTTGCCATGGTCTCCCTGTCCCTCCCGGCAGGCTCTGTCCCCGCCAGCTGCCACCCGCTGCCAGATGGCCCAGCACTGCCCCGGGCTGCCCTCGGTGCTGTGGAGGAGAGGCCGGAGGATGGATCCAGTGCTGCCCCTGCCAGCAGCTCCAAGCACCTCTGGCTGGTGGGTTCTGGGGACACCAGCTGGGAACAAGGGCTGGGGACAACAGGCGAGGATGGCCGTGGGCATATGGCAGCCTGGCACAAGGACACATGGAGGCTGGGGGATCCTTGTGCCAGAGATACTCTGCCTGTCCTGGGACACTCTGCCTATGCCAGGGATGCTCTGCCCATGTTTGGAGTCTCTGCCCTGGCACAGGAGTGCTCTGGACCGTGCCCTGTGCCACAGTCCAGTGTGACATTTCCCCCCTGTTCCACAGGAGTTCAGCCACCCTGTGGAGAGCCTGGCCCTGACTGTGGAGGAGATGATCAATGTGCGCAGGGTGCTGGTCAAGGCTGAGATGGAGAAGTTCCTGCAGAGCAAGGAGCTGTACAGCAGCCTGCGGAGGGGGAAGGTGGGAATGGGGGGCTGGAGGGGCTGGGGGCCACGTGTCCCCACCCACACACCCCCAGCTCACCCTGCTCTGCCCACAGGTCTGCTGCTGCTGCAGGGCCAAGTTTCCTCTCTTCTCCTGGCCTGCATCGTGTTTCTTCTGCAAGAGGTGAGCACTGTGCCAAGCTGTGCCATGCTGTGCCGTGCTGTGCCGTGCCACGGGGCTGGGAGGGCAGCAGCAGGGTCCCCACAATGGCCCCTCTCACCCACCTCTCTCTGTGTACTCAGGTCTGTCTGTAGCTCCTGCAGTCTAAAGGTAAGGGACTGGCTCTGGGTAGTGCCACTGCGTCCCTGTCCCATGCCACTCCACTCCTGTCCTGTCTTGTCACTGCAGCCATCCTTATTCCTGTATGCCCTATCCCGTCCCTGTCCCTGTCCCTGTCCCTGTCCCTGTCCCATCCCGCCCTGACTCCCACATTCCGGCAGATGAAGATGCCTTCCAAGAAGCTGGCTCACATCCCCGTCTACGCGCTGGGCTTCGAGAGCCTGCCGGGCTCGCTGCCGCCCAGGGCCCCGCCGCTGCGCCGGAGGGAGCCCTTCCAGTGAGTCCCTGAGCCTTCCTCCCCCTCTCCCTCCTCCTCCTCCTCCTCCTCCGGCGGAGGCTGACGGGGTGCCCTGTGCCGCAGCTCGCTCTCGGGGCCGTGCTGGCGCCGGGTGGAGGAGGAATTCCCGCACATCTACGCCCAGGGCTCGGTCCTGCGCGACGTCTGCTCCGACTGCGCCGGCTTCGTCACGGACGTGGTCAGCTCCAGCCGCCGCAGCGTGGCCGTCCTGAACGCCAGCGCCGCGTCCCGGCGCCGCGCCAAGGCCCGCTCCCTCTACAGCGACGCGTGGCTCCCGTGAAGGGCCGGGCGCCCCGGTGATGGTCGCCAGGGGGGTGCCGGTCACCCCGGCACAGCCCCCCGATGTACATATATACATAGGATGGATACACACAGCTTCTATATTTATATACGTTATGGACCAGGGGGCGGAAGAAGCCGTTCCCGCTGCCCCTGCCATCCCCTTCTGTCCCCGTCACCGGCCCCCGAGGGGATGGATCCCGCTGTGGGACACTGCAGAGCCCCGGAGGACGGGTCCCGCTGCGGGGCAGCTCCTGGGGGATGGATCCTGCTGTGGGACACCCGCAGCCCCTGCGCTGTCCCCCCGGCCCCGCTTCTGTGCCAAGCCCTGGCTGTGCCGGGGTGCCCGGTGCCCTGGGCTGGCATGGCTGTTCTGTATGTCCCCTCCATAATAAACCCGCTGGGCTGCCCTGGGGCCGCGTGGCTGCTCCGGAGTGGATGGGGAAGAGCGGGGAAGGGTGCTGCGGGGTGTAAGGGGATCGAGGATGGGGGCACTCCATTTCACCGTGCACATCTCCCACCGCCATCCCTCCTCCCCCCCCGCCTGTGCCCACCCGTGACCCCGCACAGCACCGCGGGAACATCCCGCTCCCCATTCCCATGTCCCCCTCGCAGCCGCGGGCCCGGAGCAGGCTGTCCCCGGTCCCCGGTCTCCCGGCGCAGGCTGTCCCCGGGCCCGGAGCAGGCTGTCCCCGGTCCCCGGTCCCGGAGCAGGCTGCCCCCGGTCCCCGGCGCACGCTGTCCCCGCTCCCCGGTCCCCGGCGCAGGCTGTCCCCGGTCCCGGAGCAGGCTGTCCCCGGGCCCGGAGCAGGCTGTCCCTGGTCCCCGGTCCCCGGTCCCCGGTCCCCAGCCGTGTCCCGGGCCGTGCCTCCCCCCGGTTCCCACGCTCCCGGTTCCGGGCCGGAGATCGCGGCGCTCAGGGGGCGTGGTCTGCTGAGCATCAGCCAATGGGTGCTCGCGGTGGGAGTGGGCGGGCCCTGCGCGGGGCGGGTGCGCAGGCGCAGTTTGGGCGCAGGCGCGGAGCGGGCGGGGGCGATGTCGCGCCGGGCCCTGAGGCGGCTGCGGGGGGAGCAGCGGGGCCAGGAGGGGCCGGGGCTGGGCGAGCTGGGCCTCGACCCCGGCCCGGAGCGCGCCCGTGAGGGGGGGCCGCCGCCAGCCCCCGGGAAGGGGCCCCGCGGGCCGCCCCGCGCCGGCGTCAGCAACCGCTTCGAGCTGGTGAGGGGGGCAGAGCCGGGTGACTCCGGGGTGCAGCGGTTGAGGGGGGTGCTGCGGTGTCAGGGACTCGGGGGGAAAGTTACTGGGGGATAACTGGGGGGCAGTGACTGGGGGTGACAGCTGGGTGGGCAGTCTGGGACATTGCTGGGGGACAGCTGAGGTGACAAGTCACTGGGGGTGGCTGGAGTGACCTGGGGACAGAGGCTGGCGGGGTGTGGGGGTGACTGGAGGGAACAGGGGGGCAGTGACTGGGAAGGGCTCACAGTGGGGGTGGCAGAGGTGACAATGTGTATGGCAGTGATTTGGGGTCAGCGATTGGGGTGGGAGTGATCGGTTTGGGTGGTGGGGGGCAGTAACTGGGGCTGAACTGGGAGGAAATGGGAGAGAGGCCTGGGAGGGGCTGGGTCTGGATGTTGTCAGAGCTGGACTGGTGAAACTGTTTTTAGGAACATCCCTGCCAGCTTCCCAGCACTGCAGGATCCCAGTGCTGGATGTCAGATGGGCCCTGGTGGTACTGCTGGGTCCTTAGGGTGCCTTGTCCAGAGCCTTGTCCTGCCCTCCACACACCTGATCCAGCCCCAGCCATTCCCTGTCCTTCCCCGAGGCCTGGCTGTGTCAGCACAGGCAAGGCTGGGTTTGGAGGCTCTTCCAAGGGAAGAGGAGAGTCCATGGTGTGAGGAGATCCTGTGCTCCCCTCCATGTGCATGGGACTGTCTGGGCAGCCACTGGGTCCATGCTTGACATGAGGGGTGTCCAAAACTCCGTCTATTTGCAGGTGGAGTGTTGGATCAGATCCGTGGGGAATGCCATCCCTGGG
Organism: Poecile atricapillus; assembly: GCF_030490865.1. NCBI lineage: Eukaryota > Metazoa > Chordata > Aves > Passeriformes > Paridae > Poecile > Poecile atricapillus. The sequence continues at coordinate 20,861,286 of NC_081258.1, forward strand.
CTGTCCCTGCAGCTTGTCCCTCTGTTTGCAGATCCCAGCTGAGGAGTCGGAGGATGAGCCGGTGGCCGGGGAGGAGCGACCGGACACCCGGCTCAGCGAGCAGGACACGGCAGGAGGGAGCAAGGACAGGAGCAAGGAAGGGGCTGTGACCGAGGAGACGGACGGTGATGGACAGAGAGAGGGGCAGGAGGCTGAGCAGCCAGACCAAACGGTAACTGCTCCCAGGGATCCAGCAGAGGGATGCACACTGGGAACTTACATCTGCGTGAGGATGAGCAGTTTGGAGCTGAGAGCTGGGTTTGTGTGTAGGGTGCAGGGGGATTTTCCAGCTGCAGAGAGGAGGCACGCAAGGGGGTCGTTGTGCTGTGTCCACATGAGCTCTGAGGTTGGGCCAGGGAGGAGTGGTCTCAAGGAGGCATTTGTTTTGGAACAGGGGATGTGAAAACTTTAAGCAGTGTCAACTGAACACTGAATTTCTTCTTCCCCATAGTGATTTGTTGTCATTGGGTATCAAGAGTCCTCCTGTGGTCTGTATCAGCCCAGAAGTGTCTCCTTGCAGGATTTTGTAAGGAAAGGGGCATTTAGTTAACAATTTTCCATGGCAAGTCCAGCCCAGATCTCATGGAGAAGAGGGTTGGGGGAGCAAAGGGGTTGGCCCCTGGTCTCACTTGTTGGCTGTGCATTTGGGGTTTGTGTTCCTGGTTTGGGTGGCAGAGGAACAAAGTCCACTGTCTGTGTGCATTGCAGCTGTGCTGCTGGCCTCTGCCAGCCCAGGGGCTGTGAGTGCTCTGGATAGTGGGTCCCTGTGTGAGCAGTGGCCCCAGGGCTCCTGATCTGGTGAGTTTGCTGTGCCAGCACCTCAGGACACACCTGTGGCTGCTCCCAGAGCTCCAGGGAGGACATGGGAGCCCTGGGCAGGCAGCTGCTGCTCTTGGGCAGAGCCAGGACAAGGCTTGGAGCAACCCGGTGTGGTGGAAGGTGTCCCTGCCCAGACAGGGGGTAGGAACTGGATAAACTTTAAGGTCACTTCTACCCAAAACCATTCCATGATGCTGTGATCCCTTGCTGAGCTACCTGCTAGATCCTGGAAATGTGCTTCCCAGCTGTGCCAGTCAGGTTAGGGGATCCCCTGTCGCTACTGGACACGAGGTAAGTAGCATGGATTTAGTTACAGCAGGCAGAGGTATGATTATCAGAAGAGAAGGGTTTTATTTTGGGGTTTTTCAGCTCCTTTTATAAGGTGTTCCAATACAGGTTTAACATGATTGGTAAAGGGAACAACACCTCTCTCATCTCATTGATGGGACAAGAGAAAACACTTAACACAGCTGTACAATATTATTCTGAGAACTACTATCTATTTACAAAACACAGTCCTTGTGAGAGAAATGTTCTCAAGAGACTTTCCCTTGGGAACAGATCAGTTACTGACAGGCTGAAAACTCTCTCAGACTCAGAAAATCAGGTCTACAATCCCCCAGCATCCTGAGCTGAAGCAGTTGCAGGGGAGAGGCACTCTGGTGCTGGGGCCTTTTTCAGGTGTTGGTTTCTGTGGAAATGGGAGTGAAATTGGGAACTGTCCTGCTCACCGAGAAAGCAGAAATGCAGCTTATCCTGGGCACTGAAAGATGCTGAAGCATTTCCTCCGCACCTGGCAGAGCTAAACTTGTTTCTCTCCTGATTTTGTAGCCTTAGACATTGATGTGAAAGTCAGCTGAGGTTTAACCCTTTGTGACTCTTCGGTGCTTTCCTCTATTTTCTCCTTGTGTTTTCATTTCCACCCACTAACAAACACTAAAGGGTGAATTTTGGTTTCATTTAAGGACCCTCAGTGTGCTGATCCCTGTGGGAAATGCTCTCCTCCCCATGGAGCTGGCACCTCTGCAGTTGATGGTAATGCTGACAGCTCTTCCCTTTGTCTTTGCAGCTGGCAACGAGTAACAAGCCACGGAAGAAAAAAAAGAAAAGGAAAACCAAGAAAAATTCATCAGGAGAGACTGTGGTATGTGTGTGTTCTGAGTCAGGGACCAGGCTGATTCCTGCAGTGGGGTTGGCAAAGTGGGAATTCTGAGGTGTCTGTAGGAGAGATTCTAGGAAAAAAGCCATTTCAAAATTTAAAGAAGCCTTTTTGGAATTGTGGAATCCTGGAATGGTTTCAATTGGAAGGGACCTTAAAGCTCAGCTCATTCCATCCCCTGCCATGGGAAGGGAGACCTTCCATCAGACCAGGTTGCTACAAGCCCTGTCCAGCCCTTTATCCCCTGTCCGAAGTCCCTCTCCAGTTTTCTTGGAGCCTCTTTAGGCACTGAAAGAGGCTTTAAGGTGTTTCCAGAGCAGAGGGGCTCCAGCCCTTGGAGCATCTCCATGGGCTTCTCTGGACTCATTCCAGCAGCTCCACATCCTTCCAGTGCTGGGGACCCCAGAGCTGGATGTAGCAGTTGGATTAAAATCATTGATCTTCTTAACTCAGTAGGAGTGAGGTTCAGGTGGGAGCTGGTTTTCTGGTGAGATTTGAGTCTGAACTGTCCACAGAGTTACAGAATCCTTAAGGTTGGAAAAGACCTCCCAGATGATGGAGTCCAACCTCCCTCTTCACTCCAGGGAGATTCAGTGTTCAACATGCTGAGCCACCGGGTTCTGGAGGGAGTGGCTAAGCCGTGACAGCAGTGCCAGCGCCCAGCTGGCCACCTCCTCCCTGGGAATTCCAATCAGGAGTGAGTTTCTGAGGTGGAAAACCCTTTTGGAGAGCCTGTTTCCTTTCCCAATCCAAGAATATTGAGCAGCAGGGGGACATGTGCCAGCTGGAGGCTGGGGGGACACCCAGACCCAGGCAGATTGGTTTGCCAATGAGGGATAATGCAATCTCTGTTCCAGCAGTTCCATGCACATTATCCCTTTCCTGTGTACACTCCACTCACAGGGGCTAAATTTAGCTTGAGAAGGCAGGCTGGCAGTGCTGCTTGGGTGTCCTGAATGGAATTCTGTGTTCCACCCATGGACATCATGAGGAGGATGTGAAACAGGCACATAAGAAATGTGTCACTTGTTTGTTGAGGGAAATCAGGGTTAAAGTGTTATATAACTGTTGGATGTGAGCAGCTGGATGGATTCCTGGGATGGTTGGAAAATGGGGAATGGGAGAGTTGGATTTAAGTCATGTGGGTGTTTGAGACCTTGTATTGAGGCTCACTGCAGTAACTTGGTGTTTCTGTGGAAAGTAGAGGGTTAAATATTTAAAACATCTTTGGACAAAGAGTGGAGTATCAGGCCAAGGGGAAATGTCTTCCCACTATCGGAGGGCAGGGTTGGATGGGATATTGGGAGGAAATTCTTCCCTGTGAGGAGGGTGGTGACACCCTGGCACAGGCTGCCCAGAGAATCTGTGGCTGCTCCATCCCTGGAAGTGTCCAAGGCCAGGCTGGCCAGGGCTTGGAGCAGCCTGGGACAGTGGAGATGTCCCTGCCCATGGCAGGGGTGGAACATGATGGGCTTTGAGGTCCCTTCCAACCTAAAGCATTCCGGGATTCTCTGAAGAGCCACAGCCCCCCCACCCAGGGATCGGGATGAGCTGCAGGCAGCTGGGTGGGATCTGTGCTGGGTGGCCTGCAAGCTGCTGTGACTCAGCCTGTAATAAATGCCTTGGCTTTGCCTTTCTTAAGGAAGACAACGACCTGGAGGACATCGACAGCCTTTTGGAGAGGATCGAGGACCCCAGGCTGGCCCCGCAGAGCCAGGGTGGGATCACCGCCGACACCCGGCCTCTGCTCTATGTGGAGCACAGGTACTGCTGGCTCCCACCTGGCTCTGGCCTTGGTGTGACAGGATATCTGCTCCCTGAGGAGGCAGCTGGGAGCTTCCCAGTGTGATCTGTCCAGGAACTCAGCACCTTGACTGAAAGGGTGGTTGTGCACATCCCTGCTCCAGGCTGGGATGGTTGTGCACATCCCTGCTCTGGGTTGGGATGGTTGTGCACATCCCTGCTCCGGGTTGGGATGATTGTGCACATCCCTGCTCTGGGTTGGGATGATTGTGCACATCCCTGCTCCAGGTTGGGATGGTTGTGCACATCCCTGCTCTGGGTTGGGATGGTTGTGCACATCCCTGCTCCAGGTTGGGATGGTTGTGCACATCCCTGCTCTGGGTTGGGATGGTTGTGCACATCCCTGCTCCAGGTTGGGATGGTTGTGCACATCCCTGCTCTGGGTTGGGATGGTTGTGCACATCCCTGCTCTGGGTTGGGATGATTGTGCACATCCCTGCTCTGGGTTGGGATGGTTGTGCACATCCCTGCTCCAGGTTGGGATGGTTGTGCACATCCCTGCTCCGGGTTGGGATGATTGTGCACATCCCTGCTCTGGGTTGGGATGGTTGTGCACATACCCACTCCTATCTGCTCCTCTGGAAGCTGTGTTTGGTTCTGATGGGGATTCTCTGCTGCCAAGCCTGCTTGCAGTGGTGGCAGAACCAGATTAGTCTCCAGAGGGACCTTCCAGCCTCAGATCATCTGTGGGAGAACCTCTGCAGAGGTGCCAATAGCCCTGGTGTGTAAAGCTTGACATGGGATTCACTTGTGCTCTCGAGCCCAGGCTTCTCCCGGGAACATCCCAGCTAAGGCTCCAGCTGCCCTGGAGAGGGCAGCAGCAGTATTCCCCAGCTCTGGAGCAGAGCAGGAAGAAAGCCTGTCTGATGGAGCAGGGCTTTCCCTTCCAGTTCTGGCAGTTTCAGTCTCCTTTCTTCATGCTGTGTCTGATCAGTGGGGAGAGTGTGACAGTTTGGGGGTTTTCCAGAGGAAAAAAGCCCAGTGGGGAGCTGGGTGTTGATGGAGATACTTGAGTGTGCCACTATTTAATTAATGGAGCTTTTCTTTCTTCTTTCCACCTTCTCAGAAACTTGAATCCAGAGAATGAGTTGAAGAGATACTTTGGGGCTCGTGCTGTGCTTGGGGACCAGAGGTTAGTCCAAAATTTGATATTAAACCCTTTCCAAATCCGAGGAAGTGTGTCTGTCCTGCCCTTGGCAGCGTTCATGGAGTCCCCAGTGCCACACCTGGGCAGGTAATCCCAGGCTCAGGGTGTGTTACTCATTTAGTAGCTGCTTATTGGGACAGAGGAATATTTTCTGCAGTATGAACAAGGTGGGGAAAGACTTCTCCAGGCTTTTACTGGCATTTGCTTTTTCTTTTGCTCCTTTCCCCTCTCATTTATTTCCAAGCCACCTTCAAAGGTCCTTTCATTCAAGTTCACAGAGTGCAGACACAGGTTTTGTTTGTTTCTCCACCGTTCACCCCTTGTTGCCATCCCAGAGCCTCTGGACAGAAGGTGAACCCTGAATACTTTCAGAGTGTCTCATCCACTTGCTTCCAGGTGCCCAGGGAACCTGTTGCTCCCTGGGTGTGATGTCTCTGCATTTATCCACTGCACTGTGCTGTCACCCACAAAATCCCCACTTCCATGAGCTGGTTGGACAACCAGGAATGGTCTGAGCTTGGAGCAGTGCAGGTGGAAGGAGGGAAAATCTGTGGAAGAGCATTTGGTACTTGAGGAAGAAACTGCAGTCCTTTGGGATTGTCCTGTGCATGGCCAGGAGTTGGATTTAATAATCTGTGTGGGTCTTTTCCAACTCAGGATAGTCAGTGATCCCTTTCTGGGGAGACATGACTCCCTCAAAGTAGCCTTGATCCTGAATTGCTCCTGAAACAATAAATTGTGCATTTTTGAGTACAGCTTAAACTAATCAGTTGCCATTTGAAGGCCCTGCTGGGAAGAGGGATGAGTCAGAGGGATGTGGGGCTCTCCTGATTGGACATGGGAAGCGGTTTGAAGCACAGAGGCAGCTGAGAGTTTGGCAGGGATAAAAACAGGGAGAGAAGCTCTACAAGTGGAGATGCTGGAGGCACTGGCTGGCCTAGATGGGGCACATAAGGCAAAGCCTGAGCACAGGTATGTTGTGTCCTGAAGGCAAACGTAGAGCTCCGGGCACAGCTTTGTGTAGCTCTCTGTGGGGAAGAAATTGGATCACATTTTTCCCTTTAACATGGTTTCATCCTGTCAGTGCTGAGGAGTTGTGACCTGTGTGTTCCCCTCCCCAGGCCAAGGCAAAGGCAGCGGCAGTACGTCCGCAGCATGTGGCTGACAGCTCCCAAGAACACCTGGCCACGCTACAGCAAGACAGGTGAGGCTTTTGGGGCTGCCTCCTGCCCTCTTAACCCTTGGCCCATGTGACATGGATGCTGCTCAGGCCATGGAATCTAAGGGAGAAGTGCTCCTCAGCTGGTGGAAATACACCTCCTGCCTCAACAGAGAGCTCTGTGGAGTTGTACCTTATGATTTGGGTTTGTTTTCCCCTCCTTTGGAGGTTGCAGGGCATGGGTGCTTCCCATCTTAGCAGCAGAACTGCTGGATAATGAGAAGGATCCCTGGGCAGAACGAGCAGCCTGGGTTTTTTGGGTGGGTTTGGGATTTGGACTCATGAGAGGCAGGGGAAAAGAGTGAAATTCTCTGGGAGTTTCCAAAAGCACATGTGTCTCTGGAGCCAGTGATGGGAGTGAGCTTTTGATGCTCACTGTGAGAGAGCAGAGGAGGTTCTTTTGGGGTACCCAGGTCTCCCCTGCACCCTGCAGGTATCACCATGCAGCTGCTGGACACCCGGAGGGGGATGCAGCACTTCACCTTCGAGCACCACCGTGAGTACCAGCAGGTCCAGTTCAAGTTCCTGGACGCTGTGGAGTCCATGGACCCCAACAACATAGTGGTACGTTGGGTTGGTTGTAGTGTTCCCTCCTGTGTTCCTGCAGTCCCTTTCCCTGGGAGGTTGGGCTGGTGCATTCCAGTGGAATCATTTGGGTTGGAAAAGCCTCTAAGCCAGCTGTTCCCCCAGCACTGCCAAGGCCACTCCTAACCCATGTCCCCTGGTGCCACATCTATATGGCTTTTAAATCCTTCCAAGGGTGGGGAATTCACCCCTGCTCTGGGCAGACTGAGGTCAGGGCTGGACAACACTTCTGGAGAAGGAACTGTCCCAAATATTCAACCTGAATCTCCTCTGCCTCAGCTTGAAGCCGTTTCCTCTTGTCCTGCCCCTGTTCCTGGGAGCAGAGCCTGACCCCTCCCTGGCTTCCCCCTCCTGTTAGGGAATTGTGCAGAGCCAGAAGGTTCCCCCTGAGCCTCCTTTTCTCCAGGCTGAGCCCCCCACAGCTCCCTCAGCTGTTTCTGATGCTCCAGCCCCTTTTCCAGCTCCGTTGCCCTTCCCTGGATGTGCTCCAGCCCCTTGGTGCTTGTGTTGGGGTGAGGGGCCCAGAACTGACCCCAGGATTGGAAGTGCCCCAGCAATGCCAGCACAGGGGATGAGCACTGCCCTGGTCACTCCTGTGGCCACACCATTGCTGACACAGGCCATGTGGCAGTGACCTTCCTGCCCTCCTGGGCTCCTGTCCATCCACTGTCTCCTGCACCCCCAGGTTCTTTTGCAGCCATTTTTCCCCCAGCCTGTAGCATTCATGGGGTTGGTGTGACCCACAAGCAGGACCCAGCATGTCACCATGTTGACTTTCATCCCACTAGCCTCATCCCCCTGATCCATCCTGTCCAGATCCCTCTGCAGAGCCTCAGATTATTTATTTCCAGTCTCATTTGGACTGTTAGGACCTCTTTGGACAGTAGAGCCCTGTGTGGGGTGAGGCAGCGCTGAGTTGTGCTGTCACCTTGTTAATCAGTGACCTCCTTGGTGCAGAGGAGGTCTGGTGGCCGAGCCTTGGTGGCTCTGCCAAGCACGTGCCAGGTCACCTTCTGAGAGAGGAACCCACAGGAGCTGTCCGTTTGGCTGGAAGGGTGGGAACAAAGCTCCCTTGTCTCAGCTCTTAGCCGGGAAAGGAGGAATATTGTATAAACCCATCGTGAACTGGGAATCCAAACTAACAGCTGTTCTATTTATAAACTCCTGCAAGGATGAAAAATGTGTCTTTTCTTGGTATTTCAGCAAAACAGGCTTTTGTGTTAGGAGTCCTTCATGCGTGTCCGAGCTCATTAAGCTGTATGGTAACATTTATAGTTTGGAGTGATAAGCAACAGCAAAATTGCTCTGCACCCAACTAAACCATAACTGAGGGATGTTTCTCTGAAAGGTCTGGCCACATGAGCTGGGATCCATGCCTTGGAGATGTTCTTTAAAGAGCCCATTGTTTGCTAAATAAAGTTTACTTCCTTCTGCTTTCCCATCCCCAGCTCAGGGCTGCGGGGCTCTCTCCAGCTCAGCAGTTCTGCCTGGATTGAGGGATTTGGATTAAGTGAGCCAAGGTAATTCCTGTGCAGCAGTGAGTGTCCCAAGGACAGCTCAAGCTCAGTCCCCCACACAGGACAGGCTTTCCATGGTATTTTAATCTGAATGCTCTGACCTTCTTAGGGGGTCTGGCTAAATTTGAAGACATTCATATGGCTTGAAGTCTTCCCCTTTTCCATCAAGGGTAAGATGTAACAGATGGATTTGGCAATTCCAGATGGTTTGTCCATGGTCACCACAGTCCTGGCATAGCTAGAGCCCAGCTTTGTCTTGTTGCTGTGGTTTCAGTACATAAAACATTGCTTTTGGGGAGCCTCTTGTTCAGTGAGTGCTTTTTCTGTACTTGCTGGCAGGTTAAAAGGGTCTCAATGACCTTTTCTTGGCTTTTTCCCATCACAGTGACCCTGAGTGCTCCATGCCCCCCCCACAAAAAGCGGACTAGAAAGCAACTTAAGAGTTTTATCCCTTAAGGAAGAGGTTAATCATCAGGCAAGTGGCTCCAGGCTGGGCTGGAACACCCTGGAATATCCAGTCTTTGTGCTGTAGGTGGTCTCCACCCTGCAGATGGAAACTGCTAGAGTTTTGGAAGCTTTGTTTTTTCGGTTTTATAAAAAAAAAAAAAATCCCCAAAGTGTGAGAAGATTTGTAGTAGCTTCAGTATTTTACTGAACTGAGGTTTTGGGTACTTGATAAAAGACTATTTATAATATAATTAGTGTACAGTTAATATAATTAGTGTATTAGTATAATTAGTGTATTAGTATAATTAGTGTATTAGAGAAGATTTTTAAGTTAACTTCTTTTCTGAAGCCTGGAAGTAAATATTTATTTATTATTATCCATTACCATTGCTGATTCCTGGATTTGTAATAGATGTGTCCAAATGTCCAGAGGATGCAAAAGCCTGATCAAATGCTCAGAACTGTTGAGGGATAGATAAAAAAACCCCAAACTGTAACAGTGCCTGCATCTCGTTCTCTCCTTTCCAAGGAAATGGAGGAGCTGGGAGAGATCTGGAGGAGAGCAGTAAAGCTGAATAAAGGCGTGGCATGGCCTCTGCTGGAAAAGCTGGGAGGGAGCTGCCCAGGGGAGGCTGCTGTTGGGGGCTCCCATCCTGCACATGCTGGGGAAGAGCTCCCTGTGCCCTTCCAGCTTGGGGATGGATCTGGCAGGGTGGGATTAATCTTGGAATTGTGTGTCACAGAGCTGGAAGGTACCTGGGTCAGTGAGGGAGACACTGGTAATGACACAGAATCTTTGCAATGCTCCTGTGCAGCTGCTGCTCCAGATGAACCCCTACCACGTGGACTCCCTCCTGCAGCTCAGTGACGTGTGCCGGATGCAGGAGGACCAGGAGATGGCCCGGGATCTCATAGGTAAGAGTGAGGTGAGGAGCAGATGTGTTGGTGTGAAATCCTCCCCTGGCAGGGGCAGTGGGGGGCAGGAGCTTGGCTCTTCCTGGACCAAGCAGAATGGTTCCTTTTCCCACCCAGAGTGTGAATTATCTGGAAGTGCTCACTGCCCTGCTACTTGTTGCCACCACATTGTGTGAAGTAGCTTTGTGCCTTACTGGGCTGGGAATGAGCTGGTTTCCTGTCTTTTGGGCTAAACCGAGTGCTGGGCAGTGCTGTGCTGGGCTGGTGTCCCTGTCCTGTCCCTGACATGGACCTTGCTGTCCCCAGAGCGGGCACTGTACAGCCTGGAATGCGCCTTCCACCCCGTGTTCAGCCTCACCAGTGGGACCTGCAGGCTGGACTACCGGCGGCCAGAGAACAGGTGAGCAGGGCTGGGGGGCAGGAAGGCTCAGCTGGAGCTCCTGGACCCCTTTTGGCCACAGCCACCCACACTCACCACTGCTGCTCGTCCAGGGAGTCCTCTGAGCATCCCTTTCTGTGGGGGGCTCCTGGGATGGTGCTGGAGCACAGGCAGCTCATGAATGGAGGCTTCTGCACAAAGCATCCCTTTTCCCAAGGGATAGCTTCCTGCAGTAGGAGCTGTCCCTCCCTGTCATATCCTTCTCATGCCATTAGTACCCCTTAGCCTGAAATGGTACAACAGTCCTTGCTGTGTGTTTCCAGCCATCACCCCCAGCACTCACACTGCTCCCAGCTTGGGTCTTTATGTAACTCCAGCTCTGCAGCTGCTGGGAAAGGTGACTTTATTCTGGGAATTTTCCAGTCAGCTGACCCAAGCCATCTCTCCCAAACTGCTGTACCTGGAGGGTGCTCACATTTCAGTCCCTGTGGCTGACACGCTTTGTGCCATCAGTGACCTGTATCACCAGTTCAGGTGTTGGGCCTCCATGCTCTGTGTCACCGTCCCCATGCCACTGGGACAAGGTGGGATGTGGATTTGGGGGATTTACTTGACTTGATCCCAGTCTCCAGAGCAGCTCATGAGTTTTCTGTCCCTGGTTGTGCACAAAAAGATAACAAAAACAAGAGATGGGAGCATGGGGCTGGGGGGGTGTCATCAGGATGTGATGCTTGGGGGTGAGGAGCTCTTGATGACTGTGTCCCCTTTTTTGAGTGACACAAAATGCTTCTCTAAGTCCTGCTGCTGTTCCCCATGCAGGGCTTTCTTCCTGGCTCTCTTCAAGCACCTGATGTTCCTGGAGAAGAGGGGCTGTCCCCGCACAGCCCTGGAGTTCTGCAAGCTCATCCTGAGGTAGGTGCCTCCACCAAGGGTAGAGTGTCTGGGTTTGGGGGCACAGTCACCCCAGAGGGGTCCTGCTGCTCCTGGGCTTGGTGTGGCCTCATTCCCACCCCTTAGAGCTGCACAGTCTGTGCTGGGGATGTGCTGGTGCCTTTGGAGAGGTGATGGGTGACGAGGGGTCCTGGGCGGCCTGTGACTGCCAAACTGTGGCTGAGCTTGGAGGCTCAGCAGAGCAAAGTGTGGCAGTGGCTTCAGCCCACTCAGTTTGTGGCCACTGATCCTTCTCCTGGGTGGTGGCAGGGGACTGTCCCCTCTGTAGGGACACAGAGCACCACATTGTCATCCTGCTGGCCATGCAGGAGCGACCGCGTTCCTGTTCTCTGCACTTGCTGAGTCACTGGATGTCACTGGGAAAGGCTGTTGGACTCAGAAATCAGGGCAGCTCTCTCAGCTGTTGTGACACTGGGTTTGTTCTCTCCCCCTGCTCCCAAGCCTTGATCCTGAGAATGACCCGCTCTGTGTGCTGCTGCTGATCGACTTCCTGTCCCTCCGGGCCAGGGAATACACCTTCCTGACCCGCCTCTTCCAGGAGTGGGAGGTGAGTGGCCAGCAGGTGAGGGGATGGGTGCCTGGGGTGCTCCCCACCAGGTGAGCCCTTTGGAGGGGTCTCACAGCCCAGCTGGCATCCAGCAGCATTGGAATGATCCATACAGGCCGGGCTGTTGGTTCCTGTAATCCTTGGGTCCTGCAGATAGCTGTAAGAACTCAAAATTGCTCACTCAGCTGTGGGAGCACTGAGCCAGGGGCTGGGAACTCACTTAACCCCAGCCTGCAGAGCCCCGACCCTGCACAGCCCAGCTCTGCTGCACAGCATCATTTCTCGGTAACGCTCGCTCTGATCCTGCAGAGTCACCGGAATCTGTCCCAGCTGCCCAATTTCGCCTTCTCGGTGCCACTGGCCTATTTCTTCCTGAGCCAGCAGGAAGAGCGCCCGGAGCTGGAGCGGGGCCAGGCCCGGGAGCGAGCGGCCCGGCTCATCCAGCTCGCGCTCATCATGTTCCCAAGCGGTGAGTCTGTCCCCACCGGTGAGGTCATCCTCCAGGGCTTTGTCACTGTCCTCTGGGAGAGCCGGGACTGCATTCCCGGCAGGCGGATGCAGAGGCAGGAATTTGCCCAGGGCCTTTGAGGAGGGAGCCCTGAGTCAGAGCGGAAGCGGTCGGGCAGAACGGCAGTGCCTGTGCCCAGTGTGGCTGGGCGAGTGCAGCTCTGGGCTCCTCACCCCAGCACAGACACTGAGGGCTGGAGCATGTCCAGGGAAGGGAACAGAGCTGGGGAAGGGGCTGGAGCAGCTGAGGCAGCTGGGGGCTCAGCCTGGAGAAAAGGAGGCTCAGGGGAGACCTTCTGGCTCAGAACTGACTTCAAAACTCCCTGACAGGAGTGTGCAGCCATGGTGGGGTCAGGCTCTGCTCCCAGGGAACGGGGACAGGAAAAGAGGAAATGGCCTCAAAGTTCAATATTGGGAGTAATTCCTTCCCCAGAAGTGTTGTCCATCCCTGGCCCAGTCTGCCCAGGGCAGTGGTGGAGTCCCCAACCCTGGAGGGATTTAAAAGCCGTGAGGACACAGGTTAGGGGTGGCCTTGGCAGTGCTGCAGGAATGGTTGGGCTCAATGATCCTAGAGGCTTCTCCAACCTTACAATTCTGTGATTCCATGATTCTGCCCTCCCTCCCCAGAGCAGCCAGTGCTCCTCCACCAGCAATGGTCAGGGGTGAGCAGGCTGGGGGAGGATGAGAGCTGGAGTCTCAGAGCAGGGAGATGTCTCACCTCCTCAAGGCTGCCCAGAGCAAGGACAAGCCGGTCTCCTTGGCTCTCCCTCCGAGGCACAGCTCTGTTTTGGATGTGCTCTCCCCATGGGTGCCCATCACTCTCCCTTTCATCCTGTGGGTGCTGCTGTCCATGAAAGGAGCACACAGCCCTCAGGCCCAGGGGAGGGTGTGTGCAGCAGGAAGAACCAGCTCTCCAACAGAGATTCAGTTTGTGGGGGCTGGAAACATTTTTTAGGCTGCTTGTTGGGGTGACTGGAATAATGCCTGTGTGAGCGCAGGGACCAGCAGTGTGCTCACCCCCTCCTTGTGTCCGTGTTGGTGCCACGGGGGGTCTGGCCCTGAGGAGGGGAGTGGCTCTCTGCAGGGGTGACCCCACCCCACCCCACCCTGCCCCTCACCAGCAGCTCCAGACCAGTTCTCTGCCTTTGTCTTGCAGTTCTGATGCCGCTGTTGGATCACTGCAGCGTGCAGCCCGACGCCAGGGTCGCCTCCCACCCCTTCTTCGGGCTGAATGCCCAGATCAGGTAAGGCCTGGAGATGTTCTCAGCAAAGGGAAGGGATCGATTTTGCCGGCGGCGGGGATCTTGCATGCTCAGACAGCTAATGGAGGAGCTCGTTTGGCTTCCCTGAGTAGGCTCATTTGATAATGCCTCATTTGATAATCCTTTTGATAATGGCTTTCCATAATGGCCTGTGGATCAGGCTGATAGACCCACCTCACCTCAAGGTGGACAGGTCAGAAGTTCACCCCAGAGCCTGTTGGTGTGTGCAGGGAGGGGGAGCAGTGCATGTGTCCTCCCAGGGCAGGCTGTCTCCAGCCAGTCTGCGTTCCCTTGACACGTGTTCTTCTCAGCGTGCGAAGGCTCTCCCTCAGGCCAGGGCAGTGTCCCCTCATTTCATGGCTCTGCTTAGCCTAAAAATAGATGGAGGCAGAAGTTCTGGTGAAGGTGGATGGCAATATCCAGGCAGGAGCCTGCGAGTCCTCTCGTGTTCCCACGCCAAAGGCCAGAGCTGAGCCCTCAGCATCCCATGATGAGCAGGAGGAGGAGGAGGAGGAGGAGGGTGCCGTGAGTAACAGCCATCTCCCATAGCCAGTCGCCCGCCCTGAACCAGCTGACATCCCTGTACGTGGGCAGGACACACGCCCTGTGGAAGGACCCAGCAGTCATGGCCTGGCTGGAGCCCCACGTCCACGAGGTTCTGCACATGGTGGAGGCCCAGGACACGCTGGTGCAGGAGGCCGAGCACAAGTGAGCACAGAGGGTGGAGGGCAGGGTTCCTGTGCCAGGGGACAGAGTGGGACAGAGGGTCTGTCCTAGGCAGCAGCAGTTCCAGTGTCTGGGACAGGGCTCAGAGCCCCACAGCTGCTGGTCTGATGCCAAAGGTCACAGCATGGGGCCAGGAAGGCAGTGGCTGAACCTGCATTGCATATCCTGCACTGCCTTCCCCAGGCTTGGCTGCCACCTGTACCCTGGAAACATCCTGGAGAGGGTGGAGGGGTGGCCTGGAAGGGCAGGCATGGCCACACAGGGAGGTGAGAGCTTAGAAACACTTCCCAGTGCTGAGAAACAGGAGAGAGCCATCAGGTGTCCTAAACCAAGGTCAATCTGCTCATTCCTGAGCTCTCCGCTCTCTCTGGAGCTCAGCAGCTGCCACCCCCTTTGGCTCGCTCTAAGCCAGCGCCATCCAATATGGCCTTGTCCCCCGGAGCCAGGGAAGCTGCTGACACTGCACCTGGAGCAGCAGAAATGGGAATGTGCCTGCTCAGGGCTCACTGCTGTGTCCCCTTCCCGCCTCAGGAGGAAGATCCGGTACCAGAGCGCTCCCAGGAACATCTACCGGCACATCATCCTCTCGGAGATGAAGGAGGCCACAGCAGCCCTGCCTCTGGTGAGGGGCCTGGTGGGACACAGGGGCTGTGACTGCACGTGGTATGGTGGCACTTGTGTCCCTGCTGGGCCCGTCCTAACCCCTGTCACTCACAGCTTCTGTGGGCACTCGTGTTTGCTGCTGCTGGATGCACAGCCTTCATCCCTTCTTTTCTCCTTCATTCCTTCTTTTTTCCTTCATTTCTTCCTTTCTCCTCCCCCTGCAGGAGGTGACCTCCCAGCCAGTGATGGGGTTTGACCCCCTGCCTCCTCTGGATTCCATTGTTTCCTACACCCGACCAGAAAGGTACCACCTCCTCTGCTGGTGCCTGCACTGGCACAGCCGGCCGTGTTCCCAGGCTGTCCGTGGGTGCTCGGTGCTGACATCCTCCTCCATGGCACTGCAAGAGCTGTGGTGCTCCAGGCAGGCAGAGCTACAGGCTGGACTGGTCCTGCTGCTTCCCGTAGTGGTCACCACTGGCCATTCCCAGCCATAGGGCGAAAGCCAGGGAAAACCCAGGCCATGGCTGACTGGGAGGGTTTGGGGTAAATGGAAATTTAAATTACAGCCAGTCCTGGTGCTGGGGTGATGCCATAGGTGTGTTCAACACCAGCCCTCAGAACAGAGCTGGTAGAATCATGGAATCCTAGAATGGTTTGGGTTGGAAGGACCTTAAAGCTTATCTCATTCCACCCCTATGGGCAGGGACACCTTCCGCTATCTCAGGTTGCTCCAAGCCCCTTCCAACCTGGCCTTGGTCATGCTCATAGTGACTGCTTTGCACAGTTGCTGCTCAGAGTTGCCTGAATTCAGAATCCCATTGGAACCCCCAGTTCCCTCCCTCAGGGCTGGTTCCAGCAGCACCATGGTTCTCCCAGCACTGCCACATCCCATTGAGGAGTCACAAAGTGAGCTGTACCTTCACCATGGTGCCACTTGTGTCTTCCAGGACAAGCCATCCCTCCAACGAAAGCACTTTATCCCTCTTCTTCCGCTCGCTGTTGCCAAATTTTAACTTGCAGGTGAGCGCACGTTGGGATTTGGGTGCACCATTCCCCCATGGTGTTCCTGCTCCAGGAGCCACTGCTGGCAACAGCCTGCTGCTGCTTTGGCACCAGTGTTGTCCCTGTCCCTGCCACCACAGTGCTGCTCTCTCGTAGGGGGACATCCGGCACGACGGGGACGACGAGGCCGGGGCAGCGCAGGACCTCAACCAGGGGGTGAACAGGCTGATGGCGGCCATGCGGGACATGCTGGCCAACATCCAGTTCCAGGAGCCCCCCCGTGACGACAATCCCGAGGGTGATGGCGACTGGGACTGAGCCCGGGCTGGCTGTCCCCAAACCCTGTGGCATCACCCCCGATTTGTGTCGCACTCCAATAAAGTCACACAAATGGACTGGCTGTGGGAATGGGCTGTTCTGAGGAGGGGGCTGCATCCATGGCACGGTCTCCATCTGGGGAGCGGGGCTGAATCCGCAGTGATGGGCCCTGGCCAGGGCCTCTCTCTTAACAGGGGACAAGGGCTGTCTGAGCATGTCCGAGCTAATCAACAGCAGCTGTCCCTTGTCCCCATGGCAGCTTAGTCCCCTTCTGGCCTCCTCTACACACAATTTCCATCCTATTTCCCTCCCTGTTCTCTGGCTCTTGTCTTTAATTCCCAGAGGGGTTTTGCTGCCCTCTTCTTCAGCTCTTTTGTGCTTCCCATAGCCTGGAGCTTCACTCCCTCCACAAAATACTCTGCACCCTCACTACACTGAACCTTACAAAGGTCTCAGAATCCCCTGTGCCAGTAGAATTGTGCATGGAGTAGCTTTTTCAGCCTTTCAATTATGTTTGGAGAAGAAATCTTTCCCCCCTTCTTTGTTTGTCTATCATTTATTCCCTCACCTTCACCTTCTAGAGTCAGGATCGAGGTAAGCCACAGTCAAACCTTAACTCCTGCTTGTTCTTTTAAAGCTTTTTTAAAGTTTTTTTTTTCCCTTTTTTTGCAGAGTAATGGTGAATACATGGAATAAATCCCTGTTTCTGCTGTATTGCCTCCCTAGGGGGCTGCAGTTGGTGTGGGTTGGCTGTGTGTGCAGACCCGAGTCTCAAGCCAGCCTGCCCTGGCTCCATTCCCCACTGGTATATCCAAATCCCAAGGGATGCCATCCCTGTAATTTGGTATGGGGGCAGCCTGGGACCCCATGCCCAGTGTGTGCAGCTGAGCCATTCCCATCCGTGCCAGAGGGAAGGGCTTCCCAACGGAAGTGGATAACCGTGGGATCGGCTTTCTGGTGGAGCTGTGAATGGCTCTTTGGCAGCCGAGCGGCTCCAGGCATCAACACGGACCGAAGGCACATGATGGTCAGATGGGTCCTGTCCTCACCCCGCCTGCCTGGGATCCCTCCGGCGCCGGGCTCTGCAGCATCCCATTTAATCGTGCCTTTGACGATTCCTATCGCATCCCATGCCTGCCCCATTGTACATCTTCCCTGGGGCCATGGGAATGGGACCCCTGCCAGTCCCAATGCGTGGGACAGCTTGGATCAGGCAGTGCAGAGTGTCCTACGGGGGTCCCTGAGGTGCATGGATAGCTCAGGGTGTGTGGATGATCCCCACGGCAGATGGGACCCCCCAAGACAGGAGTCCCATGGGGCACATTGAGCCTGCAGGGCATAGGGGGCCTCTCAAGATATGCAGCCCCCCAGAGTTCAGGGGTCCCCTCAGCAGGCACAGGACCTCAGGACACGTGGGCACCCTAAGGTGCTCGGTCTCCCAGGGCACAGGGGACCCTATGGCAGCGCCCCTAAGGTGCATGGACCACCCCAGGGTGTTTGGGAAGCCGGGCACATGGTGATCCCAAGCAATCGCCTTCCCCAAGGCCATCCTCTCAGCCCTGGCCTCAGCAGTGGCTCCCCTCACTGCCCAAGTGCCTCCCTCATGCAGGTGCCCACCCTCCTCGGAGGAGGAGCTGCGGGAGCCGCCTTTAAAGTGGGGCAGAGAAAGGGCCCTTTCTTCCTCAGCAACCTGGGCCGGCGGGCGTGGGGCGCGGGCAGCGCTGGCACAGAGAGCGGCCGCCACACCAGAGGGTCCCGGCGGGCACACGACACCCCCGGCACATCCCACGCCTCCCGTCCCCAATTCCTCGGCATCCCCTCGGCCTCGCCGCCGGGCGCCGCGGGAGAACTGGCGGGGCACAACGGGGGCTCGGGGGCTGTGCGGGTGCCACGGGGGGCCCCGGGGCTGTGGAGGGGGCCATGTCGACGCTGGCCCCCCTGCGTCTGCTGCGCGAGCCCTCGAATGCCAGCGAGGGCAACCAGAGCAACGCCACGGTCGGGGCCAGCGGTGGCTGGTGCCAGGGGCTGGACATTCCCAACGAGCTGTTCCTGGCACTGGGGCTGGTGAGCCTGGTGGAGAACCTGCTGGTGGTGGCCGCCATCCTGAAGAACAGGAACCTGCACTCGCCCACCTACTACTTCATCTGCTGCCTGGCGGTGTCTGACATGCTGGTGAGCATCAGCAACCTGGCGGAGATGCTCTTCATGCTGCTGCTGGAGCACGGCGTGCTGGTGATGCGCCCCAGCATTGTGCGCCACATGGACAGCGTCATCGACATGCTCATCTGCAGCTCCGTCGTGTCTTCCCTCTCCTTCCTGGGGGTCATCGCCATTGACCGCTACATCACCATCTTCTATGCCCTGCGCTACCACAGCATCATGACACTGCAGCGGGCCGTGGTCACCATGGCCAGCGTCTGGCTGGCCAGCACTGTCTCCAGCACCGTCTTGATCACCTACTACCGCAGCAACACCATCCTCCTCTGCCTCATCGGCTTCTTCCTCTTCATGCTGGTCCTCATGCTGGTGCTCTACATCCACATGTTCGCCCTGGCCCGCCACCACCTCCACAGCATCTCCAGCCAGCAGAAGCCACCCACTGCCCACCGCGGTGGCAGCCTGAAGGGTGCCGTCACCCTCACCATCCTCCTGGGCGTCTTCTTTATCTGCTGGGGGCCCTTCTTCTTCCACCTCATCCTCATCGTCACTTGTCCCACCAACCCCTTCTGCACCTGCTTCTTCAGCTACTTCAACCTCTTCCTCATCCTCATCATCTGTAACTCGGTGATTGACCCCCTCATCTACGCCTTCCGGAGCCAGGAGCTCCGGCGGACGCTGCGGGAGGTGGTGACGTGCTCCTGGTAGGCAGGGGGACACGGTACCGGCACGGCCACCCCCGCCCCGAAACGGACAGATGGACGGACTGACGGATGGACAGGACGAGCCGCGGGGTGCCCGGTCCGGGCGAGGGACTCACGGTTCCCAATAAAGGCTCTTTGCAGTGACGCTGTGGCTGGCATCGGGCAGCCCCGGGGAGCCCCGGGGGGAGAGGTCCCTCCCGGTTCCCGCTGGGACCAAGTGACCCTTGAGCGACCGGCGGGGCCGGGAAGGACCGGCTGGGCGGCGGGAGGCTGGACCCCACGCGGGGGACAAAGGGCCCATCACCGTCGCCTTTGTTCTCGGGCCGCGCCCGCCGCCGCCCACCTCCTCACTGGCACCGGCACTGTTCCCGGTCCCGCGGGGGCCACCGGCGACCCTGGGACCCCCAGGGCGGCCCTCCCGTACCCCGTCCCTATCCCTCCCCATTCCGGGACGCGGCTGGGAGGGGTGTCCCTTGTGTGTCCCCCCCCGCCCCGCCGCCCCCGCCGCTCCGGGACGCTCCCGCCGACGCAGGGTGGTCCCGGGGTCCTCGCACGGATCCCGGGGTGCCCCCGCTGGCGGTGGGTGCGGGGGGTGCCCCCCGGCCGTGCCCCCCGCGGGTGCCGTGGTCCCCGTTCCGCCGCGGCGGGGCGTGGCCGCGGGCGGGGCCGGGCGGGGCGTGGCGGGCGGTGCCGGTGCCGCAGGGCTGTTGCGGCGCTGCGGCGGCGGCCGCTGATTGGCTGCGGGCGGCGGTGACGTCAGCGGCCGGCCCGGTGCGGCGGCGGGAGCCTATAAAGGATGCGGCGGCGGCCGCGCCGCCCCCCGCGCTCCCGGTGCCGCTCCGCTCCGGTGCCGCTCCGCTCCCGGCCCCAGCCCGCTCCCGTCCCGCTCCGCTCCGGCCCGGCCGCACCATGAGGGAGATCGTCCACATCCAGGCGGGGCAATGCGGCAACCAGATCGGCGCCAAGGTAACGGCGCCGCCGCCCCGCCCCGCCCGCCTCGGCGGAGCCGGGCGGCGGACAAAGGCAGACCCGCTCCCCCCTCCCCTGCGCTCCCCTCCCCCGCTGCCGCCTCACCGGGAGGACAAAGCGCCCCGCCCCCCCCCGCGCCCCCCGCCCCCCCGCCTTTGTCCGTCAGCACCGCGGACAGCGCCCGCACCGCGCCCCGCCCGCCGTTTGGGGTCCCGGTGCCCCCCGCCCTGCTGAGCCCTGCCCGCCGTTTGGGGGTCCCGGTGTCCCCCGCCCTGCTGAGCCCTGTCCCGGGGTTTGAGGAGTCCTGATAAGCCCCTCCCTGCTCGGGATTTTGGGTGTTTGGGGGATCCCAGTGCCTCTTGCCCCACCCAGCCCTGCCTAGGGATGGGAGGATCCTGGTGCCCCGAGCCTCGCCCGGGGGCCTGGGGGTGTTCCAGTACCTCCCCCCCTTCTGAGCTCCCCGTCCTCCCCAGTTCTGGGAGGTGATCAGCGACGAACACGGCATCGACCCCAGCGGCAACTACGTGGGGGACTCGGACCTGCAGCTTGAACGCATCAGCGTCTACTACAATGAGGCCTCTTGTAAGCGACCTCCCCCTCGGAACCTCCCCCGGCGGGGCAGCCGGGCACCCCCACCCTGGGCTGGGGCCCCAGTCTGACCCCCCAGTGCAGGAGGAGCTGGGTCTGCTGCGGTGGGGAGGGGGGGCAGATAGACACACCCACCCCACAGAGGTGTGGGGTGGGCAGGCACATGCACCCACCCCGTGGGACCATTTAGTGTGGGGCAGGGGAAAATAATGTACACCCAGTTCCGTGGGACCCTGCCATTTGGGATGGGTCACACACAACACCTGCACCCCAGCCCTGTTGGACCCCGGGAGGGCAGACATGTGCACCCACCCCCTCAGACCCTGCAGTTTGAGGGGCAGGGGTGCACATGTGCCTGCAAGTTCATGGGACCCATTAATCTGGGTGGAGGTGTGATACATGCACCCACCCCATGGGACCCTGTGGTCTGGGGAGACAGGGACACCTGCCCTCACCCTGTAGGATCCTGTGGTGTGGGAGGGACAAAACAGGAACATCCACCCACCCCACGGGGCCCAGAGGGGGAATGGGGGACAGATGTGCACCCACCCATGACCCCCATTGTTTGGGGGGCATGAGACATGCACCCACGCCTTGAGCCCCCGGGATTTGGGGGGGACACGACCTGTACTCCCTGCCCCGTAGAACCCTGCAGGGTGCTGGGGAACACCTCTGGGGTGGGATGGGGGGGCGGCAGCAGGTCCCCTCCCATCATGGGGTCTCTCTCAGCTCACAAGTACGTGCCTCGCGCCATCCTGGTGGATCTGGAGCCGGGGACGATGGACAGCGTGCGCTCGGGTGCCTTTGGCCACCTCTTCCGCCCTGACAACTTCATCTTTGGTAGGTCCCCGGCGAGGGAGGGGTGCACCGTCCCCCCATGTTCCCCCCAGCCCCTGCATCCTCGGACCCGCCCTGCCAGCCGCCGTCCCCGGGGCGCTCGGCGGGCACACCCCTCCCGCGCCGCGGGGCCCGGCACTGCCGGCACGCCGCCAAACCTCTGCGGTTCCTGCTTCCCACCCCGCCCCGGCGTCAGATCTCCCCGGTGCTGCCAGCGGCGGCTGGTCCCAGTCCTGATCCTCGTCCCGGTCCCCTCGGGCCGTGGGCGTGGGGGGGCCAGCGGCCATCGGAGCCTCTTTTCTTTCCCAGGGCAGAGCGGTGCTGGGAACAACTGGGCAAAGGGGCACTACACAGAGGGGGCCGAGCTGGTGGACTCGGTGCTGGATGTGGTGCGGAAGGAGTGTGAGAACTGCGACTGCCTGCAGGGCTTCCAGCTGACCCACTCGCTGGGCGGGGGCACCGGCTCGGGCATGGGCACCCTGCTCATCAGCAAGGTGCGGGAGGAGTACCCCGACCGCATCATGAACACCTTCAGCGTGGTGCCGTCCCCCAAGGTGTCGGACACGGTGGTGGAGCCCTACAACGCCACGCTCTCCATCCACCAGCTGGTGGAGAACACGGATGAGACGTACTGCATCGACAACGAGGCGCTCTACGACATCTGCTTCCGCACCCTCAAACTGGCCACCCCCACCTATGGCGACCTCAACCACCTGGTGTCGGCCACCATGAGCGGCGTCACCACCTCCCTGCGCTTCCCCGGCCAGCTCAACGCTGACCTCCGCAAGCTGGCCGTCAACATGGTGCCCTTCCCGCGGCTGCACTTCTTCATGCCCGGCTTTGCCCCGCTGACGGCGCGTGGCAGCCAGCAGTACCGCGCCCTCACCGTGCCCGAGCTCACCCAGCAGATGTTTGATGCCAAGAACATGATGGCAGCCTGCGACCCCCGCCATGGCCGCTACCTCACCGTGGCCACTGTCTTCCGTGGCCGCATGTCCATGAAGGAGGTGGATGAACAGATGTTGGCCATCCAGAGCAAGAACAGCTCCTACTTTGTGGAGTGGATCCCCAACAATGTCAAGGTGGCCGTGTGTGACATCCCGCCGCGGGGGCTGAAGATGTCCTCCACCTTCATCGGGAACAGCACAGCCATCCAGGAGCTCTTCAAGCGCATCTCGGAGCAGTTCACAGCCATGTTCCGCCGCAAAGCCTTCCTGCACTGGTACACGGGCGAGGGGATGGACGAGATGGAGTTCACTGAGGCCGAGAGCAACATGAATGACCTGGTGTCCGAGTACCAGCAGTACCAGGACGCCACAGCTGAGGAGGAGGGTGAAATGTACGAGGACGACGAGGAGGAGTCGGAGGCGCAGGGCGCCAAGTGACGCCCGACGCCGCCCCCCAACAGTGCCCGCAGCCCCCCCGGCTTTGCGCTGCTGCACCCTCCAGGTGCTGCTCCCCCTGCCATCCCCTCAGTGTCTCCTGGCCCCATCCCCCCTGAGCCGGCTCGGCCCCTTGCCCCCCTTCCTACCTCCCACCTTTTCATTTTTTACTGGTTTGTGTCTTATTATTTTTTTTGAATACTTAATAAATTTATTGCTGTCCAGGTTCTACTTGTCTGTGGCTGCTGGGTAGGGGGGATGGGGGACACCCACACGGTTTGGCCCCTCAGACATTCCCAGCCAGGGGAGGCGTTTGGGAAGCTCCCATGCACTGCCCCCCACCCTTCTGCCCCTCAGATCCGGCTGTCCTGGGCAGGCTGTGCCTTTGTCCCCACTGTCACCCGTCTCCACGCTGGGGGGGTGTGGCAGCCACCTCCCTGTGCCAGGACACAGTTGCTTTGTTCCCCAAACTGAGGTGGTAGCACAGAGCCCAGGGACCCCAGGGTGTTTCCCCAGGGCTGGGTGTGTGCCCAGCTGTGGAGGAGAAAGGACACTCCTGGATCTGAGTCCCCTGGCCTTGGAGGCCATTGGGCGGTAGGGCTGTGGGCTATAGGAACAAGGAGGTATGTGAGAGGGGACGGTGGGGCTGGGGGCTGTGGGGATGGGGACACTGACGATAAAGGCTGTAGGGGTGGGGTCTGTAGGGGTGGGGACAGTGCGATGGGGCCGGGGGCCGTAGGGGTGGGGACAACGCGATGGGGCCGGGGGGGGACAGTGCGATGGGGCCGGGGGCTGTAGGGGTGGGGACAGTGCGATGGCACCGGGGGCTGTAGGGGTGGGGACAGTGCGATGGGGCCGGGGGCCGTAGGGGTGGGGACAGTGCGATGTCGCGGGGGCTGTAGGGGTGGGGACAGTGCGATGGCACCGGGGTCTGTAGGGGTGGGGACAGTGCGATGGCACCGGGGGCTGTAGGGGTGGGGACAGTGCGATGGCACCGGGGGCTGTAGGGGTGGGTCTGTAGGGGTGGGGACAGTGCGATGGGGCCGGGGGCTGTAGGGGTGGGTCTGTAGGGGTGAGGACAGTGCGATGGCACCGGGGGCTGTAGGGGTGGGGACAGTGCGATGGGGCCGGGGGCTGTAGGGGTGGGGACAGTGCGATGGCACCGGGGTCTGTAGGGGTGGGGACAGTGCGGATGTCGCGGAGCGGCCCCGCCCGGGCGCGGCGCGGTCTGCCGGCCGCCAGGGGGCAGCAGCACGCAGGGAGCGAGGGGCGGGGCCTGGGCGGGGCGGGGCTGGCGGGGGCGGGGCCTGGGCGGGGGCGGGGCTGGCCGGGGGCGGGGCTGGCGGCGGCGCGCGGCGGTGAGCGGGGCGGGGGCGCTGCCCCCTGGCGGGCGCGCGGGAGGGGCCGCGGGGGCCGCGGGGGCCGCGGGGGGACAGCGAGGGGACAGCGAGGGGACAGCGAGGGGACAGCGAGGGGACAGCGGCGCCCTCGGGGGGCCGGGATGGGTGGAGGGTGCCGGTACGTGGTGACCGTGGGCCGAAGCGGGCGTTGGCGGTGGGGCAGGGCGGGGGCACGGGCGTGGGAGGCGGAGAGACGCGTCTGTCCGCGGGGATGGGAACGGAGACGGGGACCGGGACGGGAACGGAGACAGGGTACGGTGCTAGGACCGGGGTGTCGGGGACGGGGACGGTGCTGGGGTGTTGGTGCTTATGACAGAATGCCGGTGACGGTGTGTAGGTGTCAGTGCCGGTGCCGATGTGCCGGTGTCAGTGTCCGTGTGTCGGTGTTTGCGTCCGTGTGTCGGTGTCCGTGTGTCGGTGTTTGTGCCGGTGTTTGTGCCGGTGTTCGTGTCGGTGTTTGTGTCGGTGTTTGTGCCGGCGCTGGGGTTTCTGTGGGTGTGCCAGGGTGTCGGTGACAGTGAGGTGTCGGTGCCGGGGTGTCAGTGCTGATAACGAGGTGTTGGTGACAGTGCTGCTGGTGCTGGCATGTCGCTGCTGCTGCTGGGCCATCAGTGCCAGTGCTGGAGTGTCAGTGCCATGACAGGGTGTTGGTGGCAGTGTCGGTGCTGCTGAGGTGCTATTGGTGCCTGTGATGGGGTGATGGTGCCGGTGCCAGGGTGTGGGTGCTGCCGATACACTGCAAGTGCTGTGACAGGGTGCTGGTGACAGTGCCAGAGCTGAGGTGACTAAGGCAGTGTCCATTCCCCAGCAGGACGGTGGCAATGGCGTCAGATGAGCGGCTGGCCCGCTTCCGCCAGGCCCACCTGAACCCCTTCAACAAGACCCCTGAGCAGCTGGAGCGCCCCGATGGAGAATCCCCTGCCCCAGGTGGGTGCTGATTCCCCCACCCCACTCCCTGTCCCACACTGGGGTGGGCAACCAGGCCCAGCCCCTCCCTGGTACCCCTATCCTGGGGGTGGTTTCAGTCCCCCCATGAGACCCCACTTTGTAGCCCAGCAGCCGGATCCCACCCCAGGGGACCCCGAGGGCGCCCTGGACCTGGGGCTGGCCGAGGACCACTTCTCCCGCCCCGTGGTGAGTGGGGCGGGTGTTGTGAGGATGGGGGGGAATGTGGGGGACTCAGCTCACCCTCCTCCTCCTCTGGTGGTGGCGGCAGGGGCTGATCCTGGCGTCGGACGTGCCGCAGCTGCGCCGGGCCATTGAGGAGTGCAAGCGGGTGATCCTGGCGCTGCCCGAGCACTCGGAGCGGCAGAAGGACGCCGTGGTTCGGCTCATCCACCTCCGCCTCAAGCTGCAGGAGCTGA
The DNA here is from genome assembly GCF_030490865.1 of Poecile atricapillus. Taxonomy (NCBI): domain Eukaryota; kingdom Metazoa; phylum Chordata; class Aves; order Passeriformes; family Paridae; genus Poecile; species Poecile atricapillus. The sequence goes on from NC_081258.1 coordinate 20,886,632, forward strand.
AGGTGGGGCTGAGGCTGGAGCTGGGGCAAGGGGGTCTCTATGGCTGGGGCTCCATGCTGACACCCATCCCTGGCAGTGTCCAAGGCCAGGCTGGACAAGCTTTGGATCAACCTGAGATAGCGGAAGGTGTCCCTGCCCGTGGCAGGAGATGGAATGGGATGAGCTTTAAGGTACAACCCAAGCTATTCCATGGTTCTTTAGTTCTCTGACCTTCCTTTCCCCCTGCAGGACCCTGGTGAGGATGAGCCCAACATCCGGGTGGTCCTGGAGCATCGTTTCTACAAGGAGAAGAGTAAGAGTGTCAAGCAGATGTGCGACAAGTGCAGCACCATCATCTGGGGGCTCATCCAGACCTGGTACACCTGCACAGGTGGGTCTGGGACACCCCCTCCACGTCCCTGCTTCCCCCATCCCCTCACTGACACCCACCTGTGCCCCCCAGGCTGCTACTACCGGTGCCACAGCAAGTGCCTGCCGCTGGTGAGCCGGCCGTGCGTGCGGGCCCAGGTGAGCCACCAGGCCGAGTACCAGCTCAGCATCTGCCCCGAGAGCGGGCTGGACAGCCAGGACTATCGCTGTGCCGAGTGCCGGGCCCCCATCTCCCTCCGTGAGCCCCTGCTGCTGCTGGGGGGCTGGGGGGAGCTGGGGGGAGCAGGGGGCTCGGGGGCTGGGAGGCCTGTGGGGCTCTGTGGGGCTGGGTGATGTGGAGCTGGGATGAGCTGGGAGCTCTGTGGGGTTGGGGGGTGAGGGCTGGGGGCTTAATGAAGCTCTGTGGGACTGAGAGGGGGGCTGAGGGGAGGTGGGAGCTTGTGGGACTGGGCTCCCTGGGGGGCTTTGTGAGGCTGGGGGAGCTGCCTGGGGCTGAGGGGCTGTGGGCTGGGAGGTGTGTGGGGCTGGTAGGAGCTGAAGGTTTGGGCACTGGGGGCTGGGAGTAACGGGGATCTGGGGAAGGTGACATTGGGGCCCTGCCATGTCCCCAGGTGTTGCTGGGTGTTCTGGGGGCACACACAGGGTGTGGGGTGAGCAGAGAGCAGGGGGGTGCCAGTGCCAGCCCCATGCCAGCCCCGTGCCACCGCAGGGGGGGTGCCCAGCGAGGCCCGGCAGTGCGACTACACCGGCCTCTACTACTGCTCCAGCTGCCACTGGAACGACCTGGCCGTGGTGCCCGCCCGTGCCATCCACAACTGGGACTTCGAGCCCCGCAAGGTGCCCCTGGCATGGGGTGGGGACACCCTGGGGTGTCACCAAAGTCCCTTGGGACAGTGGCCCTGGGTAGAGGCCACCTGGGGGGCCATGCCCTTGGTTATGGGGGTCCCTGGGGAGCACGTCCCTTGGAGAGGTCACCTGGGGGATCCCATCCCTGATCTTGCATGTCCCTGGGGACCATGGCCTTGTGTAGATGTCACATGGGGAACCACATCCCTGTTCATGGGGGCCATGTCCCTGGTTATGGGGGTCACTGGGTGGAGATCACTTGAGGGGAAGCCGTGTCCCCAGGGCCGTGTCCCTGTGACAGGTCCCTGGCAGGGCTCCGTGGGTGGTGGCAGGGCTGGCAGGTGCGGGGGGTGACGGTGGCCCTGGCAGGTGTCGCGCTGCAGCATGAGGTACCTGGCACTGATGGTGTCACGGCCGGTGCTGAAGCTGCGGGAGATCAACCCACTGCTCTTCAACTACGTGGAGGAGCTGGTGGAGATCCGGGTGAGTGCTGGGTCTGGGGAGGACCCGCACAAGGGCAGGGGACACCATGGAGGGGCTGTGGGGTGAGCAGGAGGTGGGGAGACCCCAGTGGTACCCACTGGGTCCCACAGAGAGGAAGCAAGTGAGGTGGGGGGTTTGGGACAGAGGGTGCCCAGACTGCAACAGGAGTGAACGTGACCCATCTGGTCTTTTTCTTGTCACGCTTCTGTCTCCATCCCATTAACAACCCCGTCCCTGTCGCCATCCTCATCCTGCCCCTGCCATTGCCGTTTGCCCTATGGTCCTATTCTTGTCCCCATCTCTGTCCCCATTCCTGTTCCCATTCCTGCCCCATTCCCATTTCATCCCTGTTCTCATTCCTACTCCCATTCCTGTCCCCATTCCTGTCTGTATTTCCATCCCCATCCCCATTCCTATCCCATGCCATTCCTGTCCCTGTCCCCATCCCCATCCTGTCCCATTCTCACACTGTCTCCATCTCATCCTTGCCCCTGTCCCCATCCTGCCTCTGTCACTGCCCTTTTCCCTGTCCTTGTCCCATCCCTGCCCCTACACGCACTCCCATTCCCACCCCACCCCATCCCATCCTGTCCCTGTAGAAGCTGCGCCAGGACATCCTGCTGATGAAGCCCTACTTCATCACCTGCAAGGAGGCGATGGAGGCGCGGCTGCTGCTGCAGGTCAGGCTGGGGGGCCAGGGCCAGGTGTGGCAGTGGCGGTCACACGGCGGTGATGGTCACACAGCGGTGGCGGTCACACAGCGGTGATGGTCACAGTGCCCCGTTTGCCCACAGCTGCAGGACCGGCAGCACTTCGTGGAGAACGATGAGATGTACTCACTGCAGGACCTGATCGACATCGAGGCCGGGCGCCTCAGCTGCTCCCTCACCGAGATCCACACGCTCTTTGCCAAGCACATCAAGCTGGACTGCGAGGTGAGCCCACGGTGCGGGGCAGAGCCGTGGGGAGACCCCCGTGGGGTCAGTGGAGGGCTGGAAGGGTCACCATTGTCTCCTCCCGTCTGCTCCCCCAGCGATGCCAGGCCAAGGGCTTTGTCTGCGAGCTGTGCCGGGAGGGCGACGTGCTCTTCCCCTTCGACAGCCACACCTCGGTCTGCGCCGACTGCTCCGCCGTCTTCCACAGGTACCGACACGCGGGGGCGGGATGTGGGGACATGGGGATGCCAGGGGGTGACCCAACACTGTCCCCCTCCACCTCCAGGGACTGCTACTACGACAACTCCACCACCTGCCCCCGGTGCACCCGGCTGAGCCTGCGGAAGCAATCCTTGTTCCAGGACTCCGGCACGGAGGCAGAGCCCTGAGGGGGGTTTGGCCCCACGGTGGGATCTCAGGCCCAAGACTGCCCCCCACCCACCACAGGGCCCTGGGATGGACACAATCAACCCAGCGGTGGTTTGGGGACAGGGGTGGCCCTGGCTCTGGCATCCTCTGCTCGTGGAAATAGCAGCACTGCCGGGAGGGAATCACTGCTGGACCCCAGCCATTCCCGGGAGGATGGAGAGCCTCACCGGAGGGGCCAGGATCGGGTTAACTGGGACCCTGCCTGGAGCCGGGTGCGGGCAGGGATGGGGTGCAGGCCGGGGCTGGTGCTGCGCTCTCCTGGAGTCACTGCTGCTGTCGGGAGGGCTCAGCCCTGGCACCGGGATGGCACCGAGTCCCTCCCACACCCAATACTGGACTCTGGTCCCTCCCCACCACCGTTACCGGGGCCGAACCCCGCGGGGGATGTTGCGGGATGTTCCCCGGCCTGGACCGGGTGCGGTGTGGAGCCGCTGCCTCCCCTTCTCCCCTGTAGCATTAACGAGCCTCTTTGCGCAACCCAGCACTCGTGTCCCTGCTTCGGGCGGCGGCGGGGGGCACTGGGGCCACGGGCAGGATGTGCGAATGCCCGGGGGTGGCAGCCCGGGAGCTCCCGCCGATGCTGGGGCTGCGGGGGGCGAGCACCGGCACCGGGCCGGTCCGCGGGATAGAACTGCGCTGCGGGCGATGTGCCGCAGCCACTGCCGGTCTCTCGCCCACCGAGAGCTGCCCCGGTACCGGCCGGGCAGCCCCGTTCCCGCTGCTCCCGAAGTGTTCCGTGCCCCCAGCTCCTCCCGCTCCCCCGCGCGGCGGCGCAGACGGGCAGAGGCCGGCGGTGGATCGGTCGGTCGGTTTTACCGGATCACAGCACTGCTACATCAGAACCGGGCGGGCACCGGCATCGACCGCGCTGAGCCGTGCGACCCGTCCCGTCCTGCCCCACCCGCCGCTCCCGGCAACCGAGGCCGTGCCGCTCCCGGGGGCCGGCGGGGCCGGCCCGGTTTCCCCCCGGGGCCGCGGGCCACCGGCTGAGGGCAGCCCCGGTACGTCCCCGCCGCGGGGCTGGGGCCGCCTCTGCCCTCCGGGCGGGCTAACGGGAGTCCTGCGCCCGGGGACGGGCTCCATCAGTACCGACGGGAGCAGCACCGGCCTGTCCCGGTGTCCCCCGGCGGGTTTTGTCCCTACGGCTCCCGCGGGCGCTCGGCGGGCAGGAAGGCATCCGGGGGTCCCGGCGGCAGCTCGGGGTCACTCAGGTGCTTCTTGTCCCGGCCCTGCTCCCGCGCGCGGGTCCAGGAGGGCGAGCGCAGGTACCCGGCCCGCGGCACCGCCGGCGGCTGCAGCCCTGCGGGACGCACCGGCGGGTGGGCGGTCAGCGACGCACCGGGACGGGCGGACAGACCGGGAGCGGCGGCCCCGGACCCCCGCTCACCGCCGGCCGTCTCTCCGGCCACGTTCTCCTCGTCGGAGTCGGCGAAGACCTCGGCAAGCTCCTGGTCCGACATATCCGTCAACTCCGTCAGGTCCAGCAGGTCGAAGTGCACCTCCAGCGAAGACACGCTGCTCAGGGGCTCTGCGGGCACCGGGGGGAGGCTGGGGACCCACCGCTGTCCCCAGTGGGGGAGGCGGGGGTCTGCTGCTTGTGGCCCAGGGAGCAGGGGGTATGAGGGGCTTTGGGGGGGTATGACTGGCTGGGGGCTAGCAGGGGACCGTAGGGGTGTCAGGGGACCCGAGGGACAGGAAGGAGAACCCAGAGGATGGCAGAATACCGGGGACAGGCAGGAGACCCAAGGAGACTCTGGGGGACAGGCAGGAAAGCCCAGAGCAGAGCCAGAGGTGCTGGGGACAGGCAGGTGATGCTGTAGGCAGGCAGGGAGCCCAGCTCAGGGCCTCACTCACGTCGGCGCTCGGTGACCTGCAGCAGGCCGGCGCTGGGGATGGGGATGCCACCCTGCTCCTCCGCGGGGACTCGGGGGGTCTCCTGGGCCGGCCCGTGGGTCGGGGTCCCTGCAGGGCGCTCCGGGACCAGTGGCTCCTTGCCAAGCTCTGCCACATCAGCACCTTCTGCTTCAGCAAGGGCAGCTCCTCCCGGGGCCCCCCAGCACTCCCGGGGTGCCCAGCTAAGGGGCCGGGGACAGCAGGACCCCCGGGGATGACCGGGGGAACGGGCAGAGCTGCCCGAGACCCTCGTGTCGGAAGCTGGCAGCCCCCGCCCCCCGCCCCGCGCAGCCCCTTTGTGTCGGCGAGACAAAGCGCAGCCTGTGCCGGGGCCCGGACAAGGGCGCATTGTGCTGGGACTGTCCGCGGGAAGAGCCGGAGGGACAAGGCGGCCGTGGCACACGGCCATGGTCATGGCACAGGTCACGGCACACGGTGGTGGTAGAGCCCGTGGTTGTGGCACACAGCGGGGGCACAGCCGTGTCTCGGGGCTGAGCGGGTGCTGAGGGTGGCAGGAGGCCCTGCGTGCCCAGGGCAGCACGGGGGGACGCGGCACCCTGTCCCCACGGGGTCCTGGCACCACGCGCCGCCACCAAACCGTGCCACCGCTGAATTACCGGGTGACACGGCACAGGGGTGGGCATCGCCTCCCTCCCACCGGGATGGTGACAGCGGGGCAGGGACAGAGACCTCCAACCCCACGGGGAAAGGGATGTTACGGGGTGTTCCTGCTGCCGGCACGTGGAGCTGCAGGACATCGGCAGGACACCAGTGGGACACCAGCCCTCTGCCCCGACTCTGACTCTGTCACATCCTGACCCCGCAGGTACGTTCCCTCGGGCTGGGACATGAGGTTCTCATCCCGCTCCAGAGCAGAGAAGATCCCCGTGGGGCGGACACGGGGACTGCCCGCTCTTGCCCGCTCCCGCCGCCTCGCCCCGCTCGGTGCCCAGCCCCGGTGGGCGACACCGGGCCGTGCCACCCCCTGCCCGCACCACGCCCCCACACACCAGGGCGCTGGTCCCGGCTGCAGAACTCCCCTCTGGCCTCCGCCTGCATGGTCCCGCCGTGCCGCCGGCCGTGTCACCAGCAGTGTCCCCAGCCACACCGCCCGCTCCGGCCTGGGCTCACCGGCTGCCTGGCGGGAGCGGGGCCGGATCAGGGATCTCTCCCGCACGACGTGTGCTGACTCACGGCAACCGCAGAGCCGGGCAGCCGCCGGTACCGGCACCCCAGGGCACCCGCGGCCCGCCCCGGTGGCACTGTCCCCTCAAGGGCCCGGTGTCCCGCCGTTCCCCCGGGGTCACGGACGGGGCTGCCCCGTGCTGGCGGCTACGGACGGCGGTGTGCGGGCCACACGCGGGAGGGACGGGCGTGCAGGGGAGCCCTGGAATCGCCTCTGTCGCCAGGTGCGGCCCCCCCAGAACACCGGACCCCCCTCAGCTGCACCAGCACAGCCACCTCGCCGTCCCCAAGCCCCTCCGCACGCCGGCACTGGCACAGCTGTGCGGGATGTCTGCAAGGGACCCCACTGCTCCCCGCGTCCCCTGGGCACCCCAGTGTTCCTCCGTGTCCTGTGAGCGCCCTGCTGCTCCTCTACACCCCCGAGCACCCCACCGTACCCCCACATTCCCTGGGCACCCCGTCGCAATCCCAAATCCCCACGGCACTCCCCTGCTCCGTCTGACGACCCGGCCACCCCACTGCCTCCCCATGTCACCCCACTGCACCCCCACCTCCTGCGAGCATCCCACTGCCGCCACCCAAGTCCCCAGGGCATTCCGGTGCTCCCTCAGACCCCTGAGGACACCCCCATGGCCCCCCACATTCTCTGGGTACCCCACTGCTCTCTCCCTCCATCCCCGACTCTCCCTGTTCAGACCCCCCCGCGATGTCCGGTCCCCGCCCCCCACATCCCCCTCCCCCTGCAGCCGGGCACCCCCAGCATGGCCCCACGCCCCCCTTTGCACCCCAATGCGCCCCCCCCGCTCCTCTTCCCGTTGCACCCCCGCCCTACATCTCCTTGTCCGCCCCGCGGGGCCCGGCCCGGTTCCACGGTGATGGGCGTGCCGGTCCGTGCCTGCCCGCTCTGCCCCCCCGCCCTCACCTGCGGCGGCGACGGCTGCCGGAGCCGCCATGGGCCGGGCTCGGGGCTGATGCCGGTGCCGGTGCCGGTCCGGTGCCAGTCCGGTGCTGGGCGGGCCCGGTGCCAGCCCGCAGCCCGCACGGTCCTGCCCGCCGCGGCGGGGGCGGGGACACCGGGGGCGGGGACACCGGGATGGGCGGAGCCGAGGGGCGGGAGGCACCGGGAGGACAAGAGAGGGAGCGGAGGGGACCGGGAGGAGCCGAGGGGCACACGGGGACCGGGGGACCCCAGCTGTGGGGACAGCCCGGGTCACAGCGGGGGGCGCGGGGGTGGGAGCAGCCTGTGCCGGGCACAGCGGGACCCCCGGGTTTGTCCTCCCAGAACACGTTCCGCCGCCGAACAACCCGGTTCCCCCAGTCTCCCCGTTCCCTCACACTGCCCCCCGCCGCTTCCTCCCCGCCCGGTCCCCGCGATGTCCCCCCGCTTATCCCCGGTGTCCCCTCCCGGTCCCCGCCCCGTCCCCTCCCGGTCCCCGCCCCGGTCCCGCCCATCTCGCTGGCCCCGCCCCCGTTGCCAGGGCGGAGCGTGGCGTTGTTAGGGAGCGTGTCTCCCGCAGTGCAGCTCTCGCGAGATTTCGCCGTCGTCTCGCGGGATCTGCCGTCCGTTGCCCGGAGACGCCGGCCGCCGCCATGGTGAGAGCGGAACCGGGCCCGGGCCGGGATCGGGATCGGGAGGAGAACCGGGGTCGGGGGAGAACTGGGGCGGCTGCTGAAGGGTGTCCTGCAGCCGGGGTGTGCGGGCAGGGCAGAGCGGTGGAGCCCCGCGGCCCGATTTCTAGGATCCCCGTCCTGTCCCGGCCCGCTCCCGGGGAGGGTACTGAGCCCCTCGGCGCCGTTCCCAGCACCGCGGCGATGCTTCTCCGGCGTTATTTTGGGTACAGATGTTTTGTGCCCGGGGTTCACCACGGAGCCGAGTCGGCGGCAATGGCAGCGCATGAGCCTGTCCCCGCCCGCTCCCGGGGCTCCCGGCTCCGTGTCGCCGTTGTCACCGAGTCCCTGCCGTGAGGGCAGGGATGCTCCGGGGCCGGCACGGGGGCCTGAGCAGCGCTCCTCACCCATTCACCTCCTGTGCTTGGCTTTCTGTCCTCAGGCACCCAAAAAGAAGGCAGGGGGCAAAGGGAAGGGGGGCAAAGGCCCGGCGATGGTGGATGCCTCGGCCCCGGAGGACATGAGCAAGGAGCAGGTGAGAGGTCCCCGGGCCAGCCCCGGGGAGGAAGCGTGAGGACATGTCAGAACAGCTCTGGGGACCCTGCGTGGCGCCTGGCCCCAGCTCCGGGGACAACAGGTGCAGAGGGTGACAGGGATGAGCAGCCGGGGTTTGTGTCACTGGCGCCTGGCTGGGGCTGGGGAGGGGGCTTCTTGCTGTTCCTGGAAGGAGCAGGCTCCTCATCCCACCCTCTGCTCCCCAGCCCTGTGTTCTGGGCACTGCTCAGGCCACACGTGGAATCTTGGGTCCCCTACGACAAGAAAGACCCTGAGGAGCTCCAGCTCAGAGGAGGGAATGAAGCTGGGGAAGGGTCCGGAGCACAAGGAGTGGTTGAGGGAGCTGGAAAGGGGCTCAGCCTGGAGAAAAGGAGGCTCAGGGGGGACCTTCTGGCTCTGCACAACTCCCTGACAGGAGAGGACAGCTGGGAGGGGCTGGGTTCTGCTCCCAATGAAAAGGGACAGGAGGAGAGGGAATGGCCTCAAGCTCTGCTGAGGAAGGTTCAAGTTGGATATTGGGAAAATTTCTTCTTGGAACGGGTTGTCTAGCCCTGGCCAGGCTGCCTAGGGCAGTGTTGTAGTCCCCATCCCTGGAGGGATTTAAGAGTCATGTGGATGTAGCACTTGGGGACACGGGTTAGGGGTTGGCAGTGCTGGAGGAACAGTTCAATGTGATCTTAGAGGCTTTTCCAACCCAAACAATTCCATGGACCAGAAGTATCTGAGCACCTGAGAATGGTGTTACTGGACACTGCGAGCCAGAACCCTATCCCAGGCTGCAGGCAGTCAGATGAGGTTTGGGACTCCTTTTCCAGAAGCTGCAGGGTTCAGTCAGGAACCTCCACAGCTCCACACCAGTGACAACCACCACATCCTGCCGTGTTTGGGATGTGGAGTCTCCAAAGACCTCCCTTCCCCCATACCTGTCCCTTCCTCCTGGCTTGGCAGCTGCTGGAGCACATGGTGCGTCTCCGGGAGGAGCTGGACCGGGAGCGGCAGGAGCGGAACTCCTTCCAGCTGGAGTGTAGCAGGATCCAGAGCTACTGGGAAATCACCCGCCAGGAGCTGGAGGAGAAGAAGGCAGAGCTGCGGAACCGCGACCGGGAGATGGAGGAGGCGGAGGAGCGGCACCAACTGGAGATCAAGGTGGGGCTGAAGGGCTCCAGGTGAGCCTTGGGCAGCTCTGAGGAGGAGAGGGGTAGGAGCTGCGCAGGATGAAATCCAGGAATGTTTTACCAGCATCCCAGTTCTGGGTAATCCTGCTGAGCCCCTCACCCGCTCTCTGTTTCTCCTCAGGTGTACAAGCAGAAGGTGAAGCACCTGTTGCATGAGCAGCAGGAGAATCTGACGGAGCTGAAGGCAGGGGAAGTCCTGTCCCTGAAGCGGGCCCAGAAGGATCACTGGGACCAGGAGCAGGAGCTGTGGAAAGAGAAGCGCGCCTTGAGCATAAGGCTGAAGGAGCAGGAGTTGGCCAACGAGGCAGCCATTACAAACCTCTGCCTGGTACGTCTGGAGCCACCTGTGAGGTGCCTTATCCCCAGGGTGGGAGCAGGAGTGGGATCTTGCCTCCTTGTCTCCCTCCCCAATCTGTGGGGTGGGATGGGATTTCTGGTGCAGGAACGAGGAGAAGAGATTCCTGGGTGACCCCTCTCCCACAGTGGGGAGCTGTGAGAGCAGCTGGAGAACCTACAAGCCACTGTTTGCATCAGCATGGCATCAGAATCCTTTCCCAAAGAGCAGGAGGGAATCCCTGGGGCTGGGCTGGCTTGGGATTTGGTTGTTTCTTCCCACACTGAGTTTCTTCCTACAGAAACACGAGGAGGAGATGGCCCGGCTACGCAGCGACTTTGAGATGCAGACCAAAGGTCAGGGCATGAGGCAGATCCCACAGGAGCATGACAGGGAGTGCTGTTTCTGGTTCCCAAGCAGCACCTTGAGCATATGGGGGCAGGTTCTCCTCAGTTCTGGCCATTTTTCCTTTCCCAGTTGTGGCCATTTTTTCTTCCTGGTTCTGGTCACCTTCCCACCCCACTTCTGGCTGATCTCCCCCACCTGAGGTTCTGGCCAGTGTTCCCCACAAGTCCCAACTGGTTTTCCTCCCTGTATCTGTCTAGTTTGCCCTCCAGTTCTGGCTGGTTTTCCCTCCAATTCCAGCTGGTCCCAACCCACACAGTTTTGGCGAGTATTCCCTCGGTTGTGGGTGTTTTTTCTCCCTTCCCCATTCTGATCACCTTTCCTCCCCAGTTTCAGCCAGTTTTTCCCCAGCTCTGACAATTTTCCCCCCAGAGATGGAGGCCAAGTACACCAGGAAGATGCAGGCACTGCGGGATGAGATGGACCTGCGGAGGAAGACGGAGATCCACGAGCTGGAGGAGAGGAAGAATACCCAGATCAGTGAGCTGATGGGGAACCATGAGGGGGCTTTTGGTGCCATCAAGAACTACTACAACGATATCACTGCCAAAAACCTGACACTCATCAGCCTCCTGAAGGTATTGCCCATCCCTGTGTCACTGCTCCTGCCAGGGTGTAATCTGGATCTGGCAGTTCTCTGGTGTCAATGTGGGTGCTGCCACTGGCCTGTGCACCAGCATATGAGTGGGAGGGTGTCCCGAGGGTGTGGGGGACTCTGAGGAGCTGGGCAGCTCCCAGGAGCCAGGACTTGTGTTCCCAAGAACAGGAGCAGGTGGAAGACCTGAAGAAGAAGGAGGCTGTCTTGGAAAAAGAGAAGGCAGATGTGCTGCGCCAGAACAAGGGGCTGGCAGAGCCGCTGCAGGAGGCCCAGGAGCTGGTGGCTGAGCTGCAAAAGAAGTTGGTTCACTATTACAGGGACAAGGAGGCCCTGATGGTGAGTGGCCAGCCCTGTCCTTTCATGGGCTCATTCCTGGAGGAAAAAACACTGACCTCTGCCACTTGGTGTGCAGTGATTGCAAGTCCTGCCTGTTCTGCTTACTGTGCTTTTGTGGGATCTCACATGGGGATCCAAAGAGAGACTGGAAGGGAGACCAACGCTACTGCAGGGGGGTTGGTGTGGGTGCTGCCTGGTTTTCTCTCTGCTGCTCACTCTCCTCCCTTCCCAGAACACATATCCAACACTTCCCAGAGAATCCCGTGCTCTTTAACCCTCCCTTCCTGTTCACAGAACTCCAAAGCCCATCTGAAAGTCACACAGAAGGAACTGAAGGACCTTCAATGGGAACACGAGGTGCTGGAGCAGCGGTTCAGTAAGGTGGGACCTGCAGGCAGGGCTTGGCACCCTCTCCAAACCTTTTCCAAACCCTCTGCAGAGGACAGGGCGTGGGGCTTAGCAGAGCCCGTGCTTAGCCCAGGGCTTTCCAAAGCTAATCCAGAGTCGGGTGATAACCGCTGCTCCCAGCAAAGCTGCTCCCAGCTCCAGCCTCTCCCACGGTCAGCAGACAGGCCTGGCCTTGTCCTTTGCTAAGCAATCATGCACGCTCCAGCGAGGCCCCCAGGCTGCACGGGGCAGAGCCGGGAGAGGGGGATTGCCACGGGCCTCCTCTGCCGAGCGTTCCAGGCTCACTCCCTCTCCTTGTTCTGGGGTGCTCAGGAAGAGCCGTGCAGAGCGAGTGCTCCCCCCCACTAACCCAGATAAATCTTTTGAGGCAGGAGAGAGCTCATTTGCAATTCGTAGAAATCCCCAGGATTATGAACATTGATCCGAGGCCTCATTAACAATCCATCATTAAGACAGCGCCAGATTCGGAGCGTTCAGAAATAGGCTTTGGAGGAGAGACTGTCCTAATTAGGACAGTTATTAACTAGCTGTGAGCCAGGGACTGCTGCCAGCTGTGGGGATGAGAGAAGAGACCCCCATGTGCCGGGGGCCCTCTCTGGGGTCTGAATTAGTGCTGCAGGGATCCCGTTGGGGCATTCCATGCCTGGAGGGGAGGAGGGGGAGGAGGGAGAAGCGCAGGTGCTGCGCCATGGAGGGAGGGAGAGAGCGAGGGAAGAATGGAGGGGGGGAAGCTGTGCTGCAGCACCTGCCTTCCCTGTGGGCTGCAGGTGCCGTGGGGAACGGCCGGGCTGAGCTGCTGGACCAGTTTTCTGCCCTGTTTGTGCTCCACACCATTACACAGACCCCAGTCAGCCTTGTGCAGGCCCCTGTGTCCCCTGGGGTCCCGAGGGTGCTGTGACACTGTGCTGTCTCCCGGAGCAGGTCCAGGAAGAGCGAGACGAGCTCTATCAGAAGTTCACCAAAGCCATTAACGAGGTGCAACAAAGAACAGGGTTCAAGAACCTGCTCTTGGAGCGGAAGTTGCAGGGACTCCTCAGCCTCCTGGAGCAGAAGGAGGTGGAGCTCAGTGAGGTCGTTGCAGTCTCCAACCTCGACCCCAGCGCTCTCTCCTTGGTCTCACACAAGCTGGAGGTACTGGGGCCCGGCGAGGGCTGGATTTGGGGGGCAGAGTGCACTGTGGGGTGCCTGCTGCCCTGGAACACACCAGTCCCCATCCTCCATGACTGTAGGTGGCACAGCACTCGTTCCCAGTGCTCCCAGGGCCACATGTGGTGCCATGGGGCACCTGGCTCTGCCTGGAGAGTGGAGCGTGTGGGTGGCAGAGTTTGGCACTGATCTGTCTCTCAGGTGGGGCCTGTTTGGAGGAGCATGGCCACAGGCTCCATGGCACTGCCAGCACCCTGTGCTGCCACACAGCCGGCTACCTGCAGGTCCAGTGGCACCCAGGAGCTCTGTGCAGGGGGGTCACACCTGGTGAGCCTTGCCTGGCCATGGGGACAGTGCAGACAGGATCCTGGGGCTCTGCGGTGTCTGCCGTGCTAAAAATACCTCTGCAGAGAGCCTGGAGACCCACATTCCTGCAGCCTGCCGCAGCTGGAGCCAGGGAGCAGTGCTTGCTGCGGGTTGGGCACAGACACAGGGAACGAGGGCTCCACCACCTGGTGCCCTCCTGCATGTCCCCACCCGGGTCCCTGCTGCAGGGGGAGTCGGGGAAACTCTGGGATGCTCTGGGATTCGTAGACTCCTACACCAGGTCTGTGGGACAGGCAGTGGATGTGTCACCTCCCAGCAGGTGGAAGGAAAACACATTCCTGGGATGGCATCACTGGCGTCGGGCTCTCCTGCAGCTGCTGGGGTCCCTGAATTCCTCCTCTCAGCTGCCTCAGGAGCCTGGCTCCCCGTAATTCCCGTGGTGCCGCGGCAGCAGGGTGGTGCTGCTGGAGCAGGTGCTGCCAGCACTCCCCACACAGCAGGGCAGACCGGGATGGCTGTGGTGTTCATCTGGGAGCTCCCTGTCCCTGCCCGGGGCTGGCTGTCCCTGGCAGTGCCACTCAGAGGGGGCAGGGTGGTGGCCATCTGCCAGGCCGTGCTGCTCCTCTCGCGTGTCCTCTGCCACGCCACACCCGGCCATCGTGTCCCCAGGGCTGGGCAGCGCAGCCTCAGCCCAATCTCCCCTTGCAGGACGTGCTCAATTCCAAGAATGCCACCATCCAGGACCTGCAGCTTCAGCTGGCCCGAGTCTGCAAGGTAAGGGTGGGGAGGAATCCTGGAGAGGTTTAAGAGCTGTGTGGATGTGATACTTGGGGATGTGGGTTAGTGCTGGCCTTGGCACTGCTGAGGGAACAGTTGGACTCGGTCATCTCAGAGGCATTTCTAGCCCAAAGGATTCTGTGATTCCATGGCTTGGGGGTTGGAAATGAGGCTGGGGGTGCAGGGAGCTCTCCTCTGCTGACAGAGGGGCTGACAGGGACCCTTTCCTCTCAGGCACACAACGACATGCTGCAGACCTTCGAGGCAAAGCTGACAGCCTTTGGCATCCCCGTGGACAACTTGGGTTTCCAGCCACTGTCCTTCCCCTTCCCAGGGCAGGAACTGGGGCAGGGCCCTGCTGGACTCGTTGCAGTGCCCACCTGATGCCAGCAGCACTGAGGGTCCTACTGGCACACTGATAGTGGGGCTGTGCCCATTTCCTGCTCCATGCCTTTAAACAGACCCCAGTGAGCATCTTTAGGAACCTCTCCTCCCAAGGGGGACCACAGCTGGAGGGCTCCAGGCATCCCCCCCACCCCACCAGGCTACCCCGGGGCTCCTTCTGTCCCTCCAGAAGAGGAAGGCGATTTTTTGAGACAAAACGGTGCTGTGTGGAGTTTTTAATGGCATCAGTGGCACCATTCCTGGGTGCCCAGGGGAAGGCAGAGCCCCTCTAACTGCCCCGGTAGGTTGTGTAGGAGTAGGGGCTGATCAGGAGTGGGACGTGGAGCTTCTGTGCCGGGTCGGTGATGATGAAGACAACCTGAGGGAGAGTGAGGAGACAGCAGTGGGAATCCCCCTCCTGTAGTGAGGCCCTGGGGAGTGCAGACCCTTGAGCCTGGCCCCAGTCTCCCCACACTCCATACCTCCACGAAGGGGTAGAAGCTGGTGTGCCCCAGACCCCGCCAGTACTCGGCTGTCTCAAAGTGCAGCTTGTAGGTGCCAGACTTGGCCTGTCCCGGTGCCAGGAGGGGCTGACAGCGCCCGTCCGCATCCGTGTACCTGAAACCAGACCAAGCCAGTCCTGCTGCACCCCAAAGTACAGCCCCACCCCCAGAACCTGCCCCACTGTACCCCCAAGCACCAGCCCTGCCACCAGCAAGCAAACCCCAGTTGTGCCAGGAGCCTTTGGCCAAGCTCACAGAGCACTGGCAGCAGTGTCCCTGCCCCATTCCAGTGCCACCAGCTCTCCTACCTCTGTGCCAGCTCCATCCACTGTGGCCCTGGCTCCTGCAGCTGGGCCAGCCGGACAGCAAGGCCGGCTGCCGGCAGCCCCGTGGCCGTGTTCAGCACATGGGTGGTCAGGGTGCCGTTTCCCACCTCAGACATGCTGTCAGCCTGTGGCAGAGGGAGAAGCAGGGCTTGGACCTGTCCTGGCAGCACCATGTGCCTTCTCCTTGACTGTGCTGGAGCCAAATCCCTGCACCTCGCTCTTCCCCAGAGCTGGGATATGGAAACCCACGTCCTTCCCATGCCACGGTGCTCAGCCCCAGGCTCCACAGCCACTGTGTGTGGGTGCCAGCTGGTTCCCACCAGGATGCAGGGTCTGTGCAGCTCCCTGCTCACCTGCCTGTCCTGGTGGGCCTCGGCACAGCACAGCAGCCAGCCTGGACCCGATGAGGAAGCATCCCAGCAGCCCCATCCCTGCCCACGCTGTCACGTTCCAGCGGACATTGACCCTGCCCAGCTCTCTGCAGCTGGCTGACATCAAGGTCAGCGCTGCTGGGGGCAGCCAGGCCCCTTCTTCTCCTGGAGTTCCCATGCTGGGGTGGGAGCACAGTTCGGGGCCGTGTCCCAGCAGCTGGCAGGACCAGGCAGCCTCCCTGGAGCCGGAGCAGCTCCCACTGGCAGCCTGACACCAGCACCAGATGACGTGGGGGTGCCACAGAGGCACCCTGGCGAGCTTACCTGCCTGTCCTCTGTCCCGCTTGGCCAGGGACCTGTGGCCGATGACCCTGCACAAAACGCCATCCCCAGCCCGGCCTCCCTTCCTGGCGCCACGGCTCTCCCGGTGGAGCTGGCGCGGCTGGATGCCGCTATCCTGGCACGGGGCTCCGGCAGAACCAGGTGCTCCTCCCCGGCTGGGCCGAGCCGCACGGGCGGCTTCCCGCTGGGAGCTGTGCCCAGGAGCCCCGCTGGCACCCACGCTCCGGCAGCGCCGTGGCCCCGAGGCTGGTGGCCCAGAGCCCGGTGGGAAGCTGGGGCACTGGGCCAGGAGGAGCCACAGCACAGCTGCCATCCCAGTCTCGCCTCCCACCACGGAAAGCACCTGGAGCGCATCGGTGCTGCGGCAGCCGGGCACGTGGGGATGTCAGGAGCCAGCACCGGCTTCACCACAGCCTCGCCCTGCCCTTCTGCACTGCCGGGGCACCGGGGGGCTCAGCGTCTCACCTGCACCGTGATGCGGGCGGTGGCGGTGGCTCGCAGCCCCATCCCCTCCTGGTCGGCAGCCTGGATCTCCAGTGTGTATTCAGGGACAACCTGCGGCAAGAGGCTCTGTCACCCACAAGTGGGGGATGAGCTCGGTGGGGGCTGAGTCCGGGACTCACCTCTGCCACCAGCCCCAGCTTGGCTACGGAGACCAGCCCAGAGCTGCTGTCGATGGTGAACATCCCGGGCTGGGGCTTCTCTGGCACCTGGCTCAGGATGGAATATCTCACAATGCCATTGTTGTTCACGGCGTCGTCTGCGTCGGTGGCCAGCACCTGCAGAACCGATGTGCCTGGAGCAGGTGGTTATTGGTGACCTGTCACACATCCCTCCAGTGCTGCCTGCCAGGTGGTGGCAGTGGTCCCACCTGGCTTAGCTCCCTCCAGCACAGAGCCGTGGAAAACTTGCTGGGTGAAGACGGGCCGGTTGTCGTTCTGGTCAGTGACAGTGATGATGATCTCCATGGGGTCTTCCACGGGCTGCCCGTTGGCTGACACAGCATGGGAGTAGAGCTGCAAGGGCACAGTCAGCGTGTGTGCCGTCCCCAGGACCGTCCCCATCCTGCCACAGGCTCCCCTCACTCACCACATATTTATCCTTCTCCTCCCGGTCCAGGGGTTTTGTCACCTCCAGCCACCCCGTCTCCGGCTCGATGATGAAGACACCCACGGGCACGGTGTCCGCTCCCTGCCCCGTGATGCTGTAGAAAACCTTGATCTCCTTGTCCTTGCTGGATTTGATCTGGCAGCGAGGCAGGAAGGGGAGGGTGAGAGGTGTCCCAGTCCTCCAGGGACCTCCCTGTGACCCAGTCCACAGGCACATGTACCTGCACCAGCTTCTTGGGGAAGGGTCCCTGATCATTCTCGGGGCAGTTGATGGGGGGGATGATCCAGTCCCTCTTCTGCCGCTGGAGGCCGTGTCCATGCTCCGGGAAGGTCAGCATGCCCTGTGGGATGGAGAGCAGGGCTGTAGGGCCACGGAGGGACACGGCTCTGCCCAGAACCTCGGGGGGGGGGGGTGGCCATGCAACAGCCCCGGCCCCACTGCGATGGTCCCACCTGCAGGAGGAGGAGGAGGGTGAAGGTGCAGAGTGCCATGGCTGCAGCTGCACTGGCTGTTCCCCCCAGGTGCCAGCTGGGAACTTTCCCTGTTGCGTCAGTGACCTTGGCCAGGAAAGCAGAACCGGCTTTCCAGAGCTGCCAGCCCCGGCGGGTCTGGGGGCGCCGTATGGGGGACCCAGCACACGAGATGCTGCTCCAGGCTGGGCGGGACGATGGAGTCCAGGAACCCCTCGGAGCTGTCCCTCGGTGGCCACGGGAACCGCCACTCCAGTGGGGCTGGGGGGCACACACAGGTCCCCCCCGAGAGTTCCAGTGCTCCCACAGGCGGCAAAGGGGGAGGAGGCACCCGGGGTTGGCACGGAGGAATGGGGAAGGGGGGCTGTTCCTGCGGGGGCGATGGTGGGAGGTGCCAGGGTCATGGGAGCACCGGGAGGGAGGAATGGCGGGAGCACGAATGTGCCTGGAGATACCGGGATGTCCGGGCGTGCCCACGGGGCTGCGCTCCGGGGCCGGGGGCGCCGGGGGGCGGCACTGAGAGAGCGGGGGTGCCTCGGCCGGTGCCCGAGGATTGCCGGGCCCTACCGGGGAGTGCCAGGGGCTTCCAAAGGCGATCCCGATGGCTACAGACCGGGGAGGTGCCCGACGGGGTGCCCGGGGGTTAGCGGGGGGTATCGCGGGTTGCCGAAGGTTGCCACGGCATTCCAAGAATTTACCGGCGGTGCCCCAGGGTTCCCGGGAGGTACTGTGGATTGACAGCAGGATTTCAGAAGGGTGCCCGGAGAGTATTGAACGTTCCGGTACCGGGCGGTGCCCGAGGGGTACCGGGATGCGCCTGGATCTTGACGGGTGGGTGCCCGGGAGGTTACATGGGCTACTGAGGATTGCCGTAGGGTTCCAGGGGAATACCGGCGCTGCCCGTGTGGTATCGGGGTGTTGTATCGGGGGTTGCCGGAGGCTTCCAGAGAGGTACCGCGGTGTAACGGGGATTGCCGAGGGTGTTGTAGGGGGTAAATTCCCGGTTGGAGGGTCCCGGGGGTAATAGAGGGGTCCAGGGCATTTCCGGGGGATGCTTGGGGCGTACTGGGGCCGCTCTCCGGGGCGGGGCGGTACCTGCGCGGCCGCCGCCTCACCTGGGGCGTTGCGGGGCGGGACGGGGCGGGACGCGGCGGGCGGCGACCGGAGCGGCGGCGGCGGCGGCGACAGCAACGGACGGGCCATGCGGGGGCCGCGCTCCGGGCTCTGCCCGCTTTCCATCTTCATCCTCCTCCTCCTCTCCCCGCTCCTGCCGGCGGCCGCCCTCTCCCCGTCCCCGCCGTGCGTCCTCCCGGGGCTGCGCCGCGGGCCGCTCCCCGCACCAGGTAACTCGCACCGTCGGGGCGCGGCGGCACCGGACCCCCGGAACGCCTCGGGGACGGGCTGGGGCCGCGATCGGGACCGGGATCGGGAATCGGGCCTCCGAGCAGTGGGGGGACGGCAGGGCCTCCCTCGCTGCCGGGATCAGGATCGCGTTGCCCCCGGTGGCGGGGCCGCTGCCTTTCGGGAGGAGCTCGCTGTGCCTCGAGTGTGGGGCTGCGCCATGGGGCTAGCCGGGCTCCTGTGGTCCAGATCTGTGCTTCCCCCCGGGCTGTGGGGCTTGGCCGTGGGGCTGGCTGTGCCCGGGGGCTGGCGATGCCCGTCTGATCTCACCGGGCTGCTGGCGGCTGATGCCAGCGCCTTTGGCCCAGCCGTGGGGCGCCCGCTGCGAGCAGGGCTGGGTCCCCGCAGGGTGGGTGGCCGGCGCGGGGCCGGCAATGGGGCTGGGTGCCCCAGGGCCACTCTTCTCCGGCCCTGGGGTCCGGGCTGTGGCTGGCCCGAGGCTGGGCAGGGTCCTGCTGCTGCCAGCTCTTGGCTCGCTGCCGGCGCTTGGCCCGGGCCCGTTGCCCTCTTCGCTCGGCGGCTCCCGGGGGATCGGAGCTGCCCGGGAATGCGGCCGGAGCCAGCGCTCGTCTAATGGCCGCGGGAGCACTAAAAGCTCTCCTCGGCGGTAAGTGCCAGGGAGCGGCCTCGACCTCCGCCTGCTGTGGACACCACATCCCGTTTCCATCAGCGAAGCCTGCCAGGACTGGAGGTGGGCGCTGCCAGGCCCCTGCTGTGGGCACAGGCTGGGGTCTGGCCGTGCAGCTGCGACCCCCTCCGTGGGCAGTACCTGGCCCCGGTACCGACCGTGCGGCTCCGCCTTGGCACCCGGCGGGCACGGAGCCCTGTGGGCCCTCCACGGAGGGACCTCAGAGGACACGGTGGGGTACGGGAACAGCAACCCCTGCCACAGCTGGGGAGCGGGGCTGGGGGCTCCCCATGACGGGGGCTGGGGGCTTCCCAGGCTTGCCAGGGTGAATGATGCCCGTCCAGACCCATCAAAGTCTCTTATCGCGGCCACCCCGACTGGGAGGGGCCCCGGTGCTGCCCTCGGGGCACGGCTGCTGCTCCCCACATGGCCCCACCGTCGGCCCTGGGCTCGATCCCTCCGGTGTGGGGCACAGCTCTCCGTGCCCCATTCCACGCCTTCCGCAGCCCCCCCAGCCCCGCTCCCGGTCCCGCCCTGGGCCGCTCGGCCGCCCGGAGCTGGCTCAGCTCCGCTAATCCCCTAATCCTTTCCCCGGGGGGGGGAGCGGAGCCGGGGCTGTGTCCAGCACGAGGGATGCAGCGTGGTAGGCGGGGGAGGGAGATTGAGTGCCCAGTGATCTGGCCACGGGGGGTTGGGAGCCCCGAGGGGGTGACACACCGGGAGGGGGCTGGGGCAGGGCTCTGCCCGCCCAGGAATTTCCCATCATCTGCGAAACAAAGCCGAAACTTCCACCGAAACTTCCACTGCGCTCCCGTACGGCGCCCGGTGTTCCCTGCCCCGATCCTGGTGTCCTCTCCCTCTCTTCTACCGCCGCCAGCCTCACTCCGCCTCGGGTCTCTGGGGGATCGCGGGGTCCTGGAGCTGGTGGTTGCGGCTCGGGGGTGTTGGGGGAGAGGTCCCCCCATCCCCCTGACCCCTCACCCTCGCAGGGAGCTCCGGAGGCTGCGCAGGGCCGTACAGGACAGAGGAGCCCGATGTCGGGGTGCGGGAGGACGGGGGCTCCGTGCGGCTACCGGGGGTGGGCAGGGCTCTCGCCGTACCCCCTCAAGATGCTGGTTTCCCCCGGTATGCCGCTGGCCAGCCAGACCCTGCCCCAGTTCCTGCAAAGAGCAGGCACTCCCCCCAGGTAATGCTGCACCGCAAATCCCCCATCCCCTCCTCCCCCAGCCGGCTGTGCCCTCACTCACCTCCATCCCACAGGAACTCTCCAGGGCTCACGCTGCTCTCAGGAGGCAGAAGAGGGACTGGGTGATCCCCCCCATCAAGGTTCCTGAAAATGAGAGGGGCCCCTTCCCCAAAAAGCTGGTTCAGGTATGAGGCTGGTCAGTCTGGGCATGGAGATGGTGCTGGGGGTGCATCCCCACTGCACCGGGGCGGGGCATACTGACCCCATCCCTTCGGGATGTCCTGTGTCTCCTCCCAGATCAAATCCAACCGGGACAGAGACACCAAAATCTTCTACAGCATCACAGGGCAGGGAGCAGATGCCCCCCCCGAGGGCATCTTCACCATTGAGAAGGAGTCAGGCTGGATGAAAGTGACGCAGCCGCTGGACCGTGAGCACATCGACAAGTACCACGTAGGTCCTTGCCTGGGGACACCAGGGGGATGTTGGGGTGCTCTGCCAGGCCCCCCACTCACACCCCACCCCACAGCTCTTCTCCCACGCCGTGTCTGAGAACGGGAAGCCAGTGGAGGAGCCGATGGAGATCATCGTGACAGTGACAGACCAAAATGACAACAAGCCCCAGTTCACGCAGGAGGTGTTCAGGGGCTCTGTGCCAGAGGGAGCTCTGCCAGGTAGGACCCCATGCCTTGGGGAATCTCTGCATTCCACCAGCCATGTTCCTTGGGCACAGCCCCAGCACTGTTCCCCATGGCATCCCACTTACCTGGACATCCACATCCCCAGGCACCTCCGTCATGCAGGTGACAGCCACGGATGCGGATGATGCGGTGGAGACCTACAACGGTGTCATCGCCTACTCCATCCTCAGCCAGGAGCCACGGGAGCCCCATCCCCAAATGTTCACCGTAAACCGGGCCACCGGCACCCTCAGTGTGATTGCCAGCGGCCTCGACCGGGAGGTGGGCTCTGCAGCACCGTGGGGCAGGGGTCCCAGCCCCAAGCAGGGGCTGACAGAGTGTCTGTCTGTCTGTCTGTCTGTCTGTCTGTCCACCACAGCGAGTGCGGGAGTACACGCTGACTGTGCAGGCAGCTGACCTGGACGGGGAGGGACTGACCACCACAGCGCTGGCCGTCATCGAGATCGCTGATGTCAATGACAATGCCCCCGAGTTTGACCCCAAAACGGTAATGTGGGCCCCCCTACTGGGTGTGGCCCTCCCTGGTGCTTGCTGGGCCGTGCTGCTGATGGTGCCCCTGACCTGCAGTACGAGGCGGCCGTGCCGGAGAACGTGGCCGGGCGCGAGGTGGCCCGGCTGGCTGTCACCGACCTGGACGAGCCCGGCACGCCGGCGTGGCGAGCTGTCTACTCCATCCTGCGCGGCAACGACGGGGGTGCCTTTGCCATCACCACCGACCCTGCCACCAACGAGGGCATCCTCCGCACCGCCAAGGTCTGTGTCACCTCATGTCCCCCCGGTGCTGCCCACAGTGGGGTCCTGCCTGTGCCGCTCTCACTGCCCGTGTCTCCCCCTCTCCCAGGGTCTGGACTACGAGTCCAAGCAGCAGTTTGTGCTCCACGTGGCGGTGGCCAACGAGGTCCCCTTCGTCGTGAAGCTGCCGATGGCCACTGCTACGGTGACAGTCACCGTGGAGGATGTCAATGAGGCCCCGGTGTTCGTGCCGCTGGTGCAGCTGGCCACGGTGTCGGAGGATGTGCCCCCGGGGCAGACCCTCACCGCCTGCATGGCCCAGGACCCTGACAAGGCGCAGGGCCAGAGGATCAAGTGAGCGGGGACGGGGTTGGAGTGGAGGTTTGGGGGGTCTCCGCTGCCCCTCTCCGCAGCACCAGCTCCCCTGTGCCCCCCAGGTACCTGGTGGGGCACGACCCAGCAGGCTGGCTGGCTGTGCACCCCGAGAATGGCCTGGTGACCGCGCGGGACCACCTGGACCGCGAGTCCCCCTTCGTCAAGAACAGCACCTACATGGCCATGCTGCTGGCTGTGGATGATGGTGAGGGACATGAAAGGGCTCTTGTTCCCTCTCCCACGTGAGGGGCACGTGCTGCCATCACCAGGAAACACATCCCAGCTCCAGCATGGAGCAATGCAGGGGCTGCCTGGCCCCACCCCTGCCCGGGGCACCCCAGCCCCATGAGAGTCCTGGGTTTGGGGTCCCCTCTCCAGAATTGTCCCCACCAGGCTCACCGCCGGCTACGGGCACGGGCACGCTACTCCTCACCCTGCTTGATGTGAACGACAACGGCCCTGAGGCCGAGCCACGGGACATCACTGTCTGCCAGCGCAGTCCCCAGCCCCAGCTCCTCACCGTCACCGACCGGGACCTGCCCCCCAACACCGGCCCCTTCCGCGCCGAGCTCACCCACGGCTCGGAGGACAGCTGGGCTGTGGAGGTGGGGGACACAGGTATTGCAGTGGGGCTGAACATTATGTGGGGGGTCCTCAGCAGAGGCAGCTGTGCTGTGGCTGCATTCCTGGTGCATCGTCCGTGAGCCCCCAATCTCACACAGGTGACACAGTGACACTGCAGCTGGTGGCACCGCTGGAGCCGGACACCTACAGCGTGTACCTGCGGCTGCTGGACCAGCCGGGCAGAGCCCAAGTGACCATTGTCACCGCACGGGTCTGTGCCTGCGAGGGGCAGGCACAGGGCTGTCCCCAGAGACCCCAGCCTGTCACCGCCCTGCCCTTCGTCCTCGCCACCCTGGGCGCGCTACTGGCCCTGCTGCGTGAGTGGGGCTCCTGGAGCTGTGGGGATACCCCTGTCCTGGGCACCTGGGGGACACATGTCCCCACTGATGGCACTATTCCCCTCAGTCATCCTGCTGCTGCTGCTGCTCTTCATGAGGAGGAGGAAAGTGACGAAGGAGCCGCTGCTGCTGCCCGAAGATGACACAAGGGACAACATCTTCTACTATGGGGAAGAGGGCGGCGGCGAGGAGGACCAGGTGGGTGTGGGGGTCAGGGGTCTGGTGACAGCGTGGGCAGCCTGACTCTGCCCCTCTCCATGTGTGTGTGTCCCCAGAACTACGACCTGCGGCAGCTGCACCGGGGGCTGGACGCCCGGCCCGAGGTGATCCGCAATGACGTGGCCCCCACCCTCCTGCCAGCCCCCCAGTACCGACCCCGCCCCACCAACCCCGACGATATCGGCACCTTCATCGAGGAGGTGAGTCCTGACCTGGAGAGAGCCTGGGGGGTGACAGCACAGGAGCACAGGTACTGACCCCTCTGTTCCCCCAGAACCTGAAGGCGGCCGACACGGACCCCACGGCCCCCCCCTACGACTCGCTGCTGGTGTTTGACTACGAGGGCAGCGGCTCGGAGGCCACCTCGCTCAGCTCCCTCAACTCCTCCGCCTCTGACGGGGACCAGGACTACGACTACCTCAACGACTGGGGCGGCCGCTTCCGCAAGCTGGCCGAGCTCTATGGCGGCGGCGAGGAGGACGATTAGGGACCCCCAGCCTGCCGCTGCCCCCGCCTTATTGCTGCTTTTGTGCCTTGGGGGTTCCCCCTGCTGTGCCCCCCACCCCAGCGCAGCCCCCTCACCTCCTCGCCTGTGTTTTTGTGGTTATTATCTATTTTTTAAGGTATGGAATGATGGCGTGTGATGCTGCGGACAAGGGGATGGGAGCTGGGTCAGTTTTAATAAAGGATTTGGTTTTTTTAGATGTTCCAGGCTCTGTGTCACTTTGTTCACTGGAGATCAGCGCTGCCCTGAGCCCTGCAGTGAACCCTCCTCAGCCCTGGGCCCCCTTGCCCACCACAGTGTGGAACCTATGGCACAGCTGCAGTGTCACCCATGCCCCCCCCCCAGGGTGTCCTTGTCCCCAAGGGGTGCTGATGGGCACTGACCACCAATTTGTCCTTCACGGGAGTGACAATGGTGGCATTGGGCATTCCTGGTGCTGAATCCCTCCTGGCTTGGGCAGCCAGACCATGGGTGCTAGCATGGGTGGGCACAGTAGCCTCTGCCCCTGGCAGGATCCTGAGCTCTGGGGGTCTCCCACTGGCTCTGGGATCGGCTCCTGACAGGCATGGGATGGGGGCAGCTGATGGCACAGGGGCTCCCCTTCCATAGGGTCACCCCCAGCTGTGCTGTGCTTTGGGACAGAGGGGTATGGGGGAAGCCAGGGACTGCAGCATCAGGAGGGGTCCTTCTTGCCCGGGGGGTCCCTGGGTACGATGTTTGTCCCCTGTGGCGGAGCTGGGATCTGTGGGGACACCCTGGGGTACTCCTGGCTCCTGTCACCCATCAGCACCCCTTGTTCCCGCTGCCCTGTACGGGAGAGGCATGGAGAGCACCAGGGCCGGGAGTATCGGGGGCACGGGGAGCCGGGGGTACCCGGGATGGGCAGAGCACCCGGGGTGTTGAGGGTACCGGGGGCTGAAGGAGTAACGGGGGTTCCGCGGTACCGGGGAGGGCACACCAGTACCGTGGGGGGTACAGGGACAGCGGGTGTCGGGGTACCGCGATCCCGGGTGCGGGCGGGACGGGACCGCCTCCCGTCGGGGCGGGACGGGGCGGTTCTCGGCGGGGTCGACACCTGCGGGGAGGGATCGGGAGGGGACCGAACGCACCTGCGACTCCGTGGTGGCAGCGCCCGATCCCTCCAGCACCAACCGGCACCTGCACCGGCACCGGCACCGGCCATGGGGCGGCGGGCGGGTTGCTCGGTCCCGCTCTGCCTCCTCTTGCTCCTGCTCCAGGTGAGCTACGGAATGGGGCGGCAGGACCCTGCCCGGGACCCTGCCCGGGGCAGCGGGACCTTGCTCGGGCCCCTGCCCGGTGCTAAGATCTCTCTCCGGGCAGAGCGGGCAGCGGCTGTGCCAGCGGGCAGCGTCGTGCCAGCCCGGCTTCACCGCCGAGACCTTCGCTCTGACGGTGCCGCGGGACAGCGTGGCGGCGGGACGGGCTGTGGGACGAGGTAAGGACACGGGGACAACTGGCTATGGAGGGCAGGGTGGCTGTGAGGACAGGGACGGGACTGTGGGACAGACAGGGGGGTGTGTGCGATGGGGGACGTTAAGCCGTGGCTCCGTGCCTGAGTGGTGCTGGTGTGGCCACGAGGATGGGGCTGTGGGGACAGTGCTGTGGCAGTGGGGATGGTGCCGTGGGGATGGCGCTATGGCGGTGGGGACAGTGCCATGACGGTGGGGACAGGCTGGCTGTGGTGGCAGGTGGCATGGGGGACAGAGGCTGGTGTGTCCCTCAGAGCGGTGGGGCCACACTGAGGGCTCTGGTGGTCCCAGGGCAAGCGCCAGTCAGTGGTCCTGGCATGGCAGGATGGAGTCGTGGCGCGGGGGCAGCAGGAGCCGCTCCCCGGGGTGCGCCGGCGCGGGCGGCGCTGACTCAGGCACCGCAGACCTGTTGGGGCCGGCAGGTTGGGGTGTGGGGTGCGCAGGCGCCTGCCCTGCCCCGTGCCTCACCTGGCACCCTGGGTTCACCAGGGTGAGCCCCCCTTTGTAGGTGTAGGCTCCCAGAGCGTAGGCCCCCAGAGCAGCTCTTGGCATGGGGACGGGCACCAGAATGGGCTCCTAGGGTTTTGGGGATGTTGGTGTCTCATTTTGCTGGCACTAAAGTCCTGTTCGGGTGTGGCAAGGGGGCACTGGGGAGCTGCTGCCACTCTGGGGCCCCCACAAAAGGCTCCGTGGGCTCTGGGGCTGTGTGGAGTGGCTGCCACCATCTGCACCAGTTCATGCTGAGAGTGATGCTGGCACGCAGTGTGTGTGCCAGGCTGGCTGGGTGGGCACAGAGCCGAGGGGTACTGAGCACCCAGTGCTGCACCAAGGGCTCCCAAACATCCTCAGTTCCGTAACGGCTTTTCCTGGGAGAGCCGGGAATCGGACCCTGCCCCATAGCCCAGGAATTGTGTTTGTTTGCCTTGTGGTTGATCATTAACGAGCAGAAACCGATGTCCATCAGGGCGGGGCCTGATACCAGGGTGACGGGCAGCCCTGTGACTTTCCTGCAGCACTGAGACCTGCTGGAATCCTCTGTCCTGGCACCAGCATTTTCAGTTTTGGGTTCCGGTCACAGTCAGGGCGTGGGAGGAAGGAAGGCACCATCTGCCCTTGAGGCCTGTGTGGCACCCAGTGATTCATAGCTGTGCCACGGCACTGCCAGCCATGGGGTGGCCGAGCCTGGTGGACGCCAGGCCATGCTGGGCCGCAGAGCACCCCAAAGCTTGTGGCCAGGCTGACGAGCTGGCCTGTAATTAGCTTGATGAGTTGAGCGCGGTGTTTTCCTTCCAGCAGGCCCAGACAGGCCCTGCGCGGCGCCGGGGCGGCGAACACCAACATCTGCGTGGGGGCTGCGGCATCACCAGGGCTCTGCTCCGTGGGTCGGGGGGCTCTGGGGTGGTGGGGATGTGATGGGGGCTGGGACAGTCCCCGTCAGCCCTGGGTGGAGAAACCTCGAGAGTCTGAAGTCACGGCGAAACTGGGGTGACGTCAGTGGATGTGTCACCCGCAGCACCTTCACCCTGGGGTGAGCCCCCTGCCCTGGCACAGCCGCGTGTGCGCAACACACGGTGGTGGTGGCACTGCGGGGATGGTGACACCCTGCTCTGCCTGTGCCCAGCCCCGCTGAGACCTCACAGGGCATGAGGTGGCTTTGGGGGGGCTGCCCTGTTTCCCTGAGTGGGGTCTCAGCCCCACACCCTGCTTGGCAGCCTGGCTGTCCCAGTGCCCTGTAGGTGGTGGTGGGGGACTGAAGTGGGGGGATCCCCCTGTAGGACTCCCTGAGTTCTCCTTTTCTCCCACCCTCATCATTCCCAGGAGAGGGCCCCCCCTCCACCCCCAGCTCCCAGCCCCGGGGAGAGGAGGGCTGGGGCCAGCCCTCCTTCAGCCAAGCTGGAAAAACAGGTTGTGCACGGCCAGGTGGGAAGGGGGGGAGTTGGAAGGGGGGAGAGCGGGAAGAGGGGAGCTGGTTCTGAGCACCCTCCTGGAATGCAGTGCGGGCTGAGCACTGAGCGCTCGGTGCACCCGTCTGGGGCTGGGGGCTTCGTGCCGCCCCTCGCTGCACCCAGCGGGCCCGCTGCCAGGGCCAGGGCCGAGCACTGCGGCTGTGCCCGAGGCTGCCGCTCCTTCCCCGCCTGTCCCGGCACGTTCCTGCCCAGCCGGCCCCACCGGCTCCCCCAGCCCTGGCCGGGGGTCCCGCCGTGGGGCTGAGCGGGGCTGGCATCGCGCCGGCTGCTCCTGGGCCGGGTCGGGGGCACAGGGGTGGGCAGGGGGGCAGCGACTGCTCCCCGCTCCATGCCACAGCCACCCCGGATTCCTGGGCTGCTCGTGGGCTGATGTAACCCACGGGCTCCGTTCCTATCGGGGCCGCGCTGCCTCCCGCCCACCCCGGCGCGTCCCCTGCCGAGGCGATGCTGGCAGGGCTGGCTCCGGAGCCTGGGTGCCGCTGGCTCCAACAACTCTCTCCCAGACAAAGGGGGCTTGTTCGGGAGCGCGGCCCGGCTCATGTGATGCCGGCTGACCGCTGCCTCGTGGCGGCCCAGCTCTACTGCGCCCAGCCCGGTGCCAAGCTAGTGACATCGGGACCCCGCCTGCCCGCTGTCCCTGGGGTTGGGGGTCCTGGACGTACCTGGGCAGGTTGAGGGGTCTGTCTGCCAGGGCACTGGGTAGCAGTGCAGGTGAGGAACTTCTGCACTGGTTTTTATTGGAAAAGCAGCTGGAGCAGCACGGGCACAGTGGTGGTGACATGCTGTGCCACAGGGATACACCCGTATGGGGATGTGCCGTGCCTGGTGCCATGCCGTACATGGTGCTGGGGACCAGGACATGCTGTGCCAGGTGCCACTCGCCCCATTGTCACTGTCCGGCAGGATCCTGTGGCACGGTGGGTCCTGCCATATCCCGTCCTGGACCAAAGCCAGTTCAGGGGTGCACTGTGTGCTGTGCCCAGGATGGAATCCTGGCAGGGCAAGTGTCACTGCGTGTGGAGCATCCCCACCGCTGCTGGGGTGTGGCGGCGCTGTGTGTGCCCATGTCCCCAGAACCCCCTGCCACTCAGTCCCCTGTCCCCAGTGAGCTTTGTGGACTGTGGTGAGCCGCACCGTGCTGCCTTCCTCCCGGACGACACGCGCTTCAAGGTGAGCAGGGATGGCATCGTCTCTGCCACCCGGCCCGTGCAGCTCCAGCAGCGGGAGATCGCCTTTGCCGTGCACACCTGGGACGCCACGGGCAAGAAGCATTCGGCCAAGGTGACCCTGCGCCAGCGGTGGCGGCAGCACCGACACGAGCGGATGCAGCAGGTAAAGCACAGACACATTCCCTGGGGTCACAGCAGCCCCTGTCCCTGGTGCAGAGGGCTCAGCAAGGTGCTGGCACTGAGTGGTGCCATTGTCCCAACAGGACACAGTACCTGATGTGCTGATCTTCCCGGAGCATGGACACGGCCTCCGGCGGCAGAAGAGGGACTGGGTCATTCCTCCCATCAACTGCCCCGAGAATGAGCGGGGACCCTTCCCCAAGAAGCTGGTGCAGGTATGTGTCCCCACAGGGACCAGGCAGGGTCCAAGGGGGTCCCCAGAGCACTGGGACATGTCTCCACCCCCTTCTTCCTGCCTCGCTGCCAGATCAAATCCAACAAGGACAAGGAGACCAAGGTTTTCTACAGCATCACGGGGCAGGGAGCGGACACCATCCCCGCTGGTGTCTTCATCATCGAGCGAGAGACGGGGTGGCTGGAGGTGACAAAACCCCTGGACCGGGAGGAGAAGGATAAATATGTGGTGAGTGAGGGCAGCCTGTGGCAGGATGGGGACAGTCCTGGGGACGGCACACACGCTGACTGTGCCCTTGCAGCTCTACTCCCATGCTGTGTCAGCCAACGGGCAGTCCGTGGAAGACCCCATGGAGATCATCATCACCGTCACTGACCAGAACGACAACCGGCCCGTCTTCACCCAGCAAGTCTTTGTTGGCTACATTGAGGAGAACGCAAAGCCGGGTACGTGGGGGACTCTGAGCTGGGACCACACAGAGCCCTGAGCAGGAGCAGTGCCAGCGTGTCCAGTGGATTCTTTCCCATCATTAAAATCTCCCTGACTTGTCCCCATGTCCAGGCACATCTGTGATGACTGTGAACGCTACAGATGCAGATGATGCGATTAATGTGAACAACGGCATCATTGGCTACTCCATCCTCAGCGAGGAGCCCAAGGGTGCACAGGCCATGTTCACCATCAATGCCGAGAAGGGCATCATCAGTGTCATTGGCACAGGACTGGACCGGGAGGTGGGCACCTTGCCACAGCTCAGGGGAGCCTGCAGCTACTCCGCAGTGGGATGTACTATGGGGAGAAAGGGATACTGGAGCCCTGGTGTCCATCAGGTTTTGGGACATGCAATCCCTGGGCCACTGTCCCTGGCTGTAGGGGTGTCTGCAGCCTTGAGCTGTGCTGGAGACACTCCAGGGACCTCCAGCCTTGCTGAGCCCTGGAGTGGGTGCAGTGCCAGCCCCTTGGGTGGGCAGCTGGGACATTGGCTGCCTCTGTGCCAGCAGGGAACAGCGAGGCTGGAGAAGGGTGGAGGAGCAGGCAGGTGATGGCTGGAGGAGGGGAACACTGCAGTCCCCACCCCAGCCCTAACTGGGCGATTTTACCCTGCAGACCACTCCCAACTACACGCTGATCATCCAGGCTGCAGACCAGGAGGGCAACGGCCTGACCAACACTGCCACTGCCATCATCAAAGTCACTGATGCCAACGACAACCCTCCCATCTTCAACCCCAGCACGGTACCACCTGGCCCTGGCCGCTGCCCTCCCCGACCATTGTGGCACAAGCCCCCACCTGGGGTGCCTTGGGCCACACAGGTGATTGTCCCTGTCCCATCTTGCAGTATGAGGTGGCAGTGGACGAGAACGAGGTGGGGGTGATAGTGGCCCGGCTGCATGTGACAGACCAGGACCTGCCAGGATCCCCAGCCTGGCACGCTGTCTACCGCATCCAGAGCGGGGACCCGCAGGGCAACTTCGAGATCAGCACTGACCCCAAAACTAACGATGGGGTTCTGAAAACTGCCAAGGTGGGTCCCGCTGCTGCATGGCTGCCTCAGCACCAGCTGACTCCCTGCTGGCACTACCCAACTTCTCTCCCACCCCCCAGGGCCTGGATTATGAGACCCAGAACGAGTACAAGCTCGTGGTGTCAGTGGAGAACGAGGTCCCCTTCACCGTGACCCTGAACCCTGCCACAGCCACTGTCCTGGTGGTGGTCAGGGACAAGAATGAAGCCCCCATCTTCATACCCCCAGTCAAGGAGGTGATGGTGAGGGAGGATGTGCCAAAGGGATACCAGGTCGCCTCCTACACAGCCCAGGATCCCGACAAGGACCAGAACCAGAAAATCACGTGAGTGGAGGGTGATGGGGGCTTTGCTGGGGTGTCTGAGGGGCTGCACTGTCCCATGTGCCCCTTTCTCTCCTCCTGCTGACCCCTGGCTGCCCCCAGGTATCGCATGGGCAGCGACCCCGCGGGGTGGTTGGCCATCAACCCTGAGAATGGCATCATCACGGCAGCCCAGTTACTGGACCGGGAATCGGCGTATGTCATCAACAGCACCTACAAGGCTATCGTCCTGGCTGTGGACAATGGTGAGGGTGGCCAACTGCTGCCCCCGTGCCCACCTCTGTGTGCCCCCATGGGGTCCAGGCCCCTCCCTGGGTGCCTTGCTGACTCTCAGTCCCACAGGGTCACCACAAGCTGCCACTGGCATGGGGACGCTGCTCCTCCTGCTTCATGATGTGAATGACAACGGGCCCGTGCCAGAGCCCCGGAGCTTCGACATCTGCAACCGGCAGCCCGAGGAGCAGACACTGAAGATCATCGACAAGGACCTGCCCCCCAACACCTACCCCTTCCAGGCAGAGCTGATGCATGGCTCCGGCAGCAACTGGACTGCCAGGGTGGTGCAACAAGGTGGGTGCCACCTGCTCTGGTGCTGGCTCTGCTGTGAGCACTAGGCTGGGCACCTGCCACAGGACAAAGTCCTGTGCCAGCGCCAAGGGTGTTCCCAAAGCAGAGCTGGGAAAGGGGCTGGAGCACCAGGAGTGGCTGAGGGAGCTGGGGAGGCTCAGGAGGGACCTTCTTGCTCTCCACAACTCCCTGGCAGGAGGGTGCAGCCAGGTGAGGGTCAGGATCTGCTCCTAAGGGACAAGGGGAAACAACCTCGAGTTGTGCCAGGAGAGATTTAGGTTGGATATTGGGGAAAATTAATTCATGGAAAGGGGTGGTCAGGCATTGGAACAGGCTGCTCAGGGCAGTGGTGAAGTCCCCATCCCTGGAGGGATTTAAGAGCTGAATGTGGTACTTCAGGAAATGGGTCAGTGGTGGCCTTGGCAGTGCTGGGGGATGGCTGGACTCAGTAATCTTGGAGATGTTTTCCAACCCAAATGATTCTGTGGTTCACCAAGACCTGGTGAAGCTGACCATGAAGAAAGAGCTGGAGCCGGGCGAGTACAGCATCTTCCTGAAGCTGCTGGATGCGCAGAACAAGGAGCAGATCACACAGGTGCGAGCCCAGGTCTGCAGCTGCGAGGGGCCAGCCAAGAACTGCGAGAAGCGAGCGTTCATCTCTGGTGGCATGGGCGTGCCTGCCATCCTTGGCATCCTGGGGGGCATCCTGGCTCTGCTCAGTGAGTACCCGGGGATGAGGATGATAGGGACAGAGAGAGGGTCACCCTCTCCCTGCTGCCCTGACACCCCATCCCTGTGCCTGCAGTCCTCTTGCTGCTGCTGCTGCTCTTCGCAAGGAGGAGGAAGGTGGTGAAGGAGCCGCTGCTCCCACCCGAGGATGACATGAGGGACAACGTGTACCACTATGACGAGGAGGGCGGTGGCGAGGAGGACCAGGTGGGATGCCTGTGCCTGCTGGACCCTGCCCACCTGGTGGTGGTGGCAGTGCCCGCAGTTGTCCCTCGAGCCTTGACTCCTGCTGTCCCCCCAGGACTATGACCTGAGCCAGCTGCACCGGGGGCTGGACGCCCGGCCCGAGGTGATCCGCAATGATGTGGCCCCCACCCTCCTGCCAGCCCCCCAGTACCGGCCTCGCCCCGCCAACCCCGATGAGATTGGGAACTTCATTGACGAGGTGAGTCCTGGCCCCAGGGGTGGCACATCCCTGCCACACCAGTGCAGGGACACAGGTACTGACCCCTCTGTTCCCCCAGAACCTGAAGGCGGCTGACACGGACCCCACGGCCCCCCCCTACGACTCGCTGCTGGTGTTTGACTACGAGGGCAGCGGCTCGGAGGCCACCTCGCTCAGCTCCCTCAACTCCTCCGCCTCCGACGGGGACCAGGACTACGACTACCTCAACGACTGGGGCGGCCGCTTCCGCAAGCTGGCCGAGCTCTATGGCGGCGGCGAGGAGGACGATTAGGGACCCCCAGCCTGCCGCTGCCACCTCATTTCACCCCTCTGGACTCACGTCGGTCTCTGTCCAGGGTGGCCAAACCCCCTCCAACACCTCCTGAACCCTGTGCCCAAGTCTCCCTCACTGAGAAAACCTCAGGCTCGCTGGGGGATGGGGGGGTTTTGGGGTGGTCTGGGTGTTTCCTGGCCCCCTTGGCTCCAGGGCATGGAACAGTTTAATCCATTCCCCATCCTGGAATTGAGGTGCTCCCAGCTGTGGGGGGCAGGATCAGGTCCTTCTTCCCTTTTCCATGCGGGGAAAAAGGGTTTCTCTGGCACTCTCCAAAATACCTCGTGCTCCCAGCCCCACACAGGCTCAGATCGTGAACCTGCTGATGGAGAAGTGCGACCAGGCACTCGATCAACACAGACCAAAGATGCACCATCACAGGTGGTGATTCCTGCATCACAGGGAATTGTATTTACTACAGTATGTACAGGCAGATTTTTATTTTTCCGTATCCCAGATTATGGTTTGATTTCTTCCCATGTCGTGTAATTAGCGTCTTCCCAGGTGTAATTAGCGTGCAGTCATTGAAAGGTACTTCCCAAAATCAAAGGGCTTTCCCAAAATCCTGACCTCTGTGTTTAGCTGTTATCACAGTTTGTATTTTTTATCATGGGAAAAGGGTCTGACGCAAGCTGTGAAACCAGCGGTGGCCAAGTGTTGATTGCATGTTTTTTTATATAAAATTGAAATAATAAATTGTTTTAAGAAAACCAAACCACTTTTCTGTGCGTGAGGCTCTGCCGGTGCTGGAAGGCTTTACCTGCTGCACAGGTGTGGCCGTGGCCCCCTCCACAGGGCAAGTGGGCCTTCAGAATCGTGGAAGGGTTTGAGCTGGAAGAGACCTTAAGGATGTTAAATTCCACCCCTCTGCAAGGGCAGGGACGCCTTCCACTGTCCCAGGTTGCTCCAAGCCCCGGCCAACCCGGCCTTGGGCATTTCCAGGGATGGGGCAGCCACAGCTGCTCTGGACAAGTGGGAGGGGCTCATCGCTCTCAAGTGAGAAGGATTCTTTCCCAAGAGCGCGTCTAACGCTGTCCTGAGGCGGTGGGAGCCATTTCCCCGGCCCATCCCGTGTCCCCAGGCCCGCCCCGGCTCCCCGGCCGCTCTCTCCTCCCTTTCCCGACCTCCCCAAGATGGCGGCCAGCAGCGCGGCCCCTCCCCTCACGCGCCCTCCCTGTCATGGCGGCCGGCTGCGGCCCCGCCCCTTCCCCTGACCTCGGCAGCATGGCGGCGCTCGCTGACAGCAGTCCCGACATGGCGGGCGGCGCGCGGCCGGGCCCGGAGCCGGCCCGTGTGGTGGAGGCGCTGGAGCTGCTGCTGGGGCCGCCCAGTGACGGCGACAACGCTGCCGAGCCCGGCCCGGAGCCCGCCCTGTGCCCGGAGACGCTGCGCAGGAACGCGGCGGCGCTGGAGGAGCGGCTGTCACGGGCAGCGGGCTGGGCCGCGCTGCGCGAGCTCCGGGCGGCCGTGCTGTCCCGGGCGCCCGCGCTGGCGGCCGGGGTGGCGGGCGCGGAGCCGGGCTGGGCGGCGGCCTGCGGGCTGCTGGCGCTGCTGCTGTGCCTCAAGGAGCGCCTGGCCGCGCTCGCCGCCACCCCCGCCGTCCCCGCGGCCCCCGGGGCACCGCCGGGGCCCGGCGCTGACGCGTTGAGCGTGGGGCAGGAGCGGGCGGTGCGGCGGGCGCTGCGGGCCGTCGTGGGGCTGGGGCTGCTGCCGCACCTGCCGCCGGGGCTCGGGCCGCGGCCGGGGCTGGGGCCGCCGCCCGGCACCCGCGGGGCCCGGCTGTTCGCCGCCGTGGCTGCGCTGGTCGAGCTGGCCCGGCTGCCCGCCCTGGGCGCCCCGCTGCTCGGCCGGCACCTCCGTCTGCTCCTCCTCGGGCTCTGCGGGCTAGGACACGGCCCCGCCGCCCTCTGCCAGGTCCGTGCCACACTCGCACCCCGTGTGCCCGCTCCCCGGTGGTGGTGTGGGTGTCTAACCGAGCCCCAGCCCGCTCCTCAGGCGGTGCCTCCCGTGCCCTGCCCGCCGTGCCGCTGCGAGAGAAAGAACAGGCGGCACGGAGCCCGGCACGCCGTCGGGACCGCGGCTTTAGTGCCCGGCCAGGCTGTTCTCATCAGCCCTGGTATGTTTTGTTCCAGGGTGTTTCGGAAGCGGAGCGAGCGCGGTGCCGGGAAGCCCTGAGGGACATCCTGGACCGTGTTTACCAGCCGCTGGCGGTGCAGGAGCTGCTCGTCCTGCAGGGACAGCCCAAGCAGGTACCCGGGGCCATCCCCGGCACGGGGCCAGCAGGGTCCGTACCGCCATGGTTCCCACTCTCCGAGGGTGCTGCTCTTCTGGAAATGTTCTTACACCTTTAAAAGCAGTCCCTGAGCGCAGATGAGGCTGCTGGCTGTGTGTCGTTCCAGCCCTGCTGTGCAGGAGATGAGTGTGGGTGTCAGGGTGTGTCAGGGACTGTCATCGCGGCACGTGCCGCCTTGGCTTGGCACCCACATCCACCGTGCCCGGCCAAGCGCAGCTCCGCTCCTCCAAACCTCAACCTTCACACTCCGGGGGTGACACGGGGCGCCTGCTGCTCTTTGGGGCCGTTCCAAAGCCTCCTGGGGAGGAGGAGATGGGGAATGTCTTAAGTGTTGTTTTAGAAAGTCCCCATGGGTTAATGCCCTTAATAGAATCACAGAATCCCGGAATGACTTGGGCTGGAAGAGATCTCAAAGTTCATCTCATTCCACCCACTACCATGCGTAGGCACACTTTCCACTATCCCACATTGCTCCAAACCCTGTACAACCTGGCCTTGCACACTTCCAGAGATGGAATGGCATGCTAAGCACCTGTGGGCTGTCCTCTCTCGTTAATTCCCAATTTGCTTTATGCCACTGGATGAAGCAGCAATTCAGATGTGTCCTGTGCTCTCTGTCAGAGCATGGGCTGTTTGCCCAGAGGTGGGGTTGGCACAGGTGTGTGCAAATACGCTCCTTACCCTGCTCCTTTCCTCCCTTCCAGAGGTCTCCGAGTGCCGGGGCAGCTCCGGCCTGGCTGCGGCGGCTCTGCGGGCACCTGCTCTCCGAGAGGCTGCTGAGGCCTGGCGGGGTGCAGGCTGTGGTTCGGGGTGTCTTAGAGGGCACAGACGGTGAGTGGGGGGCTCTGGGTCCCAGCATCACAGATTCAGAGGTGCCTTGAGACAGTTCAGCCCATGAGAGGCCCAGAAGGGGCCCAGAAAGGCACAAGAACCACAAGAGCTGGATGTAGGAGCTGACTTGTGCCAGGCTGAGGTGACATTGTGACACACAGACTTTGCCTCTGACTGCACTGAGCTCCCAAACTGCTCTAATTTGGGATACACATACGTTTGAGGGCCACGCTGAAAGGCTCCAAGCCCACGTATCCTGTTTGTGCCTTTATGGGGGTCACAGCTTGTGTTTGTCCGGAGTGGGATCAGTCCTGGGGAATGCCCTGTCACAGTGCCAGTGTGGTGGGAGCCGTGCTTCACACTGGGCTGTGAGAGCTGTAGGGACAGTGAGACCCATCCCCTGCTCTCCATCTCCTGCAGGAAGGGAAGCTGTTGCTCTCCACAAGCTGAATCCCACAGTTTTTAGTGCCAAAATCTTGTCTGGCCAACTCCAACCGTCCAGGCACAGCCTCTCCCCACCTTTTGGCTCACCCACCTGGCTGCAGCAGTTGTTTTCCATTATCAGAGCTCTTGCACTGCAATTTTCCCCTTTCTACCCTTAAGTTCAAGTGTCTCCTGAAAGATGCTTGGCTTAACAAGAGAAATTAGAGCTCAAAATCCAATTTTTGGCTAGGAACACCTGGCTTCAGCCAGAGCTGGCGGTTGGTCAGAGCTGACCCAGGATTTCTGCTGCTGTTGTAGGTGGTGCTGGTGCTGAAGCAGCAGCTCTGGACTGGAGGAAGTGTGATGCAGTTGGGAAGATCCTGGCTGCCTGCCCACAGCAGTGCCTGTCCCTCGAGGACTACTACAGACAGGTGTGCCCCCAGGTAAGTCCCTTGTCCCCTCTGCTGGGGAATGCAGAGCCAGCTCCCAGCTTGGAGAGTGCTGGGGCTGTTCCTTTTGCTTGAGTGTGGCCTGGCTCAAGCCAGCACAATGTGGACATGTTTTTCTGGCAGTAGGGCGTTTCCACTCTTCAGTTTTCTATGTTTTATTGAAATGCTGGATGATGTCTGATCACACATGGTACTTCGCACTGTGCTACACAAGAGCTCTGTGTGTATCTCTTGCTTCCAGCCTTTGGCTCTGGGAGTGGTGCAGGCTCCTGGTTTGAGCCCAGAAAGGTATCCTGCGTGCGTGGGAAGGACACTGGCTCTTCCACACATGGAATGTCATGCCAGCTGCCCAGCAAAGCAGCACATGGGTGGCTCCTTGGTTGCTGCTAGGCGCCAGGCTGCCCCCTCTGAGGGGGTGCTGATCCTTGTTTCTTTTTCCTTGCAGATTCTGGACTTGCTGCACATCCAGGACAAAGTGGCAGCGCGGCAGTTCCAGCGTGTGGCCACCACCACGCTGCTCACCATGGCCAGGGAGCAGCCACAGCTGGCAGAGAGGCACCTGCTCCAGCCCCTGCTGGCACCGCTCCGCCGCTGCTCCCAGGCCGCAGGTACCTGGATTGGGGAAGGGTCTGGTTTCTGTTCTCACTGGTTTTTGTCATTCCATCTGAATTTTCTCAGGCTGGCAGCCAGGCTGTGGAGGGTGGGAGCCCAGCTCTGTGTGCTGACCCTGTCAGTTTGTCTGGCTACACCATATTTACTCCTCATTGAGTCCAGTTACTGCAGCGTGTGAGCTGAGCAGTTTGGCTCTGCCCCGTGCTCCTTGGGAACCTCTCCCAGTCTGACATCCTTGTTCTGGGCTTCCAGACGGAAGCCGTGGGTTCCCCACACTGGCTAGCAGCTCTCTGGGAAATCATCCATCATGGAGTTGTGGTTTCTGTTGATTTCTGTGTGTGCTGGGGGGTTTACAACACTGCAGCACAATTAGTATGGCTAATGAGGGCTGGTCTGCTCCTATGGGGAGGGAAGGGAGCTGTGGAAGTGCTTTTGGGTGCAGGGAATGGTGGGGCAGTTCTGCTGCTGGGGGCTCCAGGCTGTTTTGGGGGCTCATGTCTCTGCTCTTTGCTTTCAGAGCTGGCACTGGAGGATTTGACACCAGGGGCTGTACTGGTGCCAGAGGCAGAACTGGGCAGCTGTGTGGAAGATATGCTCAAGGTACCATGTCTGCTTTGGGTGAGAAAAAGAGCTGGTTTGAGACCTGGTGAGCAGTTCAGTGTGTTGGGCCACACCAGTGTCTCCTGCAGTCATGCTCAGTTGTCTGGTCTTCATCTGCAGGAGTACCCCAGCCCCCACATGGGCTGTGCCAGGGCCTCACCACCCTCACAGGGAAGGATTCCTTCCCAGTATCCCGTTTAACCCACCCTCTTGCAGCTGGAAGTTATTGCTCCTTGTCCTGTCACTCCAGACCCTTGTCCAAAGTCCCTCTCCAGCCCTCTTGGAGCCCCCTTAGGCACTGTAAGGAGCTCTGAGCTTTCCTCGGAGCACAGATCTTGGTTCTGGTATTTGGAGGATTGGTGAGGTCCATCCTTGTGCTTCCTGTGAAGGATGGGGGCTTTTTGTGGAGGTCTCTCCTGTGATACCTCCCCTCATAACTCCACTTCCTACCATTCCCACCGGTAACCCCAATGCCACACTGCAGGCTCCAGCAGCTTCCTGCTGCACATTCCAAACCAAAGGACATCTCCAGTCCAGGAATTCAAATTTCAGAAGCTGGTGACTTGCTTCCTGGCATGCCCCGAGGCAGGCTAAGCTCTTAAATGCTGGGATTGTTGTCTATTTTCCCAGTAATGATCTGTTGTAACTGGCTGGCAGGCAGAGACCAGTCTGGAGGGCTGCTCCCTCCCAGAGCAGTGCTGGGGGGGTTGGGGTGGGCCCCTCCTTAGTGGCAGAGTGCTGGGGACCTGACAGCAGCCAGATTAGTGAGGGGTCCCCAGGTTTGGGGGAGGTTCTTGCCTAGAAAGTGTCATTTGATGCTTAGTGAGAAACCATCCTTGGGGCTTCGTGGGGAGGCTTTGTGTACACAAGGGTCTGGGGAGGAGGAATGGCTCCATGGGGATTAGCACAGGGAAACAGATCTGTGTGCAGGGCAGGGCCCTATGGGGACCATTTCTCAGCCTCTTGGGAGGGTGGTGGATGTGGTGGAGGAGAGGAGCAGGGCTCTGCAATCAGCCCTGAGCCCCTACAACCCTCTCAAGAGCCTCTACAACATCCCCAGGGCCCCTGTAATACCCCCTAAGCACCAACAACATTCCCAGAGCCTCTGCAGTCCCTCCAGAGCCTGAGCAGCACAGTGCCTCAGCTCAGCACCCACTAGCCCAGCTGCCCTGCTAGTGACTGATCTCTGTTTGAGACTTACAGTAATTCAGTGAAGATCTGCTCATTCCAGGGGGCCTGTTGCATCCCTGGGAAAGGCAGGACCTTACTTCTAAGCAGCAGACTTCCTGCAGCCTTCCTGTAGCTTGGAGCCCTGCTGTGGTTAAGCAAATTCGTGGAGAAAGATGGTGCTGAAGGCAGCTTTTAATAGAGAATGTGGCATAATCAGGGAAGACAGCCTCCAGACTGAAGGAAGAGGCTGAGAACCCTCCACCTTCCTCCCTGGTAGCTGCCCTGTGCACAGACGTGTTCCTGAACTCCCCTCTGCCCCACACAGGTGACTGACTCCCCTCCCTGTGCCCTTCTCTCCGTAGGTGTATGTGGTTGGGAATGACAGCTCGAGCCTGCTGCTGGGATCCTTACAGTCAGTCCTGGGAGTGGTTTTTTCCCTCTATTCCTTCGCCAAGCAGAATGTGTCAT
The DNA here is from genome assembly GCF_030490865.1 of Poecile atricapillus. Taxonomy (NCBI): domain Eukaryota; kingdom Metazoa; phylum Chordata; class Aves; order Passeriformes; family Paridae; genus Poecile; species Poecile atricapillus. Next base: position 20,926,466 of record NC_081258.1, read on the forward strand.
ACTTACGGTAAGGGAGGATCTGTACTCAGCTTCTGCTGGGGTTTCATCTGCTGGGCTCTGCCCACCTAACAGCCACGCTCGGGGCACAGGCAGGAGCAGAGATCCATCTTCTCATCCCAAAGCACTCTCATTCCAAGCAGGCAGTAACCACAGGCATGGCACACGACCTCACTGGCAGCCTGTGCCTGAGGAAGCCATTCTCACGTTAGCTTTTGTCTTCCTTCCCTGAAGCCAGAATGTTCTGTGTAGAGGTGAGCGTGCCCTCGGGAGCACAGGGTGGCTCTGCCTAGAGCAGGGGTTGTGGTTGTCCATGGATGGAGGTAGTGATGCTGGAAACTGAATGGAGGGATCTACACTGTCTCCTGGAAGTACAGGATCATTCTCCAATCTGGTACAATCAGGACCTGCCTCCTGGCAGCTGATCCCCCATTCCGTGCCCAGCTCCTCATGACTGGTGTACAGTGGGAGGAACCACATGTGCCATTTGTGGCAGGGACAGGGGTGACCAGGTGCTGGCTGTCCTCTCTCCTTGCTCCCCCCCAGGCCTTCCCTGGAGTCAGGCCTGGTAAAAACATTCCTGGTGGTGTTGCACAGTGCTCTGGGGATCCTGGCGTGTGGAGGCTTTCCCTAAAAGGTGTGTGTAGACTCAGCCTCTGCTGTTGCTAAAGGCCTCATGAATCACTCCAAAGAGCAGTGAGTGCAGTGACAAGCTGGTGGAACGTGCCAAGTTCACGCTGCTGCTGGGCCAGCAGTCACTGCTTCCTTTGCTAAGGAATTTGGCAGGGATGACTGAACACACGGCTGCCTGGAAGTGTTCGGGTTTCCAGACCCCTGGCAGCGTGGCTGCTTCACCTCATTAACCTGCTTCTCTCCTTGGCAGGGCTCCCCATGCCACCTCAGTGCTTGCTCTGATCTCCTTCCTCCTCTCCCTTGGCACTGCCAGCAGCCCTTGTCACCTCGGCGCGAGGCACAGGCAGGGCGTGCCAGGGGTGTTCACAGTGCTTCCTTGCCAGCCTGGAGTGTGGAGGAACCCAAATCCTTCCATCTGGGAGCGCCAGAAGGGCAGGATGTGCTGCTGATCCCCTTAGAAACAGGCACAAATGCTTTCAGCTGCCAGAGCCAGGAGCTGGAGCATCCCAAGGAGAGCCCACGGCTGCTCCAGAGCATCATGTCACTCATCCCAAAAGGCATTCAGGGAAGGTGCAGTGGGCAGAGCAATGTCACCACTGGCTCCTTTCTCCTTGCCAGCTCCCCATGCCAGGACATCCTGCTGTGGTTCCTGGAGAAGGCGGAGCGGGAGCAGTCCCTGGCTGTGCTGGAAGGCCTGGCCAGGCTGAGCAGCCACGTGCCCACCCTACACCCACAGTGTCAGCTCCGAGTGGGCAGCGAGGGCGGTGCTGCCATCGTCGTGGAGGAAACCATCAGGTGAGTGCTGTGGGACAGTCACTCACCACCCAGGGCTTTCCAGGGAAGCCTGGCAGAGGGCCTGGGCAAGCAGGGGGCTGCCAGTGCCATCCCAGAGGGTCTCATCCCCTTGAGCTCAGGCAGGTGATGCTTCCACACTTCCCACAAAGCCAACACAGCCCCTGGGTTCCCTGGACATGGTGCAGAGCTCTGACTTCCAGCCCCAGAAAGCGTCATGCTCCACCTGAGCATTGGTGTGCACTCCCTGCCTGCTTTTCCTGAGCCCTGCCTGCAGAGTTTCTGGGAATGGGATGTGTGTTTCCAATATCAACACCCCCCAAATTCAGCTTCCAGCCTCCAGCCCGAGCCTGTCACACTCTGGTGACACAGTGAGTGTGTCCCTCAGGCACAGGTGGCGCAGTCACAGCACAGACTGTGGCAGTGCCAGCGTCATGGAGCAGCCCCGGAGCTCCTCTGGCGTGGGCAGATGGTCCCTAGGCAGAGGCAGAGCTGGCCATGCTGGGCATTAAGTGCAGCCTTTAGTCTCCAGCCACGCAGGCCAGGATGTCTGTCAGCAGGAGGCTGGGTTTAAAGAGAGGGGCTGTGAGCTGGCAGGAGGGCCCAGGGCAGCACTGGGGGGCAGGCAGAGGCACAGCTGTGCCCAGGGGTGTGCTGGGAGCTGGGAGCACCTGCAGCAAAATCCCCACAAATACATTTGGTTTGGCTTCTTTTCAAGCTATTCCTGATCTGAGTTAGAATTATAGGCTGTTTTGGGTTGGAAATTACCTTAAAGATCATCTTGTTCCACCCCCTGCCATGGGCAGGGACACCTTCCACTGTCGCAGGTTGCTCCAAGCCCCGTCCCCTGGCCTGGGGCATTTCCAAGGATGGGGCAGCCACAGCTTCTCTGGGCAATCCGTGCCAGGGTGTCCCTCTTCAGCCTTTTTATAAACTATCTTTAGGTACTGGAAGGCCAGAATTAGAAGCAGCTCTGCCTTGCTTAAACTGGGACTACTTCAAACTTGTTCCCTGCTGGCCCTGGCTCTGCCCATGCCCCTGCTGCCACAGCTCTGACCACTGCCTAACTTAGCCAGCACTAATCCTGTTATTTAAGGGCTGGATGAAATGTATGTTTTGGGCTCATGGTTTCTGTTAATGAGTGCAGATTAGTTAATAAGCAGAGCCCAAATGACCTGGGCAATGTTTGGCTCAGCTGCCTCCAGGCTCTGCTGGGAAGTGCTGGGAAGGAGGGTTTCCAGAGAAATGCAGACTGGGATTTCACCATGCCCTGGAGTCTGGGGGTCAGGGGGTTCTGGGTGTGTTCGTGTGGGTGATACAGTGGCCTGTTCCAGCGATGAAGATGAGGCCCTGTACCAGAAGATTTCCTTGGAGCAGTGCCATGTGGAGAGCTTGGTGGAGCTCCTTTCCCACTGCCAGAAGAGTGGTCTGGCAGGAGACTTCTTCATCCACTGCCTGAAGGTGAGGGCAGCCAGTCCCTAGTTGGGGCATACCTGTGGGAAAGGGTTCCCTGGACAAGCAGAAGGCAAGAGGGATCATCCCCCTGTCCTGGGGTATGGCTTGTGCTGGAGCAGCCCTGTGTGCTGGGTGGGAAGCCAAGGAGTGGGAGCAGCCCTGTCCCTGAAGGGGTTAACCCTCATCCTGGCTTCCCCCGGGCTGTTTTAACAACAGGAGCGTGTCTGAAGTGTGTTGGAGGCTGGGAATAATCCCTGTTGCTTCCTTGGCTGTCGAAGAGGGACCCCACACCTGCTTCCTTTGATCTCTCGTGGAGCCCCCACAGTTCCCTCCAGGCCTGGGTTGGACTGGGATTTTGTGCCCCAGCCCATAGTCACAGGAGGGGATAGGGATGGGACACCCAGGAGCTGTGGACAGCTCTCAGAAACCTTCACCTACCAACTGGAAGGAGGTGGTGGTGTGAGGACCTGGCATTGCTGGCACTGGTTCCCGATGTTTAACCGCTGCCTCTCCGTGTCCTGCGCTCCCTTCCCGGCAGGAGCTGACTCAGGTGGCTGTGGAGGATGAGGTGGCTCCAAACCCAGCTGTGGAGCCTGGAGGGAGTTTGCTGGAGCTGGAGCAGTACCAGGCCAGGCAGGGGAGGAAGCTGCTGGTCCTGCAGCTCGTGGCCGCGCTGTGCGAGGGCGTCTCCGACACGGTGTTCACTGACATTGTGCAGGTTGGTCATGGCAAAGCCCGGGGGACCGGCTGAATGCTTCCAGGAGCAAAAGGATTGCTCAGCCTGGGGAAGAGAAGGGTCCAGAGTGACCCTTAGAGAGACTCCCAGTGCCTAGAGGAGCTCCAAGGGAGCTGGAGAGGGACTTTGTACAAGGGCCTGGAGTGACAGGACAAAGGGGAATGTCTTCGCCCTGACAGAAGGCAGGGTTAGAAGGAATGTAGTGAAGAAATTCCTCCCTGTTAGGATGGTGAGGCCCTGGCACAGGTTGCCCAGAGAAGCTGTGGCTGTGCCATCCCTGGAAGTGCCCAAGGCCAGGTTGGATGGCAGCAACCTGGTTGGCATAACTGTGCTCCGACATTCATGAATGGCTAGTGCCAAATTTATTAAATATTGTAATTTCAAAGGCCACTGGGGCCTCTTGACCATGGTCCCAAAAAGGATTTTTAAAATCTTTCCCCCTGAGCCTGCCCTGGATGGGGTTGGGAAGGCAGCTGGACACTGAGGGCAGCATGGCATTCCCTTGTGGATCCCCTGGCAGATCCGGTGTGTTTTAACTTCCTCATCCTGTTTTTTGTTTTTCCCCAGTGCCCCAGCCATGCCAGCTCCCCGTGCTGCCGTGGGCAGGGGCAGTCACGGCTCAGGCAGGTTTCCTCACGTTTCCTCTGGGACAAAGGAGCCTTTGTGTGCTCAGCAGCAGAGGGGACACAGCCAGCGGCGCTTTGTCCCCACCTGCCTCCCCATCACTCCCACCCGCCTGGGCCAGAGAGTCGGGGTGGGAAATGGGGAAAGGTTTTGCCAGGTTTCAGGGTCCAGCCGGGAGTCTGGGATAAAACCCCACCACCAAAGAAATCCAGACAAAAAATCCATTATCCTCCTGCCTGGGGTAATGTTTCAGGGAGGCCCCGGGCTGGGACAGGGACAGGCTTTGAGCAGGTTCTGCAGTGTGGGGTTCCCTGGGGTGTTTGGGGGAACCTAATGGGGTGGGAGCAAGTGAGATCCATCCTTCCAAAGCTGGAGCCCAGGAGCAGCAGCCACTGTGCCCCCCTCAACTGCACAATTATTTTATTTACATATTCTTCTCCATAACCAAGGTCAACTTGATTCCCTCACTGCACCAAGGATTCTTTCCTCCTGCCACAGACACAACTGTGCCTCAGTGTTTTATTTTTCATTTTTTTTCCCTCCCACTTTAAAATGTTTTTTTTTCTAGATTATTTTTTTAAGCTTTAATTTTTCTCAGTTGCAATCTACTGTTATTTATTCACAATTTTCCTTTTTTTTGTATTACATATAACTTCTGCCCCTCTAGCTTGTGTATTACTGTGTTGTGAGAGCAAATATTCCAATTTTTGTTACTTACTTGCTGTTTAATGGAATTTTTTCTCTGGAATAATTATCCCAGCAGGTACCTGAGCCTTTCATGCAGCCTTTTCCAAAGCCTTTTTCCACAGCTTCCCTCCTTGCTTAAGGGATGTGCTTAAGGAATCTGGCAGGAGAGGAGGAAACGCTGCCTGCACCCAGTGCCCTGGGGCTGGAAGTTTGGAATTTGGTGCAATAGGAGTTTGTTTTCTGGAACAAGAACACAATAGTTCCTCCTCTTTTGCAACACACCTGTTAGGTAGGAATGACCCTGATCCAAACCCTTCCCAGGCTTGTCTGGGAGAAGATAAGGCATGGAGGACATCTACTCCCTAATTTCAGGATCTGTTAGGAGGGCAGGAAGCCCGTGGGATCAAAGGTGTTGGTGCCAAGTGTGGAGAAGGCCAGTGCCAACCAGGCAGCATCATTACATGTGGAATAAAAATATTGTGGGAAAAATCACAAAGGGAGAACACAGGAGATGGCCCAGCTGGAGTGTCAGCTGTGCAGGACAAGGGGGAGGCTGGCCTGGAGAATTGTGGACAGGGGATGGAGCTCCTTAGCTCTGGAATTTCCAAACCTTTACCTAGAGCAGTTCCATACAGACCCACCCTGAGCTCCTCTTTTATCCCAGTTGCCTTCCCAGCTTCCATCCCATGGTGGAGCCAGGCAGGAGGCAGAGATGGAGCTGGGATCCCTCTGTTCCTCCAGCCCCATCGGGGTCTGGAGACCCCACCAGTTTAACCATCACCTTGTCCCAGTTGCAGACGTGACTTGGCTGAGCCCACACTGGGATTGGAGTAGCAACAACAGGAGGAAAATGGGAAGGGTTTCACAGAATATTCTGAATTAGAGGGGACCCACAGGGATCACTGAGTCCAGCTCAACCCCAGCAATCCCACCCTGTGCATCCCTGAGAGCGTTGTCCGGACACTCCTTGAATTCGGATGGAATTGTGCCAGAGCGCTGCGTGGGCTGGGCAGGCTGAGCTGGGCGCAGAGGCAGCAGGAGCTGCAGGGGAGATGCTTTGGGGTGTCGCTGCTCCTGACAGCTGTTCCCTTGGCAGGTGCAGGAGTTCGTGGCAGCCGTGCTGCACCGTGCCTGCGTCCGGCCCGCGCAGGGCCCCGGTGCAGTGCCCGAGGCGCAGACCCTCGCCATGGCCATGGGGCTGGTGGCCGCCGTGCTCGGCGGGGCTGTCCAGGTGAGGGGTGAGGGTGGGGCCTGTGTGCCACTGCCATGCCCAGCCAAAGGTGCTGTGGCACAGCTGGGTGCCCTGGCTCGGGGTCCCTGCTCTGTCACAGCCTGTAAATAGATTTATAGACATATAGATAATTTTTTTTGCCCTGGGGCAGTGCCAGGGTTCTGACCAAGGATTCAATATGAGCAGGGCACCCCCAAGAGCCTAATTAACTAATTTATAATCTCTCCTAAAAAGGCACTGACAGAGCAGCGTAGTCATGTACAGCATCTTTAAATACCAGCACTGCACCCTCTGCATCCCCACACGGTCTCAGACTTGGCTGCAGAGCATTGTGAACTCCCCAAGTGGGCTGTACCCTTGAAAATCCCCTTATATTTTTATATTTACATTTTATACATATTTATATTGTTATTTATACCTCTCAGTTACCTTGTAATACCTATATATATGTATGAGCTCCGTGTCACTCAGTGGAGCTGCCATGGGGAGCAGTGGCACATCCATTAAAGTGCTGCCATCGCTGAGCTGCTGGGGTTGCTTCATCCCTGGATTTGCCCTAAGGAAAATCCAGCTGTTAACAGAAAAAGATCATTAATTGTCTCTTATTGCTAAATTTCTAACACTGAGAAAAGAACTGTGGTTGAAGAGAAGTTAAAGCCAGAGTTTTACTGCAATGGGCTCCTTCTACCACTTTTGCCTTAATGGGAGTGACATAATTTGGAAAATGGAATGTGAAAGGTTTTGGAAGCAGCTGCAGAGCTGTTTGGGTTTCAGCAGGCGAGGGGTTTTATGCAATCATCCAAAATCTCTGCTAAAGCACCCTTTTTCAGGCCTCACATCCCAGATTTTAGCAGTTAAATCCAGATTAGGGCAGGAGCTTCTCCAGCTCAGGACAGGTCATGGCTGCTGTGCTGGGAGTCCTTCCAGGCAGGACTGATGGCATAGTGCTGGTGGGAGGGATGTCCCTGGCTTGGCCCCCAGACCCAGACACTCTTGTTCTTCAGGTTCATGCACTTCCCACCTTTTCCCGTGGCTGCTGTCAGAGCTGCCAGGGCTGGGATTGGCACTGGGCTGAGAGGAGCTCGTGGTGCCCAGAGCCTGGCTCACGAGCTGGGGATGGGGCTCTGGAGCTCCTCACCCCATGCCCACCCTCCTGTGAGCACCCCGGGGAGTGAGCCCTCGTTACACTGCTGCCAACGCTGCTCTTCTCCCTCCACAGCTCCAATCCAGTGATTTCGTGGTGCTGAAGCGGCTGGTGCCGCTGCTGGAGGAGCTGTCCCGCACCTACCCCGAGCCCCTCACCCAGGAGCTGGCCTCAGACCTGCGCATCGCCATCTGCACCCATGGCGCCTGTTCCCCCGGCACGGTGGGCGCTGCTGCCGACGGTGTGCTGGGCAGGAAGGCTGGCACGGGAGCACAGAGCCCTGCTGGTGTTCCTGGCAGAGCCCCCAGCCCCACATCACTGCAGCACGGACACGGCGGCCCCGGGGCTCACAGGGACAGGAGTGAAGAGCAGAGCACGTGCCGTGAGCCCAGCGCCTCTGCAGCCCCCTGTGCCCACAGCCTGGCCACAGCTGGGCTCCAGGAGCTGCTGGTGTCAGCCTACGACCCCCAACCCCCCAGCCGGGCAGCTGCCCTGCGCAGCCTCGCCAGCCTGGTCACCCAGCAGGATCCAGAGGCACTTGGGCTGCAGGAGAAGCTGCTGCAGGTACCAGGCTCCTGCTGCAGTCCCTGTCCCTTGCCTTGGTCCCTGTCCCCTGCTGAATGTGCCATTGGTCACAATTATTGGAGCCCTTTGGCCTTGCTGGCCCAGCCCAGGGTCACTGCTGATAGCACTTTCCTTCCTTCCAGGTGTTTCTGGAGAATGTGCAGCACGAGGACGCCTTTGTCTACCTCTCTGCCATCCAAGGTGAGCAGTGCCTTTTGGGGAGAGTGCCAGCACTTTGTCAGGGAAGGTTTTGTGCTGTGGGGGCTCAGGGCCCTGGGGGTGAAGAGCAGGAGAGCCATGGCCAGGCTGAGGGCTTGGCATCTCCTGCCGTCCCAAATTATGGTTTTGTGCTGTTCCATCAAGCCTTGAGCCATATGTGAGCTCCATGCTGAATTCCTAAAGCTGGAGACTTCATCTCCCAGTTATTCTTACTCCCTGGAGCTGGTCAGCATCCCTGTGCCAGGTCTGTGCCACAGGGGCTGCAGTTCCAGTACAGCCTGGGCACAGCCCCAGCACCCCGGCCTGGCACCCACAGCTGAGGCTGGCAGAGCAGCAGGACCAGGGGCACCCACTGGTGCTCCCTCAGGGCTCTGCCAAGGTACTGAGCACTCACACCCCTTCCCAGGAAACCCACAGGTCAGTGCTTGCTCCGACACGCTCAGCACAGCCCCCACAGCCTGTGGGATCTGCAGGCAGGTGCTTCCGCAGTGGGTGACAATGGATGGCCACGGTCCCCTGGCTTCCGTGGAAGGGAAGTGCCATTCCCTTGGCCCACAGCGATGCTGGCACCGCTGCCTTTGGGTTGGTAACCTTTGGCAGCAGCTGGGAAAGGAGTTTATGCTGTGCTTCCCACTGCCTGTACGGTCTTGAGAGGGACGGGTCCATCCTTGCCCGCGGCCGGCGCGCAGGGGCCGTAACGTCCCGGTGATTAACGCGCCCGTGCAGCTGCCCCACGTTTGGCAGCGCGGCCGCAGCTGTGATTAACCCTGGTGCGGTTCCTTCCACTGACTCACCCAGCCCATGGCAGCACCACCTGTGCCATGCCGAGCTGTGCCACCTGTGGGGCTGGGGGCCGTGCCAGACGGGTCCCCATGTCCCCCTTGCTCCCTGCCCAGCGGCGGGGCTGGGGCTGAGCCAGTGGTTGTGGCACCACTGGGTTTCATGGAGCTGGGCTCCAGTGATGTATTCCTGGACATCACACCTGGAATCCTGGGGTCAGTTTTGGGCCTCTCATGACAAGACAGTCATTGAGGGGCTGGAGTGTGTTCAGGGGAGGGCATTGGAGCAGGAGAAGAGTCTGATCCCTGCTTCTGGGATCTGATCTCTCATCAAGCCCAGGGAGATAACAGCGAGCATGCGGCACACACTGGCTTTTGCTCCCAGTCCGGGCCAGGCAAATCCAGCGGGGACAGAGACATGCTGGCACCATGTGCTGATGGCCAAGAGCTGGGAGCAGTCACCAGACCCTTTGTCCAAGCACTGGCTGCAATGCCCAGCTGCCCCCCAGTGCAACAAGTCCCTACTGGATCAAAGGACATCACCCAGCAGCGAGTGGACACCTGCTGCCAACGGCTAAATTACTGATTTTCCAGTTTTTCTCCCCTCCAGGCATTGCCCTGCTTTCCAGCGATTATCCAGAGCGGATTCTGCCTGTCCTGCTGGCACAGTATGAGCGCCCAGCACAGGGCACAGAGGACACTGTGGCTGCTGTCACCAGGATGAAGCTGGGCGAGGTGCTGATGCGTGTCACCCGGGCACTGGGTGAGTCCATGGGCATGGCACTGCCCGCTGCCAGCAGCCACAGCACTGCTCAGCCTCACCGTTACCGGGGGAAAGCCCATAGGGGATTTCTGTTGTCAGAAGGTGGGAAAGGTCCGAAAGCCAAGAGAAGCTGGTGGGGGTTTGCCAGCAGCAGGAGCAGGATGACGGGTCCTGCCAGCAGCCCACCATCCCCTTGGTCAGCAGCACCAGGCTTGGAGACTGCCGGGAAGCGCCCGGACACGCCGGGCTGAGAGGTAGAAGCTGGATGAGGCCTTTCTGGGATCTGCTGTTGGGACACGTCCTAAAATGCCTTGTCTGACTCTGTGGAGAAGGCCTGGCCAGTGGGAGCACACAGCTGGAGCTGTACGTGGCCAGGGAGGTGGCAACCGGTGTTGGTGGTGCTGGGCAGCCAGGCAGAGGTCCCTGGTCACTGGGTGGGTGCTGTGTGACTTGGCTGGGGATGCCCCTGAAGAGCCTGGACCCCCTGAGCCAGGACTGTGACTCTCCTGTGGCCTGTGTCACCTTCCCTGGCACCGGTGGCACCCCTGGGCTCTGCCAGCTGTGGCATCCCATCAGTGCCAGGCTGTGCCACGATCCGTCCTCGCTGCTGGGATGGGGACAGGGCATCCCACTGTGTCCTGTGGGGCTCCTGTGATCAGTTCAGAACCCCTCAGTCCCAGAGCTCCCTGGGTGATGTCCGTGTGTCTGGCCAGGTGCAGGTTTCCCTTGGCAGCTGCCCTGGGGCTGGTGGCACGTTCCCCACCGCGCTCTTCCCGCTCGCTGTGGTGCCGCTGCCGCGGGCGGCTGCTCCGGCGCGTCCCGGCTCGCCGGCGTATTTATAGAACAAATTGCACCAAGTTGTTTCTGTTGCAAAGCTTCAGCATCTGAGAGCAAGGATTTACCCAGCAAGTCCTTGGCATCACAGCGCTGCCCTGTGCTTCCCCAGCCTGTGCCAGTCCCCAGCCCTGAGCCCCCACGTGCAGGGTGATGGGGAGCTACCATTGCCCGCAAGGATCATTCCCTGGGGCATCCCAAGGCATCCATCCCACTGCCTCCATCTGCTGTAGGACACCATTGTCCAAGAGCTTACAGAGCTTGAGAGAGCTGGGAAAACAGAACCCACAGGCCAGCTGGCCTTCTGGAGCTTTCTTTCCACCCCTCAAGGCTCTGCCAGGTAGGAGGTGTGTCCACACCATGGGGCACACAGCTGCTCAGCTCCTGTGGGATGACCACACTCCTGGCATGGCTGTGGATGCTGAGCTCTCATTGTCCACATGTCTCACACATCCACAGCACCTCTGTGTGCTAACTGGGTCAGGGATTGGGTCTGGATGATGGGGGAATTTTAGATTCACACTTGGTGTGTTTGCTGGACCGTGAGTGACCCCATGGGAAGACTGGAATGTGCCAAAGAGCCCCAGGGTGTGTGCCATGGGGTGTGTGCTGAGGGGCACAAGCCACACTCCAGATGTTGCATCCAGCTGTTCAGTGGTGTTGCAAGGCAGGTGCCCAACCCATCTGTTCCCAAAGGAGCCAGGGCTTTGGCAGGAAGGGTGGTGAAGGACAGCTCTGCTCTCCCTTGCAGGGGACATGGTGTTCCAGCACCGGGAGCCGCTGATCCGGGCTTTCCTGCGGGGTGCCCGGGATCCTGACAGTGCCCTGCGGGCCAGCAGCCTCTCCAACCTGGGGGAGCTCTGCCAGCACCTCGGCTTCCAGCTGGGATCCATCATCCAGGAGGTACCGGCTCCATCCTTTCCCCGACCCTGCCTGGGGAGAATGGGACCTCTCCTTACAGCGTGTTTGTTAGCACACGATTGGGCTGCTGAGGACATGGAAATGGGACATTTCCATATGGAAACGGGACATTTCCATAAAGGACGGGAGTGGTAATTGCTGATATTGTGGAGGGTAAAAGTCATGGGGCCTGAAGGAAACACTAGGGAGATTCTAGCCCTGATTTTTAGGTGTCTGCTCCACCCACGGCAGTCACTGCCAGAGGAGACCTGGGGGCACAAGTGGTGCCTGCCAGAGACACCTCCCGCTTAATGACACCTTGTTACCCTCCCGTTATCTTAATTATCTTTATCAGTATCATCAGTATCACGAGCTGGCCCTCACCCACCCCGGCTGCAGGCTGTGGGTGAGGTACAGCTGGGAGAGCTGCTGGGAGATCCCAGTGGGGTGAGCCCGACTCCCAGGGCCCAGCAGCCCTGGAACCGATGGGTCTGACCCACAGGAGACAGAGTTTTACCCTCCCCACGGTGCTCCTGGAGTGAGACATCATGGATTTGGCATTCGGGCTGCTCGCCTCGGTTCCCGCTCGGCACCGGTGGATCCTGGCAGTTGATGTGATGCCAGTGAGCCACTCGCTGCTATTTTGGGAAGGTGCGAGCTCTGCTAATTCTCCCGGCTGTCACTGCTGGGATTTAATTAGATTCCTTTGGCTCTGCCTGATTTTTATCCAGACTGTTATACAGCTTCCTGAGGCATCCATGTGCCACCTGGCCCTGGTAGGAGCTGCTCGGAGCCTGCACCCCACAGGGCATGGGAGTCCCATCCTCATTCTTGGGACATCGCCAGCCCCTCAGTGGCTGCTCCGATGGGATTCCCTGCACCTCTGAGTCCTCACTGATGTCCCTGCCCTGTGCCCACAGGTCACCTGCTGTGTGACAGCCATAGCCCGGACAGACCCCGAGGCCGAGGTGCGAAGAGCCGCTGTGCACGTGGTGGTTCTGCTGCTACGGGGGCTGAGTGAGAAGGTCACTGAGGTGGGTCACCCTGCTCGTCCCTGGGGCAGGAACAGCCCCCAAGAGGCTCCTGGGCATCCCTTGGGGAGGGCACCTGCTCTATAGGGGCTGCAGGGCTCATTCCCAAGCTGCTTCCAGGGAAAATCCCAAGGGATTGAGATGCCCAGTTTGGGCATTCCCCACTAAAGGGTTCCCTCAACAGATCCTGGGGAAGGGGGGCTTAGTGGAGGTGTCCCTCTGAGCTGCTGTGCTGTGCCATGGGCAGTGCCATGCCATGCTGGGGTCAGTGCCAGCTCTTGGGAGCTGTGGGAGTTGTTCATCTCTGATTTGACTTGGAAATGCCCAGTTTTTCCACCACTGTGGCCTCCCTCCGCAATTCCCAGTAACGAGCGTGTTGGGACTCGGCTCCCGTGGAGGAAACAGCCAGTTCCCCACGGGAATCCCCGCAGCCAGGATCCCGGCATGCCCCGCTGCCCCCGTGCTGAAGGATCACCACAACGCGCTGCCGGCATGTGGGGAAACTGAGTCACGGGGGGCCGCGGCGCTCGGTGCCGCTCCTGCCGGGGCTCGCCGTGGGGCGGTGCTGACGCTGCCCCTGCCCCTGCCCGCCGTGCCCAGGTGCTGCGGGACGTGCTGCGGGACCTGTACCGCCTGCTGAAGCACGTGGTGACGGCCGAGCGTGACGCCGCCGCGGTGCTGCACGCGCAGCTGGCGCTGGAGGAGCTGGACACCGCCGTCAGGAGGGCCCTGTTCCCCCCACAGACGCTGGAGAAGAAGATCGTGGTGCTGCCATAGTGGGGCTGGGCCCCTGGAAATGAACTGTTCCTGCTCTGGGCTCAGGGCCGGTGGCTCCCCGGGGGAAGGGCTTGCTGTGCCCTCCAGGATGCCGCTGGCGGTGTCGATGGGGAGGGAACCTCGCTGGCACGAGGTGTGGGATTAAACAGAGACATGCTCAGCCCTGTGTCCGTGATGTCTGTGGGGCCACACAAAGCTCGTGGGTGCCATGTCCCAGCTCCTGTGTCCTGTGGAAGGGTGGGCATCAACCCCAGGGTGAGCCCTAAGTTGGGCAAGCAGCTGGCAGGGCTTCAGGCTCCCTTTGGCTAGGCAGCACCAAATGTGTGGCTGTCCCCAAGGGGCGTCAGGAGGGAGGGGGTCTCTGCTGTCTGCACCCCCAGAGTGGAATTGCTCCTCCTTGACACTGTACTCACACCACAAGGATGCTGAAGGGTCGGGGGGCTCCCTCACCCCAGGGTCTGAGGATGGGTCCCTCTGGTGTGGCACCAAGAGCCTCTCCATGCTGAGGAAGAGCTAAGAGGCCCTACAGGGTACCTGGCTGGGACCACCACTCACCACCATGTGCTCACAGACACTCCAAGATCAGAGTCCCCATGAGTGCTGCAGCACCATGGGCCCCATTCCTGTACCCAGAGCTGCTGCACTCCCACAGTGTGGGGGGAGCAGCGTCCTCAGGGACCCAGCTCGGTGGCTCCCTTGCTCCCCTGGCACCGGGCAGCCTGGCCCCAACGTGAACAGCCCCAGGGGCCCATTTCCCAGCTGCCCTGTGTCCTGACAAATGCAGGGGCCCGGCACCCCCCCTTCCCTTCAAGGTCGGGAGTCCTGTCTGTGTCTCCAGCCGGTGCCATGGCTTGCTGTGAGTGCACAAGCAGCCGGAGCCCATTCTCCTCACCCCAGAGTGCGTGGTCAAGCACTCCTCATCACTCCTGGCACTGCTGTCGGACCCCAGGCATGCGCTGGGATGCTGTCGACAGCTGCGCCTGCCTAGGGCCTGCTGTGAACGGCAGAGGAGGAATTTGGAATGAAAAGCCTCTTGATTTGATGCACTGGCTGGGCACTGCCCAGGCATCCTGCCTCCGGGAGCAGGAACGTGTCCTGCCGCTGGGAGCAAGGCAGCAGCTGTGCCAGAGGTGGAGAGAGTTTGGTTTCCACCTGGAGCAAAAAGTGAGGGATCCCTGATGAGGGCACAGGGAGGGCCGCAGACACCCTGTCCCCTGTCCCAGCACCCTGGTGGTAGCACAGGCACGACCGTGTCAGTCCGGCCCCGCTGGTGGTGCCGAGGGTCCCGGTCCGTGTCCCATCCGTGGGCTCACCGGGTCCTCACCGCTCACTCCAGGCGCTGGGGAAGCTCCCAGACAACATCACCACGGCCCCGGGGGTGTCGGAGAGGGGGATCCGCCTGCACGGGGTGCTCCTGCTGCAGGGATCCCCTCTCTCAGCTCCTGGTGCTTGGAGCCTCAATCCCGGCAATTACCTCGCACCCAGCTCCCGGCACAGCAGGACACGATCGGGGTGAGAAACCCCAAAGTGCTGAATTTGAGCCCCGAGTCGAGGCTGTGCCTCCGACAGACTCAGAACGGCCCCTCCAGGAGCCGGTTGTCCCCCGCCATCAGGCCGGCACAGGGACAAAGTGCTGCTGTCCCCGGGATGACCCTGGTCCTGCCCCGGCACCCACCGGCCACGGGGACAGGGTGGCACGGGTGGCTTATGCCGCGGGGGGACACGGTGGCACAGGAAGGTGACACGTGGGTGTCATGAGAGGGGCCCCAAGAGCGGGGCGGGGGGAGATGGCGTGGCCGGTCCCTGCGCCGTGGCTCTGTGCCGGGTGATGGAGATGCCGGTTCCGGTGCAGCACCAGAGCCGCCGCCGGTGCCGCCGGTATCGCAGCTGTGCCGTGATGCCTGTGATGGTGCCAGTGGCGGTGCAGCACTGGTGCCGCTGCTGCCGGTGCCGCCGGTGCTGCCGGTGCCGCCGGCGCCGGTCATCACTCCCGCAGTGCGGGGCTGGGGCCGGTGCCAGGTGCTGGCGGTGCGGGGCGGGTTCCCGGGGGCTGCGGGCGGAGCTGGAGCCGGTGCCGGTGCTGGTGCCGGGGGCGGTGCCGCCGGTGCCGGTGCCGGTGCCGGTGCCGGGCGGGGCCCCCGCGGGCTGCGGGCGGTGCCGGCCCCGCCGCGGTATAAAGGGGCCGCACGGGCCGGGCCGGGCGCACAGCGGCGGCGGCGGGTGGGGAGCGGCGGCACCTCCACGGTGAGTCCCGGTCCCTCCTTCTCCCTCCCGGCCCCGCTGGTAGCGGCTCGGGGTGCCCCCGCGGTGCCGTGAGACCGGCAGCGCAGGAGGCTGCGGGGCCGGGGGTAACGGGCAGTCGGGAGCGCCGGGGGCTGCGGGACCGGGAGGAGCCGGGAGCGCCGGGGGCTGCGGGACCGGGGAGAAGCCGGAGGGGGCTGCCCGGGAGGTGCCGCCGGGGGTCCCTGGGGCTCGCTCTGCGCCCTGCCCGCACCCCGAACGTGCTCGTGCACCCCCGAGCTGCCCGCACCCCCTGCCCGCGCTCCCGGTGCAGCTCCGCAGTCCCGTCCTGCCCGCGCCGCTCGTCCCATCCCGCAGCGGGGCGGGGGTCTGGCTGCTGCCATCCCCGCAGCCGGGGGTCCCACCGCACCCGCTCGGGGTGGAGGAGGGCTCCGGACGGCCGTGATTCCCCCGGGGACACCCTGCTCCCTGACATCCCCGTGCCCTTCCCTGTCCTCCAGCCCTGCCTGCGAGCAGCCGTGCTCCTGCCTGGGTGGATGGGGGGTGCTGGCACCGTAGGCGGTGGGATACTTGGGGCCCCTACACCTCGCCTGGCACCACGCACGGTGGGGTGTGTGGGATTCCCGCGCCTCCTCTGGCCCCGTGGAGGCACTGGGAAGGTGTCACCCCCAAACCAGTGACAGGCGCGGCACAGGGTGGCCGTGGGGCAGCAGAGGAGCAGGGCCACCCCGCTTTTGCGTTCTTGATGACACGATGGGGAGGATGTCCCCCTGCCCTGATGGTGCCCCGTGTCCCCCCAGATGCCAGGGAGCCTCTCCACGGCCCTGCGTGTCGTGGGGACCAGCCTCTTCGCCGTGGCGGTGCTGGGGGGAATCCTGGCCGCCTACGTCACAGGGTACCAGTTCATCCACACGGAGAAGCACTACCTCTCCTTCGGGCTCTACGGGGCCATCCTGGGGCTGCACCTCTTCATCCAGAGCCTCTTCGCCTTCCTGGAGCACCGGCGGATGCGGGGCGAGGGGCAGCCGGTGCGGCCGGGGCGCTCGGTGGCCCTCTGCATCGCCGCCTTCCAGGAGGACCCCGACTACCTGACGAAGTGCCTACGCTCCGTCAAGCGCATCGCCTTCCCTGACCTCAAAGTGGTGATGGTGGTGGACGGGAATGGCCCCGACGACACCTACATGCTGGACATCTTCCACGAGGTGATGGGCTCCGAGCGCTCCGGCAGCTACATCTGGAGGAGCAACTTCCACGCGCAGGGCGAGGGGGAGACGGAGGCCGGGCTGCGGGAAGGGCTGGCCCGTGTTCAGGCGCTGGTCCGCAGCAACACCTACTCCTGCATCCTCCAGAAGTGGGGCGGGAAGCGGGAGGTGATGTACACGGCCTTCCGGGCGCTTGGAGACTCCGTGGACTATATCCAGGTGCATGCACGGGCTGGGGGGGGGTGTGTGTGCCGTGAGCGTCCTGCCAGCGCGGCCGGGCTAAGGGGCTGTGGGTGGAACGGGAGCAGCCCCGGGAATCCTCAGTAGCTCCCGGGTGCCTGGCACCGGATCTGGCCCCACGCACCGGCCATGAGCCACCAGGGCTGGGGGCGACTGGCCCCGGGGTGGCTGAGGTGGTGAGCCCTGCCCGCACTGCTGCCCGTGGCTGTCCCATCACCTCCTCAGCACATGGCTTGTTATGGTGCCATCCCTTGGGACAGCGGGGCACGGGGTGCCAGGTCCCCACGTGTGACAGATCCTCCCTCAGTGGCAGCAGGCAGAGACGGGTGTCCTGGGCAGCGGTGCCCCGGTACCACCGAGCACTCTGCTCCCTGCCATCGCCTGCCGGTCTCCGGGGCTCTGCCTGGTCTCGCCGTCCGTGGCTCGGGCTTGCCTGGCTGTGGGCTGGGCCGTCTGCCGGGCGCGCGTGGGCGGCGGGAGCGGGGCTCGACATTCCCTCTGCCCCCAGGTGTGTGACTCAGACACGGTGCTGGACCCCGCCTGCACCGCCGAGATGCTCCGCATCCTGGAGGCCGACCCCCACGTCGGTGGCGTCGGCGGCGATGTCCAGGTACCCTGGCACGAGGGAGGGCACGGCTGGGGGTTCCAGGGGGCTGTGGCGCTGCCGGGGCTCACATCCATCCCCTCCCCAGATCCTGAACAAGTACGACTCGTGGCTCTCCTTCCTGAGCAGCGTGCGGTACTGGATGGCCTTCAACGTGGAGCGCGCGTGCCAGTCGTACTTCGGCTGCGTGCAGTGCATCAGTGGCCCCCTGGGCATGTACCGCAACACGCTGCTGCAGCAGTTCCTCGAGGACTGGTACCACCAGACCTTCCTGGGCAGCAAGTGCAGCTTCGGGGACGACCGGCACCTCACCAACCGCGTGCTCAGCCTGGGCTACCGGACCAAGTACACGGCTCGCTCCAAGTGCCTGACGGAGACGCCCACGCGGTACCTGCGCTGGCTCAACCAGCAGACCCGCTGGAGCAAGTCCTACTTCCGCGAGTGGCTCTACAACGCGCTCTGGTTCCACAAGCATCACCTCTGGATGACCTACGAGTCGGTGGTCACCGGCTTCTTCCCCTTCTTCCTCATTGCCACCGTCATCCAGCTCTTCTACCGCGGCCGCGTCTGGAACATCCTCCTGTTCCTGCTGACCGTGCAGCTGGTGGGTGTCATCAAGGCCACCTACGCCTGCTTCCTGCGAGGCAACGCCGAGATGATCTTCATGTCCCTCTATGCCCTCCTCTACATGTCCAGCCTGCTGCCCGCCAAAATCTTCGCCATTGCCACCATCAATAAGTCGGGCTGGGGCACCTCAGGGCGCCGCACCATCGTGGTGAACTTCGTGGGGCTGCTGCCGGTGTCGGTGTGGGTGGCGGTGCTGCTGGGCGGGCTGGCCTACACTGCCTACAGCCAGGACCTCTTCAGCGAGACCGAGGTGGCCTTCCTCGTGTCGGGTGCCATCCTCTATGCCTGCTACTGGGTGGCCCTGCTCACCCTCTACCTGGCCATCGTTGCCCGCCGCTGCGGCAAGAGGCAGGAGCAGTGCGGGCTGGTCTTCACCGAGGTCTGACCGTGGGTCGGTCCCGTGCCGGGGTCACGCCGTGTGCCACGGCGATCCAGCGTGTCAGGGTAACCACCCCCCGTCCCCTCTTCCCCATCCCGGAACCACCAGGTGCTGGGGTGATCCCACGTGCTGGAGTGAACACCCCCAGTCCCCTTTTTCCCAATCCCGGAGCTGCTGGGCAGCGCTGAGCGCTCCCAGCCCTTGGCATTTCTCATCAGATCTTGAAATCTTGCTTTTTTTCTTTATCAGTATGTCCATTTTTCCTATGTATTCATTTTTCCATCCCAAGCTGGCCACGGAGAAGCCGAGCCAGGGCTGCCCATCACCCAGCCAGGTGCTGCCAGCTCCATCCCAGCTGTGCCCTATGGAGCATCCCGGTGTGGAGCGCTGCTGGCCGCGCTCCCCACACCCCACCCCAGAATTCTCCGCCCTTCGGTGCTTTTTACAGGGATTTCAGTCCCACCTCCATGGTGCTACAGCACTTCCCACCCCCAGGACACACCGTCTCCGTCCAGCACGGTGCCGGCACTGCTGGCTGGTGCTGCCTCTGCCCACGGCTGCGTGCGGGCGCGTACCCACGGGGAGCCCCCCAGGCCTTTCGGGGGGTCTGGCTGCTCCAGGAGGGCAGCAGGTTCCTTCAGCTTTGCCAAAGAGCCAAGGGGGGATCCTGGCATGGAGAAACTGGGAAAACTGGTGGGCTGTGTGCTGGCTGGTGTTGCTGGAGACCCTCTGGGGCCACGTCGTGCTCTGGCCAACACACAGCCCCACCACTCCCACCCCGCTACCTTCCCAGCGGCGGGAAGACGGGGATTTAGGCAAGGTGCTTCCCAACTTTCCCCTCCCCAGGGAATTCACCTGTGGGTCCTTTTTTCAGGACTTGGATAAAAACCCCTTTCTACGATGGAGCTTTTAGCTGGTTTTTGTTTAATTTAATACAAGGTTTTTTAGAAGACTTTTGTAGCTCTTTGGTATTGTCGCAAATGGTTTGTAAATCTATTTATTTTTAAACCTGCCAGGGGGATTTTTTTCCATATTTCGGGAGGAAAAAGCCGGTTTTTATATCCTGATGGAGTTGTGGAAATAAAGACTTGAAGTGAGGACATATGGTGTGTTTTGGGGAGGGCCCCCTGCCTGACTTGAGGGAGGTTGGTCCCAAGTCCCTACATGGCACTGGTGTCCCTACAGCTGCAGGGAGGGGGTAGAAGGAGACATCTCCACCCTGGCACCTCCATGGATCCCTGGGACCTGCTGGACACTGTGGACAGCCCCTGGGGTGGGACACTCCTGCCTGGGCTCACAGGAAGTCCCTGTCTACCAGGAGCCACGTCTCCTGGTGTGATCCACCACACAGGCCTGTGGCTAAGAGCTTGGTTGCTCTCTGAAAAGTCATTTTAGGGGAAAAAGTGACCCAGGAAGGGCTCTGGGTGCTCAGACATAGGAGCCAGCAGCCCCAGAGTCTCCTGTGCAGGACAGGGATGAAGTCCTGGATCTCCCCAAGTCCCTGCTGTTCTTTCCAGCAGCAGGTCACAGTTCATAGCCCACATCCTTCCCCTCACACCTTCTTGGGCACGTGGGTGATGATGGGCTTGGGGCGGGTTTTGAAGAGCAGTTTGGTTTTGATGAGGGCAGTAACGGTGTAGTGGCCATGGGGCCCCGTGGGGCTGGGCTGGGGGGCTCCTCTCTGCTTCACCAGCACAGCAAACGGCTTCTCCAGCTGCACCACCTTCCCGTAGAGGATGTGGTGGCCCACGATGAGCACGGGAATGCCCTGGGGAGAGCGGAGGGTGAGGCTGGGCTGGGCCGTCCCCGGCAGGTCCCGGCGGTGTCCGGCCTCACCTCGCAGGTGTAGTGCAGGTCTCCCAGCAGGTTCCCGGCCAGGTCCCCGCTCTGCCGGGGCTCCACCTCGCCCTGCAGCTCCACCAGCACCCACTGGGCCAGGGCCCCCGTGCCACCGCTGTGGGACAGACAGTGGGGATGGTCACCCAGGCCCCAGCAGGAACAGGGGCCACGGGGACCGGCCCCACGGGGCTCACCTGGAGATGATGATCTGCACCATGCCAGGCCCTGCCAGGGGCTGCAGAGACACAGTCAGGGATGGGGGAGTGGGTGGGGGAGCAGGAGCCCCCAGCCCTTCCCCTCTGGGGGTCCCAGGATGAACTTCTGCCCCTGGGCCCCACAGACCTGCCATGCACAGACCCTGTTCTAGGCCCACAGATCCCGAGATCCATCCCCCGGGTCCCACGGATCCCGAGATCCATCCCCCGGGTCCCACGGATCCCGAGATCCATCCCCCGGGTCCCACGGATCCCGAGATCCATCCCCCGGGTCCCACAGATCCCCAAGCGCAGATCTCCTCATACCGGGTCCATCTTCCTCCCCGGCCCCCATGCCCAGAGCCCAAACCCCCCCTGCCCAGAAACCCGCCCCCAGACCCCAAGCCCCCGCAGCCTGCCCCGGACACCGCAGGTCCCCAGGCCCGGATCCCTTCCGCGCGGTTCCGCCCGGATCCCGGTTCCGCGGGGCACCGGTGCCCTCCGCCGGTGCCGCGGGGACGGCCCGGGGCGGCCCGGCCGGCTCTCTCGGGCCGGGTCCCTCCCGCCTGCCCCGTGCGCTCGCCCCGGGCCCGCCGCCCCGGCCCCGCTCCCGCACCCGCCGCCGGCAGCGCCCGAATCTCCCGCCGCGCCGCCGCTTCCGCTTCCGGCCCCGGGGCAGCTCCGGTTCCGGCGCCGCGCGCACGTGGGGCGGAGCGGGGCCGGCACCGGCAGCGGCGGCGGAGCGGCGGCGGGGCCGGCGGAGCGCCATGGGCGAGTTCGAGGTGCACCGGGTGCGGTTCTTCGGGCTGGTGCCGGCGGGCGTGCGCTGCCTCGCCTGCCAGCCCCGCGGAGCCCGCCTGGCCCTGGCCCGCACCGACGGCACGGTCGAGGTGTACAACTTCACCGCCAACTACTTCCAGGAGAAGGTGAGGGCGCCGGCACGGGCCGAACCGGGCCTGTACCGAGCCGTACCGGGCTTTATCGAGCTTGTACCGGGCACGTACCGAGCCCGTACCGGGCTTACTTGGTCCTTCCGATCGGCACCGAGCGTGTGCTGGGCCTGTACCGAGCCGGGACCGGGCTTTGCCCGGCCCTAGGGATGTGCGGGGAGGCTGTGCGGAGCTGTGCCCGGCTGTGTGGCCCCGGCGGTCCGTGCCGTGCTCCCGGGTTGCCGTGACCCGGTTCCCTGCAGGTGATCCCGGGGCACGAGGCGCGCTCGGTGGAGTCGCTGTGCTGGGCGGCCGGGGAGCGGCTCTTCGGGGCCGGGCTCGGCGGGGACATCACCGAGTTCGACCTGTGCGGGCTGAGCGCGGCCCGAGGCGTCGATGGCGGCGGGGGACCCATCTGGAGCATGGTGGCCAGCGGCACCGGCACACAGCTGGCGGTGAGTCCCGCCGGGAGCGGCTCCGGGGCGGGGATCCCGCCGTGCCCCGCGCTCATCCCGACCCCCGCAGATCGGCTGCGAGGACGGATCCGTTAAGATCTTCCAAGTCGTTCCTGGGGGGATCCAGTTTGAGCGGAACCTGGACAGGCGGAAAGGTGGGTCCTGGCTGCGGTACCGTCCCTCTGTCCCTCCGGGCGTCCCGGTGACCGAGAGAGCTCACAGGCTCTCACACGGGAGCTTCCCTCCCCAGGCCGTGTCCTGTGCCTGTCCTGGCACCGCTCGGGCACTCACATCGTGGCTGGCTCCATCGACTTCTTCCGCGTGATCGACGTCGCTTCAGGTACCTCCTGTCCCGGGAGCGGCCCCATCCCATCCCCCGGGACCGCTGTCCTCCGGGGCATCCCCCGGCCACCCCCAACCTTCTCCCACTGCAGGCCAGACGGTGCAGAGGATCATGGTGAACCACCAGGTGGAGAAGGCCAAGCGCGAGTGCGTGGTGTGGGCCATCGCCCTCCTCTCCAGCGGCACCGTGGTCAGTGCCGACTCCTTTGGGAGGGTGCAGTTCTGGGACTGGGAGCAGGGCACGCTGGCTGAGTCCCACACCGTCAGCACCTCGGCCGCACTCTCGCTGGCCGTGTCAGAGGTGGGTGACACCGCCTGTCCCCCCTGGCTGACGGGGAGCTGCTGCACTCGAAGCCTCCAGGCAGCGCCCTCCTGTTGTTCCCGGTCTGCTCCACAACGTCGTCCCGCTTTCCTCCGCAGAAGGAGGACAGCATCGTCGTGGGCACCTCGACCGGGGCCACCTACCAGCTGCAGCTGCTGCCGGTGAAGCTGGGCGGGCTGGAGAAATGCTGGGTGCGGACAAAGCCCTTCCAGTTCCACAGCCACGACGTGCGGGCCGTGGCGCACAGCTCCACCGCCCTCATCTCCGGGGGTAGGACTGCCGCTGGCACCGGGACTGGGCTGGGTGTCCCCTCCCGGTCCGGGCTCGGCTGACCTGTGCTTGGCCTCCAGGCCTGGATGCCCAGCTGGTGATCCGCCCGCTGATGGAGAAGGTGCAGAAGAAGGGCTACGACGCAGTGCTCCGAAAATTCACCTTCCCCCACGTGAGTGATGCATGGACTGGGGTCTTGGAGCTGCTGGGGCTGGCAGGGCTGGATCTCCCTGCCCCTCCAGGTGCCCTCATTGCCCCCAGTGTTCCTTGCCTGTCCCTGGGTCCCTCCTCTGTCCCGTCGTGTCCCCTTTCCTGGTACATCTGGAGGCTCCTGCTAAGGAGCAGTGGAAGTTGTCAAGCTGGTCTTGCTGGTCCTGCTGGGTCTCCATCTCCAGGCTCCCATCCCACGGGACCTGATTTCCCTGCTCTCCCCCGCTGTGGAGTCTCCAGCACCCCAGGGCACTCCAGCTGTGCCCCAGCCCGTTGTGCCAGGCTGTGGGTCTGTGACATCCTGCCCGTTTTTCCACGCAGCGACGCCTCGTCTCCTGTGCCAGGAAAGCCCGGCTGCTCCTCTTCCAGTTCTCCCAGTACCTGGAGCTCTGGAGACTTGGCTCCACTGAGGAGACTGGTGAGTCACAGGTGCAGCTCTCTGCTGTTGGCTCCCTGGCAGAGCCCATGCTGGATTTCAGGATTGAGCTGTCCTGGGCCTCAGGGAAGGGTCTGGGTACTCCCCCAGGATCCACAGCTGCTCAAAGAGCCCTGTCTGGTTTTCCCAGTATCACTGATGGTCCGTGTATTTTCTTTCCCAGGAAAGGACGGCGAGGTCCTTCCCCCGTGCCGGATGCCCGAGCACCTCGTGCAGCTCAAGAGCAAGGTAGGGCTGAGGGGGCTGGGGTGCAGCTGGGGTGTGCTGGGCTCTGGGGGTCCCTCGGGCCCCCTCAGTCCTGTGGTGTTCCCAGGGCCCGGAGCACATCTACTGCAGCTGTGTCTCACCCTGCGGCACCTGGGTCGGCTACTCCACGGCCTCCCGCTTCCAGCTGTACCGCGTGCACTGTGACGGGGACGGCGTCAGCCTCAGGAAGGTCAGAGGGGTGGGGGCTGTGGGGTCCTGGCGTGGCCGGTGTCACTCGTGGGGAGTCTGGGTGAGAGTGGGGTGTGTTCTCCCACTCCCAGGTCCCCAAAGTGCCCAAGCTGCTGCCTCCAGCGTACCAGCTCCAGTTCTCCGCCGACTCCGAGAGCCTCTTTGTCGCCTCCGCTCGAGGATCTGTCCACGTCTTCCAGCTGCTGGAGCCGGGGGGCTGCAAACATCTGCACACACTGCAGCCACCCTCAGGTGTGGGCTGGGGAGAGCTGGGGTGGTGCTGGGGCTTCCTGGGCGCCGCATCCCCCTCCCTGCGGGTGCAGAGCAGGGGTGTTCCCCTTTCCTGCCCTGAGGGGTGTGTGCCCCCATGGCCGGGCACTGGACAATGAGGGGCTGGGTGTCTCTGGGGGTTTGGGGCTCCCAGCACCTCGTTCAGCTCGAGGGTCTCTGCAGGCTGCTCCGAGGCCGTTTACCTGCTGGCGCCGAGCGCGGACGGGCACTGGCTGGCAGCCGTCAGTGGCGACTGGGCCATCCACATCTACAACCTGAAATGCTTCCAGGTGGGCCTGGAGTGACCCCCCCAGCCTCAGGGGATGTGGGATGGGGGGCTCAGCAGGCAGGGCCCCCCTGGCAGCCATCACTATGTCCCCAGGGCAGGGCTGGGTGTGTGGGAAGGGGGGTCAGAGGCAGTCCTGGAGGTTCTGCTCGGGGGGTGCGTGTGGGAGAGGTGTCAGTGGTTGTCCTGGTGGGTCCTGTCAGTGCACTGTCCCCTCCTGCAGCATCACTGCGTGGTGCCCGCCTACAGCTGCGCCGTATCGGCCCTCGCCATCCACCCCAGCACCAACAACCTCGTCATCGCCTACTCGGACCAGCAGGTAGGAGCTCTCCTGCTCGAGCTCTCGGGGCCCTGCTCCCTTCCCTGTGCCTGTCTCCCTGCCTCAGGGCTTTTGGCTTGGCTCGGGGACCCGGCTGGAGCTGCTGGCACGGGGGTGCTGTGAGGAGCAGCCCCCCTGAGCCGCCCGTGTGCTGCTGTCCCGCGCAGCTCTTTGAGTTCAGCATCCCTGAGAAGCAGTACACGAGCTGGAGCCGCGCCGTGCAGAGCCGGGGGCTGCACCGCACCTGGCTGGAGCGCGACTCGCCCATCACACACATCACCTTCAACCCCAAGAACCCCGCTCACATCCTGCTCCACGACACCTACCTGCTCTGCATCCTCGACAAGTCCCTGGTGAGCGGGCGGAGGGCGGGGGTGCCTGGGCTGTGTCCCTGCGGGAGCGCTGACCTGGGCTGTGCCCGCTCTCGCAGCCCCTGCCCGATGACAGCACCCTCCTGATGAACCAGAGCACCCTGAAACAGCTCCCAGAGACAGCCAGGAAGCGGCAGCTCCACGCCTTCAAGATCTGCAAGAAGTTCCAGGTGGGTGATGGTGTTGGGAGCAGGGTCAGGGAAGTGCTCGGGCTCTGGAGAGGGACTTTGAACGAGGGTATGGACAGGACACAGGGAATGGTTTCCCACTGCCAGAGGGCAGGTTAGACAGGATAGTGGGATAGAAGTGTTCCCTGTGAGGGTGGGCAGGCCCTGGCACAGGTGCCCAGAGAAGCTGTGGATGCCCCTGGATCCCTGGAAATGTCCAGGGCCAAGTTGGCTGGGGCTTGGAGCAACCTGCGATAGTGGAAGGTGTCCCTGCCCATGGCAGGGGATGGAATAAGATCCCTTCAAGGTCCCTTCCACCCCAAACCATTCCCTGATTCCATGATTCCCATCTCCTGCCTTGCAGCCACTGCTCTTCATGGATCTGCTGGACGAGAACTGCCTGGTTGTGGTGGAACGACCCATCATGGACTTCAAAACGCAGCTGCCTCTGGCTGTCCAACAGAAGAAATTTGGCACCTGAGAGGAGAAGAAGCCACTCCAACCTCGGGAACTGTCTCTGTGCTGCCTTCCTGGGGCACTGTAAGAATTTTCTTAAGGTGCTGTAGGAATAAAACCTCACTGTTCTGTATGTGCCCAGGCTCAGGGCTCATCCTTGTGCCTGACTCCCTGATGTCACACCACCATCATGTCATCGTGATCCTCATGTCCTTCCAGTTCTCCTCCCCGGCGCTGTGGGGACAAGGTGACACCCCAAATTCCTTCCCTTTCCCCTTCCAACGTCTAATCCCAGCATTGGCTTCTCTCTCCCCAGTGGCCGTGTGGGGGTCCATGGGTGCTGCCAGGGGCCGGGCAGCCTCATTCCCTAAGGACGGGGGTCTGTGGGTGTTGCGTGGGGCAGGGAAGCGTCATTCCCCCAGCACGGAGGGAGAGGAATGGGGGATCCCCGGGGAATACGGGAGGTTTAAAGCGCAGCTCGTGGAATAAATCGCAGCGCGCGAAATGAATCTCGGCGCCAGACATGGCGTGCGGGGGCGTGGCTTCTTGGGGCCCGCTCTCCGACGCGACCAATCAGAGCAGCGGCTGCTCGGCCGCCACCTTTCTGATTGGTGGAGCCGGGGCGGGGGCGGGGCGGCCCCACCCCGGCCCCCCCGTGGCTCCGAGCCTACCGCAGCGCGCCATGCGGGCGGGGGCGTGGCCACAAACCACGCCCTCCCCAGGCCACGCCCCTTCCCCGGTGACCGGCGGCGGCGGCGGCGGCGGCGGCATGGCCGTGTGGACCCGGGCTTGTAAAATGGGGCTGCTGGAGCTGCTCCTGCGGGAACGCTGGGTCCGCGTGTCGGCGGAACTGACCGGGGAAACGCTGAGCTTAACGGCGGAACCGGGAACCGGCGATCCGTCGGTGGTGAACGGCGTGGTGAACGGCAACGCGGAGGCGGCGGCACCCGGTGGCGTGAGGAGGGTGCGGGTGGTGAAAGCGGAGGCGGGAGGGCTCGGGATCAGCATTAAGGGAGGTCGGGAGAATCGGATGCCGGTGCTGATCTCACGGATCTTCCCGGGATTGGCGGCGGAAAGGAGCGGGGCGCTCCGGTTAGGCGACGCCATCCTCGCTGTTAACGGCGTCGATCTCCGCGATGCCACCCACGATCAAGCTGTGCAGGCGCTGAAGAGAGCCGGGAGGGAGGTCATCCTTGAAGGTAACGCCTAAACCCCTTCCTCTTCCCCCGAGTCCCCGGTACGGGCCCCTGGTGCTCGCCTGTCCCCCGCCCTGGTGCTCCCCCGCCGTTACCGGCTCCCACCACAGCTCCCTGCCGCTGTCACCGGACTCCCAGAGCCCCTTTGGGTCCCTTTTCCGGGTGTGGGACGCCACTCCCCCCACCCCAGTCCTGGCGTGTGTGTACCCCAAGAACCCCAACCCACGGCGGGCCCCCCGGGCTCGGGCACAGGGACTGGGGTGTCCCCCCTGTCGGGCTGTCCCTCTGTGGCAGGATGGGGACCCCGCACAGCTGGGGACCAGGACAGGACATTTCCACCGACTGTGTCCCTCCAGGACGGACTTGGGTCCCTCAGAGACAGACCTGGGGACAGACCCGTGGGGTCCCCCAGGATAGACTTGTTGTCCCCTGGCTGTGGCATCCCCCCGGGCAGGTTGTCCCCTATCCCTGGTGACAGAACCCCCAGGCTGGCTGGCTGTCCCCAGGGAGGGCTGTGACCCCGGGCACTGGTTCAGGGTCTGCCCGGGTCCCTTTGGCAGGCTCGGTGTCCCCGTGGGCCCTGTGCCCGCAGCACGGCTGGCTCGGGACTGGCCTGACGGAGCCACCGGCTCCTGCCCGACCTGTTCCCGGCAGCCCGACAAGCTCGGGCAGGACCTGCCCAGCCCGGCGCTGCCGCACGGCGCTTGTGCCACGGGGCACTGTGAGGACACGAGCCCCTGTGCCGTGGGACAGGGTGGCCGTGCAGTGCCGTGGTGCCACACGCACTGTCCCGGTGTCCCGGCACGTCCGTCCTCCGCTGCACGAGGCTGCTCCATGGACACGGTGCCCATTGGGCACAGGGTGCAGGGACGGGTGCTGCCGCTTTGCCGTGTGCTCCTGGCACTCTGCGCTGGGTTCCCCGCTGCGGGCACACCTGGCACGGGCTGCTTGGCCACGGCTGGTGCTTTGGCGGGGGCTGCTCTCGGACACAGCGTGAGTCCCCACGGGACCCCGCGGCTGATTCAGCACGTCCTTCCTCGTGCTGCTCTCGTTTGATCCTGTCCCGCAGGAGCTCCAGCCCCCTGGTCTGTTTGTCCTTCGCTTCCGCCACAGGCACGGGCACCGCGGCAGATGCCTCTTCCCTTCCTTTCCCTTCCTTTCCCTTCCTTTCCCTTCCTTTCCCTTCCTTTCCCTTCCTTTCCCTTCCTTTCCCTTCCTTTCCCTTCCTTTCCCTTCCTTTCCCTTCCTTTCCCTTCCTTTCCCTTCCTTTCCCTTCCTTTCCCTTCCTTTCCCTTCCTTTCCCTTCCTTTCCTTTCTCTTCCCTTCCATTCCCTTCTCACTGTAGCTGGGCACTGCTGCTGCCGTGGCTGTGCTGGGACCATCTGGTGATCAACTGGTGTCAGCAGGCCCTGGAGAGGAGCTGGTGGGGGACAGTGGCCGTGCCATCCAGCCCCATCCGTCCTCAGCAGCCCTGGAGCTGTGACCACCCTGGCAGGTGCCAGACCTCCCAGGCTCTGTGCCGGTGGTGGAGGGAGAAGCACCAGACCCACACCAGTATCTCCGTGGGGCTGGTGTCACCCATCCTGGGGGCTGGGTTTGGCCTCGGGGCCCACGCCAAGCACCTCCCCGGGCACCCACAGGCCCGTCTGCTGCCCTGGGGGAAGGGAGCCCTTCCGCCCGTGGGGGAAGCTGTGGGCGCGGTGCCGGCCACGGGCGCTGCCCGGGGCAGCGTGGTCGGTGCTCCGTGCTGGTGCAGGGGGCTCAGCCCGGTGAGGCTGCTGTGCAGCCGTGCAGCCGCCTTCCTGTGGTGGGACAGGCGAGGGGCGCAGGTGACAGCTGGGTTTCCTCTGTGGTGAGCGCGTGGGTGGGGCGGCAGTGGCTGTGCCGGGTGATGGTGGCTGTGCCAGGGCAGCAGTGGCAGTGCTGGTACAGCTGGGTGCCGGTCACCAGCTCGCCAGAAGCAGAAGGGGAGGTTGCGGGTGTCCCCACCCCAGTGCCAGCCACGTGCCTGCTGGCATGAGGTGCTCCATGTCCTGTCTCCGCTGAAAACTGGCAGCCAGTTCTGCTGCCCGCTCCATGGGCAGACACAGTCCTGGGCATCCACCATTCCCACTCACCACGGGGCACCCACGCTCCTCTGGCAGCGCCCTGGCACAGCGCTCAGGCTCCGGTGCTGCTGGCTGCCCAGCTTGGCCTCACACCCTCCTGACTCGGTGGGGGTCAGTGCCTGCACCGCAGGGTCACAGCGCTGTGAGCTGGAGCCCCCATGGGCTGAGCTCCCTCCCAGCGCTGGAGGCAGCTGCCCACATCTGGCAAACATCTGCCGAGCGGCCCCGCAGCGGGAGCTGCCGGCCGTGCCGCTGCCCACAGCGCTGCCTGCCCTGCCCGGCCCGGCAGCGGGATTAGGGGTGCGGGGACAGCGGTAATCCCGGGATCAGCGCGGCGGCAGCTAATATTAACTCGTGTGCTGCCCACAGCAAGGGCAGGCACCTTGTGGCAGCGCTGTGCCTCAGCAGAGCTGGTGGGAAGGCACGGGGCTGGGGTCTCGGCCCATTCCCCATTCCTGCTGTCCCGTCCTTGCTCCCCCTTCCCGCTCGGCAGCCCCGCAGTGAAGGATTGGCAGCAGCACAGCCTGGGCCCCACCGCCAGTGTTGCTCCCCCTCCAGAGGGCCTGGCCGTGGCATTGTGCCGGCTCCAGGATCCTTTCACCACTTGCTTCCCAGTGCGGTGCAGTATTTGCTGTTTTGGTTTGGTTTTCCCTCTCGCTGCCCCATCTCTGTCCCCAGCGCGTCCCTCCCTTGGCCTTGGCTGCCGGGGCTTGGCGCGGGCCGGCCGAGAGCCGTGTCCGGGCGGGGGTCCAGGGCTGCTGTCAGCGGGGAGGTGCTGGGGTGGGACAGTCCGGGGGGAGCAGGAGCTGGAGCTGGTGCCTCCTTCCTTCCTTCCCGGCCTGGAGAGGCGCGTGGAGCCGGGATGTCTTGGCTGCACACCCTCCTCCTCGCCCTGCACGCCCTCCTCGCTGCCGTCGGGGCGTGAGCGGCAGTGCCGGCTCAGCATCGCCAGCAGTGCTGGAAACTTGGCGGGCACAGTCCTGGCTGTTCCACCAGCAGCAGGGCAGGATGGGACCAGGATGGGCTGCAGCCTGACCTCCTGCCCAGCACCATTGTCCTGTGGCGCCTTCCCCTTCCTACAGCCACACCGGCAGCGGGACGAGCTGCCAGCACCGTCCTTCACTTGGGACATCCCTGACCCGGACAGGGTGGGACCCCCCAAGACCCTCCAAGCCTTGGTGTGTGAGGGTCACGTCATCCTGTCAGATCAACCCTGGGGCACGGGGCTGTGGTGTGGGGGTGCAGGACCCTCCCCAGGCCTGACTGTGCCCCCACTCCCCGCAGTGAAGTTCATGCGGGAGGTGACCCCCTACATCAAGAAGCCGTCGCTGGTGTCAGACCTGCCGTGGGAGGGGGCGGCCCCGCAGTCCCCCAGCCTGAGTGGCAGCGAGGACTCGGGGTCCCCCCAGCACCAGGGGCCCCGTGACCGCAAGGTGATCCCCCTCAAGATGTGCTTTGCCGCCCGGAACCTCAGCATGCCTGACCTGGAGAACAGGTGAGGGCAGGGGCTGCCGGTGGGTGGTGGTGTGGGAGATCCTGCTCCCCAAAGACCCCCAGGGCAGGATTGGGTCTGCCCACCAGTGCCAGTGTGAGGGTCCCTGCACCCCACGAACACGCTGGGCACAGCTGGGGGCTGCCCTCACTGAGGCCATTACCCCCTGCTTCACCCACTGAGCTGTGGAAGGACCCTCCAGAGGGTTTGGCCAGGGCTATGCCATGTTCCCTCCCAGACCCCTGGCTGCCCTTCTGCCTTAAAATGAGGAGTAAAAGTGCTGGAAAAGATGGAAATGCACAGGGGAAGCCCCAAAGCACTGCAGCTGGTTTGCTGTGCCGGGCACAGGCAGGGGCTCACTCTTCCCGTGCTGATGTCCTACCCCGGGCCATGTCCCCGTCCCCTCACAGGCTGATCGAGCTGCACTCGCCGGACAGCCGGAACACGCTGGTGCTGCGGTGCCGGGACACAGCCACGGCCCACGCCTGGTTCAGTGCCCTGCACGCCAACATCACCGCGCTGCTGCCCCAGGTCCTGGCCGAGCTCAATGCCACGCTGGGCTCTGGCAGCCCCACGGCTGGAGGCCGGGAGGTGAAGCACATCGCCTGGCTGGCCGAGCAGGTATGCACTGATGGGATGTGCCAGGGTGCTCCCAGGGACAGCAGTGCCCATGGAATGTGCCCAGGATGCCACTGGGACTGTGGATGCAGCCGGAGAGCCCAGCCTGGGCACTGGCTCTGCTGCTCTCCCATCCAGCTGTGCCCTGGTGATGGCAGCATTTCCCGTGCCCTCAGCCCCTTCTCCCACTGGGATTTTCCAGATGGAACCGCTCATCACACCCTCCCTATTCCATGATTTCACTGCCTGAGAGCTGCAGCCAGCCCTGGCAGCGTGGTGAGCGGGGCCCCTGGGGGCTGCTCCCAGCTTGGTTTCCTGGGATGGCAGTGGTATGGATGCTGCCTGGCAATGAGGAACCACTGGGCTGGGGTCCATCTGACCACGGGCTCAGGGGTTGGGATCCTGGGCTGTGGCGGGTGCCTGCAGCCCCTGGCAGCCCTGACGGTGGCCCGGTGGCCGGCAGGCGCGGCTGGACGGGGGGCGGCAGCAGTGGCGGCCGGTGCTCATGGCAGTGACGGAGAAGGACCTGCTGCTGTACGATGGGATGCCCTGGACCAGGGACGCCTGGGCCTCGCCCTGCCACAGCTACCCGCTGGTGGCCACCAGGTGAGCTGGGGCTGGGCCCCCTCGGGCCGTGCCTCTGCCTCAGAGCAGGGAAGAAACACCAGAACGCCCGTAGGGTGATGTGGTGCCGGCACTGCCGTGGCACCCCTGACCCCCATCCGTCCACTGCCCCTCCAGGCTGGTCCACTCGGGCTCCGGGCGCCGCTCGCCCGCGCTGGGCTCAGATCTGACGTTCGCCACGCGGACGGGCTCTCGCCAGGGCGTGGAGATGCACGTGTTCCGCGTGGAGACCCACCGGGACCTGTCGGCGTGGACGCGCGTCCTGGTGCAGGGCTGCCACGCCGCCGCCGAGCTGATCAAGGAGGTGACTGTGGGTGAGTGCCGCCGTGCTGGGAGCCCCTGGCTCCCCCGTGCTCCCCTCCAGGGCTGCGGGGGCTGACGGCAGCTGTGCCCGCAGGCTGTACTCTGGGTGGGCAGGAGGTCCAGCTCTCCATCCACTACGAGGGCGGGTTCACCATCTCCCGGGACGAGCCAGGCTCCAGCGTCCTGTTCCGCTACCCCTACGAGCGGCTGAAGATGTCTGCGGATGACGGCATCAGGACCCTCTACCTGGATTTCGGGGGCCCCGAGGGGGAGCTGGTGAGGAGTCAGCCAGGCTCACCCCCTGGTTTGGGGGTCTTCCTCCAGGGGACCCCTGCCTGCTCCTGCTTTCCCCCATCCCTGCAGCATCCCAGCTCCCAGACCCACCGGGTTTGGCTGATTGGAGCCCCCAGCCCTGTGATCCCCAGTGTCTGCAGTGGGGTGTGGGGCTGACACCGCTCTCCATCTCCCCCCAGGCGCTGGACCTGCACTCCTGTCCCAAGCCCATCGTCTTCGTCCTGCACACCTTCCTCTCGGCCAAAGTCACCCGCATGGGGCTGCTGGCATAGGTGCCCCAGCCCCCTGGCCCTGTCACGAACCAGCTGGGGGTCGCAGAGGGCCCCCCAACCTCTCCTGCCTCATCGGTGCCTTGCTGGGGCTGGGATTGCTGCCCTGAGACCTGCCGGGAATGTGGCAGGATGGCTGTGGGGGAAGAGCCCCTCCTGCCCCACACCAGCACTCCTGGCCCCCCCAGTGCCCCGGGGGTGTCGGGGTACCCACACCAGCTTTAATCCCCCGGGGCTGAAGCCATCACTGATCTCACCGCCTGTGCCTTGGAGCGGGGCCAGCTTGGCCCCCCCTGCCCGGGGGACCCCTGGTGCCCCCGCCTTGGGGCTTTCCCCAAAGAGGTCACATTGTCCCCACATGGGACAGGGCTGGGGACGTGGGACCCCCCCATTGCTGCATGACAGGGTCTCCACGCCCTGCTCAGGGTGGGGGGACACATTTATCTTACAGGGGGCACTCAGGGGTGCAAAGGGGATGCTCTGGCCCAGGGTCCTGCTCCCTGGGGCTTGGGCTCCTCCCCATGCCCCAGTGCCCCCCAGCAGTGACCCCCAAATGTCCCAAAGGCTGAACAAACGCCGTGTCTGCCCGGGGCCGGGGCTGCAGGGGGCTCCCTGGGGCAGGACACGTAGATTGATGCACTTTTCGCTTTTTGTACTTTCCCTCCCCTTGGGGGCAGCTCCCACACCCCGGGGGCTGGGGGGCCCAGGTGGGGCCAGAGTGTGACCCCCAGGGCTCCCCCCCTCCTGCCGGGACCCCAGTACCCCCCAGCCAAACTCCTGCGCGGTTCTCTGCCTCTGGGGGGGCCGTGCTGGCCGGGGGTGCCCTGGGGTGCTGCCCCCCCCTTTCTATTTTTGTATTCTTTGTAAATCGCTATTTATATCAGATTGCCTTTTCCAGGGGCTCCGGGTCTCACTGAGTCTGGCGTGGGGATGGTGGGAGGAATCTCTGGGGAAGCTGGGGAGACTGGGGGGGTCTCTGGGGATGATGGAGGGACTGGGGGGTCTCTGGGGATGATGGAGGGGAGTGGGGGGGTCTCTGGGGATGATGGAGGGGAGTGGGGGAGTCTCTGGGGATGATGGAGGGACTGGGGGGTCTCTGGGGGTGATGGAGGGGAGTGGGGGGTCTCTGGGGATGATGGACTGGGGGGTCTCTGGGGGTGATGGAGGGGAGTGGGGGGTCTCTGGGGATGATGGAGGGACTGGGGGGGTCTCTGGGGATGATGGAGGGACTGGGGGGTCTCTGGGGATGATGGAGGGGAGTGGGGGGGGTCTCTGGAAGGAATGGGGGGATCTCTGGGGAAGCTGGGGCAGGGCCTCTGTGGAGATTTCTGAAGGGGCTGAGATGACTTTTACAGCAGGGGCAGGGGGGCCCCTTCAGCTGTGGGACAGGTGGGTACAGCAGTGGGCACAGGTCCCTGCAGGTGTTTGGGGTGGGTGTGGGTGTGTGCACAGGTAAATACCGTACACACGTGCAGCGTGTGTGCAAATACACACACAGGGGAGTGTACCTGGGCACGCACAGACACACGGACATGCACATAAACTCATGAACACATGCACACAAACAGACATAAACACACATCAATAGTCACACACACACAGACACGTTCCCGTGTTTTTGGGGCGTTCCCGCGCGCTCGGAGCCCGCGGGGCGGGGCCTCAATGGGCGGGGTTGTATAAAAATCATACGTCACAACATGACGTCACTAAAAAGGCGTGCCCGAAGAGACCACGCCTCCCGCATAACATGAATATATTATAGGCGTGGTTAAGTAGACCACGCCCACTATGGGCGGGTCCGCGCGCGCGCACCGTGCGGGGGCGTGGCCCCGCCCCTCACCGCGGTTCCGGCGGGGCCGGCAGGGGGCGCGGGGCCGGGCGCAGCCGCAGTCGCTGCCGCCGCCGCCGCCGTCCCGGGGCCGCCGGAGCGGCCGCACCGGGCGATGCGATGACAACGTCCACCCTGCAGGTACCGACTGCGGGCACCGGGACGGGACTGGGGCTCCGGCCGCGCCCACAGCGCGCCCTCTTCCCGCGGGGTCTCTTCACGGCCCGGCGGACAGGCCTCACCGGGGCCCGGCGCCGTGCCGGCCGGGGGAAGGCCTCACCCGGCCCCGGTGCAGCGCCCCGCTGAGGTCGCCGAGCCCCGCTGAGCCCCGGTGGCGGCGCGGTGGGGAGGGAGGTGGGCGCAGCGGAAGAGCCCCGGTGCGAGCGGGCCCGGGCCGGGCCCTGGCGGTGGGGAGGGGCTCGGCCGGGCCCCGGTGCTCACGGCGCTGCCCCCTCGCAGAAAGCCATCGACCTGGTCACCAAAGCCACCGAGGAGGACAAGGCCAAGAACTATGAGGAGGCACTGCGGCTGTACCAGCACGCCGTGGAGTACTTCCTGCACGCCATCAAATGTGAGTCCGGCCGGGGGCTCGGGGGGCTCCGGCGCTCGGGGGGCTCCGGGTGACGCCTGGGGGTCCCTGCAGATGAGGCTCACAGCGACAAGGCCAAGGAGAGCATCCGAGCCAAGTGCATGCAGTACCTGGACCGGGCAGAGAAGCTGAAGGAGTACCTGCGGAGCAAGGACAAGCACGGCAAGAGGCCTGTCAAAGAAGCACAGAATGACAACAAGGGGTGCGTGGGGGACGAGGGTGGCGGGGATCCCCTGTCTGGCTGCCGAGCTGGCAAGACCTTCCTTGCCACACCAGTGCCGGTCCCGCTCCTGAACCCTGTTCCCTGTCCCCAGGAGCGACAGTGACAGCGAGGGCGAGAACCCTGAGAAGAAGAAGCTGCAGGAGCAGCTGATGGGTGAGAGGGGCTGTGGTGGGTTTGACCCTCTGGGGTTGAAGAGGATTCACTAACAGCCCTGTTGAGGGGTGGCTGTGGGGCTGGGGCCCAGGGACATGTTCCTGTGGCCTGCTCGCCCCAAACAGCTGAGGGGAGGCGGGATTGCGGGTGTGGGTAGGGTCTCTGGCTCTCTCTGCTCTCCGTGCCCACTCTGGGGGCCGTGTGAACAGAGTCACACCCTCACAGGTGCCATCATGATGGAGAAGCCCAACGTGCGGTGGAGCGATGTGGCTGGGCTGGAGGGAGCCAAGGAAGCCCTGAAGGAGGCTGTGATCCTGCCCATCAAATTCCCACACCTGTTCACAGGTGAGGCCATGGTAGTGGGAGGGGGCTGTGCAGGAGGTGACCCCTCCCTGGGTGACCCCAGCAGGGATCTGGGTGCGGGGATGGGGAGGCCTGACCCCGGTCTCTGCCGCAGGGAAGCGCACGCCCTGGCGCGGGATCCTGCTCTTTGGGCCGCCTGGCACCGGCAAGTCCTACCTGGCCAAGGCTGTGGCCACTGAGGCAAACAACTCCACCTTCTTCTCTGTGTCATCCTCTGACCTGATGTCGAAGTGGCTGGGGGAGAGTGAGAAGTAAGTTGGCAGCAGGGACATGGCCACGTGCCACCAGCACCAGGGAGCCCCAGTAACAGGGATGTTAAAGAATTGGGAGCTGGTGCCTTCAGAGAGTCTGAACAAAGCAATCCCTGGGCCTCTTCCCTCACTGCCTGTGCCCCCCCATCTTTACAGACCTCTTAGTCCAACAGCAACTTGAAGCTGGGGTCTTCTAACACTTAACTGGATTCTGTTTCCTTGTCTTGATTAACTGCTCTCATGCTTCAGCGTGGGGCAGCTTTGGGGCTCTCCAGAGTTGCAGCTCATACCTGAAGATTTCCCATCTGTCTGTGCTCAGAATTCATTTACAGCTCGCTTCGAGGAGGGCCCACCCTTGCCAGGCTGTGAGCGAGTCATAATTACACTTAACTCTACATTATTAATTTCTGGTACCCTATAATTAGACTTTAATTGCCAGCAGGGTCCAGGGGAGGAGAGCACAGCCTCTTGAGGGGCCCCACAGCCCCTGATGTGGCACTTCCCTTGCCAGTGTGGGGTTCCCAGGATGGGAGGAACATGGAGCTGCCATGGTGGTGCTGAGGAGGGTCTCTGAGCGGGGACCCCATCCCCTGCTTTGTTCCCAGGCTGGTGAAGAACCTGTTTGAGCTGGCAAGGCAGCACAAGCCCTCCATCATCTTCATCGACGAGGTGGACTCGCTGTGTGGCTCCCGCAACGAGAACGAGAGTGAGGCAGCCCGGCGCATCAAGACCGAGTTCCTGGTGCAGATGCAAGGTGGGTGGGGGCCCATCCCAGGGGTGGGTGGGGGCAGGACGAGGCAGCCACAACCTGGGGATTCAGAGAATCCCTGGAGATTGTTCTGAGCCATCTGCCTGCAGGTGTGGGAAACAGCAGCGATGGGATCCTGGTGCTGGGTGCCACCAACATCCCCTGGGTGCTGGACTCAGCCATCAGGAGAAGGTGAGCCCCACACGCGGCCCCCTGTGCCAGCCCCATAGCAGGGCTGGCATTGGGGCTCACCCCTCGTGCCCCCCAGGTTCGAGAAGAGGATCTACATCCCCTTGCCCGAGGAGATGGCGCGGGCCCAGATGTTCCGGCTGCACCTGGGGAACACCCCGCACTCCCTGACGGACGCCAACATCCAGGAGCTCGCCCGCAAGACCGACGGCTACTCAGGGGCCGACATCAGCATCATCGTGCGGGACGCCCTGATGCAGCCCGTGCGCAAGGTGCAGTCGGCCACGCACTTCAAGAAGGTGAGTGGGGGCTGCCACGGTCCTGGGGAGGGCCGGGCACTGTGGCTGCTGTCCCCCCACCCCGAGCTCTGTGCCACGTGCCGTGGCTCTGCGCAGGTCTGCGGCCCCTCCCGCACCACCCCCGGTGCCCTCGTGGATGATCTCCTGACGCCGTGCTCGCCCGGTGACCCTGGGGCCATGGAGATGACCTGGATGGAGGTGCCCAGTGACAAGCTGATGGAGCCCACTGTCTGCATGGTAAGTGTCCCCTCCACAGCTTTGGCCCGGCCACTTCCCTCTTCATCCTCCAGGCCAAGGGTCAGGCAGGGCTGTGGCTCCTGGGGGTGGACAGACCCTCAGTCTACCCCCCTGGAGTCCTGAGTCCCCTGGAGGATGGCTGGGTGACAGGAAGGGGCCTTGGCTCTGCCAGGCAGCTGCCACCTGCGGTCAGTGCTGCTGCCATGGGGCAGAGGTGCCCCACTGCCATGGGGGTCCCTATCCCACGCCCATGGTCTGAGCCCCGTGCCCACCCACCCGTGTTGCAGTCAGACATGCTGCGCTCGCTGGCCACCACCCGCCCCACCGTCAATGTCGAGGATCTCCTCAAAGTGAAGAAATTCACGGAGGACTTTGGACAGGAAGGTTGAGGGGGGCATGGGGGGTGTGGGGCTGGGGCAGCTGCAGGCCCCGCTGTGCCCCCCTCCCCGGCGGTGCCAAACCGACCCGTGCTCGCTCGCTCCTGCCCCATCGCCCTGCAGCGCCCGGCAGGCGCGGGGACACGGCCCGGGGGGCTCACACTACGGGGGTGGGTCTGAGCATGGCCGGCCGGGTCCCCCCCTGGCTGCGCTCCACTCTTCTTCCTGCTCTTTTTTTTATTTTTTAACTTAATGCTGCTTTGGGTTCTGTCTTGTTTATATGAAAATAAAAACAATCTGAGAGCTTCAGCCGGTGCCCAGCCACTCCCCACGGCTCTGCCCTTACCAGGGGGCTCAGCCCAGCCCCCCAAAATGCAATGACCCAGGGCCAAGGCCTCTGCCTGTCCCCTGGGGGTAGAGGTTCCTCACGCTCCAGCCATCCCAGACAGGGATTTGTGCCTACAGCAGGGGCTGCTTGGATGGAACAGCTGATGACACCCACCAGCCCACACCCCCTGTGCAGTCCCTGGGCTCCCCTCAGCCCAGCTGCTGCCCACACTGTGACCATGAACCCCAAACAAGCCCCAGGGGAGAGGATCCCCCCTTTGCCCCTCTCCTGCACAGCTTTGGCAGCAGGTTAGGTTGTTCCTAGACACACAAAGGGATTCCCGGTGCCCGGGGGAGCGTGGGGCAGACCCTGGCTGTCTCCCTGTGCACACCGGTGGGCAGGAAGGGCCGGAGCCACGCTGAGGCCACAGGTCTGTATTGGCTACAATAAAGCTGAGTGGGAGCCCCCAGAGCTGCGCTGGTTCTTTCAGCAGGGTCAGTCCAGCAGCTCCATCCAGCCCACGTTGGTGAAGGTGCGGGGGTCCATGCGGTCGATGTAGAGGATCCCGTCCAGGTGATCCATCTCATGCTGGACAATCCTGGCGGCCCAGCCCGAGGCCTCCCAGCTCACCGGCACCCCGAGCTCATCCACACCTGCGGCCGGGATAGCAGTGGGTTTGGGGGGTGATTAAGGGGGAAAAAAGGGGACCCGTGTGAGTGGGAGGATCTGTGAGAGCGGGGACCGGTGTGTGGCAAGATTTGTGAGAGAATGGTGGGGCCCAGGAGAGGACAGAACCCATCAGAGAATTAAGGGACCGGTGTGAGCGTTGGGCGACCCGGGAGAGACTGCGGGAAACGGGGAAGAGAAGGGGACCGTATGAGAGAGGGGCAGGTGCGGTTCCCAGCCGGGACAGGGCGGGTCGGTCCGTACCGGAGACATGGACGGCCCAGTGCCGCGGGACGTAGGCGGAGAAGCCGTGGATGCTGGCGCAGCCCTCGGGGCCGGTGACGAGGCGGTTGTCGAGGACGCGGAGCGCGGGGTTGACGAGGACGCGGAGCGGGAAGGGCTCGATGCGGTGCGCCTGGCGCAGCGCCGGCGGGTACCGGGCGCAGCGGGCGGGCGGCAGCTCCGCGGCGAACACCCGCAGCGGCACCCCGAGCTGCGGAGCGCTCAGCCCCAGGCACGGCCGGCCCCGCAGCCCTGCCGCCAGCGCCGCCGCCAGCCGCCGCAGCTCGGGGCCGCCCAGCTGCTCCGGGGACACGGCGGCGGCGGCGCCGCGCAGCACCGGCGCTCCCACCTGCACCGGGGCGGCGAACGGCGGCACGGGCGGGCCCAGCACCCGCCGCCGCAGCGCCCGCCAGTAGGAGCGCTCCCGCCGGTCCCACCCCGCCGCGTGTCCGCAGCCGCGGGCCGGGAGCGGCGGGGCCCGGAGCGGCGGGGCCCGGAGCAGCGGGGCCCGTCCCGGCAGGGCCCGTCCCGCCGCCCGCCCCAGCGCCGCCGCCGCCGCCGCCATGGCGCACCGCGTGCGCGCGCACCCCGCCGCCGCTGCGCCCCCTGGCGGCCCCTCGGGGGACAGGCGGCCCCTCCGGCCCGGTCACCCCGTGGCCCCCGCGGCCCCCGGCAGCGCAGCGGCGGCCCCGGAGCGGCTCTCCGGGGGCTCCGAGGGCACGGCCGCCTGTTCCCCCGCCGGGTCCGGGGCGCTCTCCGGGGACGGCTTCTCCTCGCCCGGTGCCGGTGGAAGGAGGAAAGCCAGCGGCTCCCTGAGCGCGGCCACGTCGATGCGGCCCAGGCGGCCGAAACGCTGCAGCTGCGTGGGGGGAACACCTTGGGGATGGGGAGAGAGGGGTCAGGGGGTCTGCGGGGAACGAGACCCCAGGAGGGGCGAGAGAGCAGGGCAGGGCCCGCTCAGTGCCAGGGGCGTCCTCCCCCTGCAACGAAAACCAAACCCGAGATCTCACCCAGTGCCTGTGCGATCTGTGCTGGAGGGAAAAGCACCTGGAGGCAGCGGTTCAGGTAGGGCAGCAGGTCCTCCAGGAAGGCTGTGCAAAACTGGGTAAAGAGCTCCTGCTCCCGCCCGCTGAAAGCTGCCTCCTCAGCACGGTGGAAGGCCAGGATGGTTTTGGTCACCTAGGGAAAGAGAGAGGCAGATGGGTCACCTGATGACAGCCACGTGCCCAGGTGGGTAAGGAGGCCAATGGCACTTGGCTTGTACCAGCAACAGCGTGGCCACAGGCCCAGGGCTCTGCCCATCTTCCAGTGCTGGGCACTGGAGACATCACACCTGGAATCTTGGTGTCAGTTCTGGGACACACTGAGATAAACACTGGGGGGCTGGAGTGTGTCCAGGGAAGGGAACGGAGCTGGAGAAGGAGCTTAAGCACAAGGAGCAGCCAGGGGGGCTCAGCCTGGAGAAAAGGAGGCTTGAGGGAGACATTACTGCTCTCCACTACTCCCTGGCAGGAGGGGCAGCCAGGGTGAGGCTGGGCTCTGATCCCAAAGAACAAGGGACAAGAGAACAAGAAACAGCCTCAAGTTGTGCCACGGGAAGTTGAATATTAAGAAAATTTCTTCATGGAAAGAACTGTCCAGTCCTGGTACTGGGCAGTGTTGGAATCCCCCTCCCTGAAGAAATGTAACAGCTGTGGGGACGTGGCTCTTGAGGACATGGGGTGGCCTTGGCAGTGCTGGGGGAGCAGTTGGGCTGGAGGAACCCAACCCACTCAGAACAAACCTGCCCCATGGTCTCGCAGGACAAGTCCCAGCTTCATGCCCTGGACTCACCTCACCAAGGGCACTGTCCAGGCAGGCGGTGACGTCCTGTGCCAGGGCGATGGGGCAGCAGAGCCGCAGGTCATTGAAGGCAACGAGGAGCCCGTTGAGGAAGCAGGCAAGGGGTGGGAAGTCCAGCAGCACCATGGGGGGCTGCAGCGTGCCAGGCTGGGCTGTGGGCACCGGCACTCCTGCACCGCCCCCCAGCACGGCTGGAGCCGAGATCAGCGTGTAGGAATTCATCTCCTCCCGGAATTTCTCCACCGCCTCCTCCACCGCCTTCCTGAAGGCCTCGGCAGCCACGCGCTGGAAGAGGGGGGCCAGCTGCCCACGGAAATCCACGCCCACCCTGCTGAAGGACAGCCCGAAGTACATGCACTGCCCCAGCAGCGAGTCCAGCCGGCCGCCCACCCCGCGCTCCAGGTCGCGCTGCAGCGTCCGCAGGAACTCGGAGACCTTCTGCAGCACCCAGCCGTGGAAGATGGCCCCCTCGCCCGGCGCCTCGGCCGGCACCAGCGGCTCCTCGTCGGAGAAGATGGCGCGGTACTGGGTGACGATGTCGAACAGGTGCACGCGGCAGGCCTCGATGGTCTTGGTGATGTGCAGGTAGGGGTCGTGGTCGGGGATGGAGGCCTGGATGGAGCGCAGCCAGGCGTCCCGCGCCTGCAGGAACTTGACGCGCAGCTCGGCCTCGGTCAGCACGTCCATGCGGCGCAGGAAGCCGATGACGCGCAGGCAGGCGGGCAGAGGGATGTTGGTGCGCAGCTGCTGGATGAGCTGGTTGAGCATCAGCTGGGCTGACTGGCGCACCTCGTCCACGATGCTCTGGGGAGCAGAGAGCCCTCGTTCAGCGCGGGGTTCACCCGGATCCCAGGGTGGGACAAGGCGGGGCTCACCTCAGAGACGGGGTGAAGGGTGCGGGGCTCACCTGGATAACGGGGATGCTGCTGTGCTTCCTCTCCAGCCTGCGCACGTAGGCCGTGAGCTCCAGCGCCTCCTCGTAGTAGCCATTGCGGACACAGGTGTCCATGAGCTGCGGGATCTCCAGGATCTCCAGGATCTCCGTGTGCCGGTTCAGGGTCAGGCTGTTCATGCGCCGGCTGCAGGCGATGGCCTCGGCATCGCGCATGAAGGTCCTGCGGGGCCGGGATGGCATCAGCAGCCGAGCCCTCCCCGCCGCGGCTGGCTCCGGGGACCTTTCCCCAGCCCCAGCCGGCCCGGCCCTCAGTGGGCTCAGCCCTGGCACCTCTCGCTGCCCACCCCGGTCCATCCCGGGCCCGCCCTGCCCCGTTCCCACCCGCGCCTTGCCCGCCGCTCCCGGTGCCCGCTGCCCGTCCCGCACCGGCAGGCGTCCTGCAGCGCGGGCAGCCGCTCCAGCAGGCTGCCCAGTCGGCTCTCGATGCCGCCGAAGCCGCGGCCGGCCCGGCCGGTGCACTCGGCGGAGCGGATGAAAGCTCGGTAGTGCTCGAAGGCGAGGCGGCGAGTCTCGGCCCCGACCCGCGCCCGCTCCGCCGCCAACCGCGCCGGCTCCCGGCCCAGCTCCGCCAGCCCCAGCGCCGCCAGCTCCGACACATAAGCGGCGAGCTCGGGGCCGCCGGGCGCCGCCGGGCCGCGCAGCCAGGCCAGCAGCCGCGCCTCCTCCGCCGCCGCCGCCATCGCCGGGGCCGCCGCGTCACCTCCGGGCCCGCCGGTTCCGGCTCCGTCACTTCCGCTACCGCCGGTTCCGGCTCCGTCACATCCGGTCCCGGTGGCCCCGCGTGCGCGGCGCGGGAGATGCGGCCGCTCACGGAGGCGGAGACGCGGGCGGTGTTCGAGAAGCTCGGGAAATAGTGAGGGGCCGGGACCGGGGCATCGGGAGGGCTGGGCCGGCGGGATGCCGGGAATCGGGCACGGGGACAGGACGGAGACCGGGAGGAACGGGCACCGGGGGTCGGGCTGGACCGGGCACGGAGAAGGGATGGGCACCGGGAGGGCTGCGCGGGCTGGACCCGGGGGAGCGGGGAGTCCAGCGGGGACCGGGGGGGTGTTGTCAGCGGGGAGCGGAGGTGGCGGGGCCGGGCTGACGGGGTGCGGCCCCGCAGCATCGGGGAGAACATCCAGCTGCTGGTGGACCGGCCCGATGGCACCTACTGCTTCCGCCTGCACCGGGACCGCGTCTACTACCTGAGGTGAGGCCGGGCGGCGCGGGGAGCGGGCGGGTCACGGCGCGGGGCCCGGCCCAGCGCTGCCCTGCTCCCCTCCCGCAGTGAGAAGCTGCTGAAGCTGGCGGCCAGCGTCCCCCGGGAGAGCCTGGTGGCACCGGGCACCTGCTTCGGAAAGTTCACCAAGTCCCAGAAGTTCCGGCTCAGCGTCACCGCCCTGGACTTCCTGGCGCCCTACGCCAAGGTGGGTGCCGGCCTGCAGCGGCCCCGTGGCGGCCCCGCGGCCCCTCACGGCTCTGCCCCTCTCTCGCAGCACAAGGTGTGGGTGAAGCCGGGCTCCGAGCAGTCCTTCCTCTACGGGAACCACGTGCTGAAGTCGGGGCTGGGCCGCATCACGGAGAGCACGGCGCAGTACCAGGGCGTGGTGGTGTATTCCATGGCCGACGTGCCGCTGGTGAGCGCCCGGCCGGGGC
This sequence comes from Poecile atricapillus, assembly GCF_030490865.1. Classification (NCBI taxonomy): domain Eukaryota; kingdom Metazoa; phylum Chordata; class Aves; order Passeriformes; family Paridae; genus Poecile; species Poecile atricapillus. Next base: position 20,970,098 of record NC_081258.1, read on the forward strand.
TGCGGGGGGACGCGAGGTGGGCGGCCTCCCTCACCTCCCCTCCGTCCCCCAGGGCTTCGGGGTGGCTGCCAGGTCCACGCAGGAGTGCAGGAAGGTCGACCCCTTGGCCATCGTGGTGTTCCACCAGGCCGACGTCGGGGAGTACGTGCGGAACGAGGACACGCTGACATGAGGGACCCTCGGGGACCCCAGGGACCCTCGTGCTCTGTGAGTGTTCCGGGGTCGAACGGACGTTGTCCTGCACCGTGGGTGCGGGCAGCCCACCTGGAATGGGATGGAGATGTGGGGAGCTGCCAGCACAGAGCCCCAGGCCCCTCAGGGGGCTGCTGCCGGCACAGGAGGAGGGGACCTGGCCCCAGCCCTGTCACATAAAGCTTGTTCCTTTTTTCAATGCCTGTTTTCTGGTGTGGAGGCCCAGGAGGAATCAGTCCTCACCCCTCCTGGGGGGAATGTGACACATTGGGGTGTGTGTGGGGGGACTGATGAGATTGGAGGGAACCTCAGAGGTTGAGGATGAGCTTCAGGAGGGAGAGGGCCCAGCAGTGTTTAGGCTCACAGAGGCTGGATGACAGCAGCAGGCAGCAGTCGCTCCCCAGACTTTGCCAGGGGTTCTTTTATTGGGAGTCTGGTAGAAAAAGCCCATTAAGACATAGAAACGTGACAAAGCCACACAGAACTCAGGTGACAGTGTGGCCTTTGACTTTTCTTGGGGTGGTGTCAGGGCTAGAGATGAGGCAGGAGCAGGGGGAGCTCTCCAGCCTCCTCCTGGAAGCAGGATCCAGCATTTCCTCTGACTCTGTGGTGGGACAGGGTGGCAGGCAGGCTCTGCAGGGGGGTCCCTGCCCTGTTCTAGCACTTGTGGCTGCCCGAGGTTTGTGTGTGGAAGAGGCGCTTGAGGAAGCAGAGCTGCAGCACCCCGGAGAGGACAATGACACAGCTCTGGGCCAGGGACCACCAGTTGACGTAGTTGTAGTTGGACTCCAGGAGGAAGGAGTCGGCCCCTTTCCGCATCCGGGCGAAGTTGTAGAAGCGCCACATGTGGAAGGTGTGGATCTGCAGCCTCTGGATGCTCACCTGCAGGAGAGGCAGGGCCGCACTCAGAGCTGCCCGTGGGGCTCAGTGCTGAGCTCAGCCTGAGCAAATGTTCGGTGTCCTGGGCAGGACATGGCCATCCCTGCTGTGCTGGGGCACGCTGTGGGCTCCCTGACCTCACCCCAATTGCCTCCAGGGTGTCGTTCAGCTCCTTCCTCTCTGCTGGCTGCTCGTGTTCCATGTTGAAGTCATCGTAGTACACACCAAAGTTGAGATACACCTGCATGAGGCCGAAGTGGTTTTGCTGGTTGTCCAGGCAGAGCTGGTAGAAACCTGCAGAGGGAAGGGGGTTGTTGGTCCCTGGGTGGAAGGACAACAGGCAGACACATCCTGAGGGCTCAAGCCTCATCCTCCCCTGGCAGGAGCAATGGGCACTCGGGGAAGCCCTGGCCAGGCAGGAGCTGGGGGAACCTGTGTCCTTGGTGAGGAAGTTGATCTGTCCTCGCACGTCCTGGGACACTCCAAGCTGGAAGCCATCGGGATCACTCGCTGTCACCAGGATGTTCCTGCTGTTGCCAATCCCCGTTGCCCGCTGGACCTGGAGGCAGGGAGCACGTGAGGGGAATTTGTGGGTCACTGTCGGGGAGGGAGCTGTGCCAAGCCCTGGGGACGTGTTGCTGTGGGGCTGCCAAGCACAGAGCCAGGGGGAAGCTGCCACTGCCAGGCACAGCTATGTCCTGGCTTTCCTTCAGCCAGCCCAGTGTAAACAGGAGATGAAAGGGCTGGAGTTTCCCTGTGGGAAGGGGACAGAGCTCAGGAACAGGCTGTGCCAGGACCTTCAGCTGTGCCACAGCCCCTGGCCAGGCAGCGGAGGGCAGAGTTTCCAACAATGCCGGAGCTCCCAGCACCTCTTCATGGGTTTAAACGAGGTCGTTTAAAAATTGGTGATGGATAGGGATTAGGTTGGTTATATTGGGAAGATGTTCTTCCCTGGGAGTGAGGTGAGGCCCTGGCTCAGGGTGCCCAGAGAAGCTGTGGCTGCCCCAGCCCTGCAAGTGTCAACTCTCAGGCTGCACAGGGCTTGGAGCAACCTGGGATAGTGGAAGGTGTCCCTGTCCCTGCAGGGCTGGAAGGAAACGAGTCTTTAAGATCCCTGCAACCCAAACACTTCCACGATGCTGCTTTAGAAAGGCACGTGCCACGTGCCACAGGAGCAGCAGGGATGGATCCAGCACAGCCCAGGACATGTCCCCAGCACTCACCTCGTAGCTGAAGAAGAAGTTGCCACCCTGGTGTGAGAACTGCCAGAAACACTCCACGGTGCCGGCGGGGATGACGACGGCGAAGTCGTAGCGATCGGCGCCGCGGAACAGCGGCTCCTGGCTGGAGCCACTCAGGGGCTCTGTCCTGGGGCAGCCAGCGGGGCCCAGCAGCGCCAGGAGCAGCAGCAGCAGCATCCTCCTGCTTCCCTGGGCTCCAGCACTCGCTCCCTGGGCAGGGCAGCGCAGGACGGGGTGCAGGGGGTAATCAATCATTAACCACGCTGCCAGGCAGGCAGGGCTCAGGGGAGCCTGCAGCTCAGACACCCTGTGCTCTCGGGGATTGAGGGGATCCTGCAGCTCAGACACCCTGTGCTGCCAGGGATTGAGGGGATCCTGCAGCTCAGACACCCTGTGCTGCCAGGGATTGAGGGGATCCTGCAGCTCAGACACCCTGTGCTCTCAGGGATTGAGGGGATCCTGCAGCTCAGACACCCTGTGCTCTCAGGGATTGAGGGGATCCTGCAGCTCGGACACCCTGTGCTCTCAGGGATTGAGGGGATCCTGCAGCTCGGACACCCTGTGCTCTCAGGGATTGAGGGGATCCTGCAGCTCAGAGACCCTGTGCTCTCGGGGATTGAGGGGATCCTGCAGCTCAGACACCCTGTGCTCTCGGGGATTGAGGGGATCCTGCAGCTCAGACACCCTGTGCTCTCAGGGATTGAGGGGATCCTGCAGCTCAGACACCCTGTGCTCTCGGGGATTGAGGGGATCCTGCAGCTCAGACACCCTGTGCTCTCGGGGATTGAGGGGATCCTGCAGCTCAGACACCCTGTGCTCTCGGGGATTGAGGGGATCCTGCAGCTCAGACACCCTGTGCTGCCAGGGATTGAGGGGATCCTGCAGCTCAGACACCCTGTGCTCTCGGGGATTGAGGGGATCCTGCAGCTCAGACACCCTGTGCTCTCAGGGATTGAGGGGATCCTGCAGCTCAGACACCCTGTGCTCTCGGGGATTGAGGGGATCCTGCAGCTCAGACACCCTGTGCTGCCAGGGATTGAGGGGATCCTGCAGCTCAGACACCCTGTGCTGCCAGGGATTGAGGGGATCCTGCAGCTCAGACACCCTGTGCTCTCGGGGATTGAGGGGATCCTGCAGCTCAGACACCCTGTGCTCTCAGGGATTGAGGGGATCCTGCAGCTCAGAGACCCTGTGCTCTCAGGGATTGAGGGGATCCTGCAGCTCAGACACCCTGTGCTGCCAGGGATTGAGGGGATCCTGCAGCTCAGACACCCTGTGCTGCCAGGGATTGAGGGGATCCTGCAGCTCAGACACCCTGTGCTCTCGGGGATTGAGGGGATCCTGCAGCTCACCCTGTGCTCTCGGGGATTGAGGGGATCCTGCAGCTCGGACACCCTGTGCTCTCAGGGATTGAGGGGATCCTGCAGCTCAGACACCCTGTGCTCTCAGGGATTGAAGGGATCCTGCAGCTCAGACACCCTGTGCTCTCAGGGATTGAGGGGATCCTGCAGCTCAGACACCCTGTGCTCTCGGGGATTGAGGGGATCCTGCAGCTCAGACACCCTGTGCTCTCAGGGCAGCAGCCTGCCATGGAGAGGGCAGGAGCAGGACACAGCTTTTGATACTGTGCCCAGCAGGGCACCACTGACTGGCATTGCCTCGCCATGGCCAGTAGTGGCCCACAGCCCTGCCCTGGTGCTCCTGCTGCCCTGGGCTCCCCAGGGAAAGGATCGACAGAAGAGGAGGAAAATGCAGGGCCAGGGGACACGGGACGGCAGCACCTGCAGCTGAAGGACAAAGGGGAAAGCATCTGTTCCTAGGCAAAACTTCTCCCAGCCCTGGCTTTGCTGGAAGGCAGCCAAGAGAAACTTAGTTTCTAAGTTTAGAAAGTGCCTCTTTATCATCCCTGAACTTTTTCCACAGGAATCTAATGCAGAAGCTCCCGTTTCCCATTTACACTGGCATGTCACAGCTCCAGGGCAGTGCTGCTCCTGACCCAACACTCCCAGAGGGGAAGGGAAAGCCCCACGTTCCTGGGGCAGCCCTTGTCCCTCTGCTGCATTTCCACCCACGAGGTAGAAATTACACTTTCACAACTCTTGCTATTAGACAAGAACTTTATTTTACAAATGACTGTTCCAGCTTTGGCACTTGAAGGCAGGAACATGTGGCAGCCTTGGAGCTCAGACACAGCAAGGATATTACCAGGAAAAGTGCAAAGAAAACATGACCAAAGTCAGACACAACTGAAATTTTTAGCTTGGGAACAAACAGTTCCAGGTACTGAAACACAAAGTAATTGGCTTTCTAAAGCCTCACAGCTGGAAGGGAGGAATTTCTCCCTACAGATTAGTTATTTACAAAGCAGAAATTAATGGGGGGGGGGGGAAAAAAAAAATTCCAAGTACCTGGATCTCTTCCCCACAGAAGCTCCAGGATTCAGTGCTGCCTCTCTTCCACAAGGGAGTGGTGGCAAACATTAAACAAGTGATTCACAGAACAGACAACACAAAAAAACTCCACCTATGAGATCACCCTGCCGATCACACCTGAGCAGAGCAAACACCTGGGATTCATTCCAGAGTCTGCAGTGGTCAGGTGGACAAGGAAGTCTCAATCCAGGCGGTTCTAAATTTATGTAGAGAGGCATCGGAGCCCCTGCCACCTGCAGCACACTGATCTTTGCAGACACAGCTGGAGCACAAGGCTCCTGGGTTCCTGGCAGTCATGGTTTTGGTGTCAGAGAGGCAGCCCACACTGGCACAGACAGCATTCTGGTCCAGCTTCCAAAAAACAAACCGAGGTCCAAAAAAAAAAGAAAAAGGATCTCCCTGTGGTTCCCAACTTCAGAGGATTCCCAGTTTCTTCATGGTCCGCCAGCGGTCCTTGATCATCACTGGGGTGCGGTTCTCGAAGGGGTACTTGAGGCAAATGGCTTTCCACCTCCCTTCTCCGTACTTCTTCACCCCTTCCTTGATCCACTCGCTCTCCTGCATGGTCCATTTCTGCAAAGAGCAAGGGAGGAGCTGCACGGCAGAGAGCCTGCTGCCACTTCCTTCCTGGCACCTTCCTTCCCTCATCACCCGTGCCAGGAACAGCAGGGAAGGCAGACAGGTCCTGGCAGCTGCACACAACACTCCAGCACTGCAGATGTGGTGCAGCAGCTGCCTTCCTACAGGTCAGGAGGAGCATTCCTGGTGGCACCACAGTGGGACCTGCTCCTGGTTAGCAGCTGCCAGATGTGTCCCTCACCTGAACAAGACTCTGAACGCTCCAGCATGAGGGGAACTCGGCAAACCTCGCTCTGAGCCATCAAGACAAAGGGAACTGAGGCACATTTCCAGTGCCCTGCAGGACACAGCTCCAGCCTGTTTTACCATGGGGACTGTAGGGACACTGCCCCACTGCAGGGCCTGCTGGAAGCACCTAAGGCTCCACATACCTGTTTCTTGGAGCTGGAGTTCCTGGAGACATTGCTTTTCTCAAGTAATGCTGGAAAACAAGGGAGAGAGTTACATTTCCCACAATCTGGGAGGTACAGACTTCCTGAAGAGGCTGCCTTGGGCTTAACTGCTGAGCTGTGCAGTCAGAGCACCCTGTGACAGGCAATACACCCCAATTCCTTTATCCCAGCTTTTCCACAGGATTCGGATTTCAAAAATTCAGTCACCCAGGCAGCAGGAAGACCCCTGTGGGTGACCCCCATGGCAGGATCAGCACAGGTAATCCCTGCCAGGGGAATTTTCATACCTGCATTTGCAAAAAGCTCATCCTCGTCACTCCAGCTGTCCTTCTCCTCCGTGCCACAGGAGCTGTTCCACCTTGCTTGGAGGGACCTGAAATTAGGAGAGGGTTTACTTTGGCTACTGGCCCAGGAAAGGGTTTTTTGGGGAGCAGGTGCAAGGCCACCAAGCAAGTAGGGCCAGCCTCTGGACACCGTATTTCTCATGAGGTGGGAACAAGAGAAGGATGCTCCTACAGACTCTGGCCAGTGATGCTGAAGCTGGGAGAAGTGTGGAAAACCAGGCATTACTTGTACTGGAATCACCTGCCAGGACCAGCTGCAGCACCTCACTGTCAGCAGGACCTGATAATTTTCTCCTGTCCATTAACCCATAATTAATTTTACAGCCAGACATGGACAAGAGAGAGTTTGCTGTGCCCAGTTCCACGTGGGAATGAGGTCAGCACTCCTCCCGGGACACAGGGCAAGGGTTTGCTGCTGAGGCTACCAACATCAGCAAGACAGGATGGGGCAGAGCAGACAAGAGCACATGAGAGGGGCTTCATACTTCTCACTCGGGGCAGACAAGGGCTCATCAGGCAATTTCAGAGCAGGTTTGGAAGCGGAAGAGACCACGTGCTCCTGGGAGGAGTCGGGGCACTCGCTCGACTTGCTGGATGAGCCGTCCAAATCCACGATCAGATTGCTTATGCTGAACAAGTTTTTGATCTTTTGGGGTATTTCAGGAGGCTCTGAGGTCTCAGAAGCTTGATTGTCCTCTTCTCTACATCTCTTGGTTCTGTGGGATACAGAAGGAGACAGTTGCTTGGGGGAAGGCAAGTCTGTTTCGTCCAGTTTGGTGAAAAGAGCGTCCGAGTCCCTGGAGTTCGACAGGATCTTGAAAGCTTCTCTCAGAACAGAAATCCCGTACGAGGTTACAGCTCCGGGGGGCTGCCTATAAAATAAACACAACCAAGCGGCTTGTAGGGAAAGTGCTGAGGGAGCTCTGCTGCCCCGACATCCAGCCTTCCCCTCCACCCCCAGCTCCTGCCCCGCAGTGCAGACCCACAGCAGAGGGCATTCCCGAGGCTGCAGTCCTCCCTCCCACACGGCACAGTGCTCCGGGAAGCAGGGATGGACAGCACACATTCAGGCTCCACTGCCTCCTGCTGTTCCACCTGCTCCACCAGAGCAGCCACCGCCCCCTCCCTGGGCACAGCAGCACCTCCTGTCAGCAACTGAACCAAACCACCACAACACCTTTCCCGAGGTCCAGAGTCCTGCACCAACACCTTTGGGCTGGCCTGGGCAGGCATTGGGGGAATTAGGAGCTGCCTGGACTCAGGGGATTACCCCTTGGAAGAGAACTTGCGGCCACACTGCATCCACAGTCTAAGGCCAGACTCCTCTGCCCACCTTTGTGATTCCCTGGTGGACACTCTGGGGAGTTCTGGGATTGCTGCTGCTGGTTCTTTAGCTATTTCCATAGGCTCTGGAGTGCCCTGCAGGATGTCATATGCTGCTGTTAAATGTTCGGGTGTTGCTGCTGGGTCACTGACTACTTCCATAGGTTCCACAGTTGCCGCAGGGCCATTGGCTTCTGCCATCATCTCTGGAGCTGCCGTGGGACCAGCTGCCCTTTCTGCAGGCCTGGCAGCTCCCTCCAGGTCTTCTGTTGCCCCTGCAAGCTCTGGAGCTCTGGCTGGGCCCTCTGCCCTTCCCGAGGCCTCTGGAGCTCTGGTTGGACCCTCTGCCCTTCCCGAGGCCTCTGGAGCTCTGGCTGGGCCCTCTGCCCTTCCCGAGGCCTCTGGAGCTCTGGCTGGACCCTCTGCTCTTCCCAAGGCCTCTGGAGCTGCTGCCTGGTCCTTCAGCCCATCTGCAAACTCAGAAGTCCCTAGCAAGGATCTTGCTTTGTCGGCGTGTTCTGAATTCAAGGTCTTTTTCAGTAACTTGGAGAGAGAAAAAGCACAGCACCATTACAAAGATGATTCCTCATGCTCCCATTCCACTTTATCCCCTCCCAAAGGCATTTCATGGATTGAAAAACGCGTTTGACCATATAAACCTCTTAGGAATGGACTGAGTTTAGAGTGTTCCAGGTTTAACCTGCTGTAATCAGGCAGCTGATCCCCGGGGCAGCGGGGTGGACACGCACCGTCAGCAGCGCTGGCTCCGAGTCGTCCACGTAGCCCTTCAGGAACTCAAAGATGCTCTGCTGGAAGTCCTCGTAGGAGAAGTTTTTGACCTTTGGATGAGAGGGGTTCTTCTCCCGGATGACAGCCAGCCACTCATTCCTCTTCTTCTAGAAGAGGGATTGATAGGATCAGGTGAGAACACTCTGGGCAGGGACAAGGGAATCAGTGACAGCCACAGCCTGGATGTGGGCAAGGACTGGGCCTTCCCTCTTGGGCATCCTCCAATTTACACTGAGGTAACCAGTGTAACATGTACCAATTTACACTGAGGTGAGGCTGGGAAAAGGCCAGAGGATCAGGAGAGCAACCAAGGAGCAGAACCACCTTATTTCAGGGATTGTCCTTGCCTGCAGTGCCCAAGCACCCTAGTGCCTGCAGGACAGGAACAGGAACTGCTGCTGCTCCCAGAACCTGCTCTGAAGGTGAGCTGGAGGCTCATCAAGGGATAAATGGTGATGCCTCACACATGGAGGTGTGCGAGGACAGGTGAGTGACAGAGGGGCTCCAAGGTGACAATCCAAACGTGCAACACTGAGGGACCAGCGCTCCAGAAGGACTGCTTCCATTCTGGCCTCCTCACCCCAAGGACACATCAGACACACCAGCAGCTCCCACCTCATTCCAGCATGGACTCACTTGGTTTCTGGGCTCCTTCCCTATGTGCTTCTTGACGATATCAGAAGCTTTTTCAAACTCCTTGTTTCTGATACAAACAACAACAGCCTACAAAGGAAATCAAAGACAGATTGAAGCAGGGAACAACTCAGGGCCAACTTCCATGCACAACTCCCACATCACTGCAGGAATGCGTTTGTAGATAACGAGGGAATGCCGCACGTGAGGCGGCTCCCACCATCACCCACACGCGGCCTTTCCAGGGGCAAAAGCTGCACAACATATTCCCTGAGAAAGAAAAAGATCTTACAGCTTCCTTCACCATTTTCTGCACAGCCTCCATCGTCCTGTCGGCCACAGAGAATTCCTCACGGATGAAGTCCAGGACGAGCATGGCCGACTCCAGTGGGGTCAGCTCTGACTCCTTGTCGAAGGTGCAATCTATAAGAATTGGCATCCATACTTTTGGGGGGGGGTCACGGCGCTTCCCTACGGAGAGCTGGTTATTCACCTGCACAGGTGGCAGCCGTCCACCCACACAGGTGCACCACAGATTCCAAATTCCACAGCCACCAAGCACTGCCAAGTGTTTGAACTGAATTCCTGCCCCCCAACAGCCACGGGAAATTACAGAAGCAGCACTCCAGAACTTGCCAGGTGCCCAGCACTGACCTAGGGGAGCGTTTTGGAAGCTGAGGCTAAGCAGGAGTCACCAGGCTGATGTGTTTGTCCAGCACGGCAGCCTCGGGCTGCCACAGACGCTGCTCTTGCGGCACAGCGAGACAAAGAGCGACCCCTCACCCGCAGGGACACCCCCAGAGCCCCAGCTCCAAGCAGGGACAAAGCTCCGGGAGCTGCAGGGACACGGACACGGGACAGGGGGAGGAGGGAGCGGGCTGCAAGCAGCACCGGGGGTCCCCAGAGCTCGCAGGAAGGACCGGGCACCTACCGAGATTCTCGCCCTCCTCCACCCGCGACAGCAGCTGCATTATCCGGAGCATCTGGGCCATCTCCGGCTCCCTGTCCAGGGGCCGCACGAGCAGCGCTGCGGGACAAACGGCGGGGTCAGGCCGGAGCAGCCCGGGCTGGGGCCCCGCCGCTCCCCGGCCCCGCCCCGCGCACCTTGCATGATGTCGCGGAACTGGCGGAAATCACGGTTGCGCCCGGAGCGATAGGCCTCTATGGCCCGGTGGAAGTAGAACTGCAGGACCCAGCCGTTCACGGTCTTCTCGGGGAGCGCCGCCATCCCGGCCCAGTCGGGGTCCGGCTCCTGCCGCGCCGCCCGCCGCGCCGCCATCCCGCCGGGAGCCCGCGCGCCGGAAGTGACGGCACCACCATGGAGCGATTGGCCCGCAGCCTGATAAAGCCGGCGCCGCGCCTACAGCTCCCGGCGTGCATCGCGCTAACCCCGCCGCGCCTACAGCTCCCGGCGTGCATCGCGCTAACCCCGCCGCGCCTACAGCTCCCGGCGTGCATCGCGCTACCCCGCCGGTAGGGGCTGGTCGCCGTCTGGCGGAGCGGAGGGGAATTGCCGGGCCCCGGGGAGAAGCGGCGGCGGCGGAACGGTGCGGGCAGGGCCGCAGCCGCGTCCCCGGGGGCTCGGGATCGGCCCCTGCCCATCGACGGGACCGACAGCAGGGAAACGCCCGCCTGTAAGTGCTGAGTCCCCCGAGCGAGTGTCTCACCTGAGCACGCCTAAGGTTATTAAACTCGTGTCACCCAAAGCTGGCAGTGCCACCCTGCCAGCGCAGGCAGAGTGTTTGACTTTATTCTGATCTTCCAAACAGCCCCCGCTCTCCTGTGCTCCAGCCACCTGCCAATTCCCCGCCCCTGGAACAGCAAACCTGGCCCCCTGGGCAGGATTTTGGGGCATAGATTGTCCCACAGTCACTCAGGGTAATGAATTTGAAGTCCTGTCTTCCCAGCGATCCCGCTAATTCCCGAGCAGAGCTGGTGCCTGGAGGCACTGGCAGCAGATCCTCGGGATCACGGGGTGGTTCTCTGCCGCCCTGGGGTGTCCTGCTTGGACAGCGTCTCCTCGGCCCAGGGAGCATTCCTAACTGTCCTGGAGGCTCTCCCACCTGAGATGGAAAAGCACGTGGAAATTCCTCTGGCATGAGGTGATCTGGGATCCTCCCTTCCCTCTGCCCCAGGCCAGGGGATGAGGAAACGCACATGGGAAAAATCCGTGTGTCAGATGGAAAACAGAAAAACCGGGAGGGATTTTTATTGGCAAACAAAGGAAGATAAAAATAATCTGTGTGAGGCAGAAGAGTCACCTGGGGCGGGGAGACTGCCCTGGGGAGCAGGGTGGGAGCGGGACACGCTTGGAATGCCGTGGAGGGTGCTCGGAAGGATGCGAGGAGCGATACTGACAGCTGCTTCCTGCGCTGAGGGGAGGTGACCGAGTGCCATGCTCTGGGTCAAATGCTTTTCCACGTGGAATATCCATGGGCAAAGTGGCTTTGCTCTCTCTCTCTCTCTCTCTCTCTCTCTGTCACAAGATGCAGGAGGAGGCGCCAGGGTGGGATCCCGGAATTTCAGGTCTGTCCCTTCCATCCAGGGAGGAGCCGATCAGCCCCACCAGGAGTGAGACCAGCCGCACTCACAGCCCTTCAGACACTGCCTTTGCTCTCCTGGCCAGAAAATTCCGTGTTTTTCAGGGAGCTCGGTAACTTCTGCCCCTATGATCCACGTGGCTCCAGCTAGATGTGCCAGCCACTTCAGCAGATCCTGTTGGCCCTGCACAAGTTTTAGGATTTTGAGTAATTTCATTCATTTTTGCACAAAGGTTAGGAAAGAGAGTCCTGGAGTCGTCTCCCAAGGGAAGCAAAACAAGACACCAGGACACAGCCACTTGAGAGCCACCTGCCTTCTCCAAGCCAGGTTTCACTTGGGAAAACTCCCTTTTCTGCCTCCTTTCCGTGTCCCTTTGGGCTGCCCTCTCCTCCTCCAATGCCATCCTGGTGAAGGTGTCACCCCTTGGAGTGTTCAGGAGATCTCCTCCCATCCTATCAGATAAATTTGCTTCCCGTGAGATCCACAAAGCCTCTGCAGTTCCTGGGAGGGTTTGGACAGGGTGGTGACATGACAGATGTCACAAGAGCAGTGTTCCCCCCAGCAGAGCTGGAGAAGGTCACAATTCCTGACATGGTTCTGGAGCTGGGGAGGGCACAGCGTTGGCACCCCGATCCAGGCTTCCCTCCCACACCACTTCAGGGTCTGCCTCAGCCAACGGTGTGTTAACAGCACCCAGATTAGAAACCAAACCTGGAATGGTGAATTACAGAGTAAATACAAAAATGGACCCACTGGTTTTCTGCCTGAATCATCTCCAATAGATGAAGAGGAAGCAGGGATGATGGAAGCAGGACCAGGAATGCCAGTGGCTTCACTACCCAGTTTCACTGACTCCTCCTGTGGTGTCATCATCAATTTTTCAGGAAAAGTTTCAGAGTTCCACGTGCCAAACAAAACACTGGGCAGGAAGGCACAAATTGCAGCCGTGCTTGTGCATTTGAGCCTCTCCTCATTGATTTATGGCTTTTGATGAAGTGATTACAGATGAAAGAAAATATTCCAGGGAACAGGATCTGCATGTTGCCGTGGTCTCGTGCCTGTCACATCCTTCTGGGGGAGTTACAGCAGGAAACAGAACAGGAAAACAGCAGGGTCCTGGTCACCAGGCTCTGCTCTCACTGTGTGGGAGCACCAGACAGGACAGCAGCTCCCAGAGAAGCCTCTGGATCCCTGGCAGTGCCCAAGGCCAGGTTGGATGGGGCTTGGAGCCACCTGGGCCAGTGGAAGGTGTCCCTGCTGTGGCAGGGGGTGGGATGCTCTAAGGGCCCTTCCAAGACCATTCTGGCCTTAGAAAGGCAGTGGAGAGCCACAGAAAAGCAGGAGCAATGGAACAGGGGACAAGGGAAATGAGGAGGAGGGTCATGAGACTCCTTTGAAAATCCACGGAGAAACCCTCTGGGCATGGGGGATGGAGAGAAGGAAGCACAAAGGCACTTATTAAGAAACACATCAAGTAGATTACAGAAACTCTGAACCAATCCGAGCAAAGGTAACTCTTCCCGTTGGAACTGGGTTGGGCAGGGAAGGATCTAGAAGGAAAGACATTGGTTTGGAAAGATGCCAAGAGCTGGGCTGCCTGGGCACAGTGAGGAGCTGGAAACACTTCCATGTCAAAGGAGCCTGGGCTACACACAGAACCAGGGAAACAGCCCTGATGACTGGGAAAAGGTAGACAGAAAGGATCAAAAGAGGCAGCAGCTCAGTATTAAATATTTAATATTGATGAGGTGATTGTGGAGAGGTTTCAGAACAGGCTGAGCCTTTAACATCTCAATATCTGGTGATTGTATGGACTTGCCCAAATAGAGAACTTCACTTGAGCTCCCTTTAGGATCCAGAGGGGTTTGTGACCTGTTCAGCCATGAGCCCACTGGATTCTCCCTGCACACACCTTTAACCTTTAGCCAGTGGTGGTCACAGGTTAGCGCTGACAGCACGGCGTTTCTGCCTCCTCAGCAGCTGTTGAACAAACATCCACTGCCCAGCCTTGTACCTGTGCTGCAAGTGCAAGGAAATAAATTCCACAAATGCCAGTTCATAAAGGGAAACCATCAGTTCATGAGTTACTTGGGTCCCTGAGCTTCTGAATGGCCTCTGACCCTGAACCTGCTCAACCTGGCTGGAGGGAGGAGTGAATTATCCAGCACTTCTCGTCAGGCCTGAATGTGAACTTTACTTTGGAATCTGGGAAAAGTCAGGACCTGAGGATGTGCTGCACCACCACCGGCTCGGTTCAAAGGGCTGTGGGATCACATCTATTTTATATACACGCAGAAAGAACCAAAAGGAGTGGTGGAAAATCTGACAGCAGGCTGCTGACGTGCCTCCAGTGCCATGGGGATAGCAGGGCGGCTTGGAGCCGGGAGAATGGGGGCTGAAGGGAACAGGGACTGAGGGGAGTGAGGCTGAGGGGAGAGATCCCAGGACTGAGGAGATCCTGGGACTGAGGGAGATCCCAGGGCTGAGGAGATCCCGGGGCTGAGGAGATCCCAGGGCTGAGGAGATCCTGGGACTGAGGAGATCCCGGGACTGAGGAGATCCTGGGACTGAGGGAGATCCCGGGGCTGAGGAGATCCCGGGGCTGAGGAGATCCGGGGACTGAGGAGATCCTGGGACTGAGGGAGATCCCGGGGCTGAGGGAGATCCCGGGACTGAGGAGATCCCGGGGCTGAGGAGATCCCGGGACTGAGGAGATCCTGGGGCTGAGGAGATCCCGGGGCTGAGGGAGATCCCGGGGCTGAGGAGATCCCGGGACTGAGGAGATCCCGGGGCTGAGGAGATCCCGGGACTGAGGGAGATCCCGGGACTGAGGAGATCCTGGGACTGAGGAGATCCTGGGGCTGAGGAGATCCCGGGGCTGAGGAGATCCCGGGACTGAGGAGATCCCGGGACTGAGGAGATCCCGGGACTGAGGGAGATCCCGGGACTGAGGAGATCCTGGGACTGAGGAGATCCTGGGGCTGAGGAGATCCCGGGACTGAGGAGATCTCGGGGCTGAGGAGATCCCGGGGCTGAGGAGATCCCGGGGCTGAGGGAGATCCCGGGACTGAGGAGATCCCGGGACTGAGGGAGATCCCAGGGCTGAGGAGATCCCGGGACTGAGGAGATCCCGGGGCTGAGGAGATCCCGGGGCTGAGGAGATCCTGGGACTGAGGAGATCCTGGGACTGAGGAGATCCCGGGGCTGAGGAGATTCTGGGGCTGAGGAGATCCCGGGGCTGAGGAGATCTCGGGGCTGAGGAGATCCCGGGACTGAGGAGATCCCGGGACTGAGGAGATCCCGGGACTGAGGAGATCCCGGGACTGAGGGAGATCCCGGGACTGAGGAGATCCTGGGACTGAGGAGATCCTGGGGCTGAGGAGATCCCGGGGCTGAGGGAGATCCCGGGACTGAGGAGATCCTGGGGCTGAGGAGATCCCGGGGCTGAGGAGATCCCGGGGCTGAGGAGATCCTGGGACTGAGGGAGATCCCGGGACTGAGGGAGATCCCGGGGCTGAGCCGGGAGCTCTCCCGGGACTGAGGGAGATCCCGGGGCTGAGCCGGGAGCTCTCCCGGGGCCGCCTCAGAGGCGACGCTCGCGCGCCGTTTCCCGCCTTTCGCCCCGGCCGCTCCCCATTGGCCCACGCCCGCCGCCGCGCACTCCCATTGGCTGCGCTGGCAGCGCCCCCCTCTGGCTTGCTCCCCATTGGTCCCCGGACAAAACGGAAGACGCACGGGGCGTTGCCATCGCTACGGCGGCTGGCGCGGGACAGGCTGCGCGTTCCGCGGAGCCGTGCCGGGCAGCATGGAGGACGGAGAGGCCGCGGCGGCGGCGGCGGCGGGGGCGGCGGGGGACGGGCCCGCGCCCGTGTTCACCCTCGAGGAGGTGGCGAAGCGGAACTCCAGCCGTGAGGCCTGGCTGGTGATCCACGGGCGCGTCTATGATGTCACCCGGTTCCTGGAGGAGGTGAGGCCTGGAGTGGGGGCTGCCCGGCGGCTGAGGGGAGCGGGGAGAGGCTGAGGGGGATCGTGTGAGGCCGAGAGGGGCGGGGCGGGCCCTGGAGGGTCAGGGCTGCCGTGAGGACCGAGATCCCGGGGTCGGGCACAAGAGGAGGGGACGAGCAGGCCCCGCCGGGGTTTGGGGGGTCCCGGTGTCCCGGGGCAGCTCCCCGGGCCGGGCTGTGCGGGCTCCGAGGGGCCTCATGGCCCGGTTCTGCCTCCAAGGGACGCACGGGATGGCGGGTCAGGGCGGCCAGCAGGGCAGGGCTTGTGCTGGGCTCCTCTGAGGCAATTCCAGGTTCCCCAGGAAATCTGTTCAGGCAGGTCCCGGGGAGGTGCGGGTTTCCTTCACTCACGGGACCTCACTCCGCATCTTGAAGGGTGAACGGGATCGGGACACTTGAGTAGTTTGGATGTGAAGGCTGCTGGGACATCCCAGACTTGGAGGGGGAGGTGACAGTGACAGCACAGCCACCACTCTGCTGCCTGCCCAGAGGGAACCCCACACCTGCGGTCTGCAAGCAATGCAGCTTCTGACAAATCTCCAGTTCCCTTGGCTGTGCGGACAAAAATTTCCTTCAAGACTCACTGCTTCTGTCTTCTGATTTCGAGAAGGTTGAGAGTGGTGTTCTAACTGTTGAGAGCTGGAAATGGAGTGGGAACAAACAGTAACAAAATAGTAACGCTGGAGTGAATGGCATGAAGTTGTACCAGGGGAGGTTGAGGTTGGAGATCAGGAAAGGTTCTTCTCCCAGAGGTGCTGGCACTGCCCAGGCTCCACAGGGAATGGTCCTGGCCCCAAGGCTGCCAGAGCTCCAGGAGCCTTTGGACAGCGCTGCCAGGGATGCCCAGAGTGGGATTGTTGGGGTGTCTGTGCAGGGCCAGGGGTTGAACTTGATGATCCCTGTGGGTCCCTTCCAACTCAGGATATTCTGTGATTCTGTAGCTCTGTGAAAATTTCAAAGGGGTTTATCCCAGATTAAAATAACAGCAAAGACTTTGTGGCATTTGCAGGGCAATGTACAAAGGTTGGGCTGAACCAGCTCCAAAGAAGACACTTCATTGAAATGCACGTGTTCCAGCTTGTTGGTTCTGCTAGTCTGAATTCAACTCTGATTTCCCTCCAGGCCCACGTGGTTGAAGCCTGTGTGCTGTGGGGTGGCAGAGCTGCAGTGGTGAGGTTAGAGGTGCATCAGGCAGGAGGGAGTGATCACCTGGCAGCTGGAGGCTTGCCTTGCTCCACAGCTCTCAGTATTTATTTATAAAGTTGGACACAATCTGGTTTCTTCTTTGGGTTCAAAAAATGACCAAATCACAGAATTGTCCAGGCTGGAAAATCCCTCCCAGCGCACAGTCCCAGCTGTGCCCAATCCCCACCTTGTCCCCAGCCCAGAGCACTGAGTGCCATGTCCATGCCTTCCTGGGACACCTCCAGGGATGGGAGCTCCAACACCTCCCTGGGCAGCCCCTGCCAATGAACAACCCTTCCCATGACAAAATTCCTCCTGGTGTCCAACCTGAGCCTCTGCTGGCACAGCTTTGAAGCTGTTTACTTTGGTCCAGTCCCTGTTCCCTGGGAGCAGAGCCCGACCTCCTGTGAGGGAGCTGTGGAGAGTCAGAGGGTCCCCCAAAGCCTCCTTTTCTCCAGGCAGGGCACTTTGGTGGGATGAGATGTGCAAGGTGGAAGCAGGACAGTTTGGTGGGAGGGAGTTGTGGGTACATAAAAGCTAGGCAGATGCAGGGGAAGACCAGGCAAAAACTTGGGAAAGCAGTTCACAGCTGGTTTCTGAACAAGAAAATGCAGGGTTAGGGTTTAGGAAGAGCCAGAACAAGTTGGAGGTTGGGACAGCACTTGCAGGAGTTGTGAATCTTGTCTTACACCTGTCTCAGAGCGTGGACACTGCAGGGAGGTTGAGTCTCACCTTGATGTTCTCTGTAAGATGGAGTCTGGGACCTGCTCCCTGGGACATCTTTGGAATTATAAGTGAGCCCAGAAAAACATTTCAGTCCCTCCAGCAAGCCAGGTTTAGCAGTGCCCCAAGTGTCACCTTGAGATGGTGTTTCACCCCAAGATGATATTTCACTCTGTCCTTTCCAGGCCCTTCTTCCCGTTTGTGTTTTTCTGACACAGACCTAGTTGGACGAGGGAGAAGGAGAAGAATAAGGGCACTGTTGAGCTGTGCCAGCGTGGCTGACACAACGCTGTGCTGTGCACACCCCTTGCTGGCACAGGGGAACTGTAGATCAAGGCCTAATTTAGCGGCAGAAATCCTCTTTCTATCTGTTACCCTCTGGAGTGCCGGGGAACGACGTGCAGCCGATGGGAACCGGCAGTGCTCGTGTTGTTTGAAAGCTGCAGTTGTCTGGGGAGCTGGCGCTGTGGCCGCAGCACTTGGGGTGTCCTGTGGCGTGTCCCCAGCCACGTGTGGTCACTGCAGCAGCATCTGGTGGGTGCCTTTCCTGGCCTCTGCTCACAGATTGTTTGGCTGGGATTGCTGAGACTACTGGCACGTCCATGGGTGGGATTGTGCAATCCTGAAGAAATTGCCGCTAAATCGCTGAATTTGCTCCACAATTCCTGCAAATTATGCACTGCAGGTCAGCCAAGCCGAAATCCGTGTGCTGCTGGAGGTGTAGACCAGTTTAAGTTTCCTGTTCACATTATGTGTAATAGGAGTAACAAGACATCTATCACATAACAAAATTTACTGAATTATAAGAATATCAATCAAATCCAGGAGATGTGCAAAGACAGCAACTGAAGTGTTGCAGGTGCTTCTGGGAGATGCAATCTCCTGTGCTTCAGAGAGCCTGTGAGTGCCTGAAATGAAATGGGATTATTTTAAAATCTAAGAGAGCCTTATGGTGATCTATTTTCTCCCAAATCTGGGTAATTGGACCACACCAGGATTCCTGTTTTCACTCCTGGTTGCAGTAGTCTAGATAAGCACATGCAGGCTGTGGCTGGAGCAGGAGGGGCTGTGTGCTTGGTGTGAATGGGGGTGTGGGGAGGCAGCTGTACCTCCTGCAGCTGTTCTGGGGTCTGTCAGGCTCACACTTCACCACAACGGTATCAAAATCTGAGCTTTTAACTTGTGCACAATCTGTAAGAGACTTACTTGCAGCTCTGCTGGAGAGATACAGTTTCTCTCCATTTTCACATATGACTAAGAGAGTTGGAGATCCGTGTTTCTCCAGGAAGCTCTTGTGTCTGTCATCTGAGCCCACAGGCCACAGCAGCCCCCACATCTCCGTGTCTCAGCACATGCTGCCATTCCTGATGCCGTGATAAGTGTGAGCAGGAATCCATTTCCAGTTTCCAAGTGGAAGGAGCCTGGGTTGTGACACCACTGACCCAAGTCGGTTGGTTTCAGGTGTAGTGTTCTTCAAGAGAAGGAGGAGCACTAGGCATCTGAGTTGCCTCATGCTGACTTGCTCCAGCTTTGCAGAGGTGTTTTTGGAAAACCTCTTCCATGCCTTACAACCAGTGCTGTGCAGGATGCATGCATCATTCGTCCAGGTGACTGCTTGTCCTTGGTTCTGGCTTGGATGGTTCTGGCATATGATTATTGCACAGGAATACTCCTCCCTCTCCTGGTTTATTTCTTTAACTCTGGGCACTAGGAATGAAAGTTTCACCCCTCCTCAACCTGCTGATCTTATCTCTTACCTGACACAGTGATCTAATTAGTCCTGGAGCTTAGTGTTGCTGCTGAGCTCATTTGTGTCTCCAGCAGGTCTGTACCAGCAGTTCCCAGCAGACATTTGCAGACAGGTCCTTGGAGTTTGTGGGGAGGGGACTCCAGGCTCTCTCCCCGTGGAAGTTTGGGATGTGCCTTTGCTGTGTCCCTTGGTTCCAAGTCACTGTTACTCACTGTGTGTGCTGAAGGTCCAGTGAACGGAGGACCCACTTTTATTGTCACCTCTCTCCTTCCGGTTTGTTTTTGGCTGTTTCTTGTCAGAAACTGACATTTTTACCATTGTTTCCCCCCATATTTTGCAATACTGTTTCCATGTTTTCCTACAGCAGCTGAGCTGCAGATTTGGGCAGTTTTGTGGCAGAGTCAATGACTTCCTGTACAAATAGTCTGGGTTTACGTTTGCTGGGGTAGGACAAGGTAGGAATTGTCTGGCTGCAGCGCTGCTGTCTGGAGGACAGAGCCCTTCAGAAATAGGAGAGGCCAAAATATTTTGAAGGTCTTTTTCTTTTAGGCTTGGAGATTGCAATGAAAGGCAGATGTGCTTGAGTAAGTAATTGTGGGTTTAGCAAGTGCTTAGAAAGGTTTCAGAACCAAAGATGTAAAGAAGAGTGAACTTTACTGTTCTCCTTCTCTCTTGAATTTTATCCTTCCTCTTGTCTCTTGCCTGTGAAGAGACTGGATGTCACTGAAAAATCTACTGCATATTCCCTGTTGTTGCAGGATTTTGTCTGTCCTTCTAGGGTGAATTATTAGGAAAGGAAGGTTGTCTGCTTAAAATGCAGGTATTTCCCTGTCTGAAATACAAGATTTCTTGTGGGGCAATCTGAAGGAGTTCTAGAAGGCTTAGATAAATGGGCAGCTTTTCATTGGATCTTAGCTGGAGATTGGACTGTTCTGTGCAATGTGTACAGACAACATCCAGCAGTCCCTGATCTGACTCCTCTGGGATCGAGTGAGCCTGAGGGTTGGTGTAGGAGAAAGGGCAGCCAGAAGAACTGCAGCTGGACACAGGGAATGAGCCATGGAGCCTCACCTGGTGCCCCAGCTCAGGCCACCTGATAACTGCCTGCTAATAAACTGTGTCCCCCTCACTTTGCCCTTTGTGGCTCCTGAGAAAGCTCCATGTTGGTTTAGTGACATACCTGGACAATAAAGGGATTTGTTCCAAATAAAGAGCCGTGATACAGGGATTGCAGGATTGGCTGCAGCAACCCACCGGAGCAAACAACAGGGCTGGTTTGTGTCCATCCTGTGTTAGGTATGAGGTGGGATGGCCTGGTGGGAATATTCAGACTTCTGGCAGCAAAAGCAGACAAACTGAAGGAAGAGCTGGGGGGTGACAACTGCTCTGTGTCTGTGGGAAGGAGAAGGGTATGACAGAGAGAAGCAGGTGTGTTGGCCCTTTGATCTGAAATGTAGCCCAACATCTCTTCTCCAATTCAGGGCTGGTTGCCTGAAGCCCTGGAAAACTGGGTTAGTCCCTGTGCGTGCCCTGGGATGTGTGACCACTTTATTGGTGTAACTGGATTAGCTGGTGGGTCACACTCAGGCTATAAAGGGATTGTCTTTTGCTAGGTCTGTAGTTAGTGCTTTCCACTGCCAGGCTGTTCCTGGAATTGTGGCATTGACAGTGGACAGAGCCCAGCCCAGACAACAGAACCACACCCGAGGTTCGTGTCAGTTCATCCCATCTGAGAGTCAGCCCTGACCAGCTGCCACCCACAGCACTGGCACTGGCACTCCCTGGGGATTTGGCTGTTGTAGCTCTGGATCTCTGTAATCAGTGCATAATATTAAACAGTGTAATTTTTGTGATACTTCATGCTTTCCTCCCCCCATGTCACTGGTGGTCGCACACAGTGTGTGCAGAGTCAGCCAAACGTCATTTTTGTAGTACCTGAAGAAGCAGAATATCCTTTTCTCCACTGGTGTCTGTGAATTCCTGGGAAGAGGTTGGACAATTGAATCTCTGGCAGATTTTACTGATGGTGTTGGTTGAGGCATCCAGCGGTGCAGGTTGGGAGGAAGGCTGATGACATCCTCAGTGCCTTTCTGCATCCAGCCCTTGGCTCACCTGGACTCTTCTCTTCCAGCACCCAGGTGGAGAAGAGGTGTTGCTTGAGCAAGCTGGCAGAGATGCCACTGAGAGCTTTGAAGATGTGGGGCATTCCACAGATGCCAGGGAAATGCTGAAGCAGTACTACATCGGAGAGGTCCACCCGGTGAGTGCCTCGTGTAACCCCCAAACAAAGACACCAAGCTGTATCTTATGAAATAAGTTAGGAGTTGAGGGGTTTAGGCAGTCCCTGTGTTGTCCAGAGTTTCTGTAGGAGAAACTGAACTGAAGTAGTCTTCTTCCACCATTCAGAACAGATTTCTCATTTCTTCATTTAAATTGGGGTACTTAAGCTGCATTTATGGGTTCCCTCTATATCTGGTGGAAGCATAATCCACCTTTGCCTTGTAATTCTGAGCCCAGGAGGGTGAGAGTTCCCAGGGGCACAAACACCACCTTCCTGCCTGCCTTTGGGTGCCAAAAGAAGGACTCCTTTGAAAACTGAGCCCGGGCAATTACCTTTGTACAGAACAATTCCCTCATAAAGGCTGCAGCCTTCCTTTGAAGCCAGCACTTACCTCTTTTCTTCTTCTTTTTCCCCTGACAGAATGATCGTGAAAACGAAGCTTCTAAGGTAAGCTTTCAGCATTTCAGTTTTCTGCTTTTATTTAATGTCACATGTCTTTTGGAGGTTTTTACCCCCCTCTTTTTTTCCTGTGGAGCTTGTGGCTTTATGTTTACTCAAACTACACATGAATAAATTTCCCAAGCAAATTCTACCTTTGTTTTTGTTCTGAAGCTCAGTGGGCACCTCAGTGTGAAATTGGAAGTGAGGTTTTGTGCCCTTTCTCTGCTGGCAGCAGTGATGTTTTTTCCACACCTTGAGCCACAGACCATTTTTTGCATTTCTGGCTGTGTCCTGACCACGGAACTGGTTTCCTTGTTGTTCCCTTCGAGCCAGGAGACGGCACGGCCGGGGGCCGGCTGGCAAACAGGAATTCTCTGTTAACTGCCTCAGGGATCAGTGGTGTTGCTTAACACTCAGGTACTCCTGAAGTAGAACAGAACAGAGTGTTGCAAAAATGCCTTTGGAAGGGATGGGGAGAGGGAAAAGGCAATAAATAGAATCCCAGCTGGGAGGTAAACATGTGCCTTGCAACTGGCTGGGCTGGGAGGCCTGGACGGGCACAGCTCTGCCCTCAGCAAGGCTTTCAGGAGATGTTCCTCTGAGCAGCAGGAGTCCAGGAGGGAACTGTCAGCAGGGAAATCAAGGATAACTCAGGCTGGGTAAAGCCTGTGCTTAGTTATGACATGGAGCTGTGTGATTAGGTACATATTCACCTTAAAATTCATCGTTTGATTCAACTCTGATTCACAAACGGAATCACATGCTGAAAACATGCACAGAAATTAGTGATGATCAAGAGTAGCTCCCTTGGATCTGAGTTAAATACTTCATTCAAGTATTTTTCTCTTCTGATCAATAATTTCAGCACATTATGCACAACTGAGGGCTCTCTCCAGAGGGCATCATCTGTTTTAAAAGGAGATTCCAGTGTAATTTAAAGATGGCAGCAAAAGAGAGAATCAGTAATGTACAAATAAATAAGGGGGAAGCGCAAAACCACCCCAAAACTGTGATGTAATGTGCCCTTATTTTGAGGGGGGTGCAAGTTCCAGCATGAAGCTGTTGACTGGGTGGGACAGATTGGATTGATTGAAAGAACATGAAGATGACAACAAACATCCCCAAAAACATCTACACTGGTGACAGGGGGTGTTTGGGAGAGGAGGGTTATTTTCCCTCTGTATTTGTAACCACACGTTCAGGCTTGTCTTATTAGCACAGGTTTAATGTTTCTTTGTTCCTCTGCTAACTCCCTCTTTCCTCCTCCAGGATCCAAGTAGGACATCCTCAGGCCAAACAAGGTATAGTATCTCCTGAGAATAAGAGTGAGAAATGGAGGGGTTGGGATTCTGTTTGTAGAGCTGCATATGAACTCCAAAGGGCAGGAAAATCCCCAGGGATGTATTGCAGTGTCCTTCTGGCAAGCAGATACTCCAAAGCAAGTGCCAGAATCTGCACCTCCCTTGCTGGATGTGAGCCCGGGTGTGCTCTGCACCGGGCAGAACCAGCATCCCAGTGTTTGGAATTCTCTGCCCCATGTGCTGGTGTTGCACGGCCGTGGCTGCATCCCTGTCACCACAGGGGTTATTTGGGTGGTCGCTGTGGGCCCAGGGGTGGCACAACACAGTGATGGGTGGATTTTTGGAAGATTTTACCATGATCGGTCCTGTCTAGCTGAAAATCCTTAAAACCAGCACAGGGCCCTTGGTCTCCTGCAGCTCGTGCAGGAGGTTTTGCTCAGCAGGCTGCTGAGGGTGAGCCTGTGGCCTCTGGAGTCTGAGCAAAGCAGATTTACTGGGGCACAGCTGTAGCTGTTGCCATCCTTGAGTCGACTGCGTTGTTTGTACAACACAAATTACAGCCTGACTTATTTAAGGAAAATAAAACCAAACCAACAACAAACCCCCCACACTGGTCTCTGGATGTGCCAAGCTGGAAACTTCAGCCATCCAGCTGCTATTTTATAAGGCACGAGGCCACACTTGGGCCTCTTGTGGAGGCTGGCAGAGCCTGTGCATGGGGACCGTGGGGCCTGCCTGGGCTGTGGCCATGGTTAGGGGGCCAGCCTGGGGGTACAGCTCCCAGGTGTTCTCTGGGTGTGTAACAAGGGATGAACATTGGGAATGGATTATTAACGGGATGCTTTCTTCTGGTTTCTGTGGTGTGTACGTTTTAGTTTGTTGTTTCTTTTTCTCTCCCTGTAGTTTCTGGTCGACATGGCTGATCCCCATCTTTGGAGCACTGGTCTTAGGTTTAATGTATCGCTATTACATGGTGGATGGGAAAAACTCCTGAGCTGGCCTTGCTGGGGCCTCAGACAGCCTGAAAAGAGGGAGAGAGATTGTGTGTGTGCAACACGTGGAGTTCTGCTGCCCTTAGCCTTCCTGCCTTGCTTTTAGCTCTGAGTCTGTCAAGTGATGTTGATATCCATGGGACCAAACTACTTCCAAACTCTATCCTAACTCTGGGACCCACAGATCTGTTGTGCTTCCCTCTTGGAGTGGCAGGGAAAGAAGAACTTCCAGTATTCCCTGACATTGGTGTGGTGTCCCTTGTGCTCTCTCTCTCTCGCTCTCTCTCGCTCTCTGACATAACCCCCAGACAACCTTTTCTCTCAATGCCTTTGCGTTAAGCCAGACACCATGAAAGAGCTGCCCTGGGCCTGTGGCTTTGCCTCAGCCCTTCACATAGTCGGGAATCATCTGCCAGTTGTCTTCAGCCCTTGCCAAAAAAGATGTCCAGAGCTTTGGTTCCGTAAGAACATTCCCAGAGCTTGCAGGCAACACTAATTGGAGCAGCAGGGAATTGTTAGTTTGGCCACTTCTTTCTGTACCTGTTTTTAACGGTTAAACAAATACATGGATTTTAAAAGTGATTCTGTTCATTTTGTAGTATTTGTACTTGTCCCTTTGGAATGTATATCCTGTGAACAACTTATATTGAATCCTGGTTGGTTGGGGTGTTTCGTGCTGTGCGTGGCAGAGCCAGTGGGAGCTGGCATGTGGCTTCTGGAAATGCAGATTCTTCTTTCTCCCTGAGGTCATGATCTGACACATGTATGGGAAACTAAACTCATTCTTATGTACTGTGAATGTGCACCAGATGGGGGAAACAATTAAATCTGGTCTCTTCTCCCAAAATGAAAAGGGAAAAGAACTGCATTTGGGATTTTTGGATAATACTGGTTTTGTTTGGGAATAGAGTATTTCCCTCTTGCCTGTTTTTGTGTGTTGTGCAGTCGGCCTTGAAGTGCAGACAGTGCAGAGTTTGCTTCCTGTGCAAGGCAGGAACCTTCCCAGCTCTTCCAGCACACTGCTCTGGGGCTTTGGGATCTGCTGAATCAAGGGGAGTGGTGTCCTGGTGCCTGCTGCCCTTCGGCAGGGCTGTGCCACCGACACTGGCTCCCAATCCAAACCTCCAGAACAGCTGATCATCCCCTGGGATTGCAGCAAAAAGGGCAGTGATACCCCGGGGTCCTGCTGTGAAAACATCCCGTGGGTTGTGGGGATTCTTCTTTTTTCCACAAAACTACAACCAGAAGGTTGTGTAGAAGAAATTCTTGGATGTGGAATTACACTCTGCTTTTTAAAACTGAAGGCTAGGGAACTTGGTCTAAGAGCACTGCCAGGGCTGCCTTCACATTTAACATGAAATTGTGAACCATGAACTCAGTTTGGGGTAGTTTAGAGTGGATTCCGTATTAGGGAAAGGTTTTGAAGCTGGAAGGCACAATGTTGGCAACAGTATCACCCTGCTGAGTTGGGATTGTTCAGGTCAGTGCAAGATTCCACAAAGGTCAGCTGGTTTGGATCCAGGAGCTCCAGGCTTGCCTGAGGAACAGGGCAGGTGTGATGCAGGAAACACACCTGTTTTCTCCACAGGCAGTACTTTTACCTGGATTTTGACTTTTTGTTTTTTTAATACTATTTTCCTGGCACTCTGTACATTCAGTTGCATTTTGGTTGCTCTAAATAACTTCTTGCCATCATTGACCCTCTGCTGTTGGGGAAGTTGCCTGTCAATTCCTATATGTTATGGAACCTTTTTTTCCTCTTCATGGATTAATTGCCATGGGAAGATTCTCAGTCTTGTTCTAAGGGTTCTTGGAGCTGGTAAGATCCTTGTCCAGTGCCTTGTGGAACCCCAAGCAGCCTCTGTCTGCACATATGCCAGCTCCTCAAAGACCTCCAGGTGCTTGAGATGCATTTGCAGAAGCCACATGGAAGTCTCCTCTCTTCTCCATCAATGACAAGGGCAGAATGTCTGGGATGGAGGCAGGTTGGAGTGAGCCCAGTGCTTCCCTCTGGTGTGGTGGTGAAGCTGCCTCTCCTTCTGTTCTGGCTCGAGGATGGGTCCCACAGGTGTGAAACCACTCAGGCAGCAAAGGAGGCATTAACAAAGCTTGTTTACTCATTTTGTGTAAGGATTAAAACAGGCAATTGCCAAGCTCTGTCCCCATGCTGAACCCGCACAGCCCGTATTTGCTGCCAGGGCCCCTCACAGCCCGCGTCTGCCACCAGGTCCCTGCACAATGCCGGGACAAAGCTGTCTCAGCTTTCACCCCACAGACACCTCTGTGGGTGGAATTCAATCTGGGCTGTGCTCCGCTTCCTTCAGGTGCTGCGGAGGAGAGGTTGAGTGAGGAGCTGGAAATACGAGCACGGAGGCAGCTCCTGTGGTTAATGTGAGCGTGGTAGGGCTGCCTAGGAGCACACTGCTGGCCTTTTCTGCCTCTCCATCACCCCAAGTTCCTTGATGACGCAGAATGTAGCTGTTAATTGGGCTGATTTTCCTGTGGAGGAGGGGTGGGAGGTCTTTGGGTGTTTCTGGGGGGAGTTGGTGCATGTTCCTTGGTGCAAGCACCCACAAAATGCCATTTCTTGTACCTGGAGATTGTCTGCCTGGCAGGAGGTGCCAGGCTGTGTTGTTTGCTGTGTTCAATAAAGATGTACAACAAACAGGTGCAGGATCCTGTCTTCTCCCAGGTGTGGCATGTTTAGTTACTCCATCCCTGTTATCCTGGGGTGTGTAACCCCCATGTGACAGGGCTCAAATATCCAGCATTGGTGAGCTACGGCAGGCAAGGGTTTTGCCTTCCTGCTGGTAGAAGAAAAATCTTTTCCGTGGCAGAAGTTGGTGCTGAGCCGGTGCCAAGGATGATCAGCAGCACGTGTGGCTGAGTGACCCAATGGTCCCTGTGGGTGTTGGGGAAGCAGCAGTTTGGGGCTAAGCACTGCACAAGCAGCTCCCGATTCTATACAATATTCCATGATGTAATTACAATGGGAGTTTCCAAAACTGCAGCAGGGCAGCTCCCTACATCATCTTGATAATCCAAATCATCTCTTAGGAAGTGCCATGAGCAAGTGGCAGAGCAGCCATGGGCATGGGTTTTCTCTGGAAGAAGCCGCATGGTCTGTGACGATGGCACCACTGCCCTGTGGTCCCAGGACT
Source organism: Poecile atricapillus (assembly GCF_030490865.1). Classification (NCBI taxonomy): domain Eukaryota; kingdom Metazoa; phylum Chordata; class Aves; order Passeriformes; family Paridae; genus Poecile; species Poecile atricapillus. The sequence continues at coordinate 20,997,341 of NC_081258.1, forward strand.
CCCACACTCACACCTCCACGAGAAGAGTGTGTAGGAGGGTTTTTTTCAATGGAAAGATGACATGGAGACCATAAAATTTGTCTCTTATTTGCATGTCTGCTTATAAAAGGATGTAACATCCCACTCCCATGGCTGTCAGCAGAATCAGGCTCTTAAAATTTGCCTAATTATGGATCTCGCGGTACAATCAGCAGCCTCAGGGAAGCAATATCTAGATGGAGCCTCAGAGAGGGAGCAGGAGGTCAGCAAGGTGCTGACTGGGGAAAGGGCATGGAAAATCAATGGGAACATCTGCTTTGGTCCTGGATTTCAGCTGAGATAATGGAGGGAAAAAGGGCATGAACTGAGTGGGAAGTGCAAGTTTTGGGGAGGAACGTTGGGCTTTGTGTTCTTGGCAAGCACTGTCTCACTGTAAACTTTATTTATCTTTGATCTAGAGGAATTTGATCCAAAAATCAGAGAAATAAACAGAAGATTTCAGAACTATTTTTAAATCTGCTTCCAAGTGCTGCAGGGTCAGTAGTGCGCATGGTCCCGCTCCTCCGAGCACTGAGGAGGATTTGCATGGTGTCTGAGACAGAGATGGTAAAATTCAGGGGCCAATGGGCCCCAGAAGAGTCTGACACAGCCAACTTGTGTTTGCACAAGACAGCTCCCACTCTGGGACAGGGAGGCTATGGTGGCTTTATTCCAGGATTAAATGGAAAGAACATCTTTAATGGGATTTACGTATCCCCTCTGTTTTTAAAACCCTTACAAACCAGGAACATTTTCAGGACACCACCAAATCCCGTGCACCTAGAGCTGGACCTTGCCCAGCATCAGCCCCGCAGCCAAGTGTCCTGTTCCCTGTCACCAGGATGGGGACAGAGGGGGACGGTGTCTCCTGACAGCAGTGACCGCCCTGTGCAACCCCAGCGGCCCCAGTGCCTCCATCACGAGGGTGAAGTCAACGCCAATGTCACACGCTGGTGTCACACGCTGGTGTCACACGCTGGTGTCACCCGCACCATGTTGTCTCTCCTCCAGGGACACCACTAACAGAAATTACTATAAAACAGGTTTCCTGCCAGCCTCGGCAGCTCTAATGAGTCAGGAAGTCGTAAGTAATCTGGGAATAGGGGAACTGTTGACAGAGCCTAATTATTTTCTGACAGTCTTTCTAACACCGTTAGAAAATAAAACACCTACATAGGCTCTGGAATCGCAGACGGGGTTAGTGATATTCTGCAGGCACCTGCAAATTTGTCCCCACGATCTCGCTTTAGGCTCCTTCCCCCTCACACCTGCTGCTCTCCGGCTGCTTCTGCAGGAAGAGGAACTTTATGATAAAGAGAGAAAATACCTCAGTGACACAGAACTGCTGCAGCCTGCTCCCACAGCTTTTCCATGTTCTGGGGCCCACAAAGAGGAGTTTTATGGCTCTGATTGGATCCCGGGAAACCTTGTACATGTGCTTTGTTGACCTGCCTCAGTGTGGTTATTACCCCTAGTCCTGCTGCTCTGTGCTGCACCACGGACTGACTATTCATTTATTTAGTCCTTTAAAATTCTAATTGTCCAGACTCTTTGGTCCTCCCAAAAAGCCAAATTACTAATTCTTTCTCCAAATTTGGCCTTTGCTCATAGCCTCCCTGTCTTGGAATGCTGGGAGCACCAGGGCCAGTGGGATTGCACAGTCAGACTGCTCCTGCCTTGCTCCACAGAGCACCAGGACTCCTTTTTTCTCTGCTTTGGCCCCCATTCTGTGTTGTTATTTATGTTCTCCCAGCTCTGCCCTTCTCAGGACTCTGCAAAGCTCTTCACAGCTAAACACACTCCAGCAGCTGTTGTGGAGCTGATACTGCTGGGCCAGCAGCGTCCCAGCTTTTGGCGCTGTTGTTTCACTGCCCAGCCATGAATGCCTGTGCCTCTCTCTCAAAGGCACCTTCTCTATCCCGAATTGCTCCATCCCTGAGCACTCTGAGACAGAGTGCTCTCTCAGCCACTTCTCTTTCAGGACTAAGATCCATTTTCCTTCCCCACCACAGCCCATCTGCTGGTGGCACCTTCTCCAAGAGCCTCTGTCTCCCTCATCACTCAGACAGGAGGTGAGTATAGCACAGTCTTACATTGTTTTCCCTGGACGCTTCCCAAACAATTCAGTTTTGTAGTGTCAGCATAGCAGTAACTCTCCCTCCCTTCATGGACAGACATTCCTTCCTCCCTTGCAAGGCAGGGCAATCCCTGCCTGGCACAGGTGAATCCCCCTTTCCTTCTGAAGTTGTCAGGCTTGGGATTGCCAAAGCGGAACGTTTCCCTTCAGCTCTCCCAAGTATGACTGCTCCAAGAGAGCTGGAGAGGGACTTGAGAGTGCCAGGACAAGGGGGAATGGCTTCCCACTGGCAGAGGGCAGGGTTAGATGGGCTGTTGGGAAGGAATTCTTCCCTGTGAGGTTTGTAAGGCCCTGGAACAGGTTGTCCAGGGAAGCTGTGGCTGCCCCATCCCTGGACATTTTGCTGAGGGACTCAGTGATCACAGCAAACCCTTTTGGAAGACTTTTAACTAGGGAGGACACTTGTGCCTGACTTAACAATGCATGGGTGAGCTGTGCTGAGCACCCTGGAGCAGCAGCAGAACTGTGGTGTGCTATGACCGAGTGCTCCTGGGGACCGGCACGGCTGCATCCCAGCTGTCACTGCCTGGGGAAGGGTCTTGGCTGATGATGGCTGATGGACAGGGATGAAATCCATAGATGTACTGGAGTCCTGTGCCCTCCTGCCACACCATGAATGAACTCAGGTGGAGGAGCAAAAATCCAGGACAGCTCCAGGAATTAAAGCAGCTTGTCTGTCACGAAAGAGGACTGACTTCAAATGCCACCAACCTCACACTGTGCAGCTGCCACTGCTCTTCCAGGGCTGTGAGACACGGACACCACGTGTGTCCCATCCTGACACCACGGACACTGCCTGTGCGGGCAGGGGATGCTGCAGAACAGGGCAACACGACAGAACAGAGCCCCAGTGCTCCAAGGACCAGCTCAGTGGTGCCACAAGCACGGGACTGTGGTTGAGCGCTTGGTGAGGACACCAGTGTGGCCATCCCACAGTGAGCAGCTGATCAGTGGGGCGAGGGGCTCAAGGGTTCTTCACTGGCTGTTGGGCTGCAGCAGGAGCATGAAACTACTGAGTGCTTTTAGAGCGAGATTTCGCTGGGATCCGAGAGCAAGCTGGCAAGGAGCTGGCAGCAGAAGGGACGGGAGCCAACCTTTTGGTGTCCCAGGGAAACTGGACCCTGTGCAGCGCCGGAGGCACGCGGCAGCTGTTCACAGCTCCTTCCGCCTCCATTTTTCACAGCTTAAGCACTTGCCTGGCATCTCCATCCACTCACACACAACCTCTCTTGCTCTCCCATCCTTTCCCCACTTTCAAAGCGTATTTTGGACACTTGGGAAAAGTAATTATACATCTGTGCGGGACACCTTCTCCTCCTTATGCCTTTCAGGGAAAGGAGCTCCCAAACTCCCTCTCAAGAACTGTGCTCGTATCCCAGTTCCCCACACGTGGGACACTTGTTTCTTAAGGCAGCTGCCATCCGTGTCAGTGATAACTGTTGACACTGCTTTTGAATTTCACATTATTTGGAAATAGCTGATTTTTGGGACAGTATCTGCCAGTGGGCTTGCCATTTCTGCCTTGTGGGTATCCATGGCATAGCCCTGAGGGTGGATGGAACTCTGGCGTAACCACAGCCGGCCCTGACCCCCAGCACCGGGCGAGAAGGGTCGGCCACAGCCCCCCGAGGCACAGCCCCGGCCGCAGGAGCTGGGGACAACCGGTGCTGCCGCCCTCACCCCGAGGCTCCCGCGAGGATCCATCCCAGCTGCCCTCACCCCGGGAGGCTCCCCTCAGAGCTCATCCTGGGGCCTTAAACGGCCCTGCCGGATCCCAGGTCCCGGGAGCTGCCCTGAGCGGCTCTCCTCACCCCGGCTCCCCTCAGTGCAAGGCTCTCCCATGAGGGTCCACGGCGCCCCCCCCCCCCAACCCCTTCCAGACTCTTCCCCCGCGCCCCCCCGCCTGCGCACGCGCGCCCGCTCCGCCCCCGCCGGTCCCCGGCCTCCCTCACGCACGCGCAGAGCGGCCGCGCCGCCGCCGTTCCCCGCCGGCCCCTCCCGTGCCCCGCGCAGGCGCAGCGGGCTCGGAGCGGCGTCGGGCGCGCTCCGCTGCACACCGGCCCTGCGAGCGCCGCCCGCTCCCGCAGCCCCGGCCCCACCGCCCGCCCGCCCGCCCGCCCCGCCGACCGCGGCCCCGCCGTGCGCACCGAGCGCTCCCCCGGCCCGTGTCTCCGCTCCGCTCCGCGCGCGGCGGAGGCAGCCGCGCCCCCCCCCCCCCCCGGCCCGGCCCCCCCCCTCCTCCCGCCGCCTCCTCGCCCCCGCCGGGCCGCGGAGCTGCGATGCCCTCGGACTTCATCTCTCTGCTCAGCGCCGACCTCGACCTCGAGTCCCCCAAGTCGCTCTACTCCAAGGGTGAGTGACCGCGGCGGGCTGAGGGGGGGCGGGGGGGGCAGCGCCGGTACCGCCGGGCCCGCGCTCCGGGCCGCCCTGGGCCCCGCGGGGCATCGCCCGCCCGCCGCCCCCGCCCCGGGATGCGCGTCCGGAGGGGCCCCGGGGCCGCGCGGGGCCGCCCCGGCTCCCCCGGCCGCATTCCTGGCCCGGCCGCGGCCGCCGCAAGAATGTGTCCCGACAGGTTCCGGCGGCGGGGCCGGCGGCGGGGGGCTGCGGCCCGCCCGGGGTCCCTGCCGGGCCGGGGGGACGGACACGCTCCGGCCTGGAGCGGGAACTAACGGGGAGCGCGGGCGGGTGGGGGCCCCCGAAGCTGCTCATTAAAGTCTCCCGGGAACGCGGGTCAGTGGCACATGAAAGCTCGGGTTTTTGGGGCGGGATGCCCTGGTTTGGGGTGAAAACGGGCGCAGAGCCCGGGAAGCGGAGGGTCCTGGGTCCCGAGCCGGGAGCGCGGAGCATCTCCGGGCGTTATCCCCGTGCACCGGGGTAAAGCAGCATCGTCTGTGGGGAGTCGGACCCGCAAGGGGTGAAGTGGGTTTAAACGTGAATTAAATTAATTTCTGTCTTCATAATACCGAATTTGAGCTCTGACAAGTGCACATGAACATGGGTAAGTCCATCAGAACAAGTGTTACGTGCTACAGTTTTTAACTCATTTTTTCGTGTTTAAAAGATTTGAAAGCCGCTACTATTAGTTTGTGATACTAGAAGTACCTGTTAGTAGTTCACTAGTAATTTGTTGAATATACTTTCCCACAGTACAGCTGGTGAGGGTAGCAATTTTGGGACCATACAATGAAATAAATGGGAAGTCTCTTATTACCCTGAAGTAAAGGTTTAAACCTGTTTAATGTTATTAAAGGAAAGATTTAATTTTTTAAGACTCTAATATGGTCATTAATTTTGAGTTGTGTGTTGGTAAGAGATGAAAGTATAAGAAATACAAAGACTTTAATGAATTAAAATACGTACTGGAAGCTTTCAAACTGCTCAGAGTAATTGTCTCTCTCTTTAAAGTTACAACTGGTAGCTTGTAAGTTTTTTTAGGATGTTACTAGAGGGGCTCAAGGCTTTCTAGTTACCCATTACAACATATTCCAGTTGGTTTCAGTCCTAATGCCAGCAGTAGGAAAAGCATTTTGGAACAGTGTAGTTCAATTATAAATACAGGTGATAAACCCCATTGGAGTTATGATTTATCCTACTGGAAATCTGGGAAGTGTGCACTGTTAGTTTGTAACACATTGAAAATAAAACGGTTCCATGTAAGTCACAAAATTGCTTCAAGGACGTGTTAATTGAGCAGCCCAATCTTATTGTGAATTATCATTTATTTATTTATTTTTATTTAATGGAATGGTTGAGTGTTTCAGGTTGGAAAAGAGTCTCAAACTGATTAATCAAGAGTGTATTTTTCTTCCGGCGCATAGATGTGGGTTCAGAGCTGGAAGAGGTCGAGGGAAGGATGTTGTGGTCGCAATGAGCTGCTTGATCCAAGCAAGATGCCATGACACCAGTGTATAATGCAGAGAAGGGTTATAAAGAGCTTAAAGCAAGTTTTGCTTTTCATATTTTGTCACAACAAAAGATGAAGGAGATGATAAGTTCAAATGCAATTTAAACTTCAGAACCAATGAATATACTTCTTGAGAATGAACAGTGAAGTGATTGTGAGTATGATTTTAGCTGGATTTAGGAAAAGGTGTTACAGGTTCTCTGACCGATCAGAACATGATCCAGTGTACCTTTTTTTTTCCTAGATAGATACAGATAAGTTTATCCCATGGACAAGTGCTCTGGCTCAGGGTACAAGTACAACTGATGAGATAAAGGGAAAGGTCTGAACGCAGTGAGAGAACCACAAATATGCATTTATGATGAGGGTGTGTTAGAGCGAGTAGTTTCTTATAACTGCTCTGCTTTTAGCAGCGCAGCCGCCCCACGGGTGGAATCCAGCCCCAGGTTGAACTGGGGCCAGTTCCTCTCCTCTGAATCGCATTCCTGTGCACGCTGGGTGCTTGTGGCTGGCGCTCCTGGCCTTGGGAGGCATCGCTGATGGGCGCTGGGGAGCACAGAGCTGCTGAGAGGAGCTCAGCTTGGGGTGGTCTGCATAGTTGCTGGGGTTTCTAACATAGAGAATTTGGTTTGTTGGAGTTAAAGTGGCAGAGCTTGCCTGCACCGATAAAAAAAAATGAAGTTACATTTTTGAAACCCAGTGACTGAAGTTTTTAGTAGTGTGATTTTTTTTCTGGTGTGTTTTCTCCCCTTCTCTGGACAGGCCAAGTTATGTCATCAGCCTGTCCCTGCACCATGTGTTAAAAGTTTTGGCTTGCACCGCCATCTCAGTTAAGAATTCTGTTTTCATATGCTCATTAAAAAAACAGTTAAACAGAACTCTAAAAGCCTCCCCACCTCAGGTGAGTGTGAGTGGGTAATATAAACTCAGCCCACAGTCTTAGTCGATAATGTAAACTCTGCTCCGATAACTCATTTGAGTAATTTCTTTTCATTTATGCGTATCTTGGGACAGGGAATATTTTCTTTGAGTATCTAAATACTTTATGTTCCAGTTTTTGCCCCTGTAGGTGTGTTTCCACGAGCAGCTCCAGCCAGAATGAATTCCCACGTGCACAGCTCAGGCAGTTGTGTGCTCCTCTTTTCCTTGTGGCTCTGCTCATGCCAACTCTGACGTGGCCGCAGGGAGCTGGACTGGGGAGCTGATCATGTTAAAATGAACTCAGCTTCTCCCTTACTCTTTCCCAAAGGAAAAGGAGAGGAGAATGTTGATTTTTTAATGGGGTGAGTGTCCTGTGTTTGCTGTGGGTCTTCTTGAATGGCTTGTGCTGACTCAAGGAAGGGACATGTGGAAACTGGCCTTGGGGAAAGGTGGGACTAGTTCTTTCAGCAGCTTATGTTGGCTTAAAATGATAGTGAAACTCTGCTCAACTTGCAGGCCTCTGCAATAGGATCTCTAAATGTTTTATATATTGGTTGTAGCTGTTAAAAGTGAAAGAAATGGAAAGTGTGGATTCCAAGGCCCTCATCCCACAAACCCTGAGGAGCTGACTTGTGTGAAGGACTAAAACCAGTCCTTTAATGTATAGTCAGTATTAAATAATGTATAATCAATTAAGAAATGCTTTGTAACCACTGGAGAAGGATGGCATCTCCTGCTAAGAAGTTAACAGAGCTATAAAAAAAATATGCATCACTTCATGCTGAAAATATTTAGGCTGTAGTATGTTTCTTTCCCGTCTTTACATAACACACTGTCCTTTTTGGAATAAACCAACCCAAATGTGCATACAGATTAGTAATGTAGTAGAAAAATCACTGGAGCATAAAACCTAAAACCTCGAGGCTGGTTGTCCTGTGGTTGAATATCATCTGCAGCATTCAAATAGAGCAAAGTTGGCTCTTCGTTGGCAACAGCAGAGATGAAAACCTGTAATTAAAGCAGTTCATCAGATGTCAGGTACCAAATCTGATTAAACATGGGATTAATTTAGCTAATACATGCACTTTGAGTTACCCAATAATGTGTGTGTGTGCTAATAAAATGGAATTTTTGCACTGCAGCAAGTGCAGTTAGAAGTTTTTATTCAGGTCCCGGATTTTGCTTTCCACAATGGAGTGACTGTAAAGCTGAGAGACTTTCTGGAATTTGGTAGCAACAAGAAGAATGTTAGTAATCTGATAAATAGTTCTTTTGCCCTGAAAACATCATATAACCAAAAATCAAACATTCTTCATGTGTAAATGTGAACTGACTGTAATCCACTTGATTTCCACTGGAATTGTGATACAAAACATGGGGTTTGGTGATTTTTCTTTTTTCCTACCAGAACTCTTTTCTTCCTGTGATCCCAGGGATAACTCTAGTAAGACAGTGACTAAATTATCCAAGAGGGATGAAAAAGATGCTTTATAAAAATAGCTTAGAACTTTAGAACTAGTACTAGTGGGTTTTAGAAATAGAAATCAGACTTGGCTTCTTTTTGTAGCAATTTTTATCTTCTTTTTGTAGCTGCTAGAAGGTGCCACGGTGGATGGCTGAGTGTTCTGTGAGGGATGAATCCCTGCATCCACCTCTTGCAGCTCTGCCAGCTGCCCTTGGGACATTCTGACTTAACCAAAATGGATTCAACCAGAGTTCCTTAACTTGTGCGTCAGCCTTGTAGACGTCCTTTCCTCCTTGGAATCTTCCTCCTTTATTGGCTTTCAAAACAAAACTCTGGAATGTGTTGCTGCAAGATGCTCAGGAACCTAGAACCTCAGGAACCTAGAACCCTAGAACCTAACCTAGAACCTCAGGAACCTAGAACCTCAGGAACCTAGGTGCTGGGGGTACGGGGAGGACTTTGAATTCACAGCTTTCCAGGGTGTAATTTGAATATTCTGGTGGCAGAGCTGTCTGAGCAGCCCCTTTTCCTCACCGTCTGTTCTCACCCATGGACTGTGCTCTGAATGGTGCCAGCACAATTGTTGTTTGTGGTTGGGAGATGAATGGGATTGGGAAGCTGATCTAGAATGGGGATATTGTACTTCTGATCGGATTTTCTCACATTGTTCTGCTTCCTGGTCTAGTTACGGTGCAGCTGCAGAAGGAGCGGTGTCACGGCAGGAAAGGGGGGCTCTGGGGCACTGGGATCAAGTGGTGGAGGTGGGAGCAGATGAGCTAAAACTGCTGAACTGACTCTGCCATGGGAAGAAATGCTTCTTGCATTGTGCCTTCTGTGGCACTTGCTGTGCCTGTGCTCTTGTGCCGAGACCTGAACAGACAGGATTCCTGCTGGGGCTGCTTTCTGGGAACTGGTGTGGGAATCTGCTTCTGGAGCTTGGAGGGCTGGGCAGGACACCACAGAGGCTTCCTGCCACAGGTGTTGGTGGAGGAGTGTGAGTCTGCTCCTGCCTTGAGCTCCCCAGTGCTTCTCTCTTTGTACCCAAGTGTAAATTGTGCAATGGTTGAGGTTGGAAAAGACCTTTAAGATCCCCAAGCCTAAGTGTCAGCCCAGCATCTCCATGTTCACCACTCACGGTGTCTTCATGTGCCACGTCCACACAGTTCTCAAACACTCGCAGGGTTGGGGACTCCACCAGTGCCCTGGGCAGCTCTGTCCATGAAGAAAGGTGTGGTTCTTTGGTTCTAAGACTAGTTGGATTCTTTGATTGTCAGTTTGACTTGTTTTGGATATTTTATGCTTCTCTGAAAGTTGTAGTTTGTTCTATTAGAGAATGTTCATACATTGCCCAATTCTTCTGTCCCTTGAAGTGTCCAAGGCCAGGTTGGATGAGGCTTGGAGCAACCTGGTCTATTGGAAGGTGTCCCTGCCCATGGCAGGGGGTGGAATGAGATGAACTTTTAGGTCCCTTGTAACCCAAACCATTCTATGGTTCTGTGATTCTCTTGTGCAGATTAGTGTTGCCAAGAGGTAGAATTTTCTCATCATACATTTCTGAGGTTGTAGGTTAAGATTTTTTCATTTTTGATGAAGCATCTAACCTTTATTTGTAAATTTTCAGCAGCACAGTTAGCTTTTGATATCTGTAACTAAAAATGATTGGCATCCTGGAGCTTTCATCTGACTTTTGCACTGGTAGACAGGTTATGTAGTTTTATATGAAATGTATTTCACAGAATCATTTAGCTTGGAAAAGACCTCTAAGGCTGAGTTCAACTTTTGAGTGATCTCCACCTGGTTGACCAGACCAGAGCACTGAGTGCCATGTCCGGTCTGGATGGTGAAAATGAAAGCTAAATAATGCTTCATTTTATACAAAAAGACAATGGCCTGAACTGATTTTGAAGTGTAGAAGTGCTGGTGAACACCAGCAGGAGTTGGTGAGTGGCCAAAGTGCAGGTGAAGAAAGATGTGTGGTCCTGGTGGGTATGTAGAGAGTAAAGTGATGAGGCTGAACAGTCAGGCCAGTTTGTCATTAGCAATTGTTTTAGGAACTGGCTGAAACAAACTCTCAGATCCAGCTTTGAACTGTGTAGTAATAGCAAGTGCTAATGGACACACAGTAAAATCTCCAGTAACTGCTGTTTGCAAAGCAAGCAGTGCTTCAGCAGTGTTTAAAATGTAAATGTCCAACTTTAGGTACATTATTTTACTATATTGTGTAGCTCTGAGGCATCTGTGATGTGAATATCATTTACTAACCTGAGCAATGATGTCGCTATTTACATAAATACGCCCTGTAATTGTTCTCCATTCCCTTCCAACACTTGTCCCTTCAGCATTTGGAAAGGTTTTGTGGTTGCTTTTTAAATAACTAGAAAGAATTTGGAGTCACTTTACAAAGTTTATGGAACTGATGTGATGTGCTGAAGAAGCACAAGGTTGTGATCCTGAAAGCAGGTTGAGTTGTGATGAAGGTCAGGAGGTTTGGCAGACAGAGGGAGGATGGGCAGTGGTTCCTGTCAATGCCCAGACAGGGTGAAGATACGGAAGAGAGAGATTTAAAGACAGTCCTGAAAAGTTTCCAAATGTTGGAGTTTCCATTCCCGTTTAGAAAAACTGACACTAAGTCCAGTTGTTTCAGTCCCTCGCTGTGTGGAGGCCTGATGGTTTTTGTGTGTATGGATTCACTCAGCAGAAGAGTCAGTGGGTTTGGATAGGAGCACTGTGGGGCAATGGGGGAATAATCAGCTGCAGAGTTCAGAGCTTCTGTTAATTGACAGTTCTCTGCCTTTGCAGTGAGGATCCTGTAGTGTGGAGATGTGTAAATCCTTACTATCTGGGGCAGAATAGGAGTATCTAGACTTTAACTCAGTTCTTTTTTGACACTTGATCTGGTTTTGGACTCAGCAAGAAATTCCACAGTCTGGTTGTATATGTGGTGAAGAAATACTTGTATTTCATTTAAAGTTTATTCTGTTTTCACTTTAGGAATGGGCAGGTCTCCTACTGTTTGCGTATATTTAGTTTCTTAGGGAGGGAAAAGGGCAGCTTTCCTTGGAATGTGTATCCCTATTAAAGCAGATTTACTGAGGAATTTATAATTACAGTTTCTAATAGTCTTGGTTTTATCTCATAAGTAAATGCTGCAGAGCCCAGGAATCTGATTTAGGTTAAAGTTCTGAAAACAGTCGGATGTTCTGGTGGTGGGAGAGGTGGGTGAGTCTTGTTGGAGCAGTGCCAGCTGTCAGTCTCAGCCCTTGGGGCTGGCAGGGACTTGTGGAGATCATGGAATCAGTGCTGGAGCAGGTGCTGGGACTGTGCCCTGCAGGGTCTGCCTGTCCTCACAGAGCCTCCACAGCCATCCTGGGCAGCCTGGGCCAGTGCTTGGCTGTCATCATGGGTCAGATAATTCAGATGGAATTGAATATGTTTTAATTGGTGCCTTTTGTCCTGTCATGGGGTACTGCTGAGAGGAGCCTCTCATTGCCCCCCACCAGGAATTTCTGCACATGGATGAGATCCCCCCGAGCCTTGTCCATCTTTATTTCCCTGAGGAATCCCTTGCAGGTGCAGCAGTTGTCACAGGTTTACCGGTGCATGCTCCTCGTGTCCCTGATCAGTCGGTCCCTTGGAAGCGTTAGAGGTGTCAGACTCCCACCAGAGCTCTGTGTAACTGTGCCAGGAGTGCTCTATATTGAACTTCCTCAGGGGTTTGGAGAACAGTGTTTATCATCAAACAGTCGAGTTAGCAGTAGATAGCAAAGTGATGCTAGGAAGCACAAACATTTCTCAGTTTTGATGGTGATGAAAGAATGCACTTTTTAATGGGAGTCAAGGCAGGGAGGCGTGGAGGCGCTCTGTGGGCTCGAGATGCTGAATGTGGTGTTGAGAGTTACTAGGACAGGTCAGGTCTCAGGAGCACAGCCTGTACATCCAGGTTTATAATGAAATACTGAACCCAAGAGGTGGCTGCGGTGTGTTGGAAGTCTGTCAGAATGCCTTTTATTCCTCACCTTACATGTTGTGGTACAGCCTTAAAAGAAAGAATCTTGTGTCTTTCATTGCTGCTGCTGCTTTTCTTGCTCACAGCAAATGTAAGAGATGGCAAAAATAACCCCATCAGAAAAAATGGTGCTAACCTGTAAAGGCTGAGAAATACTGTTGTAAGACAATAGTAAACTGCAGGTCAGGTTGGTTCTGCGTGTCCCTGAATTTGAGTGGTGCATTGTACCTAAGGAACTGCCTGATTACCTCTGTTTCTGGTGAACTTTGATTTTTGAAACAACACAGGTGTTTTAAAGGGGTTGATAAATAGCTATTACTGATGTTCTTTGATCTCTTTCTATTTGGGTTTCTTTAAACATTTCAAGGCCAGGTTGGATGGGGCTTGGAGCAGCCTGGTCTAGCGGAAGGTGTCCCTGCCCATGGCAAGGGGTGGAACGAGGTGAGCTTTAAGGTCCTTCCAAGTTCAGCCAGTCTGGGATTCCATGATTCCTTGTTCATGTGCCTACTGCTCTGCCAGCCTACCTTCTGCTCTCCCTTGTCCACAGTTGTATTTTAGGAGTATTTTTATATGCTGTGGTTTTTGTCTGGAGTTTACAACTGCATAGGATAGATGTCTCAGTAAGTCATTACTGGTCTGTTCCTTGAAGTGACAATTCCTAAGTAATGTTGTTCTCTCATTCTGAGATGTGTAAAATTGGAAGCAAACAAGATACAGGATTTATACTGCCTGTCTACATTTGTAAAAGTCCTCTTTGAGCTGTGAATGGGGATGACTGAAACACAGCCAGGAAAGCTTTATTTGATATTTGGATGAATGCCATAAATAGAATTCAGCTAACACATGCCTTTGTCAGTTGTTGAAATTCAACTTTAAAAGGATTAATTTCTCAACTCTACCCTGCTGTGCAGAATCCTGAATATTGAGATTAACAACTTTTCTGAAGGTTGGTGGGATATAGTGCAGGAGCTGGTTACGAATTGCTTCCAAAATTACTTATTTAGTATTGCCATTTTTGATAGTAATACTTGTCCTTTAAAAAAAATACAAGAAACAATTTTCAATTTAAATTTTTGTTACTAATTACAAGAAATAATTATATTGTGGAAGTGTTCAAGGCTGGGTTGGGACTTGGAGCAGCCTGGACTTGCCATGTCCGTAGCAGGAGGTTGGAATGAGATGGGCTTTAAGGTCATTTCCCACCCAAACCAGTCTGGGGTTCTGTGATATTAGAATTGTGATCAAATATTAATGACTTTAATAATTTATGATCTATTACTGGTCATCTTTCTCTAAAACAACAGCCTTTCAGAAAACTCCCTCCTGTACTAACACTCCATAATGTGCATTTCTGGGAGTAGCAGCATTTGCAGGCAAGATTTGAATTTTAGTGCCCGGTGCTATGTCATCAACACAGAACACTTGGATCCTCTGGGGATTCTTCAGAGTGGAGCTGCACCGACATCAGCTTTTTAATCCTGAAGTTTTCTAGCACAGGCAGCGCTGCGGCATCTGCCTTTCCCTCTGCGCGCGTGAAGCCTGTTGATTTAGGGTTTGCTGCTTTTGTCTGAAGCCAGGGGGAACTGGAAGGAAGATTTTCTGTTTGGCTGTGTAAAACATCCTTGTATACACTGCAGTTTCTTTGAAAACCTGCCACTGTTGCTGTAGCAGCAATCTAGCCCTGCCAGGGTTGACAATAACAGGAGACCCGCTTCCAGTCTTTCCCTGCTCCACCGTCGCAGATACGCCGAGGCTGGCGTGGCAGATAGAGGGGACAGTGCTCTGCAGTTGGTTTCCTCTGTCAGGACAGCATGGCACGTCTCTGGTGACAGACCTGCATCTGAGAGCTGTGTGGAAATCCATGGGCAGTGTTGGACAATTAGCATGAACATGCTAATTAGTCTTTATGTATTTTAGGTTGCATGCTCAATTTTTCTTGAGTCCTTTGTTCAGTTGAATTCAGACATACTCAAAAATATGAAATAAAAGAAATGTTTTAGTAAGTGTAACCTGGTGGATTTGGCACTGGGGATAGGACTGGGAGCCTTGTCACTTATGATCTTACTACAGCTCAGCTTCAACTCTTGCAAAAATATGAATGATTAGACCAGTAACTGTAAAATATTTTAAGGTGTCTGCATCGAGATTTATGTAGTGTCTGTTGTCCTCCTGCTCAGCCTCACTGCCTGTGGGCAGCTTCTTGCTCTGGCTTTTGCCAGTTATGTCACAGGATGTCACAAGTCAGAATCCTAGGGTGGTTTGGATTGGAAGGACCTTGAAGCTCATCCTGTTCCACCCCCTGCCATGGGCAGGGACACCTTCTGCTGTCTCAGGTTGCTCCAAGCCCCATCCAACCTGGCCTTGGACACTTGCAAGGATGGGGCAGCCACAGCTGCTCTGGACATCCTGTGCCAGGGCCTCCCCACCCTCACTAGGAAGAATTTCTTCCCAGTATCCCATCAAAATCTATATCCCTGTAGTTTAGTGGGACTTGGTGGTGCTCTGTTAACAGTTGGTCTCTGTGTTCTTGAAGGTCTTTCTCAACCTTAGTGATTCTGTGATTCTTTGAAGAGTTGATGTATTTTATCTGTTCTATGTATGCTCAGGCAGGGTCCTTCATTTTTGCTCTGTGTGAAACCTAAACCTGTTTTCAGGACTGTTTGTCTTGTTTTCCCTGCTGCTGAGATTGTGATGTTGAATCAGTGAAGTTGCGAAGACGTTAGGAAATGCAGGAGAGCGATGGTCTGTAATGTGCCCTAAATCCTCTTTTGATAGATACAGAACAAAAACTGATTTACTCTTTGTTGTGTGTTCTTTCCATCTTCCAAATCTTTTTCTTCTAACTTCATAATGTAAAAATCTCCTCTGTCCCTTAAGCAGAGCCTGCAGTTGTCATGGACGATTCTCACTTCTGCAAGTGAGAGTTTGTATCTCCTAAGGGGTACTCAGACAAACCAACCAACCAAAAAAAAAAAGAAAAAAAAAAAAAGGGAGAAAGCCCAAACCTCAACAACAACAAACTCTCAGCACTGAAGTAGGAAGTGCTTTAGTGGTCACTGATCAGTCTGGGCTGTGCCTGTCTCAGTCTGTTTCTGTTCTGGTTTATGCACTGAGCTTTGTCTCTCTCCTAGTTTCCTTTCTCAGACCCTCAGAGCTTCCTCTGTTTAGCTTCTTACTGAATCCTTGTTATCCTTCTTTGGCTCCTATCCATGCAGTCCCTGTGCTGGTCCCTGTTTTTGGCACTGCCATCTCAATGCCTAAAACATTCTGTGGGCTGGGGACAGATTCCCTGTCATTCTTTGTCAGGGGTTATGGGTGTGCTGTCCCAAAGCAGCTGGAAGAACAGTTTTGTCTCTCACTCAAACACTAGAAGGCACTGAACTGTTGTATTTTCACTGCAAGAGTTACTCCAGTGGGTCCTGAGGTTGCTTCTCCTGGTTTGGCCTTGAGGAAGGGAGAGCAGTCATGCTATGAGATGTGAACTCTCTCTAGTTTTCTAAAATGTTTTCTGAAATGTATCCTTAATTCTGTTAGGATTCTATTGGGATATTGGGATGAAAATTCTTCCCTGGGAGGGTGGGGAGGCACAGGGTGCCCAGAGAATCTGTGGCTGCCCCTGGATCCCTGGCAGTGTTCCAGGCCAGGTTGGACAGGGCTTGGAGCAGCCTGGGATAATGGAAGGTGTCCCTGCCCATGGCTAGGGGTTTGAATAAGATGTGTATGAAAATCTGTTCCCACCCAGACCATTCCAGGATTCTGCGATTCTCTGAATTCTCTGTGTTGTAATAATCAAACTTAGTCAATGCTGTTCCTGGGGTCTGCAGGAAAACCTGTTTATCTTGGGGTGAGGAGCCGGAGGGTTCCTCAGCTGGCTCTTATGGGCTCTTCCTGATGGGCAAAATAATCTGCTTCAAAGTCTTCCCACACCCAAGCTTTTGTGTACAGAAAAATCCCTGAGGGCCATGTGATACGAATGTCTTTTAACAAAGTGAAGCTTTGATTAGATTTTGAATATTTAGAGCTCCCCTATTCCTTCATCATTCTCTAAAAACTCTCTGTGAACTGAGATACTGTGGTGGAATCAGTGGCCTCCAATAAGCTCAGCCACTAAACTGTGGTGGTTATCATGGACACTGAAATTCTGAGTAGAACTGAGCTTCAGGATAAACAGATAAACCAACCACAAGGTCTTCTGGCAGAGGCCTGGAATTTTCAGACCTAGAGTAGATTCTGGTTTTAGCATCCCTTACCCACAGAAGTTTCTATAATATGCGAAGTCATATGTATTGTTTTATTAAAATGCAGTGGCTTTTGGAGTGAGGAGTGACAATCTTAACATTTGGAGCCTTGGTAATACAGGTTTAGCCCAAAACTGTGTCTTAGATTAGCATTATAGGACCTTTATATGTGTACAGGTGCTCTGAAACGGAATTTGCATCCCTAGCAGGGAGTGAGGTGGAATATGGACACTGTTATTTTTCCTTTATAGTTTCTTTAATTTGCCGAGCACGTGTGCTCACTTCACTGACCTGAGCAGAGGCTACTTGCTGCTTCATGATTTCTAATTGTTTTTTAATCTCAGTTCGATATAAACAACTCTCTTGGCCTGTTTGCTTGCTTGTTTTTTTGATCAGCTTAGTGAACATCATTAGAAGAGCTTTCTGCTCCGATGCCGCCAGCTGATTAGAGGAGGACACCAAGGTTTTGTCTAATCTCTGGTGTGACTGTCATGTGCTGCAGCAAGGAAATGGCTTTGGAAGAAGCAGCCAAATCTGTGCGGGTATTAGACCATGTTGAGGAGACGAGTATCAGTGGGGATCAATTGGACAGCCATTCAGTGCAGGGAGCTTATTAAAAGACAAGGATTAACTTGGCTGTTCATGAGGTCATGGAAGTGGTAAGGGATTTCCAGGATGTACCTTTCCTTAAGGGCAAAAAATGTCAGCAGCAAGTGGAAAATGCCCCATCTCTGCTGCTAGTGCTGATAATTTGGGTGGTTCTCATCTTCTCCCATGTATTGCTCTTGCTCTCCACATGATTTCCGTGGAGCAGGAAACCCGTCCTTACCTGTTAGTCCAGGGGTGGGGATGGAAGGGAGGCTGCTGGAGGAGCCCCTGGCATTACCGGGTGTGAAGTTCCAGGGGCAGGTCACAGTGGTGGAACAGACACTGGTGAGCTGGGGGAGAGCTGGGGCTGGATTTCAGTAACTTCCTCAAGGCTGAGGAAGCATGGGAACAGCCTGGAGAAGTTGTGGTGGAGTTGGAGCTGCAGCCAGGGCCCTCTGCATCAGTTGTAGCCTCGTTTGCCTGCAGGCCAGAGCAAACTTCTCTATCAGGTTTGTGACTTGGCTTCCGGCTGTGGCAGTCCCAGGTAACATGGCTTGGCTTTTGATATGGAATAGCAAAGCTTGGGGTACCTTTTCTGTATGTAAAGAAAATTCCATAATGTTTAATGTTTGGAGGTCCTGGCAAAGTGAAGATCTCTGCATTACTCATGGATGAGCTGCTGCTGTTTTAAACATTGGGATTGGGTATTCTCTGCTCTTCTCCTTGTCTCTGTGCTTCCAGCATCACCAGGTACCGAGTTACAGGCAGCAGTGATTTCGTCAGCCAACCAGAAGGACCTCAATTCCATTTGTGTCACAAAAGTTTGAGGACATAGAGGTTCTTTAACACCCTGAGCCAGTCCTAGCACAGCGTGAGATAACAGGGCACTAAATTTCTAGAAATCACTGTTTTTAATCTGTGCAGCTGAAATGTCCTGGAGGATTCATGGCCCAGAAGAGGAAGGTGCTGGGTCTGACAGATCCTTGTGGATTTGGTTTGCTGCTTTGCTGCAGACTTTTTCCATGAGGAGGGAGAGCGCTCTCCATGCTGGGAATACGTACTCTTTGGGAAAACTAGGGTTTTGTATGGGACATGACCAAGCTGCAGTGACTCCTCACAGAATCTTGGAGTTGTCTCAGCATTCCCACACAGGAAGCAGTCGTGTTCTCTTTGATCCTGTAAGCTTAACTGCTCTGTTCTAAGAATAAAGTTTAAATGGAATCACGGCATGAGTGAGTGAGGAGGAATGTGATGCTGCAGGTCACAAGGTGTGCTGTGTTTCTGAAAGGTCCCTTGGTGCTTTGAGGATGAGGATGGGCTAGGAATTCCAGAGGTATTTGCTGCTGGTGGGGATAGGAGAAGGCAGAGCACTCGGACTTTGCTGTTGGCCCAGGTAACTCAGCCTGATTAGATTGTGTGTAGAAACCCAAAATCATTCCTAGAAAAGGGCAGCAGTGTGTGTGCACTGAGGGGAAGCGAGTAAAACAGGTGGTGAAGGACCCTGTAGAATTTGGTTTGCCATCAAGAGCCACCAGCCTTTTGCACTCCTTCTGCAGCATCACCACTTCAGTTTCACATGCTGTTTTTTGTCCCTTCCCAGCCTTTCTTTTCCTAAATCTTTCCAAGGCCTCTCCTCTCCCCATTGAAGACAGATCCTGTCACCAGCTGCTGGTCCAGGTCTGTGTTGACCCAGGGATGTATTTTGTGTGGACTGGTGGTCATGTGTCATGTGTACCTTTTGTGCAGTTCTTTTAACTTAAAATGGCCCAATTCCAGAGAATCTTGGAATGGTTTGGGTTGAAAGGGTCCTTAAAGCCCATCCAGTTCCACCCCCTGCCATGGGACAGGGACACCTTCCAGCAGCCCAGGGTGCTCCGGTCCTCATCCAGGCTGGCCTCAGGCACTTCCAGGGATCCAGGGGCAGCCACAGCTTCTCTGGGCACCTGTGCCAGGGCCTGCCCACCCTCACTGGGAAAAATTCCTTCCTAAATTTCTTGATTTTTTTTTTTTTAAACTAGTATATAAATTCAGAATGTTTTGTGCGGATTCAAGTAGTACACAACAAAATTTTCTCTTTCCCTATTCCAAGTGCCGTGTTGTTGGATCCTGATCCCATGTTCGGTGTGGTTCTGGTCCATATAACCATGTGAAATAGAATTTTCTGGACTGTCAGTACAACTGGCAGGAAGATCAAAGTTCCAAGCAGCTGATCTCAGATGAGAGATTATAGGGGCAGGATAATCGGATAAAGGGCAGTTGAAGAAATTTGACACTTAAAATACTTTTTGTAAATCTGTCTATCCCTGTCTGTCCTTGGTTTTGGAGGAGAATTTGTGAAGCTGGGCTTGTCTAGGCAAGATATTTTGAGGAAAGATAAGAGATTTGGAAGTTTACTGTAGATAATGTCTTATAACTGATTAACTTTATGCAAGTGAGGGTTTGTGTGGGGAAATGAGTGTGTGGGACTTTTGGCTGATCACTAGTGTTTATCTTGTTTGTGTGTTATCTTGTTTATATTTCAATACAACATAAATCCTGAAACACATGTTCCTTGCTTCCTGTAGGGAGAGAGAAAATGTGTTTAAATGTTGAGTATAAATGGAGCTACTTCCAGGAAAAAAACCCAGAAACTTAGAATCAACCAATTTATTTGTCAAAGAAATTTAAATCAGCAATAAATTACAAGACACTTAGTGCTGTCAGACAGCTTAAAGTTCCTCATTGATTCAGCACTAGCTGCTGGAAGCAGGAATTCTGTCTACACGTTTTTTTCTTGCTAATTATGTAGAAATACGTAATGATGCTGAAATGCTATTTTTGCCTCCAAATGTAATACTGCATTTCTGCAGCAGCCTTTTCCCTTTAGTGGGTGTTTTCTGCATGAATCAACGTAAAATTCTAGCAGGAAATTTCATGTTCTCAGCATTGGTGAGTGCAGACACGTGTAAAACGTGGTGATGGAGAGGGGCTGAGCAGTGCAAGGCACGGGGGGAGCTGTATCCTCTGGGGAAGAATTAATTTCCTTGCAACAACTCTCATGTTTCTGGAATTCGTCAGTTTTTGCTTTAATGCTATTTATAGTTCAGCATATATAAACATTGGCCTGTGTTTAGGTGAAAACACAAAGTTTCATTTGAAGTCTGATGTGTGTGGAGTAGGTTTATGGCAGGAGGAGTTCTTAAAGGTACCCAGGCACTTGGGATTCCTCTGGAAAGCGCTGAACTGCAGTTCACTATCTATGTGTTCTGGACTGTGAAGCTGCATCTGATGTGAGAAAAGCCAGGAGAGTTGTTTTTCTTCTGAAAGCTTGGACTCGACCATAAACTTCTGCCATGAGTTCATAGATTCACAGAATGGATTGGAAGGCAGCAATTGCTCTCACTTTTGCTCCTGTTGTACTACAAGGAGCAGCTGCATTTGCTTTTCCTCAGAGATGAGCACAGCAGTTTGTACAAGCCCTTGTAAATGAGCACCAACCTTTACTCCAGCTGGGACTGGCACTACTACCTGTAGCAGGACAGGAAAATCACAGGCAGACGTTCAAGGCTGCTGCTACTCAAAATGTTTAGTGAGGGGCTCCAAAATGAGGGATTGCAGCAGTGTGTGTCTGCAGGGAACTATAGAACGCTTTCTATTTCATGTGTAAGTTGAACATATACACACACTTCCATTCCTTTCTCCTCCAGAAATCCTCTGAGAGGAGTGAATTGTCATCATCATCATCTATCATGACTCATAAAATATTCAGAGTTGACTCCAAAAGCTCCTTTCCAAACCCCAGGTTATTGGGTGATTGAGAGCTTGTCCCTTTGGACTGGTTCTTGGGGATTTTTTGTTGTTTAAGAAATTTATTTTTGACTCTCCAGTGTGGCGAAGGTTCTATCAAGCCTTTTGCTTTAGAGGGATGCTTGCATCCAAGACTCCCACAGGATAATTTTTTTCTCAGGGAGCACATGATTTTTGCAGTAATCCACAAGCGGCACAATTCTAATCTTTGTGAATAATTCCAACAATATGATAAAGACGGAGGGAAGGAAAAGCCAGCATTAGAATTGAAGCACATTCCGAAAGATCACAAGACCATTAAGAGCAAATCTTTAATTTCATGCTTCATTGATAAAGACCAAGTTACTTGAAATGTGGTCTAAAATATGACAGCCAGACTCTATCCTGAAGCACCTGGTGAGCACACCTAAGGCTGCAGGTGTACAACAAGCTGGAATTAACTTGAGAGCTGTAAATACCGGAGGATGGAGCAAGCTCTTAGGAGGTCTCCTGGGTAACACACAAGGAGGAAGAGAGATCAAACCCCTGGGATTAATACACACATGGGGGACACGGAGCTGTTGGAGCAAGCCCTGAGGAGGTCGTTGATCCAAGGGCTGGAGCCCCTCTGCTCTGGAGCCAGACGAGGACAGCTGGAGTTGTTCACCTCAAGAGAAGGCTCCAGGGAGAGCTCAGAGCCCCTTCCAGCACCTGAAGGGGCTCCAGGAGAGCTGGAGAGGGACTGGGGACAAGGGATGGAGGGACAGGACACAGGGAATGGCTTCCACTGCCCGAGGGCAGGGATGGATGGGATATTGAGAAGGAATTCCTGGCCCTGGCACAGGTGCCCAGAGCAGCTGGGGCTGTCCCTGGATCCCTGGCAGATTTCAAGGCCAGGCTGGACATCGGGGCTGGGAGCAGCCTGGGACAGTGGAAGGTGTCCCTGCTGTGGAAGGGGTTGGAACAAGATTGGCTTTAAGCTTGTTTCCCACTCAAATCCAGTCTGTGATTCTAAGACTCCATAGGATGTTGTTAGGATGATGGTGCTAAATTAGGCTTTTTTTTTCCTTAGGAAGTCAGTTGCACAGTTGGAATTCTGAAAACAGGTTTGTCTCAGATTCTCACATGATGTGCTGCCCTCAGCCCTTCGTTCTGGATGAGAACAGTTCCTCTGAAAGTTCATGAATTATTTCTTTGTTTGAACAAGTTTGTGTCCTTTGTTTTGGTCTTCAAAATGTGCATCTTAATGTTTGTTTGTTTTCTGAAATAAGCTTTTTCCATGCTGCTATTTCCAAGCACTTACTGTAACATTTTCCAAAGGTTCAGAAAGGGTTGGGTTATAGCTCATATCTTTTAGACAAAAACGTTATTTTTCTTGTGTAAGACATGGGTGACTTTTTGATCAAGTTGTTTTTGTCCCACAGAATCTGTCTATGACCTTCTCCCAAAGGAGCTGCAGTTACCACCTTCCAGAGAAACATCCATAGCATCCATGAGCCAAACAAGCGGCGGTGAGGCCGGTTCGCCGCCTCCAGCTGTAGTTGCTGCTGGTAAGGACTCTCCTTTATTCTGGTGTTTTCTTAAGGTTTGTAACGTTCTGGCCAACATGAACAGTGCTGGAAAAGTTCTGAGTGTAAAAAAGAGCTTGTGGAGAAGTAACAGAGTTCATTCTAGGAGAATGTAGGTGATATAATTCAGCTGGGTGATCAAAAGCACCAGGTATTTTACGTTAATGGTTGCAGTGTTTCATACATGGATCTCCATAAGAAATAAATTACCTGTTCCTCTATTCTGTCATGCCACAGAGGCAATTAACTCCTAGAATGCACTCTGTCTTCCAAGGGAATAAATCCCAGTTTGGAACTAAGGCAGAATGCTGACTGACTGTAAACCAGTGGATTCTAGTTAGGATAAAAATGGAATGGGAGATGACATTTTGGGCCATGAAGCTTTTACCAAAATGTGAGGAGGAAGAAAAGGTCATGTTTTCCATTGGGGCCTGAGGAAGTGTAGTATTTAAACTCCTTTCACGCACATCTCTAGTGTGATGTGGTAAAGAAGCCCAAATACATGAGGATATAATGTGTATCAGCTGGAACTCTGTAAATGACCAGTGTAGTTATTTTTCTAATTGGCAACATATAAAAAAGAGGCATGACCTTTTAATCTGCATCCTTTTCTTATTCCCATGTTCTAGATTTTTAAGACTCTCGCTGACCTTCATTAAACATAAAAAAGTGAGAATCTAAGGGCAAAGCTTTGATCTGGAAGATTAGCCTCAGTGCTGGCTTACATCTGGAATTTTTGTCAGTAACTTGTATATATTAGTACACATCTGTGCAATGTGGAAAAAGGATTGTTTTGCCCATTATAGATGTATCTCCCTTCACTGGATAAGGGTTTTTTATCATAATTTGATCCTTGTATTTCTTACAAGGTCATGTCCCACTTTTCTAATTGGCATTAAATTGTTGCTTGAGAAAAAAAAATGTCTAAAGGATGAGGATTCAGATAGCTGCATTATTCCTTTTCCTCTCTCTGAGTTCATATGCATTAGATGTTTGTGTGAGAATGTTTCCCAGATTTGCATGGTCCAGGAATCCTGATCAGAACCTGAAGTGGTTGTAGGTTTGTCAGAGAAACTTTACAGCACTGCTCACCATTCATGTTTTGCCAGACCTCTCCTGAGAACCTGTGGATTTAACTGTGCACAGTGGAACTTGGTCATTGAAAAAATTTGGTGCTTTTATTATATTGAAAGGATTTGATGTTTTTATATCACTTACTAAAAAAATAATTTGGGCATCTGTTTCTAAAATTAAGGTGCTTAATGATGGGTTTGGTTCATAGACAGCAGCAACCAAATCTTGTAGAAACATGTATCCTAAAAACAACTGAACAAAACCACCCCACAAACCCTGTTACACTCTAAATCCACAGACAGGCCTGAACTGCTAATTAATTCTGTACCTAACAGAAAAGACTTAAACATGAATGGAACTAAAAGTCTGTTGCCTCCAGGTATTTGGTGTCTGCCAACAGCCAGTCCAGATCCTTTAAAAAACCTGAGATGCATTTATTAGGTGTGTTTGGGTTAAACTGCAGCACAAGTTTCTGGAATGAAAAATTTTAAAAATTAATGTTGAGGCTTCTTGTAAACACTGAAAGGAGACCTGATCATTCACCTATGAACACTTTTCAGTGTTAGAGAGCACAGAGGGTCACAAAGACTGAGTTGATACCAAGTTGAGAGCTGGGACTGTTCAGCGTGGAGAAGAGAAGGGTCTGGGATGATGATAGAGCTCTTCCAGTGCCCAAAGGGTCTCCAGGAGACCTGGAGAGAGATTTGGGACAAGGGCCAGGAGTGACAGTTGCTAAAAATTCTGTTTAAACTGCCCCACCCAACAAGACAAAACCCCAGAGGAGCAAAGACCCCTTTGGTTTCCGTTGCTGGTTTGAACATGGCACGTTCTGGCTGTTTTCTTCCTGTAGCTGTACCCCCTTGGTAGAGAAAAGGGTGGTTTACTATTTTCTTTAATTGTTGTGGGATTTCTGCAGTGTCTTTAAGAAATTGCCACCACACTTTCAGTCTGTTACCCTGCCTTGAGTAGTAATGAGAGGTCTGGCTGGGTTTCTTCACAGAAGAATTGTCCTGGGCAAACCAGGTGCTTATACAGAGAAGCAAACATACATTTTACACTTACATTTCAAAAGATTAAGATTGACTATCATTTTCATGCATCAAATGTTTAATAGCAGACTGTAGGCAGATTTTTGGGGAGCTGACACTGAACAGGAGCAGGGTAAGGAGGAAGGACTGGCAATCTCTTGTTCTGTATCTGAATTTTTTCCCTTGTTTTGTGTAAGTCTTTTTTTTCCTTTTTTTTCTTTTTTTTTTTCTTTTTTTTTTTAGTCTGGTCTTGCCTTAAAATCTCCTTTTTTAGGAATGAGAGGGAAATGATAGTTCAGTCTGGACAGGGCTGTAGGTAATCTCATTTACTCTTGTTTTTGAAAGGAAGGGCTAATTTGAACAGCTACCCACACCATGTAGAATTCCCCTGCAGATTTAATTACTCTGGATAATGAGAGGATTCTCTGACAGGGATTGATCCAAAATGTTCAGAGCTTTTTACTATTCCTCTAGTAGTTCACACAGCTTGTTCTCTGCTTCCTGAAACGCAGAGTAAGGCAATATCTGGCTGAAATTCAGCTTACTTGAGGCTTTTTTGTCACCTTGCTGTGGGGTTTTGTCCCATATAAATTACATTGTAGGTTGGAAGTACTGCTGCAGTTAACTCCTGGCTTTTTTGGAGGAGCAGGATAGGCTGGTTTTAGCAGTGATGACCTCACAGGGACAGACTTCTAGTTCTTCTTCCATTTGGAAATTTGTTTTGTGATTTACAGAACAGTTGTAAGAATATGAAAATGGAATGTTGCTGATTGGATTTTCATTAATTTGTTAATAAATGTGTATCTCCTATTTATTAATCCAGACAAAAGGTGTTACCCACTCTCTGAGTATCAAACAGACAAATATGATTTCATAGAACTCTGGGATTTTGAGCTGCTATCTCAAGCTTCTAATTCTGTAGTTCTGGAAAACAGAAGGGAGGAAATGGATCTGTTCTTACCCCTGGAAACCTTCTCTGTGCTTGCTACTTGAATTCCAGTCTTTGTTCAGGGGACAGGAAAAGGAGGATTTTGCCTGGTGCAGCACCATAAACACATTAAATATGAATCATCTCCAGACTCTGGAAATGCATGAGAGTGTCATGCTGAGAAATGTCATTGTGTGCTCTGCCTGGAGATTTTACATGAAATAAATGTGCCTGAAGCTTTCCCAGTGCTCCTGCACGGTGTTTGTGAGCTCCAGTTGCGAGGAGCGATGCTCGAGTCTTTTCTCAGTTGGTTCTAAAAGGCTGTGAACAAATTTTTGTTTTTGATCAAGATGCCTTGAACCTTAAAATGCTTAAAATTCACTCTGCCAATTTAAATCCTTTCTCAAAGGTATCTTTCCAGCTTGTAGGTAGCACATGGTTCTTGTCTTTGGGGGATGATCAGGAGTATTTTCTATCATATTCTTTAAATGAGTGTTGCTTTTTCATCTTTTATCTCCAGTGCCAGGAATGCTCAAACCTTCTGAACCCCACTGAACTGTTACAGAGACTCACTTTTCCCTTCTCGCCATCCCTTGTTCTTCCTGCAGCAAAACTTGGAATGAGGTGCTTCATCTTGTTGATGATCTCTCAAGCTGCTTTTCATTTCCCACAGAGGCAAATATACATATATATTTCCATATTTTTTGTATTGCTGTCCAGTTTCCAGTTCTTAGTCCCCAGTGGAATTCTCCAGAGTGGTGTTCTTGCTGCAGCAGAAGGGGAACAGGTTTTGTGCTGCTGATGAAATGTATTTACTGATCTCTTCTTTTGCATTCTCCATATTGGGATACAATAAATCTGTGATGTAGTGAAGTCTTCTGGCTCCCAAACGCCTGTGATTACATCCTAGGAAAATAGTAGGTAAATGATCAAACTTTATCTTTTTGTGATCAATTTTATGCTTCTTTTTATGCTTATTTTTAATTAAAGGGACAATCTACTTGTCCAAACAGATGTAATTGGCTTTTTTGTTTGGAGTTGTGATTGAAATGATGCCATAAGTGTCTTTGGTAATTTTAATTATGAAAATAAGGCTTTGCTTCTGAATTGCTACTTTAGAGACATGGATGAAGATACCTGCATTGCCTGTGGGGTAGAGACTGGATGCTAAGGGGTTGTGTTTTCTGCTGCCAAAATAAGGCTTTTTCATCCTTCCAACGGAAGATTCTAATGAAGGCTCAAAATGGAGATGGGTTTGTTTTGGTTTAGTTTTCCCTGAGTAGCTTCTCAGGCTTCTTAATTTTTATTTTTACTGAAAATATTTTGTTCAATTGTCATCCTTCCTGGTGTCATTAGTCAGTTTTTCCTGTTAATACAGAAATAATTACCAGAGATTTCAAAGGGGATCTCAGTGCAGTCCCCAGTTCTCTTATCCTGAGCTTACGATTGCTCGTTGTAAACAAATGAGCAGAAAAAAAAAAGATTCTTCTTTGTAGTTGGTCTCCGATGCCTGTAAAAACTTCCATTTCTTTGTAGGCTTTTCCCTTCCTCTTCCCACCGCCCTCCCAGTTGGAAATGCCTTCCTGTCATTTCCAGGAGGATGTCTTCCGGGGATTTCTGTCTGCAGCACTCACGAGTCAAGTGCTTCTTTCTTACACAGTGAACTTCCAGCAGATGCTGACACTCGTTCAGAGCTCACCCTCCTGCTGCTCTGCGTGGGCATAAGGGTTTCTCCTCGAAATTCATGTCCCAAAAGAGCCATGGTGGAGCCCAGTCTGGAGAGGCCAGGTTGTGATGAGGGTCAGCTTAGCTTGGAGAGGTTCCTTCGTCATTCCAAAGGGTTTTCTGCTGAGACATCATTGCTGAGATAAAGATTTCTCTTCTTGTTTCCATTTTATTGAAACATTTTAGGTGGGTTCTCTCCAAATTGAGTTGGAATATCCCAGTTGTAGGGAGTCGTGTGTGTGTTGGGGGCCTTCCTCCTCCATGAGTTTCCTTAGAATTCCGTATTTATATTGTTGTTCGTATCTAGTTCATAACGTTTTTCTAAATCATTTATTTTCAGTCTTCATGAATTTCACGTCTGGTTCACATTGTTGTTCTAAATTAAATTTATTTTCAGTCTTCATGGATTTCATTCAGTCAGTACAACAAATTTTCTAGAACTGCTCAGTCAAACAGGAACTGTTTCATCATTCTGTGAGGTTTTTTTCTTACGGCAATTCCTTGCATTAAATGGCTGCTGTTATTGGATCAGAAAGACTTGAGATCTGATTTGGGACAGGAGAATTCCCTGTTCCAGAGGGAATAATGGAAAACCAAGGCAGCGAGGGGCAAGAACAATCCACTGTGCCACTGCTTGGCCACCTCCTCCTGCAGCAGCATCGTGAAGGCCAAGAGCAGTTCTTGATTTCTTAGGAAGAACCCATCCCTATATCTGAAAGATAAAATAATTTGTTAAATTGAGGTGTTCTTTGCCAGATCCATCGATCCTAACACCTCATCCAGGGATCTGGGGTGGCAGGCAGGGCTTGGAGACAGCAGCTGTGGGTCCCAGAGTTCTGCCTGCTTGGAATCAGCCTTTTACACCGAGTGGGAAGGATCTAAGATCCATGGAATTGGTGTGTGTGAGCCACTAACAAAAGTCCTCCTTAGATACCTAAACTTGAGTGTTAATTGAATAATGGGACTCATAACAAAACCATTGATTGATGTTTTTACCCAAAGTATAATAATACACTGCTTGGGTCAGCATGGGAATGTAAAGGGGAATTTACACTGTTGGGCTGAATGTAAATTAAATTAACCTACCTATCTTGAATCTAAGTGTGTTTAATAACTGGTGAATTGGATTGCTTTATGATATTTGCTGGGATGCTAGTTTTTTTCTCTATTAATACACTTAACTTGCATTCTAGCTTCGCCATTCAGAGACAGGCATCGAGTGGTGGGTTGTGTGACAGTGTCTGTCAATAGTGAAGACAAATAGTGCCAGAGACACTTAACCCATCCAATCTCACCCAGGGTATAGGTCGGTCTTGTTTTCAGACTTCTTCATAAGTCTCTTTTCTTTCTTTCTTTTTTTAATTTTTTTTTTAATTTTTTTTTTTTTTTGTTTATTTCTGAATAGTGGATTGATACTGATTTGAAACTAAACTTTTTGGAAAAGTTTTTGACATGACACCAGTAATACAAGAAGAAGAAAAGTAGAACCCCAAGTTTGGCATGTGAGGTGTTGAAAGCAGGTTTGCAGCCACTTTGTAAGTTCTGGGTTTTACCTTGAAAACCTTTGACAACACAGAGGTTGATGGTGAAAATTTTACACAGTTTCCTTCTGGCTCTGTCCTGAAATTGTTCTTCTGTGTCCAGGGGTTCAAATAAACCAATTAACATAAAAAAATCTTACCAAGGACATGACATGTTAGATAAATTAACACATTTAATGAAAGCTATACTTCACATATTAAGCTTATGCATCACTTCATCCTCACCCTGTGGGTGAGTTTTCATTTTTGACACTTGTTTTCTGCACAGAACATAGAGGATGCCATGGGATCCAGAAGAGGTTCTGAGAAAAAAATTAGTCCTTTAATGGCTTTTTGTTTGTCCTGGCTGTCCATGCACAGGTGGCTGGAAAACTTGTGAAATCAAAAATATCTTCAGTTTATTTATTTGTCTTTATAATGTTAAGCTTTCCAGTCTGCGAAATGACTTCTATTGCAATTTAAAAGCAAAGTCATCAGGACACTGTTTCTGTTTGAGGACTTGGTAATCCTTGTTGTATTTGAAAAGAGTGAACAAGGATTTCAGGATTGGCTCCACACAAGTGTTAACTGAAAAGGCTCCCTCAATGCCAAATAGTGATTTTTTTTTTTTTTTCTCTCCTGCCTTTCCAAACCTTTTGTTTTTTTAGAGGCTGAATGCCTCATTTGACTTGACAGGAGAATAGGATATAGAAAATACGTCATTGCCTTGGTTGCTAATGCAGGAGGTAATAAATTTTCTTTTTTTTTCTTTTTCTGTTTTTGGTACTGAAAAGAAAAAGCCTGCCCTGGTTTGCTCACAGGGACACTCTTTGCTATGTGCTCCCTTACTTTTAGTCCTTGTGCTGGACTGATTGATACAATTCTGCCTCTTTTAGGGGAGAAAAACTTGTAGCACAGGCAACAAAATCTGAATCAGTTCTTCCAGCTCCCTTTGATGTTACAGTGATGGCAGTGAAGAGATTCAGGAGGTTTAGTTTCAACAGTGATCACAGTTGCTCTAATGTGGAATATTCTTTTCTCTTGTTTTTTATTTAAAAAAGGAGAAAAAAACCCCACCTTGTGATGCTGATGCACATTTCATTTCTATTCCTGAGGCTGCACACTTGCCATGACAAGCACTTGGCTTCTGTTCAGTGTCATTGCTCTGAAAGCAAGTTTGATTTTGAGACTGTGTTAAATGAAATATATTCAGTCTTCTATTTCAAAATGTACCTACTCACTCAAAAATACATATATGTATTTGTCATTGCACGCACTGTTAAATTGCAAATCATGAGCCACCTGTACCAATTCCCATTAATATGTGTCTAAAGAAAGTAAAATAAAAGGAATGCTCAAAGTTGGGGAAGGTGTGTGTATGCTCTCACCTTTTAAAGCAACACAAGTTAAGTTAAAATTATTAAGTTACTTATTTTCCAAAATGCAGCATGTTCATCCAAGGAATCTCTTTTGGGTGTCAGATACAAGTGTCACTGGCTTTGGAATAAAATGATGGACCCAAATGGGAGCCATGTAAAGCACTGTTTATTCATTGCAGTACCATGGTGAATTCTTATTTGATTGACCCAGTTTATTTATTAGTTCAAAGGAAGATGAGTTGGCTCAAGGCCTGCATACTCTGAGAAAACATAGATTTCACTGTTTCTTAGTATTTTTGTAACTTAAAATGTTACTGAAGCAATAACTAATTTATCTAATTAATGCCCCCAAAAGTTTTTAAATCTGTGTATTTGCCTGTTCCAATACAGCCAGTTTATTCCATTTGCTGTAATATTTATCATACTTTTTTATTCATGGGGGGTAATGGCATTAATTTATTTTATAAGGTTAAAGAGAGGTTTTCTTGCCATTACTATTCAATTTGGGTTTATTTACAAAATCTAATCTTATCATTACACAGGGGCATCTCTGGTAAATGGAGGAGAGTGTAACTAATTTATAATGGACAGTGTTTATTCACTTCTAAAAAGTATAATAGCCCTCGTACACCTATTCATACATATAAGTGCTTTTTAACTCCTAGAAAAAGAATGAAGTTGTTTTGGAGAGCAATAACGATGATATTGCAATAATGATAATATTTCACAATGCTGCACCCTAAAACAACACTACCATCACCAGCTCTTTTAGCTTTGTGCTGAAAAGCATTTGGTTCAGTGATATATTTATTTTTTTCCCTAGGAAAGTGAGGGAAAAGTGCAGGTTTTGCATTCCTGGCCAGGAGATGCACTGAAGCACCAGCTGAGCCCAGTGCTTGGTGTACGTGGCCCACGCAGAGCTGAGCCTGGAGTGTCCAAGGTTTTCTTACACTCCCAGGATTGATGTGAAAAGATAAATCTGATATTAATCTGTTGGAGGAGGAGTCCTGCAGTCGAAGCCCTGCTGCCTGTTCCATGTGTGTAATGATTTCATGGTCTGAGTCCCTGTCCCACAGCCCCCGACGTGCCCTCGCTGCCTCGGGCTCTTCCCTCAATTCATTCACTGACCTTTCCTGGGGCAAATCCTGGGATTCAGCCCCCCAGTCCTGCAGCTGGGCCAGCTGCTCCAGGGGCTCCCTGGGCACACTCCTGCTTCTCTTTGGAGCTGTAAGTGATGGATGGAAACCAATCCTCTCTACCAAAACAAACATCCCAAGTAGCAACGGGCTGTCTCAACTCAAAGTGGCTGCAAATCAGCTCCTAAATATTGTCACTGAAATGAATATCTAGATTTAATAGTTCTTGCCAATCCTATAAATGTTTTTGAAAGAAGCATTGCATTAATGCATGATATAGAAAGGAGAAATTTGCCTTTAAATTGGAATGCAAAGTGACTGAATTCTCCAGTTTCAGCCACTGTATTTGCCAAAGAAAAAGCTGGAAAATGGAACTGGTATCATTCAGCTGCTCCTGGTTCACTGGGAGGCTGGGGGAAGGCAGAATAGTTTATTGATAAACTGTTATGTATTGATAAACTAAATTTGACAGTCTGAAGTGATTTAAGTTTGCTTTTGCATTCATTTAGCAAAGGAAATCTGTAGAAAACAGTAATGGTTTAAAATTTCTTTATTATCAGTCATTGATACTCCCGGTAATTCCCAGTACAGTAAAGTTGGCTGAGTTTCACTGTTAATTAAATGTATGTATCATGGCTGAACATACTTTATTCTGTTACTTCTAAATAACTAAAACTGTATACAATAGTCCAACAGTCTCTAAATCTTTTAGACTTGAGAGACTATTATAATATTTTGGATTTAAAAAAAATCCCAAGCAGCAAAACAGAAGACATCACCTTCCTCGTAGTAACAGGGATTACCTGTTTGTCAGCAGTATCTAGCTGAACAAACATACTGTGTTATTATGTATCTATTTAATGTACAATTTGTTTCCAAAATTAGGTTATTTCAGTGCTTCTGGTTTATCAGGTGTGGGTGGCAGTGCAGAAATACAGAAAACAGGGTTGCCCCCCAGGAATCTGAAATCTGACTATAAAATTCAGTTATTCCTCAGTGAGCTACAGCTGATTGAAATAAATACATATGTTTGCATGGCCTGCTTCTCCTGGGATATTGAACTTACATATTCCATTCATTTGTCCATTAAAATTCTTCAATGGCAATGATTATGGTGTTCTTCAGAAATCTTTAGGGGTTTGGTTTAATAATTTTCATGTTTCTAAACCAAATTGAGCTCTGGGACTTCTGCAGAAGTCACAGTCACAGTGTTGGAAATCTCCTGTTTAATGTGAATTTTTCAGAGGTCTGTCCCAAGACGTCTCTGTGGAAGGGACCAATAAAGTGTGAGAGAAATTGGTCCCAGTGACTGAATAAGTCAAATTACAGAAATTCCCAGGCCTTGGATCAGCGTGACTCCAACACAGATATTTCACCCCTGTTTTGAACCTTCAAAATCAACAGCTCGCTCATAGTGACTGATACCAGTTCCATTTTGCCTACCAACTCAGTTGATTTTATATTTTATTTCTCATTTATGATGGAATAATCAGCAGCTCTTTTTCTCATTTATTTTCTCATATTTTTATTCCAGGATTTGCCTCTGAAGCAGGGAGTGTCTGCATTAAAAATGACCTGTAGTTCTCTGCTTCATAGGTTAGAAACTTATTTTAATATTTTGTGGCTAAGCACAGTCCCATCTTTTTCAAAAGAAGAAAAATTTAAAAAATTTTGAACAATAAATTGTTTAATTGGCATTGAATGTGGATTATAAGCACTTTGCTTTGGGGCTATTTTAGATGAAATGGCTTCTACACCAATAATTAGTCCAGCTGAGGCAATGAAAGCTCTGTTTACTCGCAGCCATTTGTATGAATTAACATTAAGTCGTAAAAAAATTTGATTACAGTGGATCGTGCTAAGACTCGTTTGGACATTTCCAAAGCATTGGCTAGGCTGTGTTGCTTTAAGCACTTCCATTCCAAAACTGAACCAAATTCCAAACATTTCTTGGGGGAAAGCAATCGGTTCCTAAATCACCTTGATCTCACTGGGACTGCTATAGCCAGCGCACGCCCCGCCACGGGTCCTGTATTTACTTGTGAATTGTACACCGCAGATGCTTCTTCAGCTCCCTCCTCTTCCTCCATGGGCGGTGCTTGCAGCTCCTTTACCACCTCTTCCAGCCCTACCATTTACTCTACCTCAGTCACCGACAGCAAGGCTATGCAAGTGGAGAGCTGCTCCGCGGCCGTGGGGGTAAGTACCCGAGGGGTAAGTGAGCAGCAGATAACCGGGAGCGCAGCCCCGCAGCAGCCGGCCACGCCGAAGCGCCACACAGTCCTGTACATCTCGCCACCACCCGAGGACTTGCTGGACAACAGCCGGATGTCCTGCCAGGATGAGGGCTGTGGATTGGAGTCAGAGCAGAGCTGCAGTATGTGGATGGAGGATTCACCCTCCAACTTCAGTAACATGAGTACCAGTTCCTACAATGATAACACTGAGGTGCCACGTAAATCGCGCAAGCGCAACCCAAAGCAGAGGCCAGGGATCAAACGCCGAGATTGCGAAGAGTCCAACATGGATATCTTTGATGCCGACAGTGCCAAAGCGCCTCACTATGTCCTTTCTCAGCTCAGCACGGACAGCAAAAGCAACTCAAAAGCAGGAAATGGGTTGGTATCTGCTTTTTTTTTTTTTTTTTTTTTTTTTTTAAAAAAAAAAAAGAAAAACATTCTATCTCCATATGTAAACCCAAACTAATAAAAGTATCCTCGTGCCCCGACAAATGATCTGCTTAGGTTCTCACACAAACCCTTCCCTTCTGTGCTGTCCCTGTCATGTCCTAGCCCAGGATAAGTTCTTCCTGCCCCCAGAAATTGTGGCTACTCCATCCCTGGAAGTGCCCAAGGCCAGGCTGGATGGGAGCTACCTGGGCTAGTAGAAGGTGTCCCTGCCCATGGCAGGAGGTGGAACTGGATCTCTTGAAGGTCCCTTTCAACACAAACCACTCCATGATTCTAGGATAAGTTCTCATTAGACTTTATTTAGAAGATAAAGCTAAACTTTTCTGCAGCAATTAAATGCAGCACTGATGAGCTCATCTGTTCTTTAAGGGAAATTCCCAGAGGGCCACACAATTCCATTTATAAAATGGCAATGAAAATGTATTTAAAAAGAAAGGCAGAGTGGAGTTGGTGCACCCTGAATGTTTTTTTGCAGGATTTTATGTGAGGATTTCGGTCTGTACACTTCACCTGCTGCTCTCTTTGTCAAATGGAGATAGGGATGGGAGTAGAGGCTAACAGTTAATGTCTCATTAAGATTTCTCATCATTTAAATTATCGCTTGCTTTACTTTTTTTATGAAATGTTAAGACAATACGGTGAACCATTTTTTGGTTTTTCCTTGTGAATTCACTTCTGTATTTGATTTTTTCAGAAATAAATCTCTAATGCTGTTTCTCTCTGTGCTTCTGGGTCGTGTGCGTGTGTCTGCGTGGGCACGCCTGGGTGGTGGCCCCTCATCTCCCACTCCACACTGTTCACTAAATGCATTCCAGTAGCTGCTTTAAGAGGACAATTCCATCAGTTTGCAAGAGTGTGTTGATACATTTCTTTTTCTATTTTATTTTTTAACTTGTTGCTTCTTTAGTACTTTTAAAGTGGTCAAATGAATAGATTTGGCTCTTTTATTTTGGGCTTTTTTGGGGGCAGGAGTGCATTTTGGTTTCACTTTTATGTCTGTGCTTGCAGTACGTTCTGACGTTCATCACAGCAACGATGAATATTAAAATTTGACTGATGGCAAAGATGATGAACTTCTCATATCCCAAAGGGAAAGAGCCTGGAGTCTGTATTCCCAGGGTCAGTGCAGTTCCATACTTAAAATTTCACTGTGAAAAGCAGTTCTGAGAACATGTCCTGAGTGTGCTGCTGCTTCCTGGGCATGGTGGCCTCTGGCCTCGGGGTTTTCAACAGCCAAAATCGTAATAAAGTAAAATATTAGTACCTGGTAGACCCTGGGGAGCTTGGCATGAGGAAAGTGCCTCCCCCAGCTCCCAGGGACCAGGCTCACCCTTACAGAGGGAAAAGCTTTATGGAGAGACAAGAACTGTGCCACTCTAAGTGTGATCTCAGGGAGGTTTTGTAAACTCTGGAGGAATATGTGAGGTCTCAGTCTAAAATCAGAACAAGACTTCCCTGAAAACACTGGGCTGACCAGGGAAATTCATGGGTTCTGTGAGTGCAGAGGGGAAGAAAATGGAATATTTTCCTTTATGTGTCGCAGGCCAGACTGAACTGCAGAAAACTCCCAGGTAACAGAACCGGCCTTGGAAATAAACTGGGATAAGAAGTGACCAGGATCTTAGGAAACTTTATTTTGCCATTGGAATATGGAGATCTGGCCTTACCAATCTGGGTCACCGCAGTGACTGGAGTTTTTTAAACTTCCCAGCCTGGTGGAGCTCAGCCAAGGGAGTTCATTTACTTTTGGCTTAAAGAAAAGAGCAAGGAAAGCTGCCGTGCTCCGTGGTGAATGGAAATGGCATTTGCCCCTAAAGAGACAGTTATTGTTAAAGGCCAGGAAGAGAAAAAATATATTCCTGTGGAAACTTGGGGTTTGTGAAAGCCCTTTTAGAAGTGGATGAATTGGTGGTGATTCAGGACAGAGACTCAGGTTTCCGTGGTCTCACTTTCGCTTTCGGGTCTGCCCTGATGGCAGAGCAGGACCAGGCCAAGCTACTCAGGAGATCTGTTGGAGTAGATTCATAAGATCTGCCACTTTCATTTATTCCTTTTAAAAGAGGTGCTAGATTATTATTAGGATTATTATTAGGCTATTTTGTCTGGTAACAATCAGATTAATCAACGTGTGCGTATGAAATGTACAAGTGTACAATTGCAGTATGAATAAACTGAATGAAAATTAATTCATTAATTGAAAGGATGTATTATGTGATTTCATCCTTGTATTTTGAGGAGAAAGACCACTGAGATGTTCTGGTGAAGGCTTTAAATTGCCTCCAGGTTCAGCTAATTGATTGAAAATAGTGATTAAGTTTCTATAGGAAAGACTAAAACAATTGTGGGGAGCATCTCTCTGCATAAATATGATAATGATAAAATATTAATATGCTGACAAAGTAGTTGGGATTTAAGGGTACCGTTCTCCTGGAGAGGTCAGTGTTAATGTCATTGCTGAAACATGGCACTGAGAGTGATAAAGGTGAATTGCATTTTGATGGCCAGCTCTCCCAACATTTCCCTTCAAAATTCAACTACATCCCGGTCTCCCCAGTGACTGCACTGAGCAGAGTAATCAGGACTGCTTGGCAGGAAGATAGTTTTATTGTAAGATGATATTATTATTATTTTGCAAGGTTTTGTGCTAGTTTTTATCTAGTTCCTGCCTCTGCTGGATACTCGTTGAGGATGAGTGTGGAAGGCAGCCAAGGCTGTGGCTGCAAAGTGCTTAACTTCATGGACAGAAAATGGGAATGGAAATATCCAAAATACCTATTCTGTCTGTTTTAACCCTTTTTTATGTGTAGTGAAAGATTTTGGAAGGCTTAATGGAAATAAGAGTGTGACAAATAGGACCTGATGAATTAGGCAAAGAGTGACAGTTTTAAATTAAAGGAGGGTTGATTTAGTGTAGATTAAAGGAGGAAGTTTTTGACAAGGAGGGTGGGGAGGCCCCTGGCAGTGTCCAGGGCCAGGTTGAGCACTGGGGCTTGGAGCAGCCTGGGACAGTGGCAGGTGTCCCTGCCATGGCAGGGGATGGGACTGGATGATCTCTAAAGGTCTCTCCCAGCCCATGTGCTATGATTCCTTGGCTTTCAGGGCTGTGGGATGTGGTGAGCTTGGGGGGCAAAGGGTTGACCTTTCCTGGCAGGAAGAGGAGCAGGGCTGGGGCAGGGCTGGAATTGGGCACATGCTGAGTGCCAGGGGCTGCTCTGCCCACAGCAGGAGCTCTAGGAAAGGTGTGCAGCGTGTTTGTCATCTGCTAGTTGAGAAGGTCAGTGAGAGCCTCACCCAGTGGCAAAGCTCCCAGGGAACAATTGGGAAAAAGAAGCAGTTTTCACCCTTTTTGAGAAAGAAAAAATCCTGGATAAATTACTGCAGTAACTTGCATGTTGAAACCGGATTTGTTTTCAAGCAATCCACACCTGTCATTTAAAACCGCTTTCTTCCCAGGCATTAGCTGTTAGAAACCATACTTTGCTAGGAAGAAAGAATATGATATTTGCATGAATCATGGAGCC
Source organism: Poecile atricapillus (assembly GCF_030490865.1). Lineage (NCBI taxonomy): Eukaryota > Metazoa > Chordata > Aves > Passeriformes > Paridae > Poecile > Poecile atricapillus. The sequence continues at coordinate 21,034,952 of NC_081258.1, forward strand.
CTTTTCCTGCCTGCACTGTGTACTGTGGCACATTCACATTTCCTAGTGGGAAAGGGCTTTCTTGGACTTCAGGTTCATTCCTAAAGCCTGGTCTGAATAGGATCACAGGTTATTTCCCATTGTGCTCTAAAGGGAACACAAAATGGTTCATGTGCTGCTAAGTCTTGGGAGGGCTCCTTCATCCTGGTTTTAATTATGGAACTGAGAACAAGCCACTATGTCTTAGGGAACGCACCTGGAAAGAAAGGCCTTGTGCATACACTGATTTAACATTGGTGTAATTATGCCAGAGCTTTTACAATAACTAATTGGGTTTTAGCATAAATTGGTCAATCTGTTCAGACAGAAACCGGAGCTGGAGTTTGCATGGATATACAAGTTGAGGTGGAGACAGGCATGAGGCTATTTTCCTGTTGAAAGAAGTGTCATTTAACCTTAAATCCATCCAGTGTGTGTGTACGTGTGTGTTTGTCACAGCAGCAAAACAGCTTGTTCAGGCTGTGTCATAGACTCTGAAAAAGCAGGTTATGAGCCACCTTCTGTTCGTTAACATCGTTTAATGCTAATTGCTTTTCCCTTCCTTTATGTTTGCTCTCTGAAAAGCAGTTCCCATGTGCTCTGGATGGAGAAGGCAGGGAAGCACCATTCCTCTTCATCCTGCAGGTCTCCTCTTGCAGAAGGAGAATTCCAGAGTTTGCTCTGGAACAGCTACAAATCTCCCTTCCATTAATGCACGCTCTTTGCCTCTTTAGCTTTTCTGTGATTTGGAGTGGTTCTACTGGGGAGCAGCTTCTAACATCTTCTCGATGGTGTGTTTTGACTTCTCAGAGCATCAGAGAACCAGAAGGGAGCTGGAGGGAAGAAGACCCCAATGTTGTGTGGTCAGTACCCGACTAAGAGCGAGGGGAAGGAGCTGAAGATCATGGTGCAGCCGGAGACCCAGCACAGGGCTCGGTACCTGACCGAGGGCAGCCGGGGCTCCGTCAAGGACCGGACGCAGCAGGGCTTTCCCACTGTCAAGGTAGGCTGGGGACACGGGCTCTGCCTTCCAGGGCTGCCCCAGGGCAGGGCAGCTGCAGTTCAACAGGCTCTGCAGTGCTGAGGGAGCAGACTGCGCAGTCCCTGGGCTGGAGGGGCTGGACTGAGTCTCTCCTTGCAGATCACAAGCCTTACTGGCATCACAGAGTTACAGGAGGAGGGAAGCTGCACGTCAAGGCAGGGATAGAAAATCTGGGGTGCACCTCCTGTTAGGCTTCAGTTCCATGGACTGTAAATACAGAGACATTCCATACCTACAAAAGTGGGATAGTGAGGTGCTCTAGCTGTTCTATGGCTGGTGACAGTGGGCTGTCATTGTCCAGTGGTAATAAAGACATAAAACCAGGTTTCATTTAAAAAAAAAAAAAAATTTGGAAGGGGTGTGTTTTGGTTTTCTTGGGGTTTTTTGATTGTTTTTTTTCTTCTTTTTTCTTTTTGATTGCTTGGTGGTTTTTGTTCTTGATTTTGATTCAGCAGTATCTGAATTGACATATGCAGTGTCTTTCAGGTGGGTCATGGAGATCTCACTGAGGTGTGTTTTACAGGTCATACTGCTCAGTGTGTTCAGCATGGTACAGGTGGAGGTAGTGGAGGTAGATGTGGATTTGAACTGGAGAATGGGGCAAGGAAAGAGGCAGCATTTATGTGCACACCTGGCAGTTGCAGCCTGTTTCCTCTATGGACTTTGATGCCTTAACATTCAGGTGCTGAAGGCCTCTTGCTCTGAGGAGGAACACAGGAAGGTTACAAGGAGATCTTTTACATTTCTGCTCAGGAAGGAAGACTGAGGCTGTCCTCCAGGGGCATCCTCACGAATGCACACAGTGGGAATTTGCAGGTCTTGTTTCTTCCCTGTGTAGCTTGGGGAAAGCAATTGGAGAACTTGAGGACTTGGAAAGGTTTCCTAATGGAAATGGCAGAGAGGTTTCCCAGGAGCAAGGCTGGGCTTGACTTAGGGTGACAAAGAGAAGAACTGATGTCAAATATGCTCCCACAAGTGATTATGAGAGTTAGCAGAGAACTGGGTCCAGGCCAGCACTGCAGTGGCACCATGGCCAGTGGCATACTGGGCAGACTGGGAGGACTGTGGCCAGCAGGCTGAGCGAGTAGACAGCTAGGTTTGTTATCACATAGATAAGGAGGGTGAAAGACATTTAATTTCATATTTTTTCTTAATTATGTCACTTTGAGAAAGCAGCAAAGCAGTTCTCAACCCAAACTTACTTAGTGAGTCCACAAGGAGATGTTTGTGACACAGCCCTTAACATTTGTGCTGACTGCTGCTGACAGAATACAGAAGTAGGCTTATCTTCAAAGCCCTGTTCAGCAGTGTTAGGAATGCCAGCAGCCCTTCACTCAGTCCTCCTGAGTAATGCAGAACTCCAGTAAAGTTTCATAAGAAAAGAATCCATTCATATCGGCCTGTTGCTATGGGGATTTAGTGCTCATTTATGTGGATTTTCTTAGTGGGCCTTTGTTCATCTGAATTTCCTTTTAACTCCTTTCCCAGTTACCCTTTAGCACCCATCAGTGAAAATTCTCTTTGGAGGAGTCTCATTTTACTGAATTCCTGGAAGTTCCAGTTTGCTTTACCAGTAGGCAGAGAAGTTCATACCCTGCAGATAAAACTCTGCCAGGGCTGGACTGACAAATGAGTCAGTGAATCTTCAGGAAATCTGAGCTAGTGGGAAAAAACCTGTTAAGGATAAGATTTTTTTTTTTGGTTTTGTTTTGTTTGTGGGGTTTAAAGGTGGGGAAGAGCAGTGTAAAGATGTTGGTGCTCAGCAGAGATCTGGCACTTGGGAGCGGCTCAGGTGCGTGGCCCTAACACAGGCCGAGGAGGAGAAGCAGGTCCAGTGGCCACTTAAATAAAACTCTGTTCTTGATGACTTGGAACTCGAGTCTACAATCAGTATGCAATGTTAAAATTGTATAACCAAGCCTTGATCAAGGGCCTGGCTGTTGAGCCTTTGTTGTGAGCTGTGCCTGTGGTTCCCATGTGGATGCCTGTGCTGGGCCTTTGCTCATCTCTGACAGTCACATTTGCTATTTGCTCTTCTTGGACATGAGCACACAATGATCTTACCACTATTTGCTGGTTTATTTATTTTTTTCCTTTATTCAAACTTGCTACAAACTTCAGAACTACATTTTTAAAGTGTGTCAGGGAATCATCCCCCAGGATTCTCCAGAGGATTCTGCTCTCATTTGCATCTCCTCACTGCTAAAACTGGAGCTTCTTTCTGCAGGTGTTGCCTGGGCTTCCAGGCCTGGGACAGAAGGCAACACTGTCACCCAGAAATCCTTGAGCAACAAACGTGTCTCAGTGGAAACACTGAAATACTCATTTTATCTCCTAGAATGTTCTGGCAAGGAATTTCCATCTCTGGCCTGGGAATTTGGCAACAATCTAATGGGTTTTTTCACTTGGAGTACTTTTCTTAACTATTTCCTAAAAAGAAGGAGAATCTCCTTTGTAATGCAATGTTCAGCTTTACTTCAGGACTTCTTTTACCTGAGAGTATTTTTAGTTTGTGGCATCAGTGGGATCCCACTAATAAAAAAAGCATGAAGAGGATACAAACCATTTCATGCCAGGGTGTTGATGTTACAAAAAGGAATGTATTTTTCACTGACATGTTCTGGGATAGTTATGGCTTGCACATGGGATTGCAGGGGGTGTTAAAATGTCTGATGTGCTCTTATGAAGTGTTTCAGTGAATCCTGACGTTATTACCTTTTAAGAAGATCTCAAGTTACCATTTAAATTTTTATTTTGGTGTCTGAAGGAACACTGGGCTTATGCAGTTGGATGGTTGGACCATTCAGTCATTCCATTTCTCCCTCTGCTTCCCTTTCATCCTATTCTGATTTCTTCAGGAGTTTTGGAAGTATTGGACAATTCTAATCTGGTTTCACGAGGATTTCAAAATGCATCTGGCATGGAGGTGGGGTCCTGGAATGGACCTGTACACAATACTGACCAGCAAAACCTCTTCACCTCTGGAATCAGCCCCAGGAAATGTTCTTTTCTTGGCTGACTGGTGGATGTAGATCTGGGGGGGAAGGAGAATCCTGGGCAGAGGCAGGGAATAGTCACATTTGGGGTGAGAACAGGAGGTCGTAAGAGACACGAGAGTCGCAGTTGGGATAATTCTGTCTGAAGGTAGACGGGATTCAGGCTGGTTTAGAAACCAGATATTAATAATGACAATCAAAGCAGTCATTCGTGTGTTAATTGCCCACCTGGCATGTTGCAGCTGGAAGGCCACAACGAGCCCGTGGTGCTGCAGGTGTTCGTGGGGAACGACTCGGGGCGAGTGAAGCCCCACGGCTTCTACCAGGCGTGCAGGGTGACGGGCAGGAACACCACGCCCTGCAAGGAGGTGGACATCGAGGGCACCACTGTCATCGAGGTGGGGCTGGACCCGAGCAACAACATGACACTGGCGTGAGTAGCTCTTCTCAGGAATGTTTTAGTTTATGAGCTTGGGTTTGGGAACCGATTTCCTTTTTCCGTTGGATGGGTTACAGTTGAAGTCTGAACATCTCGGCGCTCTCCTCGCTCTGCTCCTTGGCTCTTGCTTGCCAGTCAGTGTACTCAGAGGAGATACCAGGTGGTCCCTGTGCTTTTGGGAACCCAAAATCCTGGGTAAATTGCAATATTCTTCTTTTTAACACATCAGGCTGTGTTTGCTTCTACTGTTCTTGTTTTTTTGGCTGTTTTTTGCTTTAAATCATTTTGCATGGAGCCTGTCTGAAAGCCAGCACTGCATCACTCACCTGGCCCTGTACATCTCCCCTAGGACCACACTTATGGGAGGACTTATCTGTCACTTCCAAGTCCCACTGAACATAAATAATATGACTACAGTAAGTTTTCTTCTACTCCTGCTTTCTTTAAGTGAATGCAGAATATTTTGAAGCAATAATCCTGCAAACACAGATCTCGCCCTGGGGATGGAAGAATGAAGAGCTGTGATTCTAAATTGAATGCTTACCAGAATTATATTGCACTTTCTGTTTTATTCATGCTTTCATATGCCTTTCTGCCATGATTCATCATCCAAATTAGGCAGGGTTGAATGAAAACTTGAAAAAGGTCATAGATTTTATGTAAATAAAAAGAAATCTAATAACATTTCAGTAATTACCTCAAGGCTTTTGACTTTGGCTTATGAAGCTACTTGAGAGATTGTTAAAGCTGCTGAACTTACTAAACTATGAAATTCTGCTCTGTTTTGTATTGTTAGGGTTGATTGTGTGGGAATCCTGAAGCTGAGGAATGCTGATGTGGAAGCCAGGATAGGGATTGCTGGCTCCAAGAAGAAAAGCACCCGCGCTCGGCTCGTCTTTCGCGTCAACATCACGCGCAAGGACGGCTCCACCCTGACCCTGCAGACGCCTTCTTCCCCAATTCTGTGCAGTGAGTGTCAAACCAAAGAGCTGAGAGTAGAGGGATCAGGGTTTTAGTGTGATCTCAGCGTGGAAAGGGTGGTTAAACATTGGCAGGGGCTGCCCAGGGAGGTTTGGAGTCCCCAGCCCTGGAGGTGCCCAAGGAAAGCCTCATTGGCACTCGGGGATCTGGGCTGGGGACAAGGTGGGCATCGGGCACAGCTGGGACTGGATGGGCTTGAAGGTCTTTTCCAACCTAAATGATGCTGTGATTCTGTGGAAATGCCTTGGGAGGAAAAAAACCACCCTGTGTTCATCTGTGATAATTTCAGAATTGCTGTAGCTAAAATCAAGTGATTTTAGATTTCAGATTTTTATTCGTGGTGGGATATTAGTTAAAATTATTGTCCAGTATTGAAAAATAGTTACACATTTCCTGATCTTCCATTCAGTGAATTTTTGCCTCCTAAAATGTCACCATTTTTGTTGGGATTGCTTTGAAAAATGACTCTGATATGGCTTCCAGTCTCTTCTGTATTGTCACATTCATGCCTCGGCTTTCAGTGCTAGACAGTGCTGCAGAAAGTCAGCAAACCTGGCTCTCTCAGCTGTGGTCTTTGCATGGGCCAGAGGCTGAATCTGTTCTGGTTCAGTGCAAGAACAAAACTTTTTATAGCTCTTTATTAAACTGCTCTGTTTAGCACGAGCACAGATGGCTGCCTTGGCTGGGGAGGTTCCACTGACCAGCAGGGAAAAGGGCACTGTGGAATCATGGAATGGTTTGGGCAGGAAGGGACCTTAAAAACCACCTTGTTCCACCCCTTACCTCGATGAATGAGATGGAGAGCTTTTTTGCTGTGCATGGAAAGAGCAGAGAAGCTCCTGGGTATGCTCTTTCCATGGTATAATGAGGATTTTTTATTTTATTTAGGGTTATTTTTTAGAAATACGATCATCTTTGCAGCTCCATTCCAGTCAGTAGACCATGGTGGTATCTCACAGTAATGGAGTATCTGATACTAAGATTTAAGATAAAAACATTCTTTATAAAACCTCTCAAAGCTGTTCCTGTTTCTCTTTAGTCTGTAACTTTCTGGTTAAAGATAAAATTATTTCACCCATAGAAGAAAAGGGAGTGGAAGTCACCTGATGTTTTCTTTAACAGCTCAAAACTCACTATTGTGAGTAGAAGCTGAGAGTCTGAAATGAAACATTTAGAGACTGATTTTAAAATAGGCTGTTGAGCTATAAAAAGCTGTATTTGATGCAAAGAGTGAATTGGTTTGGTTTTTGGCAGGCAGGGGTTTGGTCACTTGCTAAGAAAATATTGTCAATTGTGGAAGTTGCTAAGAGATTGCCCAGGAATTCTGCAGTGTCTCCTCTGCTGGAAGTCTTAGAACACAGAAACAAAATACCCTGGTCAGACTTGTGTCTTTGGGGAATGTGTGGGTAAAGCTGATGATGGTGTGAAGGTTGAGAGGGGAATTCCTGAGGCTCTTTCCAGGACTCTGTGCTTCTGTCTTAACTTAGGCCAAAGCTACAGGGATTTGCAGTAAACCTTGGCCAAGCAAATGGTGTTGGCACATGGGTACTGGCTGATCCAAACAGCATGAAATGTGTTGCTTATTGAATGTAAATCATCTCCTCAAGCACATTGCACTGGGTTGGTTTGCTACATAAACCTTACTACAGATGTGTAATGTACCTTCACAACGAGGTTTGCATTTACACTCATCAGAGCCTGTTTACATTGTGTTTTATAGCTAATAATGTTCCTGAAACCATAGAAAAGACATTAAGGAGCTGCAGGCTCTTTATTTAAGGGCTGTGTTTTAAATAGGCTTTGTTAACTTGTTAGCAAACCTAAATCCAGTTACTCTTTTCATGTGCCTTGAGCATATTCAGTCGTTGCGTAACGGTTGCCTGGGAACCCGCAGCCAGAGTTGTAGAAAAATCCTTTCTGAAAGGTCATTAAATAATTTGGAGTGGTACAGGATGTATATTCTACTGTGTAGTAAGCCCAGAAAATATTGTTATTAAACACTCAAAGTGGGCCAGGCAAGTGCAGAAGCACGAGTCTGGGTGTGTGCCCTGGGGAGCTGTGGTGAGAAAAGGTGATTGAGGAACCTTCATTAGAAACTGGAATTATTTTATATTAAATGTGTCAAAGCACATTATTTTAAAATGTATTTCTGTTTAAATTGTCTGCAGTGCTCATTTGCATTTGGCACACGTGGTCCTGTTTGGTTTAAGTAGAATAGGAGTGGTTTGCATCAATGACAGTTTACGATAAGAATGATAAAAATCATCATCTGGACCTCTGGCACAGGGGCATCCAGAGATGTGTGTCTGTAAAACCATATCCTCTTGTTTATTTGGTTTGATTGCTAAAATTCCCAGCTCCAGAGAGGTGAGTCTTGCAAGGATTTGGAAGGGACCTTGAAGCTCATCCCATTCCACTCCCTGCCAGGGACCAGGGGACCCCAGGTTGCTCCAAGCCCTGGGTTAGTTCTTGCACCAGACAGACACCTGTGTCGTGTAAAAAAACTGTGCAGAGCCCCCCAGGTAATAAGGCAGTTACTCCTTCTGCTCTTTTACACAGCAGAACAAAATAAGCTTCACAAAAAAACGAAGTTTTATGACCCAGAGGCTGAATTTGCAGGTAGGCTTCAGGTGTGTCTAAGGTCTGATGCCTCTGGAAATCACTCTACACCAGGGAATTACAGAAACACATTTCCTTCTCTTCTGAGCACTTGTTAAGCTTTGGCAACACTGGGAGTTTTGTCTTGAAGATTTAATAAGTGCAGGAGAAAAGGAAAAAGATTATCAGTGGCTCATTGAGCTAAGTGTGATTTCTGTGAGCTCATTACATTTAGTGAGGAAATAATAGAAATGGTTATATTCTGGAGAGTTTGTCATGAAATACATGATAAAGATAGCAGCTCAGGGGCTTTAGTTTTGCCTTCATAACCCTGTAAGTAAACGTGGTTTGGTTTGGATGTTGAGATTTTCTTGATTCCAGACTCTGTTTTTTTCCCTTGCAGCTCAGCCAGCGGGAGTCCCAGAGATCCTAAAGAAAAGTCTCCACAGCTGTTCAGTGAAGGGTGAAGAGGAAGTTTTTCTGATTGGCAAGAACTTCCTAAAGGGAACAAAAGTGATTTTCCAAGAGAATGTTTCGGGTTAGTGTGAAAGCAGTGCTGGCTTGGGGTGCTGAGCAGAGCCTGGGGTCGGGGTTTCCCTGTGGGGTAGAGCAAACTGAGGAGCAGACTCAAAGGCACTAAAATAAATTGCTCTACAGGATGTGCAATAAGTTGGACTTTTTAATTTTCATTTAGATGAGAATTCTTGGAAAGCAGAAGCTGAAATTGACATGGAATTATTTCATCAGGTACTTCTGTATTACTATTCTTATTACTACTATAGTCCTTACTACTACTATCTCTACTGCTATTATTATTATTATTATTATTATTATTATTATTATTATTATTATTACTACTACTACTACTACTATCATTATATTTTTAATTAATACAGTGTGTCCAAAGAAAAATTAATCAAGCCTTTCCCTCTTTCTGTGCATTTCTTGAAATAATGCTGATTTTCTTCACGTAAGGTCTGTTGTGAGTCTGGTATATAATATAATTTTGGGTTTACACCAGTGTTATTGTTCAGTTTCCAACTGAGACCTTGGATCCCACAGTGGATTTGGTGAGCAGGTCTTTGCCCTTACATACAATGGAATTAAAAGGCCTAATTCAGATTTCCCAGCAGTTCTCCATGGAAAGAGATTGTTTGTACACCATAGTGTTTATAACTGGCTGGATTTTTGTTCCACTCTGAAATGTTTTACAGAATATTTATTCTTTTTGACACAAATAAGTGTCTTTATGGGCTCTTTGGCTGCAAATGATGTCAGGAAAGTGCCATCCTGGTCCCACCTCCGAGGGGAGGATCCCACATGTGCATTGCCCCCAGTGCCCTGGGGTTTTATGGTGGTTTTGCAGCCTATTTCTCTCTCTTGTTGTAAGTAAGTCCACTGAAGATCAGTAGTAATAAAACGTGATGTTTTTGCCTGGCAGAATCACCTTATTGTGAAGGTGCCACCATATCACGACCAGCAAATCACCTCAGCAGTGTCTGTGGGAATATACGTGGTGACCAACGCTGGGAGATCGCACGACGTGCAGCCCTTCACCTACACTCCAGAGCCAGGTGTGTGTGAGTGCCTGTTCCACCTGCTCTGACTCCACAGCCCTTAGTCCGTGCAACAGGAGCCTTGAGTAACGGGGATCTCTCCAAACCCCTCTTGCTGGCAGCTGTTGCTCTGTTAATAATAAAATCAAAAGGCTTTGCTTTTCTCATTTATGTGCCAAATACCTCAAATTCCAGCTGTCTTGGGACAGCTCTTCTTATATAGCAGCATCCATTTCTAGTCTAAGGATCAAAATGAAGCTGAGCAGGATTGAAAAAATCAACGTATTCCATACAATGCACCAAATAAACCAAGAAATCCCACCAGGCTTTATCCTGAGGAAAGCTGCAATTTGCCCATTTCATGTGTTTTAGTTTATTTATTTATCTGTATCACAATAGACAGTGTGAAGGTTTGTGTGGGTTTCAAAGAACCTGAATTTCTTTAAGCTATAAGGAATTGTTTTGGTTTGCTTTGTGTTTTTTTGGCTTGTTTGCTGATTTAACGTAAGGAAGTTCTCAATGTGTTTTGTCTCGGCAGCTGGGACTCTGAATGTTAATGTGAAGAAGGAAATCTCCAGCCCAGCCCAACATTGTTCTTTTGAAGAGGCTATAAAAGGTACTAAATTGATTCTTATCAGTGTTCTTAATAATTTAACTATGAATTCCTATCCAGATTTGGTGAAATGAATCAGACATCCTGTGATAAGTGTGTGCTTATAAAATCTGGCTCTGTTCTTACAGGGAGGTTTGTTTTCTGACTCTGAAACTTTTACTTTATAGCAGTATTCCTGTCAGTATATTTTAGTACAAACTAATGCAGAACAAAAAAATAGAAAAAAATAATACTAATTTCTTTTTCATTTTTCCTGCATTAGGCTCTGCAGTCTAATCTTTATTTAGTATGTTTGCAAGTGAAGAATAAAAAAGAAGCCTAGGGTTGCAGCTAATACAAAGAATTAGGAACTGTGTAGTGTTAATTCAAGCAAATCTATAAGCTATACAAAATGTGTATAAATATAATTGTATATAAAATATGCAGGGTAAGCCTGACATCCAGTTAATTTAGTGTGGAGCTTAACTGAGGGAAAATCCCAACTGCTCCAGGAGAACAGCTGCTGCTCCTCAGAACACAACGTGCTGTTGCTGTTCCTTCATGTCCTCAGTTAATTTATGCAATAAATCTGAATTCACCTTCTCATGGGGTTTTTGTGTCAGCTTCTCTTTGATGCTTCATTCCTGTACCTGTTCTGCTCCAGGCTGACTCTGAACCAGAGGTCAGAGGATCTTGCCTGCTGTATGTACTTGGTCTGTTCTGTCCTTCCTCACTCTATACACATGTGCAGAAATTTTACTGCCACATTGCTGTAAGGATTAAATTTGCTTAGGGTGTGGGGATCTGTTGCTTTACGTTGAAGAGTCATTCTTTAATTTACTTAAAGGGAGTTCTGGAATGATGGATTTTACCATTGCCCCTCTTGTTCTCGTTTTGTTTGTGGCTGCAGCAGTGAAGGCCACGGGCTGTAACCTGGAGAAGGTGAACATTCTTCCTAGTGCCTTGATAACTCCACTCATGCCAAGCAGTATGATCAAGAACGAAGATGTGGCTCCAATGGAAGTAAGTGCACAAAAATGCTCTCCCCCCGTGCTCCAGGTGAGTTTGATGGGGGCTGAGCACAGCAGCTTTCAGAGTTAATCTGCTCCTTGGTCCATGCTTTACTAGTGGAGAAGAGTAGTAGGCAGGGAAAGTGCCATGTCCAGGATCAGTCTGGGCAAAACAATTGCAGAGCATGAGTGAAACAGTTTCCTTTGGTACCTCACCTGGTTCCTGCACCAGACTGATGGCTTAGTGACCCTGTGATGGGGATTTTTATCCTGTGACACAGAACTAGTAAATTACTGTAAGAATATCCTTTTAATCAGTTGTTAGCATTGCTTTCATTGAGTTGTGCTGTGATTCCATCCTTGTGGTAGCATTTCCACTGCTAATCATTTGCTTGCTGGTTTGGGTGTGTGTGGGTTTCACATCTCCCGTTTCCCTCTGATCTTCCCTGGACATCAGGGATTTTGGGAAATTGTATTCACATCACATTTACAAGTTTATAAATTACCAAATGTCTCACTCTTTTCAGGCTTCAAATGTGGTCGGACCAACTCAGCAAACATTGGAAAACAGCATGTCTGGCATATCAACTTCTGCTTCCCATTTACCTTCTGAAAGTGAAAACCAGCAGCAAATCCAGCCCAAGGTGTACACCCCAGAGACCCTGAGCACCATCCAAACGCAGGACATTTCCCAGCCCGGCAGCTTCTCCGCAGTGTCCACCCCAGGCCAGCTGCAGAACAGCGATGCCCTGCTGCAGCAGGCTGCGCAGTTCCAGCCGCGGGAATCGCAGCCCAGGGAGGTGCTGCAGTCGGATGGCACGGTGGTGACTCTGTCCCAGCTGACCGATGCCTCGCAGCAGCAGCAGCCGACGCTCTCGGAGCCGGCACAAGCCCTGCAGCAGCAGATTTCCTCCAGCATCTTCTCGTCGGCCAGCGGCGTGAGTCAGCTCCAGAACACCATCCAGCAGCTCCAGGCTGGGAACTTCCCCACCAACACCGCCACGGGCAGCAGCAGGAACGTCGACTTGGTGCAGCAGGTTCTGGAGGCTCAGCAGCAGTTATCTTCCGTTTTGTTTTCGGGCTCAGACAGCAGCGAGGATGTCCAGGATCAGCTGAACGCAGATATCTTTCAGCAGGTCAGCCAGATACAGAACAGCGTAAATCCAGGGATGTTTTCCTCCTCAGACACAGCTGTCCATTCCAGACCGGAGAACCTTTTGCCTGGACGAGCTGAGAACGTTCACTCCCAGCCCGAAGGTGCCCTGTCCAACCAGCAGCAGCAGCAGCAGCAGCAGCAGCAGGCCATGGAGACGTCGGCCATGGTGATGGGGATGCAGCAGAACATGTGCCAGGCGGCCACGCAGATGCAGTCGGATCTGTTCTCCTCCACCACGGCGGGGAACGGAGCCCTGCAGCAGTCCCCGGTGTACCAGCAGGCGTCTCACATGATGGGTGGGCTATCCTCCAGTGAGGACATGCAGATGCAGTGTGAGCTGTTCTCCTCGTCCCCGGGGGTGTCGGGCGGCGAGGCGCCCGCCCCCACGCAGCAGCCGGTCTCCAACAACGGCCCTGCCATGTTCCAGCCGACGAGCTCTGCAGAGGGAGAGGAGGCCTCGGGGCAGAGCAAACAGATGCAGAGCTCTGTGTTTCAGACCATGGTTCAGATGCAGCACAGCGGGGAAAGTCAGTCCCAGGTTAATCTCTTCTCATCTACCAAGACCATGATGAGTGTCCAGGCCAGTGGGACTCAGCAGCAGGGCGGGGGTCTGTTCCAGCAAGGTGGAGAAATGATGTCAATTCAGTCAGGAAGCTTCATCCAACAGTCTCCACACTCACAAGCTCAGCTTTTCCACTCTCAGAACCCTATTGGTGACACTCAGAATATATCCCAGGAAACACAAGGATCCCTTTTTCATAGCTCAAATTCCATTGTCCACAACCAGACCAACACTAATTCCTCTGACCAACTGCAGCCCCCGATGTTCCACTCACAGAATGCCATGGGTGTCTTGCAGAGCTCCTCGGTGCCTCAAGACCAGCAGTCTGCCAACATGTTCCTTTCCCAGAGTTCCATGAGCAACCCTGCCACTCAGGAAGAGCAGATGTCATTCTTTACAAGCCCAAATCCCATTTCTCCTCTTCAGACAGCAACAAACACCGAACAGCAGGCTTCTTTCCAGCAGCAGACACAGATCTCTCATATCCAGAGCTCCATGCTTCCCCAGGAGCAGCCCCAGACTCAGCCTGCTCAGCAGGGTTTGTTTCAGTCCCAAGTGTCATTGGGCTCCATCCAGTCCAGCTCCATCCCTCAGAACCAGCAAGGAGCCATCTTCCAGCCTCAGCATTCAATTGTTGCTATCCAGAGCAGCCCTCCATCTCAGGAGCAGCAGCAGCAGCAGCAGCAGAACATGATGTTCAGCAATCAAAATGCCATGAGTACAATGGCCTCCCAAAAGCAGAACATGATTTTCAATCCAAATCAAAACCCGGTTACCAATCAGGAGCAACAAGGCCAGTCCATTTTCCATCCGCAGTCCAACATGGCCTCGATGAATCAGGAGCAGCAGCCCATGCAATTCCAGAGTCAGAGCACAGTGTCTCCTCTCCAGAATCCTGGAACCAACCAGGCCGAAGCACAGCAGCCAACCATCTTCCATAACTCGCCCCAGATTCAGCTGGTCCAAGGGTCCCCAAGTTCTCAAGAGCAACAAGTCACCCTCTTCATCTCCTCAGCTTCCATGTCTGCCCTGCAGAACAGCATGAGCCAGCCGGAGCTGCAGCAGTCCCCCATGTACTCCTCCCAAAACAGCATGGCAGGAATGCCAGGAACTGCTTCTCCTCCCCAGCAGCAGGCTCCTTTGTTCCACAACACGGCGGGAGGTGCCATCAACCAGCTGCAGAATTCCCCAGCCTCATCCCAGCAGACATCAGGAATATTCCTGTTTGGTATCCAGAACAGTAAGTGACCAGTGCCTGGTGCTGAGCTTACAGTGTGGAGAGCTGCCAACGAAACAGGGAATGCTTTGGGTGGGAAGGGACGTAAAGCCCATCCCGTTCCACCATGGGCAGGGACACTTCCACTGTCCCAGGATACCCCAAGCCCTGTCCAGCCTGGCCTTGGACAGTTCCAGGGATCCAGGGGCAGCCACAGCTGCTCTGCCCACCCTCACAGGGAAGTGTTTCTCCCTAAAATCTAATCTAGGAATGATTGGGTTCTCTTAAGAGAGCATTTCTCTTGATGTTTTTGGTTTTCGCAATAAACACTTTGACTCTCTTCCCATTTCTGAAGGAAGGCAAGGGTTTTAGAAGCTGGAGAGTCCAGAAAAGTGTCTGTTAAAGGTGTACTTAGCTGTACAAACCTGCACTTTTCCTTTTCTCCTCTCTGGACCCGGGCTCCATGGCCCTCTGTGGGATGTAGAGCGTGTGTGTGTGCAGGGGTGTGTGGGTGAGCCCCAGCAGGGAGAGGTGCAGGTGCTGCTGGCAGCAGCTTGTAGCAGCTCTCCCAGGGCTCACAGCTGCTGGTGGGGCCGTGTGCTTTGCTCTGGGAACTGCTGCCTGTGCCAGGACACTGAAATGTCCCTCTGTCCCCCAGACTGTGGCCAGCTGCTGCCCCCTGGGCCGGCGGCGCTGCCGGAGGAGCTGATGGCCATGGGCCAGCCCGGGCAGCCCCAGGGCGAGGCGCAGCCCGCGGTGCCCGCGCTCCTGTCCCAGCAGCTCCCCGAGACCCCGCCGCTGCCCTCGGCCATGGCCACCAACCAGAACATGGAGAAGATAGATGATCTGCTCGTGTCCCTGCAGAACCAGGGGAACAACATGGCTGGCTCATTTTGATTAGGCAAGTGGTGAGTTTGGGTCTCTGGGCTCTTTCCTGCCACGCAGGAGCTTTGTTCAGTTTGTGGTGTGTGACCCTGCTTTAAGGGGTCACCTAAAACACCAGTGAGGCTGAATTAAGACTGTAATACCAGAATGAAGTTACTAAAACCAGTCAGAGGTCAGAACTTGTATGAAACAGTTGAGACTGTGTCCTGTTCATTTTTCCTATGTTTTATCATCTGCCGTGACACTCTGTTACTTTGTTAGGGAGGAGAGTGGATCACTGGCAGCTTGGCAGATTCAAACCTTATGAAAAATGACTGTGGTTAAAGAACTTGAGACTTACTGAGTAAATAACACCTCAAGTCTGAACTGTTCTGAACTCTTCCCCCGGGTTACAATAATGTAATGTGAAAACAAGTTTTGGTGGAATGTGGCAGCTCCTGAGTGTGCCACATGCTGAGGCTGTGTTAGAAACAGCCAACAGCATCAGCTGTTGCTAGGAGACATTCTGCTTTTAGAAGGTGCCTTTTTCAGAGGGGGGAAAGAGCCTTTGACTACAAATGAGCACCAAGAACCAGCAGGACTCGAGTCCAGTGGAGGTTGTGGTGTGTAACTTGGGCTGGTCTTGTCCTGACTTCCCCCTGAGTTTTCACTGAAGTGATGCACTTCATTCCCTGATCTAGAGGGGTTTGTTATGGAGTTTGGAGTCTCTCCAGAGCTTCTCCTGCTCCTCGCCCCCAGCTGAGTGCCCACTCGTGAGGAACACCCTGAAGATGAAGCCACTGCACAGAAGGAAGAGGGGACTGTGGTTAGTTAGGCCTGACTTTTCTGCTTGTTTTCTCATGCAGAAATCCCGTGGAGACAAAAAAACGACGATTTCCCAGATCCTGTCAGACCTTCCAACTCTGGATTAGGCTGCGTGGAACCAATTGCTTCTGTGGAAAAGTGGCCTCTTTAAAGAGCACACGCGTGGCCAGTGGCAGACCTGAGGCCATGACCATGGAATTTGAGCTCCACAGTGCCAATAATGCTGAGGAGTTATGCTTTGTGTTACTGGGGCGTGGGGTTGGGCTGTTACCAGGTTCATGAACCTCATTACAGTGGGGGCTCTTGGAATTTAAAGCATATCTGGTCAGTTATTATTGTTGTTGGAAGGTAATCCATGTTACCACGTTTACTTTTTCCCTCCTATTCCTTCTTCACATCCCTTTTTTCCCTCAGGAAGCTCGTGCAGCAGAAACAGCAGCTGCCTCTGCCCCGAGCCGTGACTCAGCTGTCAGTAAGTGAAGGGATCTCTCGATTGACACGGAGTGGGAGAGCCAAACCCTCCCTTTATTAGCTGGAAGTATTGATAACTGTAATAACCAAGCAGAGAATTGCTGCTGTAAATAACCAGTTCCCATCTGAGAATGGGATTAACGGTTTTCCACATCCCTTACGTGGAGCTGTACATAGAGCAAGGGTTTGGTGGCTCTACAAAATGAAGAAATGAAGGGGAACTTCCAATTGATCTTAAAATCTTCTCCAAAACACCTTCAGCTTGAAAAGAGCATTCTGTGTGGCTGAGAAAGGGACTCCTCTGTGTCTCTTGTTCTGACTGATGGGTTAGAGCTCTGTAAAGCCTCATGAGCTGTTCCCAAACCAGCCTTCTCCCTTTCATTCTTTCCATGGTTTTCTTTCTCTCCCTCAGTTTTGTATTGTGTTTTTAAAAAAATGACATAAATATCCTACTGGCTTTAAAGCTAAAGAAACAGCTTTTAGGAATCGTTGGCAGTAAATTGCTTAGTCAGTAGAAGCTTTGACAAATAATCAAGGAGTAAGGAGAGAGGAAGGAATTTCTCCACCACCTTCTAATCGCAGGAATCCCCCTTAACCCGCCACCTCCAGCTGTGACTGATGGAAATCTTCAGCTTGGCTTTACTCCAAGTAGGGGGCAAATTGCATCATTTTTAAGCCTTCTTAAAACATCACTTCATCCTGAGCTGTTGCATCTCTGTAGCACATGGAGCTCATCGCGGTTCTGAAGTGATTTTTCCTTTTTCTACCACCGAGCCCCGAGTCTGGTTTCTAGATTGTCGTGTTTAATTAAGGAATAAATCATTGACTGATGTTACCGAATGTAAAAACAACCCACTCCAGACCATGCAGGTGTATTGTGAGGCATGTGGATTTTTTTTGGGTGCTTCAACTCTCCGGACAGCGTGTGATCTCTCCCTACAGCCTCGCTCAGATCCGTGTTCCTCCCGCTGCCGCCGGAGCCGAGCCGCTCCCGCGGCGCCCGTTCTGCCTCGGTAGAGTCTAGCTGGTATCACGTCATTTTTCATTTTTGTTATTTGAAATAACAAAAGAACAGTCTGTAAATGGGTTTTTTTTTTTTTAAGTTCCTCGAGTCTGTTTACTGTGTGTTTTCCCCTTAACTCGTGTGCGTAGTTGAGCCGTGTAGAGTTTTTTGTTGGTTTTCCTGGATTTCCCCCGTTTGTTGGTCTGTCACGACGTTCACTTTCTCTTTCTGTCTCTCTCTTTCTCTCTCTCATTGAGAGGCATTGAATTACGTTTTCAGTAGTAAGGCTTCTTGCCGATATGAAGGGAACTTTTCAGAAAGAGACCTGCTCTGGGTCATTTAATTTTGAATACAGTTTTCAATCGTTCAAGTTTTGGATGGTTTATATCTAATGTGTGTTTCATTTTTTTGGAAAGCTATATTTTGTATTTAGGAAATGGTATAACTATTTTGCTATTTGTACTGAGTGAGTACATTGGCATAAATATAAAAAATTTATATATATACATATATATAAAATATTCTTTTTGCCACACATTTTTGTGGTAAATTTGTGAGTTTGTCTGATGTTCTACCACAACGTGGCGTCTGATAACAGTGGGGTGGGGTGGGGTTTGTTATGTCTTTATTGAGTATTTAAGTACTTTTTGCAACATAAATAACGTGTTCATCTCTCGCCATTCCATCAGGCAGTGTTGGTCCAGCTGGCCACGAGAAGCTTCGCTCTGTGTTTGGTGTGTCCCTCACTCACAGCCTAGCCAGGAAACCCACAGGCATTTAGGATTATATAAAATATGAAATATTTGGGTTTCCCTCAGAATGAGCCATTCAGCTTTACTCTCATTGCCTATTTAATATTTTATTATTAGCGCCTCTGTGTTTTAACTCCTAATTTATGATTATGCGCAAATGTTGGAAATTTTAATCAGGACAGAAAGGATTCCCTGCTGCATCATGTCCAGAGCTGCTTTAACCCCGACCCAGACTTTTTCTTTCTGTATTTTACTTCTTATCCCCCTGCTGAGACAAAACATTACCAACATCTTGTAACGGTTCACAACACGAAAGCAGCGGCCCCCAGCAGTGCCCAGGTGCTGTGTGGGGCTGCTCAGCCTGAGAACAATGGACCCAACAACGTCCAGAGGGCTGTGGAAGTCCATAGCCACTGACTGGGAAAGGAACTGGTGGTGTTTGCAGGACGTGTGTCCCAGGATGAGCCTTTGGGTGTCACACAGAGGAGTGACAGGAACGATGGATTCGCTCGTGTGCTGCTGCAGTTTGCTCCTTGTTCCGAAGGGCTCTATCTGTGTGTTGGTCAGTGCCAAGTCACCAGGGACCAATTCTCCGTGGAACAGGATGAGTGCCCAGAAGAGAATCTCATCCCAGGCCTGCCACAGCTCCAGGGAAGGGTATGTTTGAATTGTGGGCGTGTTTGAGGTCACTTACGAAGAGAGAAAAAAACCATACACAAAAAAACAACCAAGGGCTGTGCTATCTCAGTTTTCCCTTCTGGAAACACCTTCCTTTCCTCGTGTTAGATTTACTTGTTCATTTTAGGTCAATGTTTAAATGTACAACACTTTGAACATGTGATTTGGTTACAAAAAGTATTTGTGTGACTGAAGAGGTCGCTCAGCGGTTGGCGCGTGCTCGGCAGCGGCTCTGAGGGCGGAGGGGTTGGAGCAGCCCCAAAAGAGCCAAGGACAGGCTGCAGGGTGTCATGGCAGGGAGCACAGCCTGAGCCACATCTGTGTTTAACCAGGGGCCTGAACATTCACTTGGGACATTTTTAGCAGTTGAGGCTCACAGCAGAGCTTCTCTCTGGCCTCTGCATTCCCGGAGCACACGGAGCACTGGCATCCTGTCTGGGCCCTTTGGGTGACAGAGAGGATCCTGAGCTGTCAGTCTGTGTAAATCCAGCATCCCTGGGGGTCCTGGGGGGTCCCAGAGCACCCATCTGTGGGCACAGGTGAGAGCTGGGGGAGATGGAGCTGCCAACCCCCACCATGTCCCCTCAGCTTTACCCTGAGTGTGCCCAGAGCACAGAATCCACAGAGCCAACACTTAGTGCACAGTTTGAGCTGAACATCTCTGGAGTAAAGGAGTTACTGGTGCTTTGTGCTTAATTAACAGTTGTTTTGTTGTTAATTGCCTCCTCACTGCCTGATCTTGCAGAAAGCCAAACACTTTTATCTTATTTTAATACAAATCTAGTTCAAGAAATAACTCCTGGCTGGCTGTTCTGAAGTGGATGTCCACTCTCTGATCAGTGATTATGATTATTTCTCATCACTGGCAGGGTGGTTGCTTCCCATGTAGTTTGGAGATAAAACAAGGCATGAGCAGTTAAACATAACTTTGCAGGTTTTTACTGGAAGCAGCTGTGTCAGTGGACAGTCCCCTCACTGACATAAGCTGAACTTTATTTTTTAAACTTTCCATTGATACTTGGATTTAGAATCTGATTTCTAAAAGGAAAATATGTCTGAATGGATTTTTATTCCTGTTCTCTTGTGCCTCTGCTCTGTTGTGTTCCTTTTCCAGGGCCACTGGGGGAGAGCAGAGGGAGCACAGACCTGGATCTGAGGGCGGGGAGCAGGAGAGAGGAGAGGGAATTGCTTGGGCTGCTCTGAGCTGTAGGTGGAAGGAGAGAACAGGAAATGCTGGTCACTGGTGATGACTTCAGTGCAAAACTGAGTTTTGAGGAGTGGATGGGTTTTGTGCTCAGGGGGGCTCCATTCTATAGAAGCTAAAAGGAAACAGCAGTGGGTTGCTGGGGGATTCAGGGGCTTTGTTTTAATTCAGGCTTGTTTAGTCTTTTGTGGCAGCCTGTGAGCACTTTGTGTTCCTGCTCAGAGCAGCTGTGCCAGCTGTGCCAGCTGTGGTGCCCCGGGCAGGGCGTCTGTGCCACGGCACCGAGGGTCAGCGGTGGAAATGGGATAAACGTGGTAGAAACAAGGAAAAATGCAGCAGGGGGTAAACTCCTGCAGAAGGGAACTTGTGAAATTCTCTAGGGGAGTGGGGGACTTGGGGGTTACACAGGAGGAGAGGCTTTTCCTCTCCCAGTCTGTATAGGGATGTAAATATGCACTGCCTGTATATTCTAGGATTATATATATGTATATAGAGGAATCAGATTATTATATATAAATAATAGTAGACACATGCATAGAATACTGTTATATTTGCATTTTTATAAACATGAAATAATATTCCTTTTCCTCAGTAGGAGGTTTTTGTAGTAACTCATGAGTAGCTGTCTCACACCTCTCAGTCCTGGATGTGTGGCCCTGTTGGTGACGTGGCTCCAGAACTTGCTCTGCTTGGGAACCTCGCCGGGATCTGCGGGTTGGAAGCAGCTGTGGCCACTTTTGTATTTTTATATCTTTTAGTTTATACTTGCAGATGTGGTTTAGGATAGAACTGACTCCCAGGCTGAGGATGGGCTTCCCTGCAGGCGCTCCAGAGCCTTTTCCATGGCCAGGCTGGCAGCAGCTGCTGCAGACAGGGGTTGCTGGTGGCTGTGCTGGGCAGGGGCTGGGCTGTTACTGTGGAGCAAAAGGTCCCTGCTTGTGCTGGAGAGGAAACTCCTCTGCCACTTCTGTTTATTCCCAAGAGGACAAGAGTCTGTAAACGGATTTTTTTAATGACTCATTAGTGCAACAGTCAAAATGTAGAGAACTCCTTGAAAGCCAGTGGAGCTCCTCTTGGATTCTGTCCATAAGGAACCTGCCACGACTCGTGCTGATTTCTTTCTTGCAGGTTGTGTGAGGAATGAAACCCTAAGAATCACAGAATTTCCTGAGCTGGAAGGGACCACAGGGGTCATCCAGTCCAACCCCTGGCCCTGCAGACACCCAGCAATCCCCCCTGGGCACCCCTGGAGCGCTGTCCAAACTCTCCTGGAGCTCTGGCAGCCTCGGGGCTGGGACCATTCCCTGGGCAGTGCCAGCACCCTCTGGGGGAAGAACCTCTTCTGATATCCACCCTAAACCTCCCCTGACAGCTCCAGCCATTAAATCAGGTCATACAATCAACAGTGTGTATGGTGTCCAACATGACTTTCAATTCCAAATCCATGTTCCACTGGATTCATCATGAGTGGATCAGTGTTGTCCTGGTACAGGTTTTCTTAAATCACCTCCACCACACTGACAGCCAGTGTTCTTTGTTCTCTTGGAGTTTGCAGAGCTGAACTCTGCTTTTTCCAGAGATTCGTCATTTTTGCTGTTACACTTCATTAAATTGCCCAGTGCCATTCAGCGTGTAGGGACAGGGCAAGGAATCCAGGGATTCCCTGGTCACTGATCCCCTGTTCAGGTTCCAAGGTTCCCACACCCAGCAGCCCCCTGTGACACATTCCAGCTCCAGGCCTGTGATTAGGGAAGGGTCCTGGGTTCCCCTGGCAGGTAAATAAATGGCCTGGGCTTGGTTTTGGCCCTGGAGCTGCCCCATGGAACGAGGTCTGGCCCGAGCGCCCCGGGCAGGACCGTGGCTGCCCCTGGGGTAACGTGTCCAGGGGGAAGTTCCTGTTTGGAAGTGGCTCTTTGGGTGTTGCAGAACTGGGACCCCATTCCAGTATTCTTAGCAGCCTGCAGCATTCCTGAAGCTTTTTTATTCTGGATAAAAGGAGAAAATTTAAATTATTTCCATCTGAGCTGATGCTGACTTAAGCTCCAACCCTTCAGAGCAGAGCTCCACCCTCCGTCTCTGTCCCTGCACCTCTGGTGGGCTCTCCCCTGCCTGCCAGATGTTCTGGGTGCACCCTCGACCGCTGAGCTGCCTCTTCTGTGTCCTGCAGTGTGAAAGTAGCACCAGATACTCCTTTGTGCAGTTCTGTGTATATGGCTTTCGTAGGTGGGTTTTCCAAGCACTGATTCCCGGTGTTTTCAGTTTGTCTATGAGGGGATATTTTATTTGCATCTATGTTTTTAGCTCTCCTGTGATAACTTGTTGAATATTAAAAAAAATAAAAATATTTTGCTTCTATTGGGACATTTGTATACTCGCAACTATATTTCTGTAAACAGCTGCAGTCGAGAATAAACGATGAAAGTTTTCATTTTACAGTGTAAAGTCTTGTGATGGTTTTTCCAAGGGCATCTCCAGAGCCGTGCCTGGGATGCTGCAGCTGCTGCAGGAACAGGTCCTTGGGAATCACAGAGTGGGTGGGGTGGGATCCCCAGGCACCCCCGGGGGGCTGCTCAACCCAGCCCACAAGCTGTGACCAAGGGAACAGCTTCTACAGCCCAGGATTCTGTCTCTGCGGGACTGGGGGAGATGCAGATCTGCCCCAGGGAGGTGCCTGTCCTCAGCAGGATGTGTGGGTGCCTTACCAGTGCAGCTTTGACACACTAAAAATGCCCCGGGGCTGGGGCATTCCCCTCTCCTGTGACTCCCCAGGACCAGGGACCACAGCTGCTATCAGCTATTTCCTTATTTGGAACAATTTCAGCAGGGTTACAGGGAAACTGCAAGAGCTGGGCCCAACAGTCAATAGTGGAAGATTTCAGATTTATCCCAAAAGCTTTACCCCAGCGTCTCCCCCTTCAGCCCCGAGCATCGCCAGGCACCAGGGTGGGACACAACCCCCTGCCCTGGGCTTCTGTTCTTCTGGAGCTCATTAGCCCATGGGGCAAAAGATCCAAGGAATCCTCCCTCCCTCCCTCTGTCCCAGCCCCCTGGCCTTGAGGCTCAGAGAAAGGCTCCCCCTGGCACAGGCAGAAATGGGAGCGAGTCACGGTGCTTTGGGGTTTGGTGTTTATTGGGTGACACAGCCCCTGCCCAGGGCCGGGCAGAGCCACGGCGGCTCTCGGGGCACCAGCGCAGCGGGGACAGGATGGCCTGGCCCTGGCAGAGCCACCACCACACCTGGGCAGGCAGGGCCCGTCCTGCCCCTCACCTCCTCTTCACAAACTTCTTGGTGACGGCGTTGGGGTTGAGGCGGCGGCGGCCGGCGCCCAGGGCGGCGTCGCGCAGGTGCAGGTGCGCGGCCCGGCTGTGCACGTCGTTCTCGGCGAAGGGAGAGGCCCTGGCCAGGTAGTCGGGGTCGAAGACGTCGGTTTTCTGCCTGGCCTTGCGGGACAGGCGCTGCTGCGGGAAGCGCTGGTCCTCCACCAGGTGCGGGTTGTTGGCGTGCTTCCCGCCCTGCGGCGCCGGCAGCGGGTACTGCGGGAGAGGAGAGGAGAGGAGGGATCAGCCCCGGGTACTGCGGGACAGGAGGGATCAGCCCCGGGTACTGCGGGACAGGAGGGATCAGCCCCGGGTACTGCGGGAGAGGAGGGATCAGCCCCGGGTACTGCGGGAGAGGAGGGATCAGCCCCGGGTACTGCGGGAGAGGAGGGATCAGCCCCGGGTACTGCGGGAGAGGAGGGATCAGCCCCGGGTACTGCAGGAGAGGAGGGATCAGCCCCGGCTCCCGGGGACTCCCAGGTGGCCACAGCCCCCTGGAGAACAGCAGGGAAGCCGGAAAGGCCTGGGGTCCAAGTGCAACATCTGGAGGATGTTCTCCATTTGCTGTGATTCCCTCCAATCCGCCAGCCACAGGCTGGGCTCCCATCCCTGCGCTCCCAATGGAATAATTTCTTCCCAGAAAGGTTTGTTAAACATGGGAAGGGGCTGCCCAGGGACGTGCTGCAGACCCCACCCCAGGAGGTGTCCAAGGACTGGATGTGGCACTCAGTGCTCTGGGCTGGGGTTAAGGTGAGGAAAGGTCACAGTTGGATTTGATGATCTTGCTGGTTGTTTCCAAGCTCAGTGACTCTGGGATTCTGTTGGGGTACTCACCCTAAGCCCCCGGGGGTTCAGCACCTTGGGGTTGCGGGAGAAATGCATGTGGAGAGTCCCATCATCACTGACACTCACTGCCACCTTCTTGAGGGTCTTGTTACCGCAGTGGGGGCAGAACACCTTGGTCATGTCCGAGGTGGTCCTGTGAGGGTGGGACAGAGGGGGTTCAGAGCTCCTGGGGCTGTGGAACACGGGCCCAGCCCGGGATCAGCCCCAGCACCTGAAGCAGCCGTGGCAGCGCAGGATGTAGCTCCGGGCCTGGCGGATCAGCATCCCATTCACAGCCAGCACGTGGAGACCCATCTGCAGCAGCACGTTCTGCAAGAGGAGGGACACACCAGGACCCCGGCAGCTGGGAATGCCAGCAGCTGGGGCAGTGAGAGCCCAACAGGCTTTGCAGAAGCCTCTGGGACTGAGACCCTGCTGGTTTGACACAGGGAGCCGTCCCAAAGCTGCTCTCCCCTGCCCAGGGACTCAGCCCTGCCTTGGTGGGAGCAGCCCCGAGGTCTGAGTCCCCCAGCACGCACCTGCATGGCAAAGTCTGTGGTGACACAGCCGACCTGGACACCGATGGGAGCAGTGTCGCACTGCCCCGTGTCCTGCTGGGCCTGCTTCAGGTTGCTGGGAGTTATCCAGCCTTCATCATCGCTCTCCTCATCCTCATCCTCCTCCTCCTCCTCTTCTTCACCGGCGCTGGCCCCACCTGCAGAGCTCCGGTGCTCCTCGGGGGGCTCGGGGCTGCCGGAGATGGCCTGGGCCGTGCGGGGGGAGGAGAGGGTCAGGGTGGGGAAAGGCCAGCCAGAAACGGCACAGCGAGGACAGGAAGAAGAGCCCAGGGGATTCTCACCAGCAGCTCCCGCAGCTCCTCCTCGATGCTGGGCAGGGGCGGCCGCCAGTACAGGAAGGATCCGAACGGGTCGCTCTCGGCCGGGGCCGGGCCGCTGGCGGGGCCGGGCTGGCGCGGGCCCTTCCCCGCGGCCTTGTGCTGGGGACACGGCACGGGCAGCCCTCAGCCGCCGCTCCCGGGGGCCGCAGCCCCGAGCCCTCCCGCCGGGCCTTACCTTGGCGGGCAGGTGGAAGCCGGCGAGGTGCAGGGGAGCCTCGGGGTGCCGCGGGGTGGAGCTGAGCCGCACCTGCGGGGCACCACGGGCCGTCAGCGGCGGCAGCGCCGCCACCGGGGCCCCGCGCCCGCGCCCATCCTACCTTGTCCTGCGGCTCCCAGCGGAGGCAGCCGGGGCCGTCGATCTCAGCCTGGAGCTGGCAGGTGAGGGCGAGCACCTGCAGGTCGGCGGCCGAGAGGCTCGGGTAGTCCCCGGTCTTCTTGGAGAACTCGGTCACTGCGGGCGGGGAGCAGCGGGGCCGTCGGGCCGGGCCGGGGGAGCCGGCAGGGGGAAAGGAGCCGCTACCGGGGCCTGCCCGGCACTCACCGAGGCGCAGCAGCTCGGGGCGGGGGCGGCGGAGCCGCAGCTCGCAGGGCAGCGCGGCGAGGCGGCGGCGAGCGGGCCGGTCGCGGATCTCGGCCAGCACCTCGGGCACGGTGTACAGCGCGTCTGCGATGTCCTGCGGGCAGCGCCGTCACACCGGCCCGAAACCCCCTGTCCCCCCCGTCCCTCCGGTGTCTCCCCGGTGTTCCCCCGGTACCTGCAGCGGGGCCGCGCTCAGGAACGCGCCCGTGTCGGCCACGACGTGCGGAACACGCGCCATGTCTGAGTGCCCCATGGCCCACTCCGGCCACCGTCGAATCGCTGTGGGGAGCACGTCGGGAGTTGTGGTCCGGGCGCGGGGCACGCCGGGAGTTGTAGTTCGGTCGGGGCACGCCGGGAGCGGCGGCCGTGCTGCGGGAGCGCTTCCGGCCGGCGCGGTCACGTGACGGGCCGGGGTCACATGACGGCGGGAGCTGGAGCCGGGGAGCGGGAGCGGAGTGGCCGCCGGTAACGGGACGGGCCGGGACGGGACGGGACGGGCTGGGCTGGGCTGGGCTGGGCTGGGCTGGGCTGGGCTGGACTGGACTGGACTGGACTGGACTTGGCTTCGCTTCGCTTCGTTTCCCGGCCCAAGCCGGGGCGCTCCCGTCCGCCCGCCGGACACGGCCTGGTGGGGCGCTCCGGCCGCCGGGAGCTGCTCAGCCTGTGCCGGTACCGGCCCGGGACAGCGGGGCCGTGGGGGGCGCTCGGTCGCCGCCTTCTGTGCGCGGTGTCCGCAGCGCCCGGCCCGGTTCTGTGCGGGGCTGCGGGGCCGGACCGGCCGGTCCCGGCGCGGGTTCGGTGTTTGCTGAGGCCCCGCGGGTGACCCGGGAGGCCGGGCCGGGCTCTCGGAAACGTGAGGCCGCGGAGGGAAGGGAGGCCTCGGCCTGGCCAAGGGGGATCCCGCCGTGTGAAGGGTGCGGGAGCGGCCCGGGCCCGGCCCCGCTCGGCTGAGGGGAGTGAGGGGCGGGAAGAGGCCGCGGGACAGGAAAGCTGTGCCCGGGGAGGGACACTGCGCACCCAGGCGCTTCTGGGGACCCAGAGGTGTTTGCTGACGTGACCGGGAGTGCCAGAGCAACCGACAGAGAAACGGTGTGGAGTCAGAAAAAGAGGGAATGGGGAAAAGAGTCAGGATTTTAAAGAAGAAGGACGGAGACAGCGCAGCCAGGACAGGCCTGGGCACGGGCTGGCACAGGAGGGACATGGCCCCGATGGAATCCGTGTGATGTGGGGCTGGGGACGTGAGGACCAGGAGTATCTGATGGCCTCGGGGAAGGTCAGGGTGATCTGTGGGCCGGGATAATTGGGATGGGAGTGAGTGACCCCCTCATGGTGAGGGGCTGAAGGCTGGGATGTGTCCAGGAGCCCTGGCTGCTGAGGGATGGAGCCAGGACAGTGATCGGGCAGTGCCAAACAGGGACTTGCAGGCAGAGGTGGGGGCTGTACGAGGCACAGCCAGGCCCTGGGGTGCCAGACAGGTTTGTTGTGCTGGCACAGAGAGCAGAGACCCTGGGAGAGGGCATTTCACGGGAATCTGCCAAGGGATGGAGCTCGGTACAGTTTAAGGAGGGTGTAAAGAGAGCAGGGAAGAAGCTCCTTCACAGGGAGAGGGGCTGGAATTGCTTCCCTCTTTTCCTGCTTGCCCTGATCAGGGCAGGGGGAGGCTGGCAGTGGTCCTGGCCAGGCAGCTTCCCCGCTTGGGTGCTGGGCTTTGGCCTTGGCCCCCGTCCTCTGCAGGCCTCAGGAGGCCGGAGCAGGCCCGGGGCTGGCTCTGTGGTCCCAGCGGAGCGTCTCGTGCTCCTGCGTGATGTGTGACCTCATCCCTGCGCTCTGTGGTCGCTGCTTTGGGCAGAGGCCCTGGCCACGTGTCCTGCCACCCTCCCTGGTGTCACAGTATGTCCTTCTTGTCCAGGGGGTGGCACGATGGTCTGGGAGGCCTTTCCCAGCCTCGGTGATCCTGTGGGATTTGGTTCCATAATGAGACCAGGGCTGCCCCTAAGGGATGTGGTCCCCATGCTGTGAGCAGACCTTCCTCTGTCCAGTCGGTGCCACTGCCGTGTCCTTGCCATCTTGTTGGTGCTGTGTGGTGAGTCAGTGTCCCCCAGGGCAAGGCCTTGGTGGCTGCTCTGTACTGCAGCAGCACTGACAGCCTGTGGCTCAGGGCTTCAGGTGCCCAGAGGGGTGTCTGCAGGCGGCACTGCCCAGCGCAGCTCGAGGCACTGCTGGGCAGGGGTTGCTCTCCTGGGGACTCAGTGTTGGTGCAGGGCTGCTTTATCAGGAGAGGGAGCCTGTGTGTCCTGGGGCTTGCCCAACCCTTTCCCCATGTCCCTGCCATGCCGGGCACTCGCAGCGGCATTGGGCTGTGTTTGGGCTCCCTGGGTGCCGTGGGAGCGGTGCTGAGGTGTCTCCTCTCTCTGCTTCCAGCTGGGGGTGATGCCATGGCCGCTGCCAGCTCCAGCAGGGCCAGGGCCGGGCTGCCCTGCGAGAAGTCCCCGCTCTCAGTGAAAGGTGGGTCCTGCTGCCTCGCCGGGATTCCCACTGCCAGGAACGTGGCTGTGTGCCCTGCCTGCACCCGGGCTGAGCACACAGACACTCGGGGGGAGCAGGGGCTGGGGGTGGCCAGTGCTGCCCTGTGTGCCACGGGCTGGGTTTGGCCGCCTCCCCAGCCTGGCTGCCGTGGGGACGTGGCTCCGGGGCCCTGCCGGGGCCGCGCTGCTGCTGCCGTGGCCGCGAGATGGCTCCCGGCGCCCGGAGCCGCGTCCCCTCGGAGCCACATCCAGCTCTGCCCCTCCGCAGGCACTGCTGGCCTGGGGGTGCCCCGTCCCATCTTGTCCCCGTGCCCTGGGGTAGGGAGGTGTCTGTGGGGACGGTGGCAGTCCTGCCAGCCTCGGCGGGGGGAAGCTGGGGACAGGCATGGTCAGGGCTTGGTGCCAGCCATCGCTGCCACCAGGAGCGTTGCTCCCCACTGCCCCTCTCCCAGCACTCTGCTGTGAGTCATGGCTGGCAGGGGTTGGGCAGGGGACAGGGCAGGGGACAGGGCAGGGGACAAGGTGTCTCGCAGGCCTGACCCTGTGCCTGTCCCTGCCCAGTTGTGTCTGTGAAGCCCAAGGCCCAGAGCCGCCCGGCACGGATGAACTGCTACGTGGAGGTGGCCGGCGACGGGCTGCCCAGCGAGACCAAGAAGACTGGGAAGCAGATGGGGGTCTCTGAGCTGCTGTGGAACGAGATCCTCACCCTGTGAGTCTGTGTGACCCCTGCTGTGGGGCTGGTCAGGGGCTGGGGACACTCAGGTGTCACAGGGCTTTCTCCTTGCATGGGGACACTGCCAGAGACAGCCAGGCTGGGAGGGTGGTGGGAAGGGGGGGGGTCTCCCATTGCCCCTTTCCTCACCCAGCTTCCTCCGCTCCTTGCTGGTGGCACTGCCTGCTCCCCAAGCACGGAGCAGGCGTGAGGCCACGGTGACAGTCCCCTTCTATGGTCTCTGCAGGAATGTCACGGCTCAGAGCCACTTGGAGCTGAAGGTGTGGATCTGTCACACGCTGAGGAACGAGCTGCTGGGCGCCGCCTCCGTCAGCCTGGGCAGCCTGCTCAAGGGCGGTGGCAAACGTACGTCCGAGGGGCCGGGGGCTGCGCTGGCGGGGCAGGGACGGGGCAGGGACGGGGCAGTGGCTGCTGCGCTCCCCGCCAGGGAACAAGGTGCCGTTGTGTCCCGGGCCGGGCGTGCCGGAGGCCGTACCTGCGTCAGCCCAGGCACCGCGGCCGGCTCGGAAACACAAACCCCTCTGCTATTTGCCGCTGTTTGCGGCTGCCAGAGCGTGGCTTGTGACAGCAGCTCCCACATAAAGGCGGCCATTCAGGGCTGGGGCGGCGCGAGCGGCCGCGCGAGGCTGGAAAAGGCTGTCTCTGTCTCTTCCAAGCAAAGCTTGTGAGACACAGACCTGGTATTGAGCGAGGAGAGGGGCCTCCTGCGCCCTGAGGGATTCGGGGCCGGTTCAGACCCTCCCCAGTGCTGGGGGCTGGGGTGAGCTGCTTCCCCTGGTGCCACCAGCTCTGAAACCACACCGGTGTCTCTGCCGTGCCACCGTGGCTCTGGGTGGCACCGGGTGCCGTGGCAGTGAGACACACGTGGGAGCTGTGCTGCTACTGCTGTCTTCTCACGAGGCCTGTGGGGACTTGGATGTGTGCCTCGGGCTGGCTCTCTTGGGGTAGCTGCCAGCCAGCCCCACAGCTGTGGGACCTGTGTCCCTGGGCACCCTCCCCTGCAGCCGTTATTTCCCGAGGTGTGCAGGGCCGTGCTGGGCTCCCGGAGCCGCCGCGGTTCCGCCCTACCTGCGCTGCCACGGGGGCACAATTGGCTCTTTCATTCCCAGCCGTCCCGGGGGGCTGTGTGGAAAATGAATGGAAAAGGCAACTGGCTGTTCTAGCTTGTCCGTTAACATCCCCCAGAAAAAACGTGTCAGATTTTTCCTTGACACTGTGGGCTGGGAGGGAGGATGGACTCTTAAAGCTGCAGAGCCTGCCCTGCCCAGGAAGGTGCTGCCTGTCTGCTCCTGTCTGCCCTCCTTGTCTGGGCTGGCATCTGCTCCCTCCTCTTCTCTGCAGGCTCGTGCTCAGCCTTTGGGCTTTGCTGCAGGTCTGAGCGGGCCAGAGGCTGCTGGGGGTCCCACAGGAGCCTGGGAGATCTCTCCCTCAGGGGCTTCTCACCTCCTGGGAATAGGGGAGTGTGTTCCTTCTGCCTCCCAGGCTGAGGAAGGGGCTGGCTCAGCCAAGGGCATGCAGGAGGCATCTGGGATTTCAAGGCATCCTGAGTCAGACACTTCATGTGAAGGGCAGTGAAATGCATGTGCCCGCTGCCACTGGAGGGGCCTGGCCCTCCTCTCCCATCCTGAGAATGCTCAGCCAAGAGTGAGCTCCTGCCAGACAGCAGCCCTCTCTTCCTTGGGTTTGTTATGGTTTTGGTGAGGCTTTATCAAGTATATTAATTTGTGAGGTGGCCCTGGGTTGATGTTCCTGTCACTCTCCTCCATGGGCAGGACAGTGTCCTCAGTGCTGGTGACACCTGTGGCAGTGTGTGCCAGGCTCCTGCCTGCCAGGATGCTGCTGTCAGCCAAGCACGCCCCACTTCAGGGGGAAATGTCTCAGCTCTGGGGCCTGGAGCGTGGAAGCAGAGCTCAGAGATGAGGCCTGAGCTCCCGGGCAGGCTGTGAGAGCCTGTGGAGCTGACAGCCGGGCTGCCACAGGAGCTCTGCGGGGCCTCTCCGCTGGCAGGCAGCCCCTCCTGCCTTCCCAGGGATTGGCCGGGGAGGTGGAGAGGTGGGTCAGGAGCGGCTCAATCACCACACGGGCTGGAGCCTTGCCGGAGCCGAGCCGCTCCCAGGGCTCCCATAAAACAGCTCGTTTGCCGTGGCACGGCCCCCGGCCCCGGCCCCTGCCCTGCCGCCGCTGCAGAGGCACCTCTTTGTTCCCTCGCATCCCGGGCTGTGTGAGAGCCCGTACTGGGCCCTGCTGGTTGTGCTGGTCCCGCTCTGTGCTGAGCAGCACCACGGTCCATGGTTTTACAGATCCCTGCTGCGCTGGACAGGCAGAGTGGCTGTAGCCTCCTGGGATCCTCCAGGACACCAGCAGCAATTCCCAGCCTCTGGAAAACTGCAGCTCCACCCTGTTGTGGCTGTGATGCCAAAGGAGCTGTGCTGTGCTGCATGTCCCAGCAGCTCTGTGAACTGGCTGCCATGGCCAGGATGTAATCCCACAGAACTGCTCATCCAGCCAGTGGGTTGTTGGGGGATTGGGGAGTGCCCATCCCATGTCACCTTTTAGGGGAAAGATGCAGAAGCCTGAGGCCCTCCTGGTTCTCCCTGGCAGATAAATGGAGCGGGACACAGCTGTCTCTAAGCTGCTGGTGGTTGAGGTTGGGTCAGCAGGAAAGGCAAAGCTTCCCTGGGGAGACTTTCATGGGACAATAAAGATCATGCTTTCCCCTGAACTCTGGGTTCCTTCTTGGTTTGGGAATGTCTGTGGCAGGTTTAACTTCCCCCTTGCTTGTTCTTGGAGGGACTGTAGCCACAGCAAGGAGTCATTCTTACTGTGGGAACGCACAAAGGCTGAGCCAGTGTTCACCTGCTCAGCAGGAGGGAGCTTTGGTTCATCCCAGACAAAACCCAGATGATCAAATGGAGCTGTTGGAATGGGAACTGGCCTTTGCATCCAGTGGGACTGGGCAAAGAGCCTGGCGCTAGGTTTGGGAAGCTGAGAGACTGGGAAGCTCATTTTTGGTCATCTGTCTGAAAATCTTCTGGGACGCAGCTGTGGAGATGGAGCCAACTCACACAGGGTCTTCCAGAGGGGTGCCCACCCCGTGTGGCAGCTCCCTGGGGTCAGACACGTGTGGTTCCCGGGGGTCCCAGTGCTGGGGCTCAGCCCAGGGCTGTTACCACGCTGGCTGCTCCCAGCCTCCTTTCGTGGAGCCGTAAATCCGCTTAATGGGCCGGGTGGGAATTCCAGCTCACCTCTGCTAAATGGGAGCTCTGATGCTGCGTGCAGGGCACTGGAAGTAGCCGAACTGAGACCTTATTCAGGACCAAATCACCCCCCGACCCCCTCCCAAAATACTAATAATCCCTCTGACATTCTGGCAGCCGGCGGGACAGAGGCAGCCTTTGTGCCGGGCCCTTTGGGGGACCCGCCGTCGGTGCAGCAGCAATGTCCCTTTGTGCGTCCCGCACGCTGCACGGGGACAGGGAGTGGAAGGTTCTGCGAGTGTTTATTTTCTTTAAAAAAGCTGGAGGGGGTGGAGGGGGGGAGAAGGAAGCCGGCTGGGAGGTTCATGTTCACATCCTCCACTTGGAGACACCTTGTCTTTGCGCCTCAGCTGGGCGCCCGCACAATGAGGGCTTGTGCGGCCCCGGAGCGCGGCGCGCGTGGAGGGGGTGGAGGGACCCTGGAGAAAATGTGGATTCCTACGGCTTGGAGGAGCCAGGGGGGAAACAGGGTCTGGATTTGTTCTGGTTTTTGGCTGTGCTCAGTAGCATCTTCTGTCTCAGGCTCTTAAAACTGTCTGTGAGGTCGGTTTCCTATGGAGGCAAGCAGAGTGCAGCTCCGTGAGGCAGAGGGGAAGACCAGGCTCAGCAGAATCCCTTGTCAGATGATGGTGATCAGTGACAGAGCTGTGCCCCTGTCGTGCAGGAGACACCTGCCTTCTTGGCACTAAAACTGGAGACTGAACTGGAGACTTCCCTCAGGTCCACAAGTGCCGCCAGTCCCACAGCCCTGTGTTCACTGCAGACCCTGTGTCACTGGGTTCTGGGGAGCCTTGGAGAAGGAAGTGTCAAGTCCCAGTGCAGGACAGCTCATAGCTCAAGGTGGGACAAGGGCTCCATGGGGATGTGCTCCCATCCTGCTCCTGGTGGCCTGGATGAGCCACATCCCTGCGTCACACCGGGACAAAGCAGGTTGCTAAAAAATGGTGCCATTGTGTCATGAGCAATCTGTGGATAATAAAAATATTATTCGAGCAAATGAGTCAGGGAGTGTCTGGGCCAGTGTCCCAGGCTGGTGCAGCCAAATTTTTCTGGCCTTCTGTGACGGAGCCGGGTGTTTCAGTCTGGCTGGCACTGGCAGGCATTGCTTCGATGGGGTTGGTGCTGAGGGCTGTGCTGTGCCCCCGTTGCCCCCAGGGACCAGCAAAACCTTGCTGAAGCAGCTGATGAAGCCAGACTGGCTCACACAGGAGGGAGTGGAGCTGGCAGCTGTCTCCAGGAGCCTCCCAGCCCATGGCACCCTCTCCAGAACCTTCTGTGAACGCAGTCCAGCAGTGTTCCTGTCTGGGAACAGCACTCTGTGCTAGTTTCCTTCAGTGGATGTGGATGGAGGGATGGTCACCATCATGCAGGACCCCTCTTGCCCCATGAGTCATCTCAAAGGAGTCCCTCAGTTCAGGAAGGACCTTGAGACGCTTGAACCCCTCCAGAGGAGGCAACGAGGCTGGTGAGGGGTTTGGAACATGAGCGCTGTGAGGAACGGCTGAGAGAGCTGGGGTTGTTCAGCCTGGAGAAAAGGAGACTCAGAGGTGACCTTATCACTCTCTACAACTCCCTGAAAGGTGGTTGTAGGCAGGTGGGGTTGGTCTTTTTCACCAGGCAGCAACTGACAGAATGAGAGGACACAGTCTTAAGCTGTACCAAGAGAAATTTAGGTTGGATGTTAGGAAAAAGCTTTTTATGGAAAGAGTGATAAAGCATTGGAATGGTCTGCCCAGAGAGGTGGTGGAGTCACCATCCCTGGATGTGTTTAAAAAAAGACTGGATGTGGCATTCAGTGCCATGGTTTAGTTGAGGTGTTAGGGCATGGGTTGGACTCAATCATCTTGAAGGTCTCTTCAACCTGGTGATTCTGTGAAATCCCTTGGCTTTCCTGCCAGGGTCTGCCCTAGAGCCCCAGCTCCTGGATCTGTGAGCGATGGGGGTCTCGGTGTCACAGCCAGGGCCTTGGGGCACCTGCAGCCCCAGTAAAGGGGTGAAGGGATCCCGAGGGCTGCTGAAGAAGGATCTTCCTCAGGAACAGGTGGTGGGACTGGCTGGGGTCCTCTGGCCGCGCTGGTAGGTGTGTGCAGGTGTGGGGCTGACACCGGTGGTGCTCGCCGGGACAGGTGGCCCCGAGGGAGTGGGCACTGTGGGGATGGGGGGTGGCCTGGAGGAGCCCGGGAGGCTGACACGGGGGCTGGGGCAGTGGAGCCTCCTCCAGGCTGGTGTCCCATGGTGACCGGGGGTCTCTTTCTCCGTGTCCCGTCTGCCGCAGTGGAGAACAGGCAGCTGACCCTGGACCTGCAGACGGAGAACAAAGGCAGCGTTGTGTCTGGCGGGGAGCTGACGATTTTCCTGGACGGGCCGGCTGTTGCTCTGGGCAGCGTTCCCGACGGCAGCGCCGGCTCGGAGGGTGAGTGCCCAGCACCCCGGGACAGTGTCCCAGAGCCCAGCCCCAGTGAGACCCCAGGACAGTGTCCCAGAGCCCAGCCCCAGTGAGACCCCAGGACAGTGTCCCAGAGCCCACCTCTGGTGAGACCCCAGGACAGTGTCCCAGAGCCCAGCCCCAGTGAGACCCCAGGACAGTGTCCCAGAGCCCAGCCCCAGTGAGACCCCAGGACAGTGTCCCAGAGCCCACCCCCGGTGAGACCCCAGGACAGTGTCCCAGAGCCCACCCCCGGTGAGACCCCAGGACAGTGTCCCAGAGCCCAGCCCTGGAGAGACCCCAGGACAGTGTCCCAGAGCCCAGCCCCAGTGAGACCCCAGGACAGTGTCCCAGAGCCCAGCCCTGGAGAGACCCCAGGACAGTGTCCCAGAGCCCAGCCCCAGTGAGACCCCGGGACAGTGTCCCAGAGCCCAGCCCCAGTGAGACCCCAGGACAGTGTCCCAGAGCCCAGCCCCAGTGAGACCCCAGGACAGTGTCCCAGAGCCCAGCCCTGGAGAGACCCCAGGACAGTGTCCCAGAGCCCAGCCCTGGAGAGACCCCAGGACAGTGTCCCAGAGCCCAGCCCCAGTGAGACCCCGGGACAGTGTCCCAGAGCCCAGCCCCAGTGAGACCCCAGGACAGTGTCCCAGAGCCCAGCCCCAGTGAGACCCCAGGACAGTGTCCCAGAGCCCAGCCCTGGAGAGACCCCAGGACAGTGTCCCAGAGCCCACCCCCAGTGAGACCCCAGGACAGTGTCCCAGAGCCCACCTCTGGTGAGACCCCGGCCCCGTGGGTTCCCGCCGGTGCGAGTGTGCGGCAGGAGCGGAACAGGAGCATCGACGG
This sequence comes from Poecile atricapillus, assembly GCF_030490865.1. Lineage (NCBI taxonomy): Eukaryota > Metazoa > Chordata > Aves > Passeriformes > Paridae > Poecile > Poecile atricapillus. The sequence goes on from NC_081258.1 coordinate 21,070,319, forward strand.
GCTCACACCAGCCTCCCCAGCAGCCTGGGAGGAGCAGCCCTTCTCCAGCCCTCCTCCAGCCTTCCAGGCGGATCAGCCCCTTCCCTCGCTGGCTGTGAGGGCTGAGGAAATGGTGTCAGTGTCTGCTGATGCACTCACAAGAGCTGCCCATGGCAGAGCGTGTGTGGGGTCGTGGGCTGGTGGCTGATCTCTCAGGGCTGCCAGGGGAGTGAAGCTTGTACAAAACAGGGGTTGGTGCATTGCTTGGCTCCTTCTCTTTGTCGCTGGAAGACAAAACCTGTGAGACCTGGTAGCTGTGGATGCAGTGCTCTCCTGGCACTGCCAGCTCTGCAGAGTCCTGTGACCCTGTGGAGCTATGGGGTGCTAGGGGCACCGGGCTTTGTGGTGTGAGGTGGGGGGTGCTTGGGTGCTGGGGGTCTGTCCTGCAAGGGATGGGGCTGCTGTGCTTTTGGAGCTCCTTTCTGGAAGGCGGAAGGGAAGGAAGGAGGTTGGATCAGTCCTTTTTTTCAGCCCTTGTTCTTCCCCAATGCAGGGTCCCAGGTGCCTGGACGGGACCCCACCAGCACAGCTGTGGCCACGGAGGGCCGGCACCAACCTCCCAGCACCAACTGCTTTGGCAGCAGAGCGAGGTGAGGGTCCCATGCCATGTGCCCATTATGGTGGGGTTGCTGTGGCAGTGTCTGGATCGTGCTTGTGCTGTGCAGCCCACTCCAGATCTCACAGTGAGCCCCTGTCACACAGCACGGGAGGTCTGGAGCAGGGGTGGCCTGTGCTGAGGGGCAGCAGAGCTGGGAGTGCAGAGGGGTGGCTCTACAGCTGGGCTGTGGCTGGCCTGAGCCTCTCCTAAGTGCTGGTGTCTCGAGGAATATCAAGTCTGTGATGGCTCAGAGAGTTTCCAACAGTTGCTCCACTGGCAGCTGAAAAATGGTCTGTCGGGGGGTGGGGCAGGCTGTGACCAGGCAAACCAGCAGAGTGGGGTCCCTTCAAATGGGGATCCCAGGACCTCCAGCTCTTCACTCAAGCACAGCCCTGGCCAGGCTGGGAAGCACAATACCCCTCTGGGCAATTGCCACAGGGAGATGCTTACAAAGGTCCAGGGAGAGCAGGAGAAGCAGAGCTGCAGGGAAATAACAGCTGCTTCCAAAGGAAGTGAGATGCTTGGGCAGCAGGCCATCCTGCACCTGGCTCTGTGCCCTGCCCTGCCCTGCCTCCTTGCCGGGCTGGAGTGGCTCAGCACTGCTCCTTTTGGAGCTGTGGTTACTGAGAGACGTGTCACACTGTCAACATGGAGTTGAATTTAACACCTATTTATATTTTCAGAGCATGGCAGTGGCCCAGCAGCCTGTACAGATGTTCTGGGTAGGAGTGTGGCTGTGGAGAGGGTGCCTGCAGTCTGTCTGTGGGAGGTTCTGCGTGGCCCAGGTTCAGGAGCACTCTAAAATACAAGCTCCACACCTTGAGCTCTTCTGCTTCTTCTTTACCTGCAGGGCACACACCAGAGTTGGTGTTTTTGGCTCAAAAAGTGACCTTGTCTTTCCATGTTGTGTGTTCATCTCCCACCCGAGGAGGGAGAGGGATGGAAATTGGGAGCAGTTTGTGAACACAGATCGTGTGCCCTTTTGTGGTGGCTGCTCCTGTTGATTCCTGCTGTCCAGGTGTTAGAACCTCCCCATGGGTAGGAAGTGCTCAGTGACCTGACTGAGCCGGGCTGTGAGGAGATTCTGCTTCAGGTGTCACCTTGAGTGTGGTGAAGTCTGGCCAGGACTTGTTCAGGGCACCTTCAGACACCTGCCAGGTGTGGCTGCCATCAGCCAAATCCCCTTGCTGCCCTGGCGTGGAAACCTCAGAGCTCGTTCTCAATCCATGCTGCACTCACCTGAATTTGGGGTTGTTCTGGACATCCTGCTCAGCTTGATGTGGTGCTGCTCCGTGGGGCAGAGCACTGCTCTCCGTACCCACAGTGGAGGCAGCTGCGTGCTCTGGAGTGGAATGCGGGTCCCTTGCACTTGGGAATGTTGTTTGATGGTTGCTGTGTTTATACACAGAGCCGTGTTTATTTTCTTGGGCTTGGTGATGGATGCTGGCAAAGTCGCTCAGCGGCAGGATGGGAAGAAAAGGGGCATTCTTTCCTCCTCAGCTATTTCTACACTGTCCCTGCAAGGGAAATTGCTTGGTCAGGGCTTCTCTTTCTTCTCCTGAACAAATGTCATCTTGGGATTTGCTGCTAATCTTGGTGATTGGGTGTGAAATTCCACAGCCCTCTGTGCAGGGAGAGAGGGAGCTCTGGCTGAGAGCTGGGGCCATGGGTGCCACAACCCCTGTTTGTGAAGGCCCTGGCACAGGATGCTCAGAGCAGCTGTGGCTGCCTCTGGATCCCTGGAAATGTCCAAGGTCAGGCTGGACGGAGCTTGGAGCACCCTGGGATAGTGGAAGGTGTCCCTGCCCATGGCAGGAGCTGGAACAGAATGAGTTTTCGGGTCCCTTTGCACCCAAACTATCCCACGATTCTCTCCTTTGGGTGCTGGGGGATGTGGCTGCCTCCCCCCACCTTGGCAGGGACAGGGGGAATTTCTCAGCCCCGTGTTTTGGGAGCTGTGCTCTGCCCTCCTCCTCCTCAGACACAGCCTGGGGTCTGATGTGCTGAGTGAGACCGAGACATGCTGCCACCTCTGCTGCATCTCATGAGGGACCTTCTGGCCATCTCAGCTGCAGGAACTGGCCATTCCTGGGTTTCCTGGCTGGGGTCCGTGTTGGCCACCGTGGCGAGGGGACTCCGCCTTGGCAGAAGGAGAAGAGGAAAGGCTGATGTCACCTGGCTGATGCCCCTTAACTCTTCGGCATCCTCTGCCCCAGCCCAGGAGAGACAATGGGGCAGCCAGCCAAGGTCCCCAGGTTGATGTGGGACAGCAGGGTCTTGCCCCTGGCATGGGAGAGGGGCTGCCATCCTCACACCCCGCTCCATCCACCCCCCGTCGTTCCCATCCGTGCTCTGCCTGGTTTTTTCCTTGCTCCTATTTTAAGCGCACGCTCCCATCCCGCCGTGCTCTGTGGCCTTGCTGGGTTTGTTTCCAGAGTCTATTAAAAGACAATGCCCAGATGGGAGCACTCGTAGGAGGGCTGGGCGGCGGGCTGGCTAATTCAGGCTGGTAACCCTGTGCCGCCGCCTGGCAGCCTGGAAACATCCTGTTTTGGATTCTAAAAACTCCCTGGGCAGTTCTGAGCTCATCTGTGCTGAGGAGGGCAGGGACCAGACCCATCCCATGCCAGAGAGGTTGCTCCCAGTGGGACAGGCTGGTGCCACCTGCCTGCTCCCCTCTGGCCAGGGCTCCGGGGGCTGTGCTGCCTCCGGCCTCACCATGGGGGATCTGTGGGGAGAGGACCCAGCCAGCTTTTGGGAGGTGGGTGGTACCAGTGTGCCCTGCTGAGCCACAGCAGTGAGGGGCTCCCTTCACCTCCTCATAGGGGGGGAGGAGCCCCTTCTCTACCCACAGATGCTCCATGTTCCTGGGTGCTGGTGGCCAAAGCAAACCCCAGCCCAGAGCCGTGTCTGGGGGCCAGCCAAGTTCACTCTGTGAGGAGCCCCTCGAGGAGCCCCTGGCTGGGGCTGCCCTCCTAGGGGTCTGTGACTCATTCAAGTGGTCACAGCAGCTCTGGCTCTGCCCCTGGCTCTCATCTAATCTATTTTCAACAACCATCTCCTGCTTTCCCATGTCTCCTCCCGATCCCAGCCATGCCATGAGCCACTCCCCAAGGAGAGCAGCTTTGGAGTGAGTGGGAGGGTTCCAGTTGCTAGAGCTGCTGAGAGTGGCATGACTGATCTGTGCCCTGTTGCTGCCAAGCTGCTGTCCCCTCCCAGTGCCAGCCCTGAGACTTTGGGGACAGTTTGTGGGTTTTGCCCTTTTAAGGTAGATTTTGGCTGGGAGAAACTGATGTACTTTTCCCTGCAGTTTCTACCATCCGTGGTTGCTGTCTGGGTTGCCAGCCTGGCTGGAGGTGCCTGGACTCTGCCTCTGCTCCCCAGGCCTCCCAGATTTGGGATGACAGCATCTCTCCTCCTGCCCTGTTCCCCTCCTTGCTCACAGGAATGAATTCTTAAGGTGAAACCCAGCTTTTTCAGGAATGCTTTTGTGCTGCCTTTGGAGCCCTGGATGTTCCAAGGGAACGAGTTTGCTTGGGGGAGCTGCAGGTGCTCTGCCAGGGCACATTGGGCTGCCCTGGCCATGGAGAACAGTGGCAGGTGAGCTCCAGGGTGGCAATGACCCCCAGGAGACAGAGCAGCTACACCTGGGCTGGTCACAACTTGTGCTGTGATTCAGCTCCCATCTTTCCCGACTGCTTGTTCCCTCCTTTTTTGGAGGCCACAGCTGTCCTGGGAGCACCTTCTTCACCTGCCTCTGTGCTAGGCTTGGAGCCAGGCACGAGGCACTGCTGAGGGTCCCCACCGTGGTGCAGGACCCGGGGCTGGTGTGGGATCTCCTGGAATCTGCAGGGATGGATAGAGCAAGCTGGGATCCACTGTGGTGAGCAGGTGTCTGGCTGCCAGCATCCAGGGCCATTCCTTGGCACGTAGAGTGACCACCTGTCAACAAAGCAAGGTGGTGTCACCCAGGTGACTGCTCTGTGGGTCTCTGCCACCGGCAGGTGTGTGCCAGCACTGTGGGCAGGTCTGAGCAGGCAGCACGAAGCTCCAGGCACTGCCCTGAGCAGAGGCACGGAACCGTATCCTGGCCCTTCCCAGGGGACACCGGTGGCTGTGCAGAAGCAGCAGAGGACCAGGGTGAAAGACAGGAGTGGCGTTTCCCATGTGATGTCTCTCACCTGCTGTGTTCCCTTCCCTCGCAGGACGCACCGACATGCGGCCGGAGCAGCCCGGGGAAACACGGGGAGTGGAGAGCAAAGTCCCAGTGCCAGGAGCCGGCACCGGCAGCAGGCCAAGAGCTCACAGCACACCAGCACAGCCACCAGCATGGCCAACGGCACGGCCACCAGCATGGCCAACGGCACGGCCACCAGCATGGCCAATGGTGTGGCCACCAGCATGGCCAATGGCACAGCCAACAGCACGGCCACCAGCACAGCCAATGGCACGGCCACCAGCATGGCAAATGGTGTGGCCACCAGCATGGCCAATGGTGTGGCCACCAGCATGGCCAACAGCGTGGCCAATGGCACAGGTGACCCAGCGCTCGTGGGAGGTGGGGGCAGAGCTCAGGGCTATTTTCTGTGGAGAAAATGAATCTCTGCTGAGATAATGCATCTTGTAGCACCTGGGAATTTTGTCCCTGTGGATTGATGGGTTTTTATTGATTTTCCTTCTGATAAGCCAGGCAGCTCTGCAGAGTGCACTGGGAGGATCTGTGCTGCCTGTCAGGAATGATTTCTGTGATCTCAGAGACCCTGGGCACAAATGCAGAGTACTTTCCGCTTCTGTCTCGGGATGGAGGCGGTGGCAGTGGTTCCCAGAGGGGTCTGGGTGAAGCAGGTGCTGCCTTTGCTGCAGGCTGGGAGCACTGAGAGTGCCGTGCTTGGGTTGTCACCCGCCACGTGCTCTGCTTCCTGGGAAGATCAGCTGGCCTTGGGCCCTCTCTCTGGTGCTGACTGCTGCTGTCTGCCCTTCCAGTGAACGGGGACTCCGTGGGTGCCGTGGACATGGATGAGGACAGGCCAGCAGCAGGTGCCAGCGTTCCGACCCCGGCGGCATCCGGCACGGCCGATGGCTCCACTGCTCCTGCCCTTCCTGCCCTGAGCAGCTCCAGAGAGGCAGAGGAGGCGGCCTCAGCCCCCAGTGTTCCCCCGGCCCGGGCAGCCCTGCTCGCCCTGGATGCTCTGCCCCCCGGGTAAGCTCTGCCTGTGGCCCTCGGGGAGGGGGACAGGAACCAGCTGGGGCCCTGCTGTGTGCTGGGACAAGAGGCTGTTTGAGGGAGGGAAAGTGCTGCCCCAGGAGCTGGTGGAGATGCTGGTGCTCAGTGGAACAGGGAGGGCCTGGGGCAGGTGCCAGGATCCTGTGCCCTTTGCCTGGCACAGCTGGTGCTCCTTGTCCTGCCTGTCTGCCCAGGATGCTCCGGGCTGGGGCCTGGCCTGTACCCGCTGGGTGGCATCTCTGTGCCAAGCAGCCTCTCAGCATCTCACGGGGTGCTCAAGGGATCAGTCAGAGGAAAACACCCAGGAGACTGAGTGTGGATTGTCAGGGAGCTCCCACCGAGCAGGAGGGCGTGGACACGCTCCAGGGACACCACAGAGGCAGTGGCCACTGCTGGGGACAGGACCCTGGAGTAGTGGTGCTCACTCTCCCAATGTGGATGCTGCTCATCCTCCTCCTCCAGGGGATGTCGGGAAGGGGCTGGAGGGGAATGGGAGCTGCTGGCTCGGGGTGGGGGGCAGCAGTTGGGGTCTGGGCTCAGCCCCCGGTGTGCTGCAGCTGCACCGTTCTCCCTTTGTGTCAGACCCCTGGAGTTCTGGGTGGGGGGTGAAATGGCCTGTGTTTGGGATGAAGGGAGCTGTTTATTTTGCTTTGGCTGAGGCGATGCCTGGAAGGTCAGGGCCCCGCTCGCGTGTCAGTCACAGGTAATTAGGGTTAACGGCTCACTGTGCCTTTATGCGGGTGTGTGAGGGTTTCTGTTCTCCTGGCCTGGGCGCTTCCTGTTTCCAGGCAGCTGGAAAAGTCCACTGCTCTCAAAAAGGCCTTTATTCCAGCCAGAGCTTGTGCCCCTTTCTGCTTCTACCAGGTAGACTGAAGGTCTCCTTTTCCCCACCTGGGGTTGGAAACAGGCTGTTGTTTCTTTGCCGGGGCGGGGAAGCCTGCAGATACCTCAGGATTCTGGAGGCTTGGGAGGCTGCAGGCACTGCTTTCTGAGACACACCAGGCTGGGTTTTCCTGGCCCAGCCAGGTGGAAAGGTGGCCATGTCCTCCTTGCCCATTTCCCTGTGGAGCTCACATGCCAGAGAATCGGGTGTGTCAGAGCAGGGAGGAGGATAAAGCTGTTGTGCTTTGGGAGATGGATGGAGAGGAACACTGAAGGGGTAGTGAGGCATTCTCCAGGCTGAGCTGCTGGAATCTGGATCTCTGGAGACACCTTTGATTAGCAGCTTCTGTGCTAGCTGTGGGATCTGTAGGGGGAAGGAGGGCAGCATGAGCTGTGCTGGCCTGGGCAGGGGGAGACCAGAGATCAAGGGTTTCCCAGAGGAGGAGAGCAGAGTTGAATCCATTGAGCTCTCCACAGTGGGAGCCCTTCCAGAGAGCTGCCAGAGCAGGTCCTGGGCTAATGGGGGTTTGCTGAACTGGGGTTGCACAAGGCTGTGTCCCTGGGGTGGTGTAAATGAGCTGCTGCAGTTCTCTTGAGCCCTGATCCAGGGAGGCTGTTTTTGGCGGGCTCACCTCACCACGGAATTATTCTGCCTGGTGGTTTGGGGCCCAGCTTGGGAGGTGGGGATGCAGGATGGCCCCTTGCTGGGATGGCTGTGGGAGCACTGCAGGGCCCATGGGGATGGCTCCTGCTCTGCCACTCCAGAGCTGCCAGGCACGTCCCTCCCGAGCCCTGCCCCGTTCTCTGAGTGTCTCCTTCCTTCCTGGGGAGCGTGGGGAGCACTCACTTCAGCCTCTGGAGGGTGGCCCCAGCCTCCCTGCTCATTCTGGCCTCTGACAGATGGTTGGGTTCATGTGGGGATCCCGAGCCATTTGCTGTGCTCAGATCTTCGTGTCTCAACATCTGCACCAGGTGTGGCGGCTCAAAGGCATCCCTCACACAACTGGGAGTCTGTCCTAGGGGTTGGAGAGGGCTGGAAGGAGTTCTGAGTAATTCCAGCCCTGACAGTGCCCAAAACCTCCTTCACATCCTCTGGGCAGTGTTCCCCCGCCGAGCTGGAGCGCGTGTGGTGCCGAAGCTGCGGCCGCAGCGCCCCAGGCCTCGGGGGTCCCAGCTCTCCTGCTGGGGTTTCTGAGAGGAGTGACAGTGAAGGGAGGGGAGGGGGCTGCTGGCTCCTACATCTGGATCCTATCAGGGATGATCCCGTGTGGGGACAGGCGGCCGGAGCGGGGGGTGTGTGCGCTGCCTTGCCCACACAAAGAGGTGCTTTATGCTGCCTGGCAGAGCCCACGGGGCTGTGGTTCCTTACGTAAGGAGGGCGTTTTGTTTGGACTGCAGGGTTGCCTCAGCTCTGCCACTTCCCAGTGCCTGTGGCTCCCTGCATCCATGGCTATCGTGAGCCTGCGGGCATCTGGAAGAGAGCTGGCTGGGACCGGCATGTTGGGTGCTTTATGGTGGCAGTGTGGTGCTTGTGGGGAGAGCTCTCACCATCCAGCGCTCCCAAAACCGTGGCTCTCCCCTGCTGGGGGCTGTGTGGAGCTGGGCAAGGTGGTGTGAGCGAGGATGGGTTGTCCTCAGTGTCCCCATCTCCGTGAGATCTCCCCATCTCCGTGTGGAAGCATTATCCACGGTTGATCACCACCAGCGGTGACTCACAGGGTGAGCCAGCCCTCGGCGGATTCACTCCTCACATCACCCAGGAGCTGCTGGTGAGGACTTTGTGAGCTCATCAGTGTTTTTACAGGCAGTGAGGTGGGGATGCAGAGCATCAAGCAGTGGCTGCCACCATCAGCAGCTCTCCTCAGTCCCACATGGCTCTTTGCAGTCATCAGTGCACTCAGAGGGATCCAGAAACCTGGCAGAATTCTCATAATGGGAATTCTGGTCTCTATAGCCACAGAAATGGTACCTTCCAAGTTCTCAGAGCCGTATGGATCAGTGAATCTGTTGTTAATGAGACTGGAGGAGCTCACCAGGGCAATTCCACTGTCCTAAATGTGCCTGGGCACCTTCTGCCATCCGTCTCATGGGGTAGACCTGCTCATGTCTTAGGACACCCCAGCTGTGCTGATTTTCCCTTTAGAGATTTCACTCTTGTTTTGCCTGTCCTGGTGCTTTTATGCTCGTGAAGTATCAAGTTCATGGTGCTGGTTTGTGACCAGGAAACCGGGCAGTGTGAGGCTTGGCATTCATCACTCTTATGATGTAGGGGCACAGCAGGTCCTGCCTTGGACTCTCCCTCAGGGATACCCTCCCTGTCTCTGACCTGTTCCAAGGTCCAGTGCTGCTGACTGGCAGCAGCGTGTGCAGGTGTTGCATTGGCTCCACAGAGGCTGCAGTGCAGCTGAGCTGTGTCACTGCAGGTGTGTGGCTGTGGTGAGGTCAGCGATGGCTTTGCTGTCCCTGGAGCCGTGGGGCAGAGCTGGGATGAGCCCAGGCCGTGGGGCAGCAGCACTCGGAGCAGCTCCATCCCCAGGGCTGCCTGCTCCCTCCCTGCCAGCTGGGCTGGCTCCCTTGCTGTCACACAGAAGCTGGTGTATTAATTTCCGAGGGCTTTTTGTGGTGATTAATTGAGACAGATGATTGAATGGGGAGAGAGGCCTGTGGGAGCAGAAGTGTGGCAGGAGAACACTTTATCTGTCAGCAGCTGCTGGCTCGCCTCCTCTGCTGCAGGATAAAAGCTGACAAGAAAGCACGGGCTCCACAGAGCATTTACCTTTGCCAGGGTAAATTCATGAATGAATTCACACAAAGAATGGTTGCAGCGTGGCCCTGTAACGCCAGGCTCGCTGTCACCTGTCCTCAGGGCCACCCCAGCCCGAGTGCCGTGGCCACACGCATGTTTGAGCCTCAGCTGTCAGCAGCAAGCCCAGGGCTGCCAGGGAGAGAACCCAGCCCCAGCCTCAGCTCAAATGCTCCCCTTTGAAGATGTATTAAGAGAAACCAAACCAAAACATCAGAAACACAGGGCATAAAACTTACCCTGTGTGAAATCCTTTCTGGGGGACCTGTGCTGACCTTTCTGGGGGAAGTTAGGAATTTGTGCTCCAGTTATGCCTGTTGCTGAAGCAGAGTGCTGCAGCCCCTCTCCCAGAGTCTCCATCTAGGAGGCCCAGCAGCTGCCACACAGGCCTGTCAAATAAAGGTTGGAGTGCCGAGGATGTGAGGGGCTGGGCTCCCTGACTCCACAGGGGCAGCCCTCTGGATGTTCTTGGTCCAGCACACATCACCTGCCTCATGATTCTATTTTTCTTGCAGGTGGGAGCAGCGGGAGCTGCCCAACGGTAGAGTCTACTATGTAGACCACAACAACAAGACCACGACGTGGGAGAGACCCCTTCCTCCAGGGTAAGGGGCTCGGGGGCTCAGGCCTTGACTCGGTCGGAGGTCGGCTGTCCTGGAGGGACGTTCATGGCATCCTGGTGGGAGCTCCACCGGTGTCCCAGCACCCTGTCAGGCTTCGTGTGTCCTTGCAAGAGCTACTTGAAGAGTTGCCCATTCTTTGTATTTCCTTCTGGTGGGTCCTTGTCCAAAAGAGCCCCTTCAGGTGTGCAAGCAGTGGTTATGCCGAGCTGGGCACGGAGGGTCGGAGGGTGTCAGTCCGCAGGACCCGCCAAGCGGCGCGAGACCCACAGTGACAACTTCCTTGGGTGCTTCCAGGTGGGAGAAACGCGTGGATCCTCGGGGCAGGTATTACTACGTGGACCACAACACCCGGACCACCACGTGGCAGCGCCCCACGGCCGAGTACGTCAGGAACTACGAGCAGTGGCAGTCGCAGCGCAACCAGCTGCAAGGGGCCATGCAGCAGTTCAGCCAGCGCTTCCTGTACCAGGTGAGCGCAGGTGTGGCCGTGCCCGGGTCTCACCTGGCTCTCCAGCTGTTCTCCCGGGGCTGCCCAGGAGCCATGGAGCGCTGGAAGGTGCTTGCTGGGCTGGGTGGGGTCTGTGTCAGCTCAGAGCAGTGCCTGGATGGCAGCTCACAAACTCCTCAGCTGCCTGCAGAGGCCTTGGGGGAGTGACTCGCTTTTTATAAACCAGCTTGCATGGCCCTGAAGGGTGGTGGGAGGTGTCCTCAGCAGCCTGTCCCCACGGTTTCTCCAGTGCCAATGTGGCCAGCCACACATTCTCCTGTAGCTCCCATCAGACAAGCCTTGCTGCTGACCTGTGGGGCTGCAGAGCCTGCTGTTGGAGCTGAGGGAGCCGTGGTGCGGGGTACAAGTGGAGAGGGCTGCAGGGACCAGAGAGTGCAGGGAATGAGCTGGACCTGGCCACCATCCTCCTGCTTCCTCTGCTGCTTCCCCTCGTGCCTGGTTTGGGCAGAGTATTTGCGTTTCCTTGCTCAGGGAATGGTCTCAACCATTCCTTTCCTGGGCAGGGGCCACACCTGTCCTGTCCACACCTCTGCCATGGATCTGGACCCAGCTGTGGGGGGTGAGCACCTCAGCTGACCTGAGCAGTGCTGGTGGCCGTGGGCTGCAGGGAGAGCAGTGCTTGGGACAAGGCCAGGGCCAGGCTGGAGCAGTTCTGCTCCTGGAGAGCAGTGCTGAAACTGCACTCGTGCCAGAGACAGGTGAACACCTGTGGAGGGAAGGTGGGCAGCATACAGGGACCAACTTTTCATTGACTTCTATCTCCCCAGAGAAAGCCAGGAGTCCCAGCTGGGACTGGAGTGAGCTCAGGGCTCCATCGAGGAGCTCAGCTGCTCTCTGGGAAGGGCTGTAGTGCAAAGTCCATTCTGTGTGTGCTCGTGGGGCTGCGGGAACAGCTCAGCCCCTCTCCTCCCCCTGCCTGTCCCTCCCTGGGTGTCTCTCCAACCCTTCCAGAGCCCAGTGGAGGGGCTCCCCCGGGAGGGGCTCCCCCGGGAGGGGCTCTGGGCCCGTCCCTCGCTCCCTGCCAGCGCCAGCCTTGGAGCTGCTCCAGCGCCGTGCGACTCGCCCTGGCCGCGCTCTGCCGAGGGAGGGACTCGGGCTCCAAATTTAGCCTGATGAAACGATTGCACTTTTTGTTTCGAGCTCTGCTGCCAGCAGTGATGGCTCCTGCTCTGCCTCCTGCCCCACAGGGGCTTTCTGCTTGACTTGCCCCTGCCTCCAGCATCCCTCTGCCCTCCTTGCTGGAGGGGATGGCTGGGGGGTGATGAGCAGTGGGGCAGAGCCTGGGAAAGGCACAGTCTGGGGGGCTTGGGTGAAGCCAGGGACCACTCTCCAGCAGATGCCCCAGTGCTGCATCCTTTCCAGCAAGGGTTTCTGGCACAGGGGCCAGGTTGTTCGCAGGGACTGTGGGGAGCTGCAGGAGCTGCCTGGTGCTCTGCCCTGGTAGCTTTAATTGGCACTTTTGGGGTACCAGTGTGGTCCCCCTGGACACGACTCGCTGCGTGCGTGGGCAGCCTGTCCGGGAGGAGAGGGTGGACACTGCCCAAGGCCTCCTGGCACACGGGGCACAGGCTGTGCCAGGCCATCCTCGGGGTGCTGGGCTGCCATGAGCTGTACCCACCCAGGTTTTGGTGCCGTTCTGGGAGTGGGGGGCCCCTGGTTCCAGGCAGGAGGGCACGGTCTGGCTGCGGGTGGCATTCCCTGGGCCCACACCGACTGGGATCCATCCCAGTGCGGGAAGCTGGAACACAGCCCTCCTCCAGCAGATGGGTTTTTTACCTTTTGGGTAACAATTCTTATTTAAGCATTAGAAACACTTCCAGGCCCCCTCCTGCGCTGGAGGCCGGGGATCCTCCGTGCCCAGGGAGGCCAGCGGGGCAGGACAGGGTGCCCGGGGCTGGCTCGGGAGAAAGGGGCTTTGTGCGGGGCGGGCTGAATGCGGGCTCAGTGCAGCGCATCCCGCAGCCGGGCTGCCCGCGGAGGAGGGGGCCGCCATCCCGCCAGGAAGCGCGGGGCGTGGACAGCGCTTGTGGGAATGATTTCATTGGAAAGGCCTGCGATATTTTTTCCCCTCTTGTGTGTGGTTCTTGGAGGAGGCTGGAGGTGTATGTGGAGGGGACGGCGGTGCAGCCGAGCAGCCGCGCACGTCCGGAGCCCTCCGGGCCGTTCTGCTGCCCTGGGCCGGCACAGCCCCTGCCCCGCTGCCCCTTGGCTGCCCCAGCCCCTGCTTAGGGCTGAGCTTCTGAGCTTTTTTGGTTTTTTCCTTTTTTTTTTTTTTTTTTTTTTTTTTTAAATTTACTTTTTCTTTTTTTCTTTCTCTTTTTTTTTTTTTTTCCTTTTTCTTTTTTCTTTTTTTAACCCCCTTTGAGTGTGCAGGGGTTTTTTTTTTTAGTTCCCTGGGAGGTGTGGGCCAAGGAGAGGCGAGTGGAAGCGGGGCTGGCCGGCTCACCTCTATGTTCTGCTCCTCCCAGCCATCCCGGCTCTGGGGTTTATTCCGTGTTTTTGCTCTCTCTGTTGTCTCTAGTCCTCCGGAGCCCCGTCCGACAATGATCCTCTGGGGCCCCTTCCTCCCGGCTGGGGTAAGTACTGCTCTGCCTCACCTGGCCCTGCATGGCCCCAGGGGACACTCCTGTCACCCGGGCAGGAGCTGCCCATCCCATCCCATCCCTGCCATTTCTGGGAAGGGTGAAGGGTGGCCATGGAGCTCCCTGTGCTCGGCTGCACGTGGGGCTGTGTCTGCCTGTGACTAGCACAATCTCTTATGTGAAATTCAGCCTTTTTTCCCCTTCTCTTGGAGGAGTTCCCAGCCTCTCTCAGCTGCTGAATGCCAAATTGGTTGTGATTGTTCTTTGAATTGGGGAAGATCCCCAGCTTGGGGATTGAAGTCCTTGCTTGTCCCTGGACCGCTCCTCTGGCGAGCAGGGATCTGTCCTGCTGCCGTGCTGCCTCCAGGGATGCTCTGCCCGGGTCTGGAGCAGGGCTGGGAGCTGGCAGGACCAAAGCTGCTCGTCCCCACATGGCCCATTGTGTGCCAGGACATTTTGAAAAGTCCCTGTGCCACCCCCAGTTGAGAGAGATCCCCTCCATGACGAGGGCATCCCTGGAGAGGGCAGGCTGGCATGCTCGTGGGTGCAGCTGGGCTGTGCTGTGCCAGAGAGAGCAGGAGAAGGGTTAAAATTGTGGGAGCTTGGAGCAGGACAGAGGGGCCAAGGCTGCTCAGGCAGTCTGCAGGGGCAGTGTCATGATGGGGGGCGGTGGTGGAGCCCTTGCTGGGTGTCCCCCCTCCCATCAGCAAGGAGAAGGGACCCATGCCCAGTGCCAGCTCTGTGTGGGCCCGAGCAGCCTGGCGTGGGAGAACCCAGGATGGATGGGATCCTTGGGATGGATGCTGTCCTGGCCATCATTTGGGGGCTGCTGCCCACAGTCCAGGAGGAATTGGAGTGAGGGGCTGGCACTGGCCAGAAGGGTGACAGGGAAGTGACAAGGTGTCCCTGCCTGCATGGTGCGGCACTGAGCGTGTGGGAGTGGTGCTGCACATGGAGGAGGAGGAGGAGGTGTGGGGCACACGGTGTGTGGAGGCAGGGGGTGTGTGCAGGGCTGGCTGGGGTGTGTGCTGGAGCTGTTCTGTGCCTGTGTGCAGCCCAGGGAGCGGGTGTGTGTTCACACACGTGTGCACTGGAGCAAGGCCATGCCGGGAGTTCAGGAAAGCGCCTGTGGATCCATGTGCAGGGCTGCTGCTGCTGGGTGTCCCAGGAGGGGCTGTGTGTGTGCACGAGGCTGTGTGGCTGAGCACAGCCCCTGTGCCGGCCTGGCAGCGCAGTGGCAGCGCTGGCCTCTGCCCTGGCACCTCCCGCACGCTGGCACTGCCAGGCTGAGGCGGCTCGGGCACACGGAAGGAACGTGGGGTTTATCCTGCCTTTCCCAAACGAGCCAGGGAGGTGGAATGGGGGAGCTGACAAATTTCCTGTGATCTGGAAAGGGGAGGGCTGTTCCCAGGACTCCAGCTAACGCTTCCTCTCCCTTTTCTCCTAGAGAAGAGACAGGACAATGGGCGAGTGTATTACGTGAACCACAACACCCGGACCACGCAGTGGGAAGACCCTCGCACGCAGGGGTAGGCAGCTGTCCTTAAAACCACGACAGCGGCCGTGGGGGGAGCAGGGTTTGGGAAGGTGCAGTTCTCCAGGGACCTGGCCTGCACTGAGGCCACGCATCCCACAGATGGAGAGTGAAGCTCTGATAGTGCCGTGGCTGTGGCCGGAGTGCTGCCCGGGCAGGACTCCTCTCCCGGGGTGTGGACAGTCACTCGCCAGTCCCATGCCATGAATCCTTCCTGTTGCCTGGCACAGAGCTGTAGGTGAGGGGGGGACTGTCTGCTGAGCCATTCCTTGCCAGCAGGATGATCCAGGAACCGCCGCTGCCGCCGGGCTGGGAGATGAAGTACACGAACGAGAGCGTGCGGTACTTTGTGGACCACAACACCCGCACCACCACCTTCAAGGACCCGCGCCCGGGCTTCGAGTCTGGGTAAGCCCCGAGCAGAGGGGCTGGGGCCTCTCCTCTGACAGAGGAGAGCTGCACCCAGTGATCCTCATCCCACCTGCCTGGTGACGGGGGCTGCTGGGGGCAGGGTGTGTGACCGAGGCCCTGCTGCTTTGGCAGGAGCAAGCACGGTGGCTCCCCGGGCGCGTACGACCGGAGCTTTCGCTGGAAGTACCACCAGTTCCGCTTCCTCTGCCACGTGAGTAGAGCGGCTGTGGGCAGCTGTGTGGGTGTCCTGAGCACTGTGGGCAGGTGTGGGTGAGGAGAGCTGTGCCAGCCTCACACAGCCCCATGCCTTTGCCCTGCCTGCAGTCAAACGCGCTGCCCAGCCACGTGAAGATCAGCGTGTCTCGGCAGACACTCTTCGAGGACTCCTTCCAGCAGGTAAGGGGGTGCTGGGGCCGTGGAGCCAGGCAGAAGTGGAGTTGGCCCTCAGGAGTGGAGCTGGCCCTGGGGGGTGACACTGGCCTGCTCGTCCCCAGATCATGAACATGAAGCCGTACGACCTGCGGCGCCGGCTGTACATCATCATGCGAGGGGAGGAGGGCCTGGACTACGGTGGCATCGCCAGGTAAGCGTGGCATGCCGGGCCCCAGGGCCATGCCCTGCCTGTGCCCTGTATCCTGTGGGCAGTGCAGGCATAGGGCAGCTGCACTTGGGGCTCCCAGCCCTTGAGCAGAGTCCAGGGGCATTCAGATGGGAAAGTGGGTTTTAGGAGCAGTGGAACACCCTGAAAGCATCGCACCAGCCTAGCCCTGGTGGTGAGAGCACAGGGGACCCAGCTGGGGCTCCCCTGCTGCCCTCAGCTGTGGGGCTCATGGGCTGAGTGGCCATGTGTCCCTGAGCAAACAGGCCCTGGTGTTCCCAGACAGTCAGTGTGTGCCAGGGCAGACAGGCTGTGATGTGGTTGCTGCAGCTCTGCTGCTGCCCAGGGATGATGTTACTACAGGACATGGGCTGTGGCTTGGCTGGAGGGGGTCCTGTGTCCCTGTGAGCCCCCTCTGTCTCACCTGGGACATTTCCATGGAGCTGGGTTGGCGTGTCCCTGCCCGCTGCCTCCCCACACTCGCCTGCTGCCCTTCGTGGGGCTGCTAGCCCGGCTCCTGCTCCTGCTCCAGCTCTCTCCGTGTCCTGCCAGTGGTTTTACCCTATGGTAGGTTACGTCATGCTGTTCTACCACAGGGTAGAACCACGGACGGGATGCCGGGGCTGCCTCCACGTCTGAGGATTCCTGCCTGCACGGCCAGGGGAGCAAAGCCAGGATGGTGCTGTCCCGAGCTTGGCGTGGGGCTCCCAGGGCAGCGTGTGCGGAGGGACGGGGTGCGCTCGGGGGCTGTGTATGTGTGGGGCAGCCCAGCTGGGACTGCTCGTGGCACTTGCCGAGGTTCCCGATGCTCTGAGCGGGGCCTGCAGCAAGCTGGAGTCTCCAGAAACGCTTCACAAACCCCACACAGCACCCCGGGGAGGAGAACACCCTGGCCCGGTCACAGCAGTGCCCAACACCTGCCTGGCACCCTGAGGAGGTGTGACACTCACTGTCCCCCCCGAGCTGCTTGTCACCGCTCTCCCCTTGTCTCATGCCAGGGAGTGGTTCTTCCTCCTGTCCCACGAGGTGCTCAACCCCATGTACTGCCTCTTCGAGTACGCGGGCAAGAACAACTACTGCCTGCAGATCAACCCTGCCTCCTCCATCAACCCCGACCACCTCACCTACTTCCGCTTCATCGGCCGCTTCATCGCCATGGTGAGAGCCAGGGCATGGCAGCAGCGCTTTGTGTCCCCTGTGGCAGGGGACAGGCTGCTCAGCAGGGCAAGGGGCAGCTCCTGGTGTGTGCCTGCGCTGGGCTCGGCACTGCTGCCCTCCCCGAGCCCCTTGCCCACGTGTGGGTCAGTGGGAGATGAGCCTTCAAGGGGGTGCTGTGGGGTGATGTGTTTTAAACCCACGGAATGGCTGCGGGGCCAGAGGAGAGCTGGTTTCCCAGGAGCTGTGGCGGGGAGGGATGGCTCCAGGTCCTTGGCTCTCACCCCAGGTGCTGTCGGGTCTGCAGCTCCAGGGACTATTTTTAGACCCAGCAGTGTGAGATTTTCCAGCTGCCCAAGCTGCAGAGCAGCTCCTCCCGTTTTGTCACGGATTGCCCAAGGCCAGCGTGCCCCGGGCTGGCAGGGGGGCTCCCTGAGCCCGGGGAAGGGTCCCTGGCCCACAGCCCCACGGGGTGTGTGCGGAGGCGGCTCTGGCCCCGCTGTCCTGCCCTGCCCTGCCCCGCCTCGCAGGATACCAATAAAACCCCAGACTATTACTCACCGCTGGGCCGTTCTAGACAAGCGTCTGCATTATTTTTGGCTGCCTTTGCCTCGGGGCTCCTGGAAGCCAGGGATTCAGGGAAGCCACAGCACAGCTCTGTTTAAACAAGTGCTCTTAATAGAGCTGTGAGGGGAGAGGGAGATGCAGTGGAATTTGCGGTGGGGAGGGAGAGGGGCTGCAGCCCACCTGGCCTGGGAAGTGCTGTTGGGGCAGGCCACCCTTCCCCTCCATGTGTGCCAGCCAGGAGCAAGTGCCACAGCTCAGGAACCCCCAAATGACTCCCTTCTGCCCCAGGGTGGAGCATTATCTTGCCCCAGGGCTGTGTCCCAGGGTCCCCCGTGACCTGGTGTCCCCTCCCTGCCACAGGCTCTGTACCACGGGAAATTCATCGATACCGGCTTCACGCTGCCCTTCTACAAACGGATGCTGAACAAGCGCCCGACGCTGAAGGACCTGGAGTCGATCGACCCCGAGTTCTACAACTCCATCGTCTGGACCAAGTGAGTGCCCTGCTGCAGAGCTCTCCCCACAGCCCCTCACTGCTGCTGGCTGCCTCCAGCAGGACTCACATCCCCGTGTCCCCCACAGGGAGAACAGCCTGGAGGAGTGCGGCCTGGAGCTGTACTTCATCCAGGACATGGAGATCCTGGGCAAGGTGACCACCCACGAGCTGAAGGAGGGTGGTGAGAGCATCCGTGTGACGGAGGAGAACAAGGAGGAGTACATCATGTGAGTGGCTGTCCCAAGGGTCCTGTCAGGCTGCAGGGGTGGGACCAGGGGCTTGGGACGTGGCCGCTTCCCTGGCTACGTGGCCTGTGACAGGCCCGGGCTGGCGCGGTCGGCTGAGCTCTGCTGCGGTCTGGATTGCTGCGGGCTGGGCACTTGCCAGTACTTTCAGGAAAAAGGAGAGGGGAGAGAGGCTGAGGCTGCGCTCCCATCCCATGGCTGTTCCCCCTGCCTGCCTGGGGGCTGCCAGGGCCAGCTCAGCTCCAGCCAGGGGATGTGGTTTGCACCCCTGGAGTTCCTAAGGCCACTGTCGGGGCTGAATGCTGCTCATGGCTTTGGGGGCAGAGACAGAAACCCACCAGTGCGAGTTAAAGGGAGCCCCTCTCCCATTCCCCACACTCATGTGGCCCTCCCTGCTGGTGGGAGGGATCCTGGGGTTTCCCTGAGCCAGGCCAGCGGTGCTGGCTCTGTGCTGACCCGTGTGCCTCCCCAGGCTGCTGACGGACTGGAGGTTCACACGGGGCGTGGAGGAGCAGACCAAGGCGTTCCTGGACGGCTTCAACGAGGTGGTGCCACTTGAGTGGCTGCGCTACTTCGACGAGAAGGAGCTGGAGGTGAGCTGGCACCTGGGGTGGGGATGTGGGTGGAAAGTGGCACATGGTGACCCTGCTCATGCTCTGTGCCCATCAGCTCTGCTGACGAGGGTACAGCCTCGGGTGTTGGGTCTGGGGGGGCTCGTTGGGTTCATTGGCAAGAGAACATCCTGTTGGATGGCAGGAATTCGTCCCAGACACCTCAGTGCTGGTGCCTGGGCCAGGTGAAGGCTGGCACCAGAGAGGTTGGTGCTCAGAGGGTGGGCACAGGGCCCTGTCTGTCCCCTGCTGAGTGTCCCCTGTCCCCAGCTGATGCTGTGCGGGATGCAGGAGATCGACATGAACGACTGGCAGAAAAATACCATCTACAGGCACTACACCAAGAACAGCAAACAGATCCAGTGGTTCTGGCAGGTCAGTGTGAGCCAGCTGAGGGCATGGGGTGCCCTGGCAGGAGCCATCCTGCAGGATGGGGCCAGGATCCCACTCAGCTGCTGCGTTCCTGCTGCAGGTGGTTAAGGAGATGGACAATGAGAAGAGGATCCGGCTGCTGCAGTTCGTGACAGGGACGTGCCGCCTGCCCGTCGGGGGCTTTGCCGAGCTCATCGGTGTGTCCTGGGGGGCCAGGGGGTGGCACCTTCCTGTCCCTGTCCCCACACAGAGCACAACAGCAGGAAAGCAGCTGTGAGGTCTGAGCACAGTGATCCCATCTGGTGTTGTGCCATTTCCAGACACGTTCTTTGGCCGTGACCGTCCCGCCAGGGTTAACTTTGTTGGGCTGGTTTGTGATCTCAATCTGAATGAGATTGGATTTCTGATTCAATTTTGATTCTTGTGTGACAAAGCCTCTTTTTGAGAAAACCACAGTGTAGTTCCACTCATTCTTTAATGTACTGCTTTTTGGGGCCTATACCAGCCTTCCCTGACTTCCCTGGCATTCGTGTCAAGCCAAGCAGCTCACTTAACCCATTCAGTTGCTCTTGCTGGCACATTAGCTTTTTCCCCCTGGAACCTCTCCAGGGTTCCCAATATGTTAAAAAGCCACCTCAGTGACTCGGACTTGCTGTGCCAGGTCCTTTAAAACTCTTGGATGGACTGGCACAGTCCCGAGGGTTTGCAGATCAGTAAGTTTTAGCCCTTGCTATGGAACCATTGTGCTCAGAGATGGTGCTCTTGCCCCTCTGTGCTCTCAATCTGCTACTTTCTTTCTCCTTTGTTTTTTGAACATCTTCTCTGCAAACAGGCAGGGGTTGCTGCCGTGGATTTGTGCCCTATGTGACCTTGGGACCGTAGGGCGGTGACAGTGGATCTCAGTGTGTGTGGGAGGGGGTTGTTTTTCAGTTCTGATGGTGTTAAGAGCTTTGCTGTGCTCCTCATTAACAGGCAGCAACGGGCCCCAGAAGTTCTGCATCGATAAAGTTGGCAAAGAGACGTGGCTGCCACGGAGCCACACGTGGTAAGTCACTGTCCCTCGGCCTGGCTGGGGACACAGGGAGCTCTGTGGGGCTGTGTGGGGCTCTCCATCCTGTGGCATGGGACTGCTCTTCCTGGCCTGTCCCAGCCTCTGCTCTCTCCCCAGCTTCAACCGCCTGGATCTCCCTCCCTACAAGAGCTATGAACAGCTGAAGGAGAAGCTGCTTTACGCCATCGAGGAGACGGAAGGGTTTGGACAGGAGTGATGGAGCTGTGGGGCGTTCCCGGAGCGCTGCTGGCCGGTGCCCAGGGCCGGGCCTTCCCCGGGATGTGCGCAGGCCCCTATGGACACTGCGGCTCTTGTTCCTGGGCCAGGTCTGCACTGACATGGCCCTGGGGGAACGGGGCTGTTTCCCTCCCTAAGGAAATCCGAGGTGTGATGGAGAGGAGGACACAAGGGCTTGGCTCGCGAGGGCTGGCACAGAGGGGCTGGGGGGCAGCACAGGGGGCACTGGGGCTCCCCGGCCCCCCTGCAGACACAGCTCCGTGTTTGGTAGAAGCTCTTCTTCCCCCCCTCCTGTTTTCTGCCTTTTCATGGCATTTTGGTAGTGGCAAGTGAGGAGGAAAATGGCTCTCAGATTGACTTCTGAGCCCCATGCTGCAGCCAGCACTCAGTGACAGGGACCCCCAGGACGATGCTTCTGAGGGGCTCTTGTGCACCGTCTCATTGCCAGCACAGCCCCTTCCCAGGCCAGACACGCAGCCACTGGAGCCAGAGCCTGGCTGAGTGTCCGTGGCGTGTCCCTGTTTGCAGCCTGTGGCCCCTGGGCAGTTGTACTGAAGTGGTTTCTGCCCGGAGCTGGTGCTCCACAGCAGCCCCGGGGGCTCTGGGCACTGCCAGGCCTTCGCTCGGATCCTGGGTTCTGCCCACACTCCTGGACAGGCTGCAGTGAGGGCAAGAGCACCTGGATGTCACTTCTGTCCCTCCCCATGTGTGCGGGCGACACCCCCGGCGTGTCCGTGTGTCCGGGGGCCTGTGGAGACGGGACCCGGGAACGGCTCCGGGCTGGGAACCGGCCGGTTCCGCACGGCCCCGCCTGCCCCGCGCGGCTTCGTGTGCAATAAACGACAAAGCAGCTGCCGAGGTGTGCCTGTGTGCTGGGTCCCTGTGTGTGTCCTGTATGTGCCCTGTGTCCCTGTGCGTGTGTCCTGTGTGTCCCTGTATGTGCCGTGTGTCCGTGTCCCTGTGTGTGTGCCCTGTGTCCGTGTGTGTCCTGGGTCTGTACCTGTCCTGTGTCCGTACCTGTCCTGTGTCCCTGTGTCCCTGTGTCCTGGGTCTGTAGCTGTCCTGGGTCAGTGCCTGTGGCCCTGCCTGGGGTCAGTGCAGGGCTGGGGCTCCAGGGCCATAATGGCATCTGGAGCTCAGCACTGGGATCACAGATGCCGTGGATTTGGTCCCTGCCTGCTCTGTGTCACTGGTGATGGCCCCAGTGCCTCCCCAGGCTGCTCCTGCAGCCCCTAGAGCTGCTTGGTCCCAGCCAGAGGTGACAGGGCCACCAGCGCTGTCCCCAGGGAGGGGCTGGGGACTCTAGCACTGTGACAGCAGTGACAACATCCCAGCTGTGCCACACCCTGAGGGGCT
Source organism: Poecile atricapillus (assembly GCF_030490865.1). NCBI lineage: Eukaryota > Metazoa > Chordata > Aves > Passeriformes > Paridae > Poecile > Poecile atricapillus. Next base: position 21,092,211 of record NC_081258.1, read on the forward strand.
GGGGCAAGAGCCAGTTAAACACAGGAATGCCTGTGATACACGGGACTGGCTGATGGCAAAGGATTAGCCCTGGAACATGGGAATATGCTCAATGAGAGCAGTGTGCATGAGCTGAGGCCTCAACATCCCCAAAGATGCACTGGGGAAAGGAAAAGTGCTGTCTAACAGTAAAATCAAATCAAAAGCCTCCACATGGCTCCCCCCAACCCTGCCTGGGTGAGGAGGGGCAAAGTGCTGAGCACAACATAAGACACCCCAGCAGCAGGGATTTAGTTTACAAGATTTTTAATTTACAAATAAAAAAAACCCTACACCTTTTACTTTTTCTCCTTTTTCTCCTCTTTCTTGCCATCACTCTTCTCCTTGTCTTTCTCCTTCTCATCTTTCCTCTCCTTTTTACTTTCTTCTTTTTCCTGTCCTTCCTTCTTCTCTGCATCCCTGTTGGCAATCTTGTTGTTGATGAGGTTGTGCAGGGCCACAACGGAGCGGATGAGCGAGGCCAGGTACACCACCACCATCTGGTCATTGGTCTTCAGGTAAAAGGCCTTGACAAACTCCTGCAGGTTCACGTCTGGGAGCAGGTTGAAGACGTCCTGGAGGTGGTAGATGATCTGGTGGTTGATGGGGAGTTTGCCCAGGGCTACTTTCTCTAGGTAGCTCCTGACGTCCAGAAGCTTGGAGTTCAGTCCCTTCAAGCCATGGACCTGGTTTGTGATCCGCTGGGATAGCGTGCCCACCGTGGTGTCCTTGATGTCCCTGAAAGCCAGAGAGAATGGGATTAGAGCCTCACCCTGCTGGGCACCGTCCCTTTCCAGCTGAGAGCTGTGGGATGATGGGATGCAGGCTCCCAGGATTTATGCCGTGTGTTTGGTGTGCTCCTCGGGCGGGGCTGGGAGCGGGGCAGGGCCCAGCACAGCTGTCCCCTCACCTCAGCAGATGCTCCACACCCACTTCCTCGGCCTCCTCGGCACCGATCTCACTCGTCACGTGCTCAAAGGTCTTGGAGGTCGGGGTGCCATCCTGAGGGGACACAAACAGGGGGCTTTAGACAGGGACAAGGGATTGCACTGAGGGAACCAGAGAAGCAGCCCCACACAGGCCACAAGGGATCTGAGAGAACGGCTCTAGCTGAGATGTCCTTGATTTAATCAGTGCCGCTGACTGCCCCAGCAATCTCTCCTCCTCTGGGTAACTTCCCATTTCTGCATTTTGCTACTCTGTGCCCAGGGGGGAGCAATGGAAATTCTCAATATCACAATTATTTCCCTCCTCCCTGATCCAACCTGCTTGCATTTTGGGAGAGCAGCTCCTGCTCTGTAGCGAAGGCCTCAGAAAGGCACAAAGATCCAGTATTATACAGACATCCAGAATGAATTGAAATGCAGCAATTACAGTGACTCACTGCTGGGTGTTGTTTGTCTGCATCTCAGGGCAGGCCCACAATGACTGGGCACAGCTGGGAGCACCTGCAGCCGGTGACACCCACGAGTGACAGCCTCTGAGTGCTCCCAGCTGGGACTGTGACACTTCACACAGTGACAACTCACATCATGGACCTCCTCCACCGAGATGTAGGCTTCTGTGGGCAGCCCCAGGTCCTTTGGCTTCACGTCAATGATCACCAGCACCTCGGGGAGAAAGAAAACGTGCAGAAAACTGGATTTTGGTCAAGGAGTAGGAAAAAAATAGCCAAGCCAGCTCTTCCCTCAGCACCAGCACGAGGCTGCTCAGAGGGATAACCTCAGGCACTGAGACAATGATTCAAGAAACTCCTGATCACAGTTCCTCAATCACTTTCCAGTCACCATGCTGTGTCACCAGCAAAACAGGTGGGGGATAAGGCTTCCCCAATGCCCCTTTTAGGGAAAGAGAGAAGAACAAGCCCACAGGCCAAAGGTGGCCCTACTTACAGAGTTGGGGCAGTATCTCTTCATCAATTCGTTGATGGCGATGTCATTCTTGTGCAGCTTTGGGCCCGTGTGGTACCACCCCACGATTCTTTCTCTGGCTGAGCAAAAGCAGAAAGGATTTGGAATCAGTGGGGAGGCCCCAGCAGAGAGACCTGGGCAGAGACTGGGTGGGCTGATGGAGGGTGAGGGTCTGATCCGTGTGCAGGAGAGAGAAATGGATTACAAAGACATGGCTTGAGTGGTGACCACACTCACTCATCACCGTTACTGACCCTCAGCTTTTCTCCTGGCCCTTTCACTGAGCAATTAACAGCTTCTGTTAATTGTGTTGTTCTCAGGGTCCGATAGCCTGCACCTCTGATATCTTGAGATACAAGTCCCTTCCCTGAAGTGCTCAAAACTACGTGGATGTGGGACACAGTCAGTGGGGAACACATGGTGCTGGTTGATGGTTGGACTCAATAATCTTACAGATCTTTTCCAACCTTGAGGATTCTGTGATTAATAGGAATTCCCTTTTCCACAGCCCTGAAAGTGTTTGGGAGCACATCCCTGACTGTCAGAGGATTCTGATTTCAGAATCACCAGTGGTCACACTCACCATTGACCTTCTTAAACATTCCATACATGTTCTCCAGATAGTCATGGTCCAGGAACCACACAGTATCATCCTTGTCATCCTCATCAAAAGGTACTGGGAATAAAACAAAACACCAGCATTTAAGAATCCAACTTCCTGAATGAAAATATTTATCCAAATGCTCTGAGTTTGGGTAATTTTGGCTGCTAAAAGAGAGTGAGCTTTACTTAGAGCTGTCACAGCAGTTTGCATTGGTTGTTGGATATGAGGTGATTTGTAGATGGACAGACCAAGGGTTTCTTCAAAAACCCCAACACAATCCATCTGTTACATCCACTAAATAGTTCAGTGGCTTTGGAGAAGGGCAGGACACCCAAACTCACCTGCAAAGCTGTTGGACACATCCAGGATCTTCTTCTGCCAGGAGCCCAGCAGCACTCCAACCACTCGCTTCTGATTTCCCACTTTTCCTATTCTAAAAGGAAAAACGACTGTCAGTCCCTGCCACAAGCGGGGAGGAGGGAGAAGGGACCCCAGGCACAGCGGGGGTGGAAGAGAGGGGTTATGTGTTATCACTGCTTGTGTTTACAGCCACAGAAGGGCGTTCCGCTGCCTCGGAACCAAAGCCTGGCCCCGGGGACGGGCCGATGTCACTCACGGGGGACGCGAGCAGCGAGCAGGGACCGACCCGTGTCACCCACCCACCGCGGGCTCGGCGCCCTCCTGGGACCCGGGGCTTTACTTCTGACTCCACAACTGCTCGGCACCGGCGGGAGGGACGGAATTAGGCCCAAATTACCCGGGGTGCCGGAGGGACCGGGTCCCCTCCCGCCTCCGGGGCCCTCCCGCTCCGCCGGGTCCCCTCCCGGCCCCGGGCTCCTTCAGGGCCCCGCTCCCGGCCCGGCCGTGACTCAGCGCCGCGGCGCCGCTCCCGCCCGGCCGCACCTGTTGAAGTGATCGACGACGCTGAGCAGCACCAGCGGGTGCACGACCACCCTGTCCACGGCCAGCTCCGGCATGGCGCCCGCCCTGCCCTGCCCGGCCCCGCTCGCTCCGACCGCCCGCAGCCGCACCAGGCCCGACCGGCCCGCGCCCTCAGCCCGCCCCGCGCGCCCGGCGTGCAGCGCGCGGGGCGGGGCCGGCCGGACGGGGCGGGGCCGCCGCCATCTTGGGACGGTGCGTTCGCCATCTTGGGAGGGGATTCGCCACATCGGGGCGTGGCGGCCGCCATCTTGAGAAGGTGACCAGCCGCCATCTTGAGAAGGTAACGCCGCCATTTTGGGGCTGAGGCGTTGTCCCGCCCCGAGGCGGGAAAGGGGGCGGCCCTCAGAGGCGGCCCCGCCCTTTCCCCGCCCATTTCCCCGCCCCTTCTCTACGTTTTCTCTACCTTCCCTCCCTTTTTCCTATTTTCCTCCCCTTTTCCCCTTTTCCCCACTTTCTTTCCTTTTTCCCTCCACTTTTCCCCCCTTTTCCCCCCTTTCCTCTCTTTTTCACTGCTCTCCCCTCTTTTTCTCCCCCTGCTTTTTTTAACCGCTCTTTTTCTTGCCCCGCTTTTTTAAAATACCTCTTCTTTATTTTTCCCCCCGCTTTTTTAAACCTCTTTTTCCCCCTCCCCATTTTTTTCTCCTTTTTCTCTATACTTTTCCCTCATTTCCCCCCGTCTCTCCCCGAAGTGTCCCCGGTCCTCCCGGGGTCTGGGCCCCGCGGCTGTTCCCGTGGAAGATGCGTTCTCCTTTCCCAGGGTCAGGGATCTCCGTGACCTCCCGGGAATCCCTCAGGAATCCCTCAGGAATCCCTCAGGTGGTGATCCCGGCCGTGCCATCCCTCCTGGGTGCCATCCCCTCTGGGATAAAGTGCCAAGCCCGGGTTTCATCCTCCCCCTCCAGGTGCTGTCCTTGTCCCGGCCCGGGAGAGCGCCATGGTCCCAGAGCCCCGGGAATCCCGCTTCCACAGCCGTAAAACTCCACCAAAATAGGTAGAAATCTTTATTATTAGTGTTTGCTTCCTTCCCAAGGGTCGTGTCAGGTAAAGCCAATGCTGTTCAGCCTCTCGGATTTTGTGGAGGTTTTTGCTGCGTGTAAAGGAGGAACAGGCTCAGGTGAGACTTTGGAGAAGGGTTTTTTGCACCTCAGGAGCAGTTGACGCAGAATTTGTCTTTCACACTTTATTTCTCGCAAAAAATAATAAAAACAAACAAACAAAAAAAAAAACCCAAAAAAACAAACCCCAAAAGTATTACCCGAGGCTGTTACTTCAGAGTTTACACAGAGGAGCTATTAACATGAAAAATATCAAAGTTGTTGAGGGTGATCTCAGTTTTTAAAGCGCTATTATATCCCCTTATTTTTTCACACTGTTCTCTACGTTTTTTGTATATTTCTGTATATAGGGGTAATATTTTGGCATTTCAAAATACCAAATGGTATTTGGGGTGCAATTGAAGGTTTTGCGTGGCTGTTCAGCATTGTAAAACTTCGGAGATTTTGGCAAAAGCAACAATAATTTACAAACCCTGCAGAGTCTGAGACCTCTCGTGGAGTTTTCAGTTGTTACATCCTTTAGTGCTCCTACTAAAAAAATAAAAAGAAAAAAAAAAAAAAGACGGAGTCTCTAGTGGAGGTTTCCGAGGTTTTTTCCCCGGCAGAGGGAGATATCTGACCGTGGAATTCACCACAGCCAGGGTTCTTGTCGCTTGTTTTATCAATATACATATAAAACTCAATGTTCAAATTAACTAGTTCAATAAGTAATTTAGCTCATTGATTTTCGGGCATATCCTAAGTGCCGTTACAAGCTACGGATATTTTAAATGCCATTACCTAATAGAAGGAATGTTTTAAGCACCTTTTATTGATTTTATTACTGCTTTATTTTGCTGTCTTGGTTTAAAAATCATTTTAACCACTCTGTCATCGAGAAGAAATATATCGTTGGTGAAATACAGTCAATTTCCTAAAAACCTTTGACATCGTTAAATAAGGAATTACAGTTGTTAAATCACGCCAGGCGGTGCCGGGGGACAGCGGGGAGATGGACGGGGGGCAGAGGCCAGGGGCTGTCCCCGGCGGTGACAGTGACAGAGCCACCTCGGGGCTGTCCCCGGCGATGACAGAGCCACCTCGGGGCTGTCCCCGGCGGTGGCAGTGGCAGTGGCAGAGCCACCTCGGGGCTGTCCTCGGCGGTGGCAATGACAGAGCCACCTCGGGGCTGTCCCCGGCGGTGGCAGTGGCAGTGGCAGAGCCACCTCGGGGCTGTCCCCGGCGGTGACAGTGGCAGAGCCACCTCGGGGCTGTCCCCGGCGGTGACAGAGCCACCTCGGGGCTGTCCCCGGCGGTGACAATGGCAGAGCCACCTCGGGGCTGTCCCCGGCGGTGGCAGTGGCAGTGGCAGAGCCACCTCGGGGCTGTCCCCGGCGGTGACAGTGACAGAGCCACCTCGGGGCTGTCCCCGGCGGTGGCAATGACAGAGCCACCTCGGGGCTGTCCCCGGCAGTGGCAGAGCCACCTCGGGGCTGTCCCCGGCGGTGGCAATGACAGAGCCACCTCGGGGCTGTCCCAGCTCCCAGAGCGCCTTTGGAACCTCCGGAGGGACCGGCCGCGAGCAGCACGGAACGCGATGCGAGGGCAATTAAGGGGCATTTTAATCACCTGTTGTGGCTTTTTATTGAAATGGCTCTGGAACTCGGCGCGTTTGCAGTTGGATTCTGCGGGTTGTGTTGCTGGGGGTTTGGGGTACTGATGTTGTACACAAAGGGGTAAATGGAGCCAGCTCCCAGGGATTGCAGCTCCTTCCCTTCCCAGCTTTCTGGCTTTGAGATTAGCAGAATTACTGAGCTAATCAGCTGGCAGATGCAGGCTGGGGATCCCGGCAGTGTGGTGCTTAATCAGAGAACTGAAATCAGAGAACTGAGAAGTCGGTAATGAGCGCTGGTGCCCAATAAAGAGCAGCAAATGACGTGTTTGAGCTGTGGAGTCGCAAACATCCACCCTGAGACAGGATCCTGCTCCCAGTGCTGAGCTGGGGCTGCCCCTGAGCCCTGGCACCTCACCTGGAGTGGGGCTGGAAGGAGGACGGGACCTGGGATCTGCTCTTTAAAACGGAACAAGTGATTCTTCCATTTGCTGGGCTTTTATTTTGTTGAAAAAAGCCCAATCCAACCCATACGCCACCCCCAAAAGTTACACACAACTGCTCTCAGAGGTTTAAGAATAGTTTCCCGTTTGGAAAATAAGACTAAAGCATCTTAAAGGAGTTTAAAAGTCAAAGTAATGATTATAGATGTTAAAGCAGGCTCCAGTTGTTGCCTCGGTGAGCTGCAGGGGGACTGGGCAGCAGGGGAATGTCCAGGGAAGGGGAGGGGGCTGTGCTGGCTCTGTGTCCAGCTCAGGGGGTCCCAGAGGGGAACATAATGAACCTGGAGCTCCCTTCCAAATCCACGTCTGCCCTGACTCTCCTCCTTTTGCTTGGTTGTGGGTTTTTCGCTGGCCCCAAGTGCCAGGTTACTCTTTCCAGTGGCACAGGGGCCACACCTTTGCAGATATTCTTTCCAGAGATGGGAGGTGGAAAGATCCATGCAGCTGGGAAAGATTGATACCTGATACTTTGGATCCTAATCCTAAGAGACTCTTACTAATGTGCTCCTTTAATAATTGTTGGGGGTTGTGTCTACTAGCATGTAGTTTCCTTGAGGTACCTTCTCAAACGTGTTTTATCCGCCAGGAGAAGCTGGACTTTCTCCAGACCTGTTGATAATCTGTCACATAATATCTTTGTGCTCCCAGTTTGAACAGGAAATACATTTATTTCCCTATAAATACATTTAGCTTTGTCCAAATAACTGTAGTTTCCTGTTAAGATTTCCTCAGCCAGGGTGTGCCCTAAACTGGTTTAGAAGGGATGATGCTGCCTGGAATTGAGCAAGGATAACACAAGCCAAGGAAGCAGAACAGAAAGCCACCACCACATGAATTGTGATTTAGTTGAAATGTAATTCAGCAATGAGCTGACACTATCATGAGGGCCTGAGCCAAGCTGCACTTTGCTTCTGAACACCCCCAAATAGCCTTATTCCCCCTCAAATATCTGTTCTATAATGTCATCTCTGAAGCAAACAATTAAATCTGTAATTATAAGTGAGTCTATTCACTTTCCAATATGAACTTTAAATATATGTGTTGTAATAATTTATTTCACTGTTTCCCTATAGAGTGCTTGACCAAAGTTGTGTGAGTATAAATATACAAAATTATATATAATTTGTGGAAGTCGTTACTGACCACATCTATGAACATTGTTGCAGTTGCTGCCAAGGGATTTAAACCCTTTTGTTCCCACCTGGGGGGTAGCAGGTGACTCAGATAATCCTGCCCTCTCTCAAAGAGTGGAATTTTGACCGATAGCTGTGGATGTTGAATCCTCACTTTCTTTAGTTAAAAACCAGGAGTATTGTCAACATGTCATATCACACCATGGAAGATATTTAATGTTTTATATTCTATGCCTCTGATTTTGTTGCTCTGTCCAGACATCACAGGGTATAGAAATATGATATATATGATGAATGATGATGATGAATATAGAATATCAGAAATATAGGGTTTTAATAACTAAGTCCTGACTAATTTTTTATTTTAATACAGACCGTTTTCCTTCTGTTATTCTGGTCCCTTTGCTACAAAATGATTTAAAAAAAAAATAGTGGAAAGAAACAGTTAAAAACAGCAAGCACAACAGGTTCTAGTCATACTTATTTTTCCACACCTTGAGGACTAGCAAATTCTTTAATATGAGATTTTATTTGTACAAAGCAAAACTTCAAACCCACTCCAAAGCTTTCTTATTAAGTGCTGTCAGTGTGGTGATTTACAGGGGCAATAAAGATCTGGAGGGGGCACATTCATCACGGGGTTCAGCGCACCAGGAGCCATTTTCTCCAGCGCTAAAGCCAAGTGATAAAATGAATTCTTTTGTTCTATAACCAAGACACATTCCCCGTTCGTTTTTTTTTCTTCTTTTTTTTTTTTTTTTTTTTTTTTTTAAATGTGTGTTGGACTCCTTGGTTTGTAGCTTGGCTGTGTTCCTGTAATGCATTTATAAATAATGAAAAATTGCTCATATGCAGATGTGATGATGCATCTGGCAAAGCCACTGTTGGAAACACAGGAACTTGCTTTCTACTTAGCCTTATTCGCTAACTTTTCTCCATTGTTAATTCTTGTATGAAATTTTAACAGCATTTTTTTAACTACACCGTTTGGGGAGTTTTGTTTGGTGCGTTCTTTTTTTATTATTTTTTGAGCGATTCTGTACCTCTCTGCAAAGCTCAGAGAATTCTGGTTAGGAAGCAATAAAAGTATTGGAAATGAAGAGCCATGCTCATGGGGTACAGTGAGATTTGGAAAGCTTCACTTGCTTCCTCTGCTCCTAAAGTTGTGTTTTCGTGCCTTCAGGGATGCTGCTCCTTAACAGCGATGGGGAGGAAAGTTGGGTTTGTGGTCAGAGGGAAATGCTGCTGCTTGCACGGGCACTGCCTGGCCCCGGCTGGGGAGAGGAGCTGCTGGGGACAATCCTTGAGTGTCACCAGCGGGCTCAGAATGGCTGTCCAGTACTGTAAAATCGGAATTCTGCTTTTCCTCACGGAAACGCCGCCACCTGCGCGCTCTGCCTGGGAGTTCTGGGGAGCCCCCGCCGCTCTCAGGGGTTGAGGGAGTTGCACTGGCACCTTTGAGACAGAAGCAGGAGAACCAAGCTGCAGAAAATGCTAGAGAGTGTAATTCTGAACATCTTTAATTGTAAATGTAAGCCTGTGTGAAGCTGCTGGCGGTGCTGCGGTGTGGCTTGGGCTGCAGCCAGAGCCTGTGGAAGGGGGAGGCTGGAAAAGCCCCGCTGCGGGGTCTGGGTGGGATTGAAGGTGGCACCACACTGGGCAGGGACACCTTCCTCCAGACCATGTCCCTCCGAGCCCCTTCCAGCCTGCCTCGGGCACCTCCAGGGCTCCTGACCAACCCACTCATTAATCTTGGGTAAATGCTGCTCAGCAGTCCCGGCTGTGTGTGGGATGAGCAGCTTCCCACGCGCTGTGCCCCACATCCAGGAGTTTGGAAACAGGGCTGGGGCTCTGGACCATGTCCATCCACGGCTGCCCCGCAGGAGTCACTCACCCAGAGGGAACTGCTGCTGCACCAGCCCCAAATCCCACCACAGCTGCTGCATGGCTGCTGGAAAACTAGAGCTTCACTTGACCAAAAAAAGGGATTTTGGAGATCTCTTTACTGTAATTTTATGTTGGCACTTGAAATTTAGCAAGGAAAGCTGTGGTCTTGGAGGCTTTTTGTGGAGCCGTGCATGTTACTGCTGATTCTTTTATTGCAAAACCTTTAGTCTCTGATATTTAAGGTCAGAAATTGTAAGTGTGTGTGTGCTTTTTTTTTTTTTTTTTTAACCCAGGGGCCTCTTATACTGTAGTGTCATGAAAGATCCTAAAGCTTTGAGGGGGAAAAAAATGGAAATACTTCATTTTATGAAGCAGTTTTGGGGTCAGTTTTTCTGAAATGAATGCTTTTATGTTGGATAGTTTAAAGCCCATCTGTTAACTGAAACCAACCCTAAGTGAAGTTGCAGTTGTGTTTCCTATTAGTCTTGTATCTTTCCTATTAGTCATGTATAAAAGAATACAGAGCCATCCAGCAGAATTCCAAACAAAAATGGAAAAAGCAGATGGTGAAACTATTGCCTTGTTGCCTTTCTTTTACAGGAGCGAGTAATTATTAATAGATCACAAAAATACTGTAAGAGTAGTTCTGTAAAGTGTTACCAGAGTCCCCGCTCAAGGTGTCCTTCTGATCATTGCGTATTGCAGGTGAAAATTGGCACATTTCACTCAGAGACACTGAAGAGGGTTTGAAAAATAGATCATGGATGTTATGTCTGGAAGCCTACAGTGAAAGATAAAATACACAATTTTAAATAGTTAAGCACTGCAAGTCTCTCAGGGCTCATTTATTATGTTGTCATGGTGAGCAAGGAATAAAAAAATAAAATAAAAAGGCTGTTCCTTGGGTAGTTGGTACTTAGAGGCACTTTTCTTTTACAAGAGTTCCATGCTGGCTTAAGGAAAGATCTTGGAGAAAAAGAACAAACTTTATTTTTCAAATAAATTCAGCTAGGAACTCACAGCCTCCCCTGACACAGGGCTGAATTATTGTTAGTGTACACTGCTGGGAGAGTAACACTTACTGCTGTTTAACAACAATGCCCTTCCATGGAATTTCAGAAAGGCAGTAGGAAAAAGAAAGGCAGAGTTGAGTCCTGAAGCAGAAGGAAACACATCCAGCCCGGAGCCAGGCTCCTTTATCAGGGCTGCTGGAAGGCAGAAGGAACACGTTCTGTGCATGCAGCTCCAAACGATTTGGTTGTAAAATTCTTAATGGCTTGTTTGTGTGAAGCAGGAGGTCCTCTCTTCCCTGATTGAAATCTCCTAAGGTGTATTTCTGCCAGACTTTCTCTCTTTTCCCTTCTTAGACTGCAGCCAAATATGGGGAACGTTGTATCTGCAAAGCTCCATTTGTCATGAACAGGAGACAGTAACTCCTCAATGTTGTGATGGAAGGTTATGGGTCGGGCTTGGTAGGTGATGGGTTTAAAATAGCTGTGTCCAGGCTGTCCCAGCAAGGTTCCCTGGCTGTGGAATTCCACAGAGCAGGCTCTTGGATGCTCCCACATTCCCGTATTTTCAGGTTCTGGAGGGAACCTGTACTCCTGGGTACTTAACCTGTCCCACGTGAGTTTTTACAGTGCTGGAAGCAGCGATGAAATGGTACAGAATATTCAGGATCTATAAGGGGGTGCCTCTGAGGTTTGTGTGTACAGTTTGGGGGGTGTTTCCTTGGGGTATAATCACTGGTGAACTCTCAAATTACTCTATAACTGGTAATCTGATTGGGATGATTGTGTTCTGGCTGTTGAGTTTGGTGGGGTTTTTTAATGGAAATCATTCTTTACTGATTTTACATCAGGGAGACAATTGCCCAGGTGATGTTTTCATATGAAAATGTCATAAGCTGTATTTGTTGACATAAAAATGAGTCAGTTTTAGTAAAGATTATTCCCTCAGCTCATGGAAAACTGGTGTTCTAGCTCATCCATTCTTGGATTCCAGTGAAAGCCCTTTTACTTCCCATTGCTCCTGTTGCATTCTAGAGATGGCTAATTAGTTCTCCACTGGGCTTGATAAAAACGGATTTTTAAAATATAATATTAAAAGGTGTTCTATTGGGGCACAAAGGTAACACCACAAGGGGGTACTATAATTTTATCAAATTTGCCTTCGTAAGTTGTTTTATTAAGGTAAAGTGATTACAGCCAGCAGAGTTAATTTTAATATGCTAATGCAGCACAGCAAGTTGGAAACTTAAATAAAACGATACTAATAATTTAAATGTAGAGAAGGTAGAGAAGCTTAGGAAGGTGACCTGTGTGTTACACTGAGATTGCAAACAGAAAAGGGTTTCTCAGCAGGCTCCGGGAGGCTCCAGCACTGACCTTTGTGGGAGGACGTTAATGCAGCTCTGCGAAAACCGCCTTCTCCAAAAAGTTTGCTTTTTGAGAGAGAAAGACTTTTTTTTTTTATGTGAGAGAAAGAACCCTTTCCTCTCTCAGCTGTGGGGGTTAATGGGTTTTACACCTGTGTGAAGGTGGCTGTTTATTAGGACTTTTTTTCAATGGAAAAATGCATTCTCTGGCATTCCTCTATTAGTGGAGTGATTGCTCTCAATTGAAATGCATTGCTGGGACTCGGTGTTGGCACCCAGCGGGGAGGGTCGGTGGGTGTTAAATCCCCAGGGCTGCCCCGGGGCTTGGAGAGCTGCTGCCTGCCCTCCTGTTTGTGTCAGGAGCTTTGCATGAGCCCCAGAGAGCCAAGCCGGAAAACAGGGAAGAAATAACATGTTAGTAAAACATCTGAGACAAATATTTTCTGCTAATTTCTACAGAAGGGAATGAATTTGTCTTTCCTGTGATGCTGTTGAGTGAGTTTTACTTTCATTAGGAGGTTCCCAAGATCACCGTTTTCCCCCAGGACATGGAAAACCAAATTGCATGTCAACAGCCCAGTGGCGAGGCTGGTTTGCCAGGGATGGTAATTGGGAATGATGTAAGGACGGCTTTTCCAAATGCTTGTCAAGATGTTTTCAGTGTGTGATTGAAATCCTCACGTGGCATCAGACTGTGTGGAGAACCTGGCCACAGAATGCTCTTTGTTCTGGTCACATTCCGTGGTCATTCCCTGGCTTTGTGTGAAAGGTGTGCCCAAGGAGCATCATCAGAACATCATTAACAAAGAGCTGCAGTCCCGGTGTTCTGCATCCTCCACACAAAGCCCCAGGGGCTGGGTTTAAGGACGTTTGAGCGCCACTAAAAGGCATTGACTTCCCTGGGTGCGAGCTGTGTCCTGCTTAGGAAGACTGCAGGTAAAATATGGCAAAATTGGGACTTCTAGTGGGAATGTTTGGCCACAGAGAGCTCACAGGTAACTTTTTTTCCAAGGAAGAAACCAAACGAGTGCATTCTAGATTTGTATAACAAATTATTGGTATTGAATTATCAAATTATATGCACAATTAAATTTTTATTAAATAAGGAATAACGTATGCAATATTATGCTAATTTGGTGCAGTATAACAAGTTTGTAAGTTTAACACACCGTGCGCTGTGCCTCTGCCTCCCAGGGGACTCGTTTGAGATGTAAGGCATTCAGCAATTGAAAAGGAAATTATAAAATTAGTCACTTGAGTAATTTAAACATGCAAATAAGTGTCCCAACTGTGGTGATACCAGATTTAGCTGAATTTACTCGGGCTGCTTCGACTTTATCACCCTAATTATTCCAGCTTTGTGTCAGGCTTAAGAAAGCAGGAAGCCAGAATTCTCAGTTACACAAGTTTCTTGTGGTGCTATTACTGCGCTGTGTGCCCTAACGCACTCACTGGGAAAAACTTGTTCCAAGGGTTTTTTCCCTGCTAATTAGCAGAACAAAGGCAATCAGGACTGTTCTATCTTCAGAAATTTAACACACTCGGATTTTATGAGCCAAGCTGAGTGAGGTATATGTGTTCTGATAGCAAACATACAGCACAGCCGAGGGAATTCCGTGTGCTGGAGCCCCTCAGGAATTCAGTAAAAATTACCTGTTTAGGTAATGACTTCTTTTTCTCAGCTATCTCTTTGCGTGTCTCTGACGTTAAAACATAGGTGGCTCCATGAAAGTATTAATTATTTTAGAAATCCTATCTACAAGGAACTGGTTGGGAGAGGAACGCTGATGGAAATAAGCACATGATCCAGTTGCACATGCAGGGCTGTTTTCAGGCTCCTGTTAATATTAAAAGAATGTTAATGTAAAACATTAGGATAAGAAATCAGAGGATAGTCTCTACTCCATGAAGCCCAGGAGCTCCTGCTGAGCTTTGCTCAACCAGCAAGTACAGAAGCTCTGTGATTAAATTGATTTAGCCCTTATTATTGGCAATAGAGTGACCATTGCTTGGATGTAAGAGTCATTTTTTAAAAGGTATCTTGGTGATTAAACGATGAGAGTCTAACAGACTTCTTGTCTTAGTTTTTGGCACAATTCTTTAATTTTTTTCCTCAGGAAGTGCACACAACCACCCCATTTTTCACATGAATAAATGGAAATAATCTTTGCAGCCATGGATGCTTCTTAATATTAGTTGAAAGTAAAGATGCACAAGGGCTTGTAGTCTATAAAGAAGGTGAGAAAACAAATAAGAGCAAGTGTTAATTCATGTACACAGAATTTGTGTCTGCACAGCAGGTGAAAATGCTACATTAATGCTGGAAATATCTGTCCTGCTGTGTAGTTTTCCTTCCTTTTTATTACTCTAGCGTTTGGTCTCGTATGAATGCGTACTTATTTGCATGTTATCACGACAGATTCCCCTTTGCTTCTAGTTATCCATATGAAGAGATAGATGCTCCACATGACCTCAAGAAAGTATTCAGATGAAACACTGTCTTAAAATATTGTGGGTTTCATAGCACAGTGTATATACACATAAATTTTATTTTTAGTCAAGGTTACTAATTGCTCACAAAAATGCCAACGAAGAAGAATGTTGTTAAAGTGTAACAACGTGTTACACTGTCAAATGCTTCTAATTATGGCAATGTCAGGAGCAGGGGTCAGCTGGAATGTCCATGAGATTAAATAGAAAATTATCCTGTGTGACTCAAAGCTTTGGACACCCCTGTTTGAGGAGCCACCAGCTGTGGCTGTGCTCCCTCCTGGAGGTCAGGAAGGCACCGTGGATCGATGCCCGTGTTTGTCACGGGGCCCAGACCTCGCTCTGGACATTGCAGGGATGGACAGGCCACGGCTGTGGCGAGTGACTTGTCAGCCACCAGCCCTGCCACTGCTGTCACCTGGGGCAGGTGTGTGGGTGAGCCTGTCCCCGGTGAGAGCAGCGGGGTGTTGGTCTGGGGGAGCGCAGTGACCGTGCTCCCGCCGGAGAGCTGTGTGCCAGTGCCTGACCCGGCTCCAGGTGTGTGATGCTGCTTGCTTGGCCTGGCTTCCCTCTCATTTGCAGCTGGGCTGTCCACTCTGTTGTTAAAAAGAGGAGAGCCTACTCTTGCCATGGTTCCACTCGCTGCATGCGTGAGGCTGGTGCTCTCCAACCTTCTGGCATGCTGTCAGTCTGGATCTGCAGCTGTCATAAGATGTATGTTGTAGAAATAATTCCTCTTTTTGTTTTTTGGGATTTTTTTTTGCTATTAGAATAACAAGAAAAAAAATGCAAAATGTGAATTAATTTGATAATTCAGTCTTGCTGGCCACACAAATTCCAGTTAAAGCCTGTACTTTGTGAGTAGCCAAGTGTGATAGATAACATGCTCTGTTTTGGTCTGGATGTTTGTCTGCCTCTGTTATTAATGTTGTATCATACTCTGAAAGGATCAAAAACACTGTATAAGGGGAATAGGTTTTTAAAAAAGGGAAACGAGTACAGTGAGTGGAAGAAGGGTAAGAATACATACAACAGTGACAAGTAGCCCATGAGTCATTTTAAGTTACTCTTCCAGACAGCTTTGTGTGGCATTCACGTTTTTCCAGTGTTTTTTTCTGATTATACTTTATGTATTTTGCTTGACACAGCAGGTACTTGAGGTTTGTACTTTTGTCTACGTGACTCACAAAATGGGCTTTTCTTTAAAACAGGTATTTTTGCACTGTTTTATGTGGAATCGTGGTGGATTGGTGTGCCTGTGCCTCAGACTGGCAGGTCAGTGTAGCCTGGGGACAGTCAGCACAAGAGTGGGGAGCCTCTGAAGGGTTCTCTGAGATCTTGGCTGCTCCTCGAGTTCCTTTTCCTTGATATCCTACAAAATAATCTGCTGTCAGAGAATTTCCTGCCTGCGTGCAGCTTCCCTGGTGCCTTCGGTGTTGGTGATTTCAGGTAGCGCTGGGCTGCTCCAGGATGAGGTGTTTGGATCAGGGGTGGTGCTGGAGCGATGCTCAGCGTGCCCCTGTCCCATTGCCGAAAGCACCGCTGCTGTCACACTCCACAGCTACCTGCCGGAGTGGCCACCATGGGCATTTCCTCCTGGGGACTGCCCCTCCCAGCCCTGAACAGCAAGCCATGTGCATGAGGTAATTAAAAGGAACAGTTTCTGCTGCCGGGTGCTCGGAGGAATCTCTTGCAGGATGGAGGCAGTGCATGGCACAGAGGCTCAGGGAACCCTCTCAGCTGGCCACGCAGGACATGTGAGCTGCTGTGTGTGTGTGAGATCCTACACAGGCTGCGCTGAGCTCTCTTTGTGGTTCCTGGCCAGGGCAGGAGCTGGGCCAGACCCTGGGAAATGAATGCACTGATGGCAGCGTGGCAGGCCAGCAGGGTAATCTCTGGGTCCACATCTTCGTAGTGCTTATTGTGCTTTCAGCATTTTAGAAAAGTTCATCCTTCAGGTCTTCAGTCCACAACGAAACACTTAATCATTTAAAGTTCATATTAGGTCTAAAATTGAAAGTACTCTGGATCCTCTGGAGAAATTTCAGTGTCTCCAGAAAATATCAATACCAGCTCTTTGGCTGCTCAGGTAACCCTGGGGCATCCCTGCTACTCTAAGTCACTGAGAACACTTTGGATTTCTCTCCAAGTTCTTCTTGGAACTTCCACTGGGCCATGAAAATGTCACTCAAAAAAACCTGTCATTGAATGAAGCTGTTGCTCTGCAAAGAACAAGTTTAGATGATGTAGCTGTTGAAATATGTGCTTGGTCCTCTTCTGACCTAAAAAGTCTGGGTTTGGTCCCTGATGTCATGAGGCCAAACTTTCTCACCTCATTGACTTTAGGAAGGCAACTGTGACTGAGATACTGCGTTGCATGTGTTGGGGACTGTGTAATTAGTGTCTGAAATCAGTGCTTAATAGCTTGTCTTGAGAAATTTATTTTCCCTTCTGGAAAACAGTGTTGATACTTTAAGCATTTTAACTGTTACTGCTTATTTTTTTGCTTCCTTTTATGATATAAAAATTCAGTTTGGTTCATTTTGAGCCTGACTGGAAGGCGAAGTTTGTTTATTTTGGCAGCTTAGTTGTAGATCGGCCAAGAGGAAAATGAAAAACTGTAGCCTGTAGGCATTCTGTGTGTGCTTATCTTCGTCCTGCTGGAGCAGGGATAACTGTCTCCTTCCTAGGAAAGTAAACAGGTTGAGGAGAAACCTTATGTATTTATATTTTCTCTTTTTTTTTTTTTTTTTTTTAAACTGTAGCAATTCTGCCAAGGTCTGTTGGCAATATTGGAGGTGGCACAGACACACCCACAGCTCAGGGTATGCTCTGAAGTACTTTTGCCCAACAGAAGTTTTATCAATTTATTAAATATTTGTTTTTTCTACTCCTAATGTTTGGAAAATAACTTGAGATTGTATATCTTTGAGTATTAGTTTAAGAGTGAATCAGAAAACACTAATTTTTGCAGGCTCCTTTTTTGGCGCTACAATTCTGCCAAGGGCACACATTCCAACAGCCCGGGCACTTGGCTGGTCCCCTCAGGACTGTGCTCACCACAGCCAAGGACGGGAATTGTCAGGTTGTCCTGCTGGATCCCAAACACCTCCCAGGCTCCAGTGGTGCCGTCAGGACCGGCTGGGACACGAGGGGGGCAGAGGGAGCCTCGCTGCCAGCCCTGATGCTGTGAGACCCCCTCAGCTGCAGCAGCCCCTGCGCCCACCTTGGCTGCGTGGCACTGTCAGCAGAGCTCTGCCTGCCAGCCAATTCCTGCTCCAACAGGACCTGCAGCGTTGGATGTCAGGTACTGAATGGCCTTAATTTACAAATCCCGGGATGCTCCCTGCGTTTGCTTTTGCATTATCAGCTCTTTCATGTGAAACGTTTCAAAGATTCACAGGTAGGAACTTTCCACCAAGTTTTCTCGCTTTGTGTTGTGTGTTGTTTCCCGCTTGGATATATGGGACTTTCTTCTTATAGGGGATGAGAAACATGTAAAATCCTGATTTTTAGGGGTTGGTACAAGTTTAAATACTATTGATTTAAAAGAAAAGGATTCTAGTAAGACAAAGAGAAGAAACTCAATAGAAAAAGTGAAGGACCTGTGTGCTTTTTGGTAATTTTTTAAAAGCTTCTTTCCCAAAGGCATCTACCCTGTTTTTGGAGGACTTGGGTATTGGTTTGATGTCAATTCTTTCACAAATAAACTCTTCTTTCTGGTATTCTCATCATACATGTATGCTGCTAATAAAATTCTTCCTCAGGGTATCTGAGAGGAAAGCCTCATTCCTTTGTTTTGGGCCAGCCAGCAACAGCAGCACTGGTGGATTAGCAGATGAGAAGCTTATTCCAGAGAAACAGCTTTTTCTGGAAAATTGCTTTGACAGAAACCCCTCATTCCTGTGACCAGAATCCACAGACTTTCAAAGTAATTAGGGGGACTTCAGTAACAAAGAAATACAGACAGCAAATCCAACAAGAGATTTGGCTGTTGCTCCGCAGCCTCCCGTCTGTGTGTCCCTCCTGCTGTGGGAGGGAGCAGGGAAATGAAGGGGAAGAGGAGTTGCTGATGGTGCTGAGAAGCCTGGGGAGCTAAACTCATCCCTCTCCTTTTAGGCAGAGCTCTGTTTTTGGGAGCAGGAACACGAGCATGGCCGTGGAGGTGCGGTGTGGCGGCAGGCACCTGGCAGGAGAGGTCTAACACGTGTCTGCTCCGAGGATCAGGGCAAGGGGGTGTTCCAGAAACTGGGCATTGTGGTATGGAATGGCACTGGCAGTGGGTGTCCCAGCCAGTGGCATCTCCCATGGGTGCTCCCTGTGGCCAGCTCCTGCTGTGTCCCAGCGTGGGGGCTGCGCTGGCCGCCCAGTACCCCGGTTCCCGTTAAGGGAAGGAAGCATCTGTGTCTTCTCAATGTGTCTTTAAAGCATTAAAAAGTCTTCGGAGGTGAGAAGGGGAAGGATAAAACCCCTCTGTAGAAGAAGTGCTTTTAATGGCCTTCACTCTGTGGGCAATGTCCCACACCAAGCATTGCTCCCCTTCTTTTGTCCTTATAACAGACCCACATGGTGGGGTCAAGGGTTGCTGCTGCAACTGTGGGCACCTTCCTGCTGGCCCAGGGTTACTGAGGGGGTGCTGGGCTTCTGGGCCAGCCTGGCCTGAGGGAAAATCAGCTTTCCTGCATCATTCTGGGGACTGACTCCAATTGTATTTCCTTACACTGCCCAAGTGAGTTTCCCTCCCTTGTGCCGCTGGTCCTTTGGCAACAGAAATCACAGGTCATGAATAAATAAATGCACAATCTGTGGTGTTTGATCCATGTGGGATGTGGTGGCAGCCAGGTGAGTGGGAGTTTCTATGTGCTTTCTTGCAAAAGTTTGGGAAAAAATCAATTTGCACAGTCAGGATGACTGTCAGTGCAGAATTCCTGTGTGAAGGCAAGGTGGCCTGGTGCCACCAGAGCATCTTCATCCCAAGGCCAGAGCCTGCTGGATGCCAGGTGTGCTGGGGGGTGGCACACTGCAGGTGCCCCCCAGCCTAGCCCGGCAGGAATGTGCCCAGCGGCTTTCCCTCAAAGGAAACATGAGGAAAACATCTTTTTTTTAGAGAGATATTTAATATGTTTTTCATATTTGGAAGGCAGTTAATGTCTGGGAATGTCCTTTTGCTCCCCGGCCAGCATGATTAATGTTACTTTTGATCTTTTATAAAAAAAAATTCAGAGTAAAAGTGATTTATTTGCAAGGAAAGCAACAGCAATTATTTACTCTGTATTCATGGTTAAAGTTGCTTTCTTTTAAACATTATTTCTGGGAGGGTAAAAGTTCTTAAAAATAAACATGGTTCAAATTATTTTTAGATTAAAATACTTTATGGAAGGAGAGCTGAGTTTTAGTGTTTGAGCATTAAACCAGGTAGTTAAGTCTTTGGGGAAAACACAGATGTAGAAAGGCCAAGCAAAAATGTGTTTTCAACTACCTGGAGCTAATTACACAGAGTGGCTAATGAGGATTCTGATGAGGATGCTCCTGGGTCAGGTGGTTGTGCCCAGGTGGGCTGGTTTGCTGCCCTCCTGCCAGCCCTGTGCTGGGGCTCCCCATGCATGGGGCTGTCTGGGCTGGTGGGGACGGGGATTGGGAACGGGGATGGGCACAGGGGTTGGCACAGGGCGTCCCCAGAGCAGGGGGGGAGGCACCCAGGCATTGCATGTGCTGCTCTTGTGAAGTGTTGGTGAAAGCTGCCCTCAGCAGAGCACCGCTGGGACTTGGCAGGGGGCCATAGGTAATGTGCAGATAAATCAGAGTGTGTTTGAAAAAGTCCATCAGAATTATTGCTGTAGCTTTTTTGCCTGTGAAGCTGAAAACTTCATCTGCCTGGCCCTTGGTGCCACATCTGAGTAGGAACCACAGAGCCATGGAACAGCTCAAGGTCATGGATGGAGTCTGTGGTATTTTAGTACATATTAATTTGATCATGGTGCTATCCAGAACCAGCAGCAGATGTGATGTCCTGAGGCCAGGGATGGTCCCTCTCTGCCCTGGGGGGCTGCAAGCTTGGGTCCACCCTTTATACCAAACCAGGTGGCTGTTAGGGCTCACACCCCTCTCCATGCATCCCTCTGGGATGCTGCTGCACTGGAGTGGGAAGAGAGAAGCGTTTTTTGGTTGGGATGTGCAGGCTGGAACTGCAGGTGTGGGACTTAGGAAGCACAGCTGTTGGCATGGTTCCCTTATAGCCAGAGAGAACAGCAGCTTTACAGCCACTGAGGTCCTGGCCCAGACTGTCACAGGTTTTGTACTAATTTTATGCCCAGAGGTGTCTCTTGGGCAGTCAGAAGCAGTGAGGGTCCAGCTGGGCAATGAGCATGGTCCTGTGGAGGCAGATGCAATGACTCTGGATGTTTGCTCCTTCTTCTGATTGCTTTCTGCCTCTGGCTACACTATGTCTAATTAGTAGTAACATATAAAAAACCAGGACTGAGCTATTGAGTCCATAATGCATGAGTAAACTAAAAGGATAACCCCAAGTTACTTCTCTACTTACAGGAAATAGCCCTGAGTTCTTAATTTTGTATTAAGACTGTTCTGGTGTGACAGCAGGTCATGTACCACAGACATGATTGTCAAAGGAAACACCATTTATCCTTCTCATTTGATTAAAATCTGGGATGAGTAACACAGGTATCCTTTTACTTACACCTTCCATTATGGTCATGCAGATGCCATTTGGGTGGAAATACTGCACCAGTCTGATTATTGTGTAAAATCACCCGTGTTGTTTCCAGCCTTAAAAGCCCCAAGTGAAGTGTGTCCACCCCAGCTGGGGCAGAGACTCCTGAGAATGGTTCTGCAGGACTCATGTGTATTAAATCCTGTGGAGCAAATCACAATGGACTCATTCCTAGCTGGAGCTCTCTAGGCTTTTTCACCTGTGTCTTTACCTGGTAATATAGAAAGTGGTTTGTGTTTCATGTCCCTGCTCATAACCTCACATCATTTGGCTGCAAAATCCCTTGGGGTGGTGCTGTTCTGGATGCAGGAGCTCAGGCTTGACTGGAGGAGTTTTATAGTTTCCTTTTGCCATGGCTGATGCAATTAGTGGGGTTTGGTCTAATTAGCACTATGTGATAAAGGGATGTGGCCAGAGCAAGCCCATTTACTGAGCCAGCACTCACTTCTGCACATGAGTAACCCATGACTCACTCGTGTGCACTCTGTGATACCGTCCTTCATCTACAAGGCTGCTCTGTTGAACATCTGATGATTTTGATTTGTTTCCTGGGAGCTGCCTTGGCACAAGGTTATCCAGGATGACCCTGTTGATCAGCAGCTCCTTCAGATACCCAAAAGTTTCCTTGTGGGTGATGCACAGTGCCCTCCAAACTCGACCTCTAGACTGCAGCAGAGATGTGTTGTGGTTGAATCATCCTCACTGGGGGCCATCCCCATTGCACACCCAGGCCCACTGAGTGGCTGGCCCTTGTTCTCAATGTGCAGTTCACTACCAGAGTGCTTTGATTAATGCAAGTGACTCCTGCAGGGCAACATTTTCTGTGTCAGGATGCTGAGAGTCCAAACCTTCCATCTCACCTACTTTGATACAGGTTTTCTTTTTACACATTGTAGGTGTACAAGACATAACTCCACTCATAATGAGTTTATGCACCTAAAACTACCCTGTTTCTAAGGAGAATTTAGATTGCCATTAGATATTGGAACAGTTCTCTGAAAAATTGTCAATAAATTTCTGCTTTTCCTCAAGTGTCTCAGTATTTGACAGCTGGTTCTTCCAATTTTTTTTTTTTTTTTTGTGTTTTGTTCTGGTTTTTTTTTGAATTATACATATTCCCACTTTTGGGCAGGGAGTCCACTGGTCTCTCCCAAGCTGCTTCAGCACCACAGATGTGAATCATCTGCTTCAACTCCACAGCGAGCTGAGAAATATCTCCTCACGAGTGCTCAGAGTTGTGAACACTGTAAATGAGAGCAGCAACGGCAGAGATATAGGAAACAGATGTTGTGGTTTCCGGCTGGAAATTCAGTGACTGTTCTGGCAAAATACTTTAGACTTATTAGATGGAAGAAGGTGCTACAAACCCACACAAACCTGTCAGACTTGAGCGCTGCAGCCTTAGATGGTGGTGGTTACCGTGCTGGCTCACAAGCTGTAGAAACCTGACGTTGTAAGAATCTGTTGTCTTGAATTTGGTCAGAACATGCTCTTAGTGAGCGGCAAAATCACTTGAAGGAAACGTCAGTGATGCCACAGAATCCCAGAATGCTTTGGGTTGGCAAGGGAGCTTAAAGCTCATCCAGTCCCACTGGCAGGGACAACTTCTGCTGCCCCAGGCTGCTCCAAGCCCTGTCCAGCCTGGCCTTGGGCACTGCCAGGGATCCAGGGGCAGCCACAGCTGCTCTGGGCACCTGTGCCAGGGTCTCACCACCCTCACAGCCAGGAATTCCCTCCCAATATCCCACCTAACCCTGCCCTCTGGCAGAGTGAAGCCATTCTCCCCTGTCCTGTCATTCCTTGTCAATAGTCTCCATCTTTCTTGTAGGCTTCCTCAGGTCCTGGAAGGGCAGAAAGGGAAAAAACCTTTCCTTACCAGGTGGTTGATTTGTACCCACCTGGGTTTGCTAAACCCCAGGGGTTTTTTGGGGTGCTGAGCTGTGGTCAGTACTGGGTGAATGTAAGTGATGTGGTGTAGCGATTTTACAGCTGGTTCTTGCCAGTCTGTGTGGGTGTGAAAACAGAGCCTGTCGCACACACCACCTTTACCGAGTGTATAAACAGGGGTTTCATCTGCTTCCCATTTACTGGTACATTTTGTTGTCTTTGCCATGGGCATTTAAAACTGAGATGTTCTGAAGAGCCCTGCATGAAATTTTAAAGAGACTGGACCTTTCATCTGCACACCAGCAGGACACCAGATAGATGAACAAGAAAGAAAGAGAAATTGTTTTTGAAGCAATAGCAAAAAAAATAACAGTAGAAGCAATTATTTTATCAAAGGTTTATTTTCTTTCTTGTTTTTTAAAGACCTTTCCTCGGCTGAAGTTGGCTACCTTCTTATGTATGTTTGATTTGTGGTTTTCACAAGGTCCAAATGAAAAATGTCAGCTGGAAGATGTGTATTGTTAATGAGCAATCACAATGGCCCTGGTGATTTCAGTGAATTTTGGTGCTCAGAGAATTGCAAAGCTCTTGTCTTCTATCCCCCAAACAGGAACACATTTCTCTTTCACATTTCACTCTGTTCCTTGACTATGGACAGACCTTTTCAAAGAGGAAGGATGGAGTTAGTCTTTGTTTGTCTTTGTTTGTCATGTTCTTGCTTGTAGTGACATAAATGGTGTTCCTTGCAGCAAGGAGCTGGACTGTGATCCCTCGGTCGCCTCTACCAGGCCATTAGGCAGTAATCTCCACTTGGGTTGCCTTGGCTTGTGTTGGTGGCCCAGCTGTGAGGAGTTCAGTATCGCATCAGTGGTTCCAGGTCCTTTCAAATCCCTGCTGGTTTTGATCAGTTTTCTTTTTGCTGACTGATCTCCTGCCTGCTGTTCCTCACCCTGCTGGGAGATGTTCCCCTGGGGTGATTCCCCACTTCCAGCTGGACCCTGTCGCCTGGCTGAGGGGGCACTGACTTGCTCCAGATGTGCAGGTGGGATGGTTTCTCTTTTAATATTGATGGTGCTCTGGTGGGAAGGAAAATAAAGCTCCTCTCCTTGTGTGTTTATCAGCACTCTGGGAGCAGACTGCAAGTACCATGGGCTGCCCCAAGAATTGATTTGGAGCACAGAAAGAGTTTGAGGAGAGAGAAGAGCCACTGGCTGTGACAGCCCTGATTCGTGGGGAGGAAAGTGATCCATGGGGTTGGGACTGGCAGCTGGGCTGGGCTTTACTCCCAGGCTGATTAGAACAATGTTCTGGAGGAGCTTTGCTGTCCAGAACATGCAGGACAAAACACCGTGCTGGTGGCTTCTTCCAGGCTGAGGAAAACTCAGAGAAATCTAAAATATGAACAAACATATCTCGTGTTCCTCACTTTCAGATCTATAGATCTTGTATTAATTAAATAGGGAAAGTGGGCAGGAAAGGGGTTTGTACTGCCAGTAAATATTGGAACTGGAATCTTGTTTGAATTAGGGTGATGTCTGCTGGGCGAGAGACACCTACAGCCATATATAAGACCAAAGCTTCCAGCAGTCCATACTGACTTCCCTGAAAAGCATATTTATATCTTCCAGACCAGTAATTAATCACTCAGTAGGACTTCTTGGGACGTGAATTCACAGAAGATCTTTTTGTACTGCCAGGAACCACAAAGCATGGGCACAATTAAAACTCTGATTTAATTTATTACATAGAGGCATGGAATGGGAATGTTCTAAGTGATGTTGACAGACCAGCATTTCAGAACCACTATTTTTTTTAAAATAGAAAACAAATGCTGCTCCTTACAAAAATTAAATTACATTAATAGCAGTTTTCTAATACACTGCTAAGAAAGAAAATCAAGTTTTGGCATTAATTAAGATGTGAAGAATTGGTATAATTTTAAATAGAATGCATTTCAAAGTTGTCTGTTTATATAAAACAAACGATACTGCCTTTTGTTGAAATGCACTTTAAAAGTACACGGCTCTTTTGAAATATTAAAAATAATTGCCCAAAAGTTTTTGTATGCTGATAATTTCCCTTTAGTTAATCTTGGGAGTCTCTGCAGCTCCTCTGGTGCCTTCATGTGCTGTTGTCCATTTCTTGGCCTGATGCTTGGAAAACTGAAACAGATGCACTGAAAATCCACAGCAGTGATTAAATAAGTGAAAATTTTATCTTATGGTGACAGATAAGCAAAAAAAAAATCAAGCCTCTTCTGTTATCAGAAAGGCACTAAAGAGGTGGTTGCACTTGGTCACTAAGTGCCTACATGGACAAAAAGAATTAGTGAACAGAGGGCTCTTAAGAGTAGAAGAAAAAAGTACAAAGAGATTCAGTGAATTGGAGTAAAGGTAGACAAAAATTTGACTAGAAATAATGTACGTGTTAATCAGGAAAGGTGATTAATCACTGGAACAACTTAATGGCTGTTACGGTGGATATTTTAACATCAAGAGTGGATGATTTTCTAAACCTGTAGTTCAAGTGCAACTGTTGAGCTTTAAACTGGAAGTAATACAGAAAAGTCCAGCGGCCTGTATTATGCAAGGTGTTGGGTGAAATCATCACATTATCCTGAGTCCTGTGAATTAACAAGGCACTTTTGTTTCTGAATAAATATGACCTCTAATAAATTCCTTTTTCTTGAACAGCTCAGTCCTACCAGCTCGATTTTTTCATCATGTTTTAGTCCATCTTCATGAATTGTCTGAACAGGGATTTCTTCAGTGGTGAAACAAAGTACAGAAAATAAATATGAGGAGCTGTCAGGAAAATATCATTAAAAAAAATAAATCTTGCTGTTTCTGCCTTTTTGTATATTCCTATCTGTTCTTCTCTTAAATCTTCCATGCTTTATGTGGCAGTGGCACCTGTGTCACACGTGGTGTAGTGCAGGGCAGGAGTGACACTCCCAGCTGTAATTCTGCTGCCTTCTGTGCATGTCACAACATCGGCTTCTGTGTTTTATTATTTGGTGTTTACCACATCTGTGTGTGAATGTTGTGTTAGGGTAGCAGTGGGATAAACCACGAGGAGCTGGGGGAAGTGACAATGGAGAGAAAGGGTTTAATGTTAATAAACTGCAAGTAAACTAGTGCTGGTAAAAATCCTCCTCTGCTGCACTGCATTGCCAAGTGAACACAGCGAGTTACAAAGATGTGACCCGGAGAGGGGCTGAGCTCTCACCCTCAATCAGAGGAGGCCTTTTGGAAATGACACTGAAGGTTATCTTGGCATAGCTTTCCCAGCTGGTGGTACATTTCAAGTGCAGAGAAATTGGTGCATGGATGGAAAGGTTGGAAAGTCATGGAAATTAAATGTGGGTCACCATCTGCATAAGCAGAGGTTTTCATACCTCTGGTGCTGAGATGAAGCCAGGCTCAGAGAAGCCAACAGGAGAAGCTCGTGGTGCTTTCTGCTGCCCAAAGATGATTTGAGCTGTGCTGGGAATGCTGGAGCTCAGGGAGCAGGGAGAAACACAGGACAATCGTAGTGCTGCCCTTTGGGTGCCAACACCAACAAATCCGGCATGAATGGATGAGGTAATGGCACTCAACTGTACAGATCAATCAAATGTGATAAAAAAAAGAGTAAATTTTTTAAAACTGTAAAAATAATCGAGTTTGCAGAGCAAATTTGTCGGCAGTTTAAAGCTATTTTAAAATAACACGTACAGAGATCTTTCCACTGGAGTTTGAAGGACTCTTTCATTTCTGAACTGACCAGATACAGTTCAAGATATGTAGAAGAAACCACAAACAGATTTTCCAACCTGTTCCAGGACAAGTGAAATTTGGGTATGATTTACAGGATTCCTGGGGGGATACTTCACAGTGCATGTCTCTGTTTCTTCTGGGACTTGAGAGGCATTTGTTATCCGCGTTTCCGTGTTTTAAGGAGCAGGTATTATCCCATGTGCTGGTACCAAATGGTTTGGTGCTGGACTGGGAAGAGTTTTATTGCGCTGTTAATGTCGGGGTCGGGAGGCCAGGGGACACCTGTTTGTTTGGCTCTCGGAAGAACTCCGTCCCTTGATGGATTTTAGATTTATTCACACACTGGAGATTGCAGATGACAGTTTCTCTGACTTTCTTTTGAGATTCATGGTTTGCAAAAGTTTTTTTCTTAATGAGCTGTTAATTCGTAACAGTATTCACCAGCGATGTAAAATAGCCGTCTGGTGCTTTCCAAGCTGGTTTGCATTGTGCTGGAGTTTGCAATTTTTAAAAGAAAAGGATTTATTTCCTCCTGAGATTTATTTTTTTAGATCACAAAGTTTCACGAGGAAAATTTTTAAAACTTGTTTGTGCTTAATATTTCCCCAAATATGTGCAACATCTGACCATGGTGTGCACTGTGTTTTTGAAAATAAATTCTCTTACATCTAAGGCCCCCCTCTGATCCTTCAGAGCCCCAGTAGTGTCACCATGGCATCCAGGTCTAGCATAGCTCCTTCTGCTTCCTTACAGACTTGCTCTAAAAACTCCTGCACACTCTGATGCATTAGCTCATGCATACACAAAGTTTGCATTTAAAACATCTTTTGGCATGAAATCCATCTTCTCCATCCCTGGAAGTGTCCTAGGCCAATTTAGACAGGACTCGGAGTAACCTGGTCTAGTGGAAGACGTCCCCTTGAAATATCTGTCATACACAGGTACAATGAAGAGCCATCCTGACTAAGTTTTAAGTTTTTCCTGTTCAAACATTTTATTCCATTTTGCTTCTGAGCAATCCCAAACCTCAAAATAACTTCATAATTAGTTTCTGCAGTGGTGTGGAAATAAAACTGAAGTGAGAAGTTAACACTCAAAGCACCAGTTTGGTAGCTGGGTGAGGAATGAACTCTCGGGCACTGGACACCTGAGGATGGGATTGCCACTGCTCAGAGAGACAGAAAGCAGCAGTGGATGCCAGCAGCAGGGAATGGCAGCATGCTGCAATCCCCACACGTGCAGCAGGTGCCAGGGCCAGCTCTGCTTGGCTTTTCCAGCAGCTGCCAGAGGAGCAGGAGAAGCTGCGGCCGGAGCTGAGCGCTCCCACTGCCAGCGGCTCCCGAGGGCACCGCGGGGAGCGCGGCCCCAGACTTCAAAGATGGGCAGAAATAGGAAAGAAGCCAGAGATAAAAAGGACCATAAGGCTGGAACAGTCCGTGGAGATATTCCATGTTTATAGCGGGGTCTGGGGGAATAATGGGTGTTTATAAATGAGTTCAAGGGGATAATGTGTATTGAAATATGAGTCCGGAGGGAGAGTACGTATTCAAAAACTATCTACTGTATATAGCATAATAATCCCAGTATTTCATAAGCTCGTAGGAAAGTATTAAATAAAAATAAATTACAAATGTCTGTGGCTTGATTGCAAATCATTTCAGAGCAAAGGGAAAGAAAGTCCTTTGCAAAATGTGGAAACCATCTTGTGTTAAACAGCACCAGAAAAAAAAACCCCTAATTGTAAAAAGTAAATGTCAGTTACAGTTATTACAGTGGCCATGTTGTTTCCAATAACAATTTGGCATTTTATTTAGTCTGTAACAATCTACAATTTAAATTTAAAATAAAGATTTTTCTTTTATTTCCCTCTGAAGTTGTGTGCCAAGCACAGCAGAGCAGAATGTAACATCTGTTGATGATTAAAACAAGCTTTCCTATGGGCCCTGAATACAAAGTAAACATGGATTTTATCCATAGTCAACAGCATTTACAAATGTAAGGGGAGGAAGCTACTGAGTTTTTGAAGAATGAGCTGTGAGAGAGGAAATATAAGACTGGGGACGGCAGATGGCGATAATTAGTTCCATATCGTGAAAGGCTTCTATTAAAAAATAAAGAGGACAGAGTCCTGGATTATGCTGCTGGTTTATTAAAGGGCCTTTCTTTGCCATCGGCCCCTGTGCACTCCCCTCTGGGCTGGGATGGGTGGGCACAGCTGCTGTCTGTGGCCACTGGCAGCTGGCACTGGGTGCGCCCACTCCAAATGTGCAATTTCCAACATTTTCCCAGGGCAGTGCTATAAATGCTCTGCTGGCAGGAGGCAGAATTCAGGAGGAATTTTATTATGTGGACCTATAGGCTAGTAATCTTGTATTTTATTCTGGTTTAATTTAGATTTAGGGGCAGGGTATCCAAAGTTGAAGGCTACTGAATTTGCTGATGCCTCTTGTCTGCTGCTTCTGCCCTGTTCAGTCACTCAGTGGCGTGGTCCCACCTCGGGGCTCACCTCTCCTCACTGAGAGCTGCTGTGGTTTATCTCTTACCAAGGGATTGTGCCTCTACTCCACATGTTTCTGGTATGGTCTGTGTGTTCTTACTTCACTGGGTTTCACCATATTGCTCTGTTCCTGGCAGTGTCCAAGGCCAGGCTGCATGGGGCTTGGAGCACCCTGGGCTAGTGGATGGTGTCCCTGCCCGTGGCAGAGGGTGGGACAGGGTAGATTTTAAGGTCCCTTCCAGCCTAAACCATTCTGGCATTCTGTAGTTAAAGAACTAATTATTACTGCTGAAACCATTTCATTTCATAGGGCTTTGCTCAGCCTGTTTGCCTGGTTTTGTCTTGTTTTAATTTTTTCCCCTAGTTATACATAGAGTATATTAAGTGAAGTGTCAAAGTGAAATTCCAATTTGCTGAGATTTACCTGCTTCCCAGGGAGAGGACAGCCCTCCTCCAGCTCCTGGGGCCTGAGCCAGCCCCAGGCTTGCACAAGAGATTTTTGACTCTTCTTCCCAATCTGGGCTGGTTTCAGTTTGCTACAAAAGTCTCCTTTTTCCCTTTTTTTGAAAGTATTTTGTAGTGTTCCAGTTCATGTGTTATTTTGGAATTCATTTCAGTTTTTAGTTGCAATTTCTTCTCTCCTCGCTTCCATCCTCTTCCAATTTTCTTTCCAACTGGAAGCTGTTGCAGCCGAGCTCTCAGCGCAGGCAGCCGTGCAAGCACCTTTGTAGCCCTGCACAAACACACTGAGTGTTAATCTGGCACTTGCTCGCTTTTTTCCCTTTCCCTTCCGTCATTTTATAATTACCTGAGGTGGTAACAGCTCTTAAGAGCCTCGTCTGTCACCCTAGAACCAAATGCTTTTCATTGAAAATTAAGGAGAGGCTTCAAAAGTTTTGAGTTCTTTCAGCAATGAAATACACCAGTCCTGCAGCAGAAAGGGCGTTTGCTGCTGGATCCCATTAGAGCGCTGCTGTGGGGTGCTGCTGTGGTTAGGGGGGAGCAGGAACACTGGGGGCTTCTCCTCGCTCCCACAGCCCCAGCTTGCCTGGGGAGGGGCCCACGGGATTGCAGGGCTCTGTCAGGGTGGGCACCGATCCCCACCTGGCAGCAAAGGTGTTAGCACAGCCCCTGGCCCTGCTCTTCTCCCAGGTGTCAGTGGAACCACCTCGTTTGTGGTCCAGTTTGTGAACTGTCACAGCAACAGCAGGGAGGGGCTGAGCGAGGAGAGGGTTGGCACTGGGTGGAAATGGAGGCAGTTCGTCCCCAGGGTACCAAATGCATGCATTAAATTTAATGAAATCCCTCCCTGTGGCACAGGGTGCCCAGAGAAGCTGTGGCTGCCCCATCCCTGGAAGTGTTCAAGGCCAGGTTGGCTGGGACTTAGAGCAGCCTGGGATAGAAGGTGTGGAAGGTGTCCCTGCCCATGGCAGGGGGTGGGATGGAATGGGCTGTGAGGTCCCTTCCCACCCAAAACCATTCTGTGATCCTATGATTCTGATTTAAATTTAAAATGCAAAAAGGAAAACTGCATGGAAATCAAAATTGCTTTAATTTTGCTGAAAGAATGTACAGGAAGAGTTTTAGGCAAAATAAAACCAGCTCAAACCATAATAAGTGTCCAGATCTGCTGAGACATATGTTTTGGGCAGTTTTCCTAAACTCATAGCTTTAGCAGAGTCTTCAGGTAACAGATTTTATATTTAAATGTCCAACTTCAAAGTGAAATGACAGCAGAAGCAGCCTTGCTTTTATTTTTAATTAAAAATTCAAAAGCATTACCAGAGTGGACCCCAAAAGTTAAAAAGCAGAAGGCAAATAAAATGTTATGTCCTTTAATGTCTTTGAAGTTGAATCTTACAGTTGCTGGATCTCGTTTTGTGGGGGTTTCTGCCTGTTTGTGGGTGGGTGTCCTGTGTCAGGCTGGCAGTGAAGGGGGTGAATGAAAGGATGGAAATTGCAGAGGAGTTTTTACTTTTTATTATTAAATAATTTACAGATAGACTGGCAATAGTGAGTGCAGTGAAAATGCCGTGGTTTAAATGACCGTAGGACATTGCAGCATCAGAAAATGCTCTTAAATTAGAGAACTCAGCCAAAACTCCAAAACCCAGCCCTTGCTGAGTTTTGCCTCCTCTCCTGTCCAGCAAGGGCACGGCTCCCCGTGGTACTCCACACTCGGTGTTTGCAGGGCTTCCCTGGCTGCCCCCAGCTTTCCCTGTTTTCCAGGCAGTAATGGCTTTGGAGGCCCAGATGAGTACTGGAGCCTTTCCAGCAGATGCTTCTCCTTCCTCTGCTGCCCATGGGTGAGGCTGCTGCAGAACCAAGTGCCAGCCCAGGCTCTCTGTCCCGTTACAGAGACCTGAGGGCCGCCAGACTCACTGTGCCTTACCTTTCAAATAAGCAGCTTAGTCATTTTCTTCTTGCAATTAAAATTCTGAGCTGGTCACTTGTTGTAAATATGTGCAAAGAGAGTTTAACTTCAATAAAAGTTCGGCTCGAGGTGGGTTTACCTGAGCAAGTGGAAGCTCAGCTCCGTGGCTCCATCAGCTCCAGTTTCCTGTGAGTGAGCATCAGTCCCCTGCTCCTCTGGAAGCGCATGCAGCACTGAGCCAAGGACTGGCCTCGGCCTCCTTTAGTAAAAGCCATTATTTCAGCTTCTGCACGAGTTGGAGTCCGGCCATAACGTGGGATGGGAACACCTTGGAACACTTACAGATGAGCCCCTGCCTTCAGTGGATCGAGGCCAAACTTCTGTTTGGCTTCTTGTTTTCTCTGCGGGATTGGCTGCGGCGTCGCGCAGCGTTTGTGGTCCAAGGGGCAGCAGAGACGGTAGCGGTGGCTGTGAGGAGTGTCTCCACCATCACATGCTCCTGGGGAGGCTTCCCTACTGCAATTAGGTGATAAAGCTCCAATTTTCTTAGTTTTTGCCATGGGTTTCTGTCAGTGCTGCAACCCAGTGCCCCGAGGCCTGCTTGAGATTGGAGCAGATTGCCCAGAGAGGCTGAGGAGTCTCCCTCACTGGAGATATCCCAGAGCCATCTGGATGCAATCCTGTGCCCCATGCTCTGGGATAACCCTAGAGAAGTGAGACCAGATGACCCACTGTGGTCCCTGCCCCATCCTGTGATTCAGTGAGAGGATCAGCTGAAGTCAAGGATAGGATTTATTGCCCTCAAACCAGTGGGAAGTGGCTCCCTGTGGTAGTGAGGGTCTGCTTGGGCTGTGATAACCCATGTGCTGTCTGGTGGCCATATCTCAGCCCCTGCACAGGGACACTCACCTGCTGTCACTGGTCACCTGGGGCCAGCACAGCAGGGCAAGTCCTGGGAGGCCTTTGCTGCAAGGAGCTGCCCCATTTGCCCACAGCTCTGATTCTGAGTCAGTCAATTGAAACAACACTACGAAACCTAAAAAAAAAAATCAATGTTTGCTCAACAAGACTCTGTACAAAACATTTGTGACTTAATTTTATTCCCATTCTCTAATATTTTATTGATCAAATTCTATATTAACTTCCCTGACTTTCTGCTGAGATTGATGTCAGGTTAAGTAACCTGTAGTTACCAGTCCTGCTTGCTCTGGTTGTGTGGATATAATCTACAGCATTTCCAGAGTTCCACAGTTTTCCTGCTCTGGCAATTTTTCTCCATTCCTATTGACAGATTAGGGATCTCTCCTGGCAATTCTCTTACAGTGTAGGAGCACAAGGCACCCAGAGGCTGTTTGATTTTAGATTGTTTAATGCTCCTTGTGCCTAGAAATTCTCAGATGGGTTCATGGTCTTCATTTGATTTGAGTGCACTGGCTGAGTTTCCTAACAAAATGTTTATTGACCACTTCTGCCCTGTCTGCTTCTTTATTAATAATATAATCATATCCACCCAACAATAAACCAGTTCTTGGAATTTTTTTTGGTCCTAATATACCGAATACCCTCCCTGCTGTCCAAAGTCTGGGCAGCTGAGACTTTGACATCTGCCGCCTTCTGTCAGTGACTGACACCTCAAACATCCACAACTCTATTAATTCCTGTTTCTTTTCCCTCCTTCTTACATAAGGAGGTATAACAAAATATATACCTTGTAACAGAAGTAGATCTGGAGCTGTCATTGGAAAAGGCAGTTTGGAGATGCTGATGTTCCATGGATGCACATATCCAGGAAGGCTTTTCCCTGCTCATCTCTAGGGTCTACTCACAGGATGTGCCAATCCAAGAGCCCCTTCCCCTCCCTGAGTTGTTCTGTAGCCTGGGACTGGGCATCTCTGAAGGCCTTATGAAAAGGGCAATAGTCAACACCTGCTTTTGCCTTAAGCTACCTGTTGTAAGACTAAAGTTTATTTCTGAAAATAGAGATATCTTGTAGTTGAGCCCAAGCTGGGACAGACTGCTGGGAAACAGAGACCATTCACTGCCTTCTGCTCCACATTTAAGCAAAACTCCTACAATCTTGTGTTCACTACTGCTGCAGTCAATGCAGATGTCCAGAACAAACAATTATATGACTACTTGCCAAAAAATTGCCTTACAGCAACTTTAAACTACTCAGCTGCTGGCAGCTTTTGAGGGTCTGTTGTTTGTGTAACTCAGTTGGTGTGGGTGGCACATGAAACAGGGACTTGGGCAAGAACTCTCCCTTGGGTTGGTTTTTGTAATAGGTTGCCAAGATGGCAATCTCCCTTTGGATGATTTTTCTCCCACCACAATAAAATGCCTACCTTTAGGTTGCTGGATGCTGCTGAGATGTCCATAACCATTTGATGTTCCCACCATTCCCAAATGCCAAATGTGCAGAGATTCCTGTGGGCACCTGACAGCACATGCATGTTTTTGGTATTGCATGGGTACAAGCTTAACTTTTTTATCTTGAGAAACCTGTACATGGATATGAATGGAAACTGCCTCTGCAGCTCTCGGGATCCCCATGGCCTTCACTCCCTACTGAAGCACCCTCCTTCTTGGGCTTTCAGGTGTTTTGACCACAATTTTGCATCCCAGGCCCAGATGCTGGGTGGCAGCAGCTCGTTGTCAGCACAGTAACTCCCAGAGAGGTCACAAGTGTGGTCAGCCTGTGGGGAGAGCAGTGCCCAGAGGAGCTGAGGGCAGCAGCTGGGCTCCCCAGGAGGTTCCTGTTGGACTTGACCCGTCACAAGCAATGAGGCTGCAGAGGGAAATGCTGCACATCTGGCAGCCTGCTCCGGAGCAGTGCGGAGTTGTCTGGTGTAAAACAAAGCCAAATGCTCGTAAACTTACAAGACCACATTGATAAAACACTGATATCAAGATTTATTAGTGTGTTCTTTGCTCCGCCCCGGGCCTGGATGCTCCTGACAGGTCAATCAGGCGTCAGCGCCGTGGGGCTGGGGCTGCTCAAAGGCACCATGGCAGAGGCTCAGGGTGACAGCAGCGCTTGTGGCACACACCATGGGCATGGGACTGGGGGAACAACCAATCTTTTGCATAGCACCCAGTCAGTCCCTCTTCCACTTACTCTTTTGGGGTATCTGTATGGTGAACAGGTGGGAAAACATCTCCACCAAGTGCCAACAAACTCCCACCTGACGAGACGGAAACGGTGATGAAAGTGTTTTCTGCACTTGCTTCATTTCAGGCTGTGAGCTGTTAACACACTGTTGTGATACATAATGAACGAGTTTCCTTTTCCAGTGAAGGAGAAGCTGGAGGCATCCCAGAGCAAGAAACTAACACCAAGTGTGTCTTAAGACACTGCCCAAGTGTGGGAGGGCTCTGTGCTGCCCTGCCCTCCAGCATCAGGCTCTGCACAAGTGGTTTCTGTATTCCTGACCTTGTTTTGGCATATGCAGTGGGAGAAAAAACACCCTTCAGAGCTTGGCTTGGGTAAAAGAAAGAAAAGGAGTATTTGAGATGGAGGTTACAGGACAGGGCCTTTTCCACATGCGGGTCCTTTGCCTAGCCCTCAGAAATTACTCTGAAAATCCAAAGGCCTGGAATGGGGGCCACGAGACACTTAGGAAAGGAGGAGTTGTGCCGAGTGTCTGTCCAGGAGCCACTGACTTGACTGGCACAAAGCTGGGCATGTGCCCACAGGAGGGTCAGTGCCAGGCCCTGAGCTCCAGGCTGGGAGCAGGTCCCACCCGGGGCACGGGGTGTGGTGTGTGGGGACAGCTGTGCTCAGTGCCCGGGCAGGAGCACTGATTCTGCTTGGATAAACCCTCGTGGGCTGCTGTTCTTCTCTGCTCCCGAGCAGCCCAGCATTCCCTTGCACACAGGCCCTGCTTTGTTCAACTATTCATCCTCTGCCTGAATTATTTATTTATTCATTTTTTCCCCCTTCATTTTTCCTTCTGTCTTTCCCCTGCTGGTGCCAGATGAATTCCTGTTTCTCCAGCAGCTCAGCAGGGCAGGGATTAATGTGGCTGGAGCATGGCTGCAGCCGTGCCGGGCAGTGGAGTGACCTCCTCCTGGAAGAAAAAGGAAAAGACAAAGGAAAGTATCCAGCAGTTAGAAACAGGGGGGGAAAAAACTCTGGGTGCTTCTTGTTCCCTTTCACTACAGACCTGTTTCCAGCACCTCTGACCCCCTCAGAGAGGAAAATATAATGGAAATCTTCAGCAGAAGATAAAATTGAGAGTGCAAATATCAAGTTGTATTGAAAGAAACTGCAAGCTTTGAACCCAAAACCATGTACACTTTGAGAGCTTGGCTGAGGCTGTCAGTGCTGAGCCTGTTCTCACAGCTCTGGTTGTTGAAGCCCCAGGATGCAGGAGGAAGTGTCTCCTTTCCTGTTGTCCTTCTGCTAATGGCATGATGAATTCTGATTACACTGCAGTTGCATGCCGGCACTGTGGAAGGCCACGATAACTATTTGGGACATCAGTTTTCCTTCTGCCAACTTTCAGGAGCATTTTATAGGATTAATATTCAATAAAACCCCCTTAACATTAAAAAAATGCTTAGTCCCCCAATTGTTATTAAATTCTTTTCCTGTGCCATAATGCGGCTGCTTTGATGTAAAGTCCTGCAGTTTCTGGAAGGAGCCGGCGTGATTACGCTAATGTGCAGTGCTCTTTCTGCTATTCCTATAGGGAAAATAAACCCCACATTAGTTCCATATTAGTACCTGACTTGGAGAAGTTAAAAAGTGCCAGAAAAAGGTTAACCAGAGTCAAGTACACATAAGAGAGCTGTGATTATTAGTGTTAGGGGAGCCATTTGAAAAAAACATTCCTGCTTTTACAGAAGAATTTATTGGTGTCTTTGCTTCTGGCTGCTTTATGCATTTTAATAAAGCAGTAGCAGCAATACCAGGGGGGAGTTGGTTGTGCCTAGTCCAAAGAAGGAGTTTCTGTGTGTGATATTGCCCCTTGTCCCCAGCCAGGGGCTGCCCTCTGTGCGGGGCAAGCCCAGGGATGAGCCTTCCATCCAGCACTGTCCTGCAGTTCACATCCCTGAACGCTGGTGTGGCACAGGCTGTCCCACTGCCAGCACACCAAAGGGCATCTTCTGGAGAGAGGGGGAAACCAAGGCAACAATTGCTTCGTGTGTGAAAAGTGTTAAAAGTTACATCCAGCCTACAAGCAGCTTTGGCAATTTCCCTGCCAAACGTCTGGGATTATTTGGAAAACATGCTCTGTTGAAAGCAGCCCCAGTCTGAGATCCACCCCTGCAATGGGGTAAAATGCTGGCTCGGGATGCAGCTGGGGCCAGAAAAGCCTTTTTGGTGGGAGAAACACTAAAATGCTTTTTGTGCGTGGGGAGGGTTTGTGCACCCCTGAGTAGCCACTGACCTGGAGTAACAGTTCTTTGCTGTCATTTAGCTGTGGAAATGTTACATTTTTGGTTTCATCACAAAGACATGTCATTTGTTCATGGAAAACTCTGATACTGTTTAATCTTCACACCTACAACTTAATAATGACAAAATTCAACCACCTCAGGGGGTGGGCAGGCCCTGGCACAGGTGCCCAGAGCAGCTGTGGCTGCCCCTGGATCCCTGGCAGTGCCCAAGGTCAGGCTGGACACTGGGGCTGGGAGCAACCTGGGACAGTGGAAGGAGTCCCTGCCCTTGGAGGAGGTGGGACTGGATGAGTTTTAAGGTGCTTTCCAACCCAAACTGGCTGGGATTCTCTGGTTCTCTGATAATAAAAATTGGGGGTGCAGCCTGAGGGCCGTATTTTGCTCAATGATGTACATTCCCTCTCTTCAGCTGTTTACCTTTCTGGAACTGTTTTGTGTGTTTCCACACACGGATTCTGCTCTGGGGATCCCACTGTCTGTTCCTGTAGCGCTGGTTTCTCAGCAGTGATAATTCCTCACGGGTTGTGTAACAGTTCCATTCATCCACTTGGGGAGAGTGGGAAGATTTTGCTTTGCGGGCCCGTAAGCCCATCTGCACTCCCACATCTGGAAAGGCTCACTCCGTCTGTCGTGTTAGTGCACTGGGACAAGAGTTCTGATGGAAACACTTAATTCTCAAAGCACTGCTGGATAATGATAAATCCTTTGTGAAACGTGGATTTGCATTTAAGATTCTTTCCTGCTTCCATTGTCTGTGGGACATTTTACTCAGCTTCATTTCCACTGTCCCAAGTCTAAACTCCTAATCCCCTCTCCTGATGCTTCAGCTGGAGCTGATACTCCTCTGTTACTCCTTAATTTCCGTGGTTTTCAGAGCCCAGGCTCCATCTCAGCCCTCTTCCCTTCCCCTTCCTCACTAGTTTTCTCCTGTTCTGCACTGCTGCTTTACTGGGCTGTCTCATTTTGCCATCCCCGAATCCCCCCCTGCGGACCTGTCCCTGCTCACTGCCAGACAGCTCCCAGGGCAGGTGCAGTGCCAGAGGTGCTCCTGGCCTTGCTGTGGGTCAGGCACCAGGAGAAACACCAAAGAGCTCACTGGGAATGCAGGTGGTGTCCAGTGACCCCAATTCCCGGGAGCATCCTGTGTCTCCCAGCTGTGGGAGCGATGCAGCAGCGAGAGAGGCTGGCAGAGGGAAGGAGGAGAGCGGCTGTTCTCCCTCCGGAGGGCAAGGCAGCCATGCAGAGCAACCTTGGAGAGTTTGCAAAATGTCTGGAAATTACAGAGTTGAAATTCATTTAGGAGAGACCCAAGCCTCCATACTTATTCATTCCTTTATTTTCACTTCCTGAGCATGGACTGGAGAGAAACTGGCAGAACAAACCACCCCCTCTTCACAAAAAGCAGCCTGAAATCAAAGAGGGAAATAAACTGCTGGGTCCTTAATGATGGGCTGGAGGCAGCATTTTATTTCATACTTTGTCCCTGCAATTTCCCCCTTTGTTTTACAGGGTGTGACTTTACCAAAAATAGTCAAAGGAAGAAAATAAAATTGAAAACTTCTAGGAGCGAGCCAAGTTTTCCATGCTGAAAATCAATTATTGCCCAATATTTTCAAGGCAAGACCCCCATGTTTTGGCATTAGGCCAGTTCACCCACCTTCACCTGCTTTGTACTTTATTCACAAGAGTCAAAGATCCTGACAATAAAACTCTTTATTTCAGGAGAGTTTTGAGTTTCAAGGCATTGCTGGTTCTTCTGGCCAGAACTGCTGGTGGAGGAAAGTGACTTCTCCTCTTGCTTCATATGTTGTTCAGCATGACCAACAACAAATACAATCATTCCATGAAATAAAATGATCGCTTTTGGAAGGAATTGCAAGGTGGCAGAATTAGACAGTGGCCATTTTAAAGGTTACTTTACTATGCCAGAGCTGCGAAAGATGGAAGTAATTTATTTCCTCTCGGTAATGTTCCTTTCTGGCCGAGCAATTTATCAGAAATGTTAATCCAACAAGCATAAGTGTGTATGTGGTGGGAGGAGGGAGGGGAGCAGAGGAAGGAGAGGGAGAAGGCATTTAAAATTAGCTTCGAAATACTGTACATCTCATTAAAAATGTAATCATGCATAAAATGAGATCAATGAAAATTTATCTAAAAGTGCAAGGAAAAGGCGTTTTCTGGTGTGATACTGGGTATAATAGTCTGGATTTTAATTTAGTCAGTTTGCAACAAAAAATCCCTCCAGGCTAAATAAACCAGTTTCCCTCCCAGTTATTGTCTGGACAGCTAATTTTCTGCACCTTTCCTTCTAATACTCAACCTTATCTCTTGCTGGATAGAGGTTTCAATATACTGCAGAGTTTGTTTTCTTTACATTTTCTATTACTGCAATTTAATTTGCATGATAAATGATGAGAGGTAGAAAGATGATAAAAAGAAGCAGAACATTTCTTTATTAATTTTGTTTAAATTAGTGTAACTTTTCCCTGACTGTGCTTTTTACCCAGAAAGCCTATGTAGAAATTATTTTAAGTCTCCGTATTGCAGTTAGAAAACATTTAATACTTGACAATAAGCTCCTGCCTCCCCTTCCAGGGGCACATTCTCACTGCCATGTTTTCTTCCAACTTTGTGCTGTGT
Organism: Poecile atricapillus; assembly: GCF_030490865.1. Taxonomy (NCBI): domain Eukaryota; kingdom Metazoa; phylum Chordata; class Aves; order Passeriformes; family Paridae; genus Poecile; species Poecile atricapillus. The sequence continues at coordinate 21,132,013 of NC_081258.1, forward strand.
CTTATAATACTTCTGGACCAGTTTGGTCACATCCCAAGGAGGCTCCAAAAGAGCTGGAGAGGGACTTTGGACAAGGGGCTGGAATGCCAGGACAAGGGGTAATGGCTTCCCTCTGCCAGAGATAAATGTGGAACCTGTTGCTGAAGAGAACATCTTGCTGCTGGCTGCTCAGTACTTAGCTTGCTGTTGATTTGCTGCTCCCAGAGAGGCTGGAGAAGACATCCTTTCCTGCCAGGGATCTACTTCAGAAGGACCTGCATCTGGGCTGTTCCTTGGGTCAGCCTTTGGCTTGGCCATCCATGCAGGAGTGGTGGCTGTTCTTTCTCCACCACATCGTTCAGGGAGGGCTCAGACAGTTTTCCCTGTGTGGTGTGGCTCCATCAGTCTTGTCAGCCTCCTGCCCACCATGAAACCTTCTGTAGCTATTCCTAGAGGTTCTCCCAGTTTCTTCTGTTGTGTGTCTTCCAAAGGCATCATTATATTAAGGCTTCTAATAATAAAAATCCTCATTTTCCAGTTAAAATGAATGCCATGGCCATTAGAGTGTGTTAACTGATGTCCTCCATGGCATGGGTGGATGTAATCCATCTGGAGGGATGCTTGTGTTATGAAATTCTCTTCTCCATCTTACATGCCCAGATGAAAACTGGCTCCACTTTGCTCTCTCTGGTTTGTGCTGATGATACCACCAGGCTGTGAACTTCCTTCATTTCATTCATCCATTCCAAGCTGGTGGATTTTTTGGTTGATGTACTTTAATACACTGGCCTGTGAGCTGTGATGTGTCAAATAACCTTTTAAAATCCAAACAGATTATGTCCCGTGTTTTCTTCCTGTCTGGAGTCTGTGTTACCTCTTTAAAAAATTCCAGCAGATTTGTCAAACAAGATTTGCCCTTTATAAGACTCTGCTGGCAACTTTTTGTATCAGCTCACGTTTCTCCAGATGTTTTGTGATCTCATCACTTATTAATGTCTCCATAATTCTGTCTTCTGCTGAAGTTACAGTTATTACTGTTAATGTGGCTGTGAATGCCTTGTCTCTTGCTTCCTTATTAAACTGCATCCGATGACATGGATCTGCTCAGGATGGGTTCAAAGCTTAAGGGAAAGAATCTTTTTTTGGTCTTAGATTTGAGGGATTTAGAAGTACCTCCATTTTCTTAATCTATTACTTTATTACTGATATTTAATAATCTTGTTTAAAAGGAGTTGGGATATTTCCCGTAACACATGCTATGAGGGTTCCACACCTTTCCTATCTGTCCTAATTTCATAATCTCTCCTGCAAACATCATTTCAACTCCCAGAGTTAGACATATTTAATTCTTTTCCTCTTCTAGGCTGACTGGACTTTGACTCTCCCTCCTTCCTCACACAGCCATTGCCACAGGACCGTGGCTGCCTCAGGTGCCTCTTGCAGGCAGATGAGACAGAAATGTCTCCACGTCACTGTCCCTACAGAAGCTGCCTGGAGACCCGTCCTCTTGTTGGCTGCCAGCTGCCCATGCTAATGCCCAGCCTTCCCTGTTTTTTTCATGGAGGCAGTGCAAACAACAGTAACTCGATTTTACTGTTCTTGTGGTCTTGAAAATATTTATTTTCACAGAATTTCCAGAATGCTGTTTCAGAGCAGGAACACTGTGCCTCCTCTCTGTTGCCAGTGTGTGTAGGCAAACACATCCCCTGGAGAACCCACAGGAAGGTGGCACAAGATTTCCACTTGATTTCCTTCCTTCAGAAGTAATAAAACTCCACGGGGAAGCATGAGAACTTTTCCCAAAGCCGTCCCTGCTTTGGGACCCTGGAGTGGCTGAGAATGGAGGTAGGTCCCATGATGCAAAAATTTATGGGAAAGTCATAAGCTCCATGAAGCGCGTGGAATTTGGATGGGATACAAGCCAGCCTCTCCATTACATGTCTACAGCTCCCTGCATATTTGTGATTATCCTCATGAATAATGGAAGCTCTTACTTTCAGATGGGAGAGGCTTCGGGAAGGAGCTAGGGAATGAGTCTGAGTGCTGGTAATGAACTCGGGATCCAGCAGTTTGTCACTGGATGGGGCAGTGCACACATACAGCCCGTAAAGTTTCGTGGTAAAGGAGCCCAAATTCCTCTTCTTGCAGTCGCCACTTCTAGAACAATCTTTGATTTGTGTAATACAAGGGGCAGGCTTGGTGAGGAAGTTGACACAGTGGTGTCATTATGCAGCTTAAAACCGGTAGCTCTTATTTCAAAACACTCTTGTCTGTGAAAGAGGATTTTCTCATGGCATTGACTCTTGAATCACTTGGTTGCTGCTGCTGGACTTCTTTTTTAAAGTATAAAAAAAGTATTATATTTAAATATATAATAATACTTAAATATATATAATATAAATAATAGAATAAATACTTTAACTATTTATTTTTATAAATAATTTAACATTTTGATTCTCAGAACAAGAAGAACCCTTCCTTCTCCTTTCCGGGGAAATAAATTCTTTACCTATACCCCTTGAATTTTTCTGCCTGGGAAATCCAGCAGGCAGGAGATGGTGGAAGCCTTTTCAACACCTCTGGTGGGTAAAATGTTTACATTACACAGGCCTGGATCAGAAGGGTCTTTTGTGTGGAGGCATTTTGATAACTCATCTATGTCAGCTGAGAAAACTGTGCTGAAAGTTCCTCCATCAGCCTCTTGTCCCTGGTGGAGCGTGGCCGTGGCTGGGTGTGGGTCGTTCCCCAGCGATGTCACACGTGTCTGCAGAGCCACAGAATGGAATAAAGAGAATTGTTCAAAGCATTAGGCTGAAAGCAGAGCACAGAGGGAGCGTTTAATCTTTTCCTTGCTCTATCAGAACAGTTTTAAGGGATGGCTGCAGAAGGACATCTCCAGTGATCTGGCTCGTGCTTGTGGTACCTGCTCCTGACACTTGGGCACCAGTTGCACTGAGCTCTCATTCCCTGGAGTTGGCAACCTGCTGGCCCTACTGCTGAATTTTGGCTACAGTTTTCATTTGTTGTCTCCCCAAAAAGCTGTGGTTCAGGTTAGGCTGGGAAATGCCACGTTTTGGCCACTGAGCTCTCCACTGTTTACCTGCAGAGAAATGTTTCTTCATTCCCATCCTTCTCTCCTTCCCACCACTGAGGAAGACTTGGCATTTGATCCAACAGCTCCACACCAATGGTCTAGGGCCTGAGTTATCCCTCCAGGAACATATGTCCATGTGGGACAAGAATATTTTGCTCTCCAGGCTCCCAAACCTGTCCATTTCTCCTGCTGGAGCAATCCTGTGGCCTGGGAAGAGAAGGCAAGGGGAAGGCTGGCTTCTAGTTCTGATTCATCACTTTTATTGAACTTAAATTCTTTTGTTTTAATGCACTCTTGATTGAGCCAGCATTTATCCAAACGGTTATGGTTTGCAGGAAAAAGAGACAGTTGAAGAAAGAACAAATGAATCTAATGTAAATCAAATACTTAATGCTTTTATAGAAACTACAAAGCCTTAAATGTGTATTCCTAATGGTAATTTTACAAAACTCCACCAGGCATCTTCAAATGGAGGTGTGACAGTGATTGTTTCAGGCTGGAGATGGCTTTCCTTTCACATGCTAATCATCTGCTCATGGTGATATTTCCCAGCATCGTTGGAGTCAGCGAATTGAATAATTTATGGAATGAGTTTTGTTGTAAATTTATTGTGTCACAAGCAGGTTGTAATTTCACTAACAGTACACTTAAGTTATTAAGTAAAAAAAATAATGTGGTTGATAGGACGGTGCATTTGGAGGTTCTCTTGCTCCCTCCCCAACCAGTTCTCATCTTATATATTTTCAAACAGAGTATTTACCTAATTTTTATTCAGAATCTGATCTGAGAAAGAGAGCGATAGAGGACATTAACATAAGTGGGTTTGCATTTGCACACGATTGTTGAATCTGGTAGTCGTAAACAAATTATGGAAGATTTTCTACAGACAGAAATAGCTTTAAAATGGCAGCGCTCCGCTGCGGCGCCGCCTTTGTTCCCTGTTTGTTTCTGAGGAATTGGCCTCAGCCACGAGTGACGGAGCGCTGAAGCTCCAGGCAGATGTGCAGAGGGAAGTGCAGCCTGCAGCTTCTCCCGCAGCTCTGCTGTTGAGATGTTTGGGAGCTGGTGGTGGGAAGATGTTTCTGGCTGGAGCAGCAAGGAGCAGGCGAGGGCTGGGAGCAGTGGCACAGGGGCTTGGCCAAGCCTTCCCCAAAGGGAAGGGTCTGCCTGCCCCAAGGGAGGCCTGGAGAGCTCCACTGCTGCAGCATAGGCAGAATTTTTCTACAGCCTCCAAAGGGCTCTTTTAGCATTTTAAAGCAGCTGTTGGCCCTGTATCCAGCCGTGATCCTCGGGCCCTGGGAAGGCTGGGTGAAGGCTGCCTTTGACGTGTGCTATAGGCACACAGGTTCTGCCCATCCTCCTCCAGGTGCTTTACCTTGTCCAGCCTCTCTCTGTGCTCTGCCATCTCCCGGAGATCCTGGAATGAGCTGACTGTGCCTTTGCCTGTCCCACAGCAGCTGTCCCCTGCAAGTGGGGAAGGTGACAGCCCGGCTGTGGCCAGGGACCCCTCGTGCACCCCGTGCCCCCAGAAGCACTTTGCCAGCTGGAAGCTTCATGGGGCTGCAACTTGTTGGGATGGGTAAATACCGGGAAAGGCTGAAGTGCTGCGATTGTTTATTTAATTGTTTCAATATGCCAATGTCAATACATATAATTATGCAATATAAACACAGTTAATTGCTTAAATGAACTAAATATTTTTGCATCCTAGTCTAAAATTGCAATCAAAAGTTCTCAGTGGGTGGCAGATTTAGAAAATAATTTTTCTCCTGTATGGGCTTTAGTTTCAGTAGAATTCCTGTCTCTGGCTACTTTTCCTGCTCCTGCAAATTGCACTTGGGAAGCATTTCTCCATTCCATTCCTCAGCTGAAATTCCTTATAGTAGCTCTGTATTGTAATTATGGTGGCACGTGTTAAATTTTTAATTTGATTTTCATTTGTCTATTCAATTGATATAATTGATGTGCATCTTTTCTCCCTCAGGATACAGGTTAATAACCTACTAACCTTGGAATGAAGGAATGATAAAAGGATCCCACACCAGGGTTTAAGGGACCAGTTATAATATATGTTTTCAGCTGTAGACTTATTTTTTGTCCTTTGTAGCCTCCAGCATTTTGTACTTGCAAAGCCTTGACAGGCGTTAAAAACACTGATTATTTTAATTTTAACGGAAAGAACTATTTACACTGGACCTGCAAGGAGGATAGTTATATCCCCTGTTGTGAATATCTTGCAAAACAAAGGAGAAAAGTTTTACAAACATAGTCAGTTTCTGTTTATTTTCCCAGCAGGTGCTTCTTGGTTGGTTTTGGTTTTGCACTTGTTCAAGCTGCAACGGGGACTTGCCAAAGGAGTAATGCACAGCTACAGAAGGTGATGAAAGGTGGTAAAATAAATGTTTAGATAAGATCAAGGCATTTGCTCTCCTTGGTGGAGGATCGTAGGTAACGCTGGAGCAGGAGAAAGTGGAAAGGGAACACTTGGCAGGTTTATTCTCGGTGCCTGCTCTGCAGTGAAGTGGGTTCTTCCCTTGATCCTGTATTACCTGATCCCCCTACAGAGCACAGCCCAAAGCTCCTGCTCCAGCTGCAGCTGGAAGGTCGAGCTCTTCTGCCCGCCCCAGGCCCAAGGAGAGCCAGAGGAATTAGAGCTGGGATGCTGAACACGCTGGGACAGTCCCCGGGAGCAGAGGGATCTCCAGCCGCGGCTCCGGGACCTGCGGGCACCCCTGAGAGGCTCCAGGGCTCCCTCTCCTCCAGGGCTCCCTCTCCTCCAGGGTTCCCTCTCCTCCCGGGCTCCCTCTCCTCCAGGGTTCCCTCTCCTCCAGGGCTCCCTCTCCTCCAGGGTTCCCTCTCCTCCAGGGCTCCCTCTCCTCCCGGGCTCCCCCTCCTCCAGGGCTCCCTCTCCTCTCGAGCTCCCTCTCCTCCAGGGCTCCCTCTCCTCCAGGGCTCCCTCTCCTCCTCCTGTCCCTCCTGCTCCCTGTGTCTCGGTGCGGCCCCGCCCGGTGGCCGCACTTTCGCCCGGACACCCCAGCAAGTGTCGCCGGAGCTGGCGCTGCAGCCAGGCCGAGCAGGAAGGTTATTCTAGCGGAGAGAAACACTTTCTTCTGGTTACAGGGCTGGAAATGGAGCGATTAAATGAGGCAGCAGTAAGTGCAGAATTAGCACAAGGCTGACTCCACACTGTGCTGGATGATGCTGGAGGTCTCGGAGGAATAGCAGGGCTGGGAGAAGGGGGGAAGAGAACCGGCCCCGGCTGTTTTCTCACCTTCCCTCTTTGCCGAGGGCAATGTGTCCTGAAGCGCTTTGGAGCCAAACATTTCAGCAAAACAAGAAAGTGGAGGTGTTGGGAGGAATAATTAAATGCTCCCAAATACGTTAAATAAACATCCCAAGGCATCCACATCTCATGCTTTGGGAAGTAACCAAGCTATCAAGTGCTAGGAGCTGGCAGAAGATGTGGTAGGTTAGGCAGCACTGGTGTGGGCTCTCCCCTGGCTGGCTGTGGAGGGCTGTGGGAATGCTGGGGTCAGCAAAGGAGCTCAGCCTCCTGCAGACAAGCGGGAACTCCCCTTGGTGGTGTTCCTATTTAACAGTACTGGGACTACTGGGTAAACTGTCTCAAGAGAAATATTAAACTAACCAGCTTGTCCTGGCTTTTCTGATGGCGCCATTCCAGTACCTTCTGTGTGCAGGTCAGGGTTAAAGAGGGTTTGGGAAGAGCAGACATCCATGGCTGTTGGGCAGTGATGGGTAATGAGCACCAGGGACTTTCTAAAATGCTTCAGCTGGATTTGGAAATGAAAACTATTAAAGCTGTAAGCCTCTCTTTTGGGAGCTGATTGATAGCAAACAGCATTTCTGTATCTGGTAGGAAAGGTGGAGAATGGCAATGTCCCGTGTTTGTTGGCCAATGTAGTGGCGAGCTGCTTAGGACCTGAAAATGAGGATTGAGTTGATTAGATATAACCTGAACATCTGTTCAGTTACTCCCAGCAAAGAAAGTCTTTGCATGTTGGAAATAGCAGTGACAGAGAGAAACTTGTGCAAACTTCTCAGGCTCCATCCCAGCTCCCACTCTGTGGCCATATCAACAAATAATACAAATAATTTGCATTTGAAATTATTATACTAAACAGGAATTTGTGCAGTCTTTACAGAAGGCAGCAGAATGAGCTCTAATGCCTTTATAAATACCATCAGCAGCCTGTTCCTGAGGGGAGAAAATAGAGTTTTCTGTGAGAATGTCAAATCACAATATCTGGATATGTGAAAGCCTCATTTTTAAAGACATGTGAGTAGAAAGACATAGGTTCCTTACACATTCCTGTGTGGTAATCCTGGGCAGTGTGCACAGTGAGATGAAAGCTGCAGAGCTGAGCAGGGTGGTGCACAAGCCACAGAGAGGCTCAGCAGCATAAACAGTGTAAGATGGATGAGCCACATTGCTGGGGACGCCACTGCAGCTCCCAAATTGAATCAGAGACTGGGATTTCAAACTAATGTGACTTTGTGCTGAGGGAAAGCAGAGCCTGTTTTGTTCTGCTGGTTCATCCTCATCACTGGCTGTAATGGTTCTTGCATCTTGTAGGGGAAAACCCAAGAACCTCAGAGAACACTGCTGCCCCACAATCCTGCCCCAAAATGTGTCTCTTACTTTGCTCCAGTAGAAATAGACTGACAGGAACCCTGGGGTACAAGGTCTAAAATCCATCTAAACTTACTGGAGTTAATTAGAAAATCTTGTTGATTTAACCTGGCTGTGTTGGTGTCTGCAGTGACTTCCTTTGGGATACTCCAACAGGATGTGTTACAGAAACATGTTTTGTTTTGACCTGTTGATGTAGCATATTGTTGAGTCTATAAATACATTAGTTTTTGCCTCTAGTATACATTTCCTTCTGCTTATTAACATTGATTTTCATTGCCAGTTGTGTTTCTGATTCCCTTCTTTCCTCACTATCCTCTCCTGTGCTAATTAACTGTTACCTTTTCTACCAACCATTTTAAAGAACATAAACTTACTTCGTGCCAAGGGCAACTTGGCTGGTGTGTCCCACAAAGCTTCCCACTATATGAGTGCTAAAAGGTGGGCACAGATTTAGGGATGCTATGAAACCTCCTGGCTAAAGGTTCTGTGGACCAGGTCTTACTTGCTCCTGCTTTCACAAGTTTATTTTGTTTTTTTCTGCTTCGGGAGCTCCTAGAGCCCCTTTAATTCCTGAAATTTCTTTTTGCCTTATGGTAGTGTCAGACAGGTGGACTTTGCTGATTTCAGTTAAAAAAACATTTATAAAAAACCACTGTGTGACTCTTTCTGTGTGAACATGTGGCCCCAGCGTTGGTGGTCATTGTCAAAGTCTCAGTCACAAGCTGGTGGTTCCTGAGCTCTCCCAGTTGGTAGTTGGTTATCACTGATGAATGACCCCCAAACCCAAAACCCTGCGGGCAGCAGCCAGCCCCTGGTACCCACCCACACCCACATCCATCATCTTCTCCATTGTGTCAGTCCAACTGTTGTGTGCTGACCACAGCGTTCTGAGCAACTCCAAGCTTTAGAGATTAAATCTCTAACTGGAAGTGCACCCAAAGCTGACAGCCAACACGGCACGGAAAGCAAGAGAGTTAATAACACACCGAGTCTCCTGCCACGTCCTAAGGCTTTTTTCTTCAATATTATTCAAAATTTAGGCACCTTTCATATTAATTAAATGGTAACTTTCTGTATCCCATGATCAAACTATTCAATAATGCTTGCTCAGAGCAATCAGAAATGACAAAAATAAAGTACTAATATAATTTTATTATGAATTATTCGATCCCTGGGGTTTCTATCATATTAAACAAAGAAACAAATTAACCAGTGACTGAATTAAGTGGAACTTGCATCATGTAGAGACAATAGATTTTTTCATAGTTAAGCTGATAGCTACGTTCATGCTTCAAGTCCAGTTTCCAAGTTTCCCCCTGAATTTCCTACAAATTATCTTGCTGCTATGTATGGATGTGTATGTCAGCATGTTTTTTCTCATGGGAAATATAGTAAAGAAGAGGAATTTTGAATGTATTAATCTCCATTTCCAGAACCATCCATCCATCCATCCTGCCTGCTGGCCATGCTGTGGCTCTGCAGTCCATCCATCCATCCATCCATCCATCCATCCATCCATCCATCCATCCATCATCCATCATCCATCATCCATCCATCCATCCATCCATCATCCATCATCCATCCATCCATCCATCCATCCATCATCCATCCATCCATCCATCCATCCATCCATCCATCATCCATCCATCCATCCATCATCCATCCATCCATCCATCCATCCATCCATCCATCATCCATCATCCATCATCCATCCATCCATCCATCCATCCATCCATCCATCCATCATCCATCCATCCATCCATCCATCCATCATCCATCATCCATCATCCATCCATCCATCCATCCATCCATCCATCATCCATCATCCATCATCCATCCATCCATCCATCCATCCATCCATCCATCCATCATCCATCCATCCATCCATCCATCCATCCATCCATCCATCATCCATCCATCCATCCATCATCCATCCATCCATCATCCATCCATCCATCCATCCATCCATCCATCCATCCATCCATCATCCATCCATCCATCCATCATCCATCCATCCATCATCCATCCATCCATCCATCCATCATCCATCCATCCATCCATCCATCCATCATCCATCATCCATCCATCCATCCATCCATCCATCCATCATCCATCATCCATCCATCCATCCATCCATCATCCATCCATCCATCCATCCATCATCCATCATCCATCATCCATCCATCCATCATCCATCATCCATCCATCCATCCATCCATCCATCCATCCATCCATCCATCCATCCATCATCCATCCATCCATCCATCCATCCATCCATCATCCATCATCCATCATCCATCCATCCATCATCCATCATCCATCCATCCATCCATCCATCCATCCATCCATCCATCCATCCATCATCCATCCATCCATCCATCCATCATCCATCATCCATCATCCATCCATCCATCATCCATCATCCATCCATCCATCCATCCATCCATCCATCCATCCATCCATCCATCATCCATCCATCCATCCATCCATCATCCATCATCCATCATCCATCCATCCATCATCCATCATCCATCCATCATCCATCATCCATCCATCCATCCATCCATCCATCCATCCATCCATCCATCATCCATCCATCCATCATCCATCCATCCATCCATCCATCATCCATCATCCATCCATCCATCCATCCATCATCCATCATCCATCCATCCATCCATCCATCCATCATCCATCCATCCATCCATCCATCATCCATCATCCATCCATCCATCCATCATCCATCCATCCATCCATCCATCATCCATCCATCCATCCATCCATCATCCATCCATCCATCCATCCATCCATCATCCATCCATCCATCCATCCATCATCCATCCATCCATCCATCCATCCATCATCCATCCATCATCCATCCATCATCCATCCATCCATCCATCATCCATCCATCCATCCGTCATCCATCCATCCATCCATCCATCCATCATCCATCCATCCATCCATCCATCCATCCATCCATCCATCCATTATCCATTATCCATCCATCCATCCATCCATCATCCATCATCCATCCATCATCCATCCATCCATCCATCCATCCATCCATCCATCCATCCATCCATCCATCCATCCTCCATCCATCATCCATCCATCCATCCATCCATCATCCATCCATCCATCCATCATCCATCCATCCATCCATCCATCCATCCATCCATCCATCCATCCATCCATCCATCCATCATCCATCATCCATCATCCATCCATCCATCCATCCATCATCCATCCATCCATCCATCCATCCATCCATCCATCCATCCATCCATCCATCCATCATCCATCATCCATCCATCCATCCATCCATTCATCATCCATCCATCATCCATCCATCCATCCATCATCCATCCATCCATCCATCCATCCATCCATCATCCATCCATCCATCCCATCCCATCCCATCCCATCCCATCCCATCCCATCCCATCCCATCCCATCCCATCCCATCCCATCCCATCCCATCCCATCCCATCCCATCCCATCCCATCCCATCCCATCCCATCCCATCCCATCCCATCCCTGCCTGGCCATGCCATGGCTCTCAGCCATCCTGGAAGGGATGCTCCACATCTGCTGCACCAAGGAGTTGAGACAGGGAACATTATTAAGTCCCTCAGCTTTTAATACTGCAGCTCATCCTAATACATCGAATCAGATGACTTTGGTCATGTATCTCTCTCTTTATAAAAGAGATATTATTGTAACAGAAGGATTAATGAAAAGTGGGTTGACTGAAAGCCTGCCCATTCTGGTCAGCCTCTGGTTTCAGCAGTTGTTCAGTAATGGGCAGCCTCTTGCTCCTCAGTATAAACATCTGGATGAAGAGGCTGAGAGAATTAAATTTTGTGCCTGAAAAATGACATATTGAGTAGCAGCTCTGCTTTCATCTCTGGGATCGTGTTTGGAGAAGAATCCGCGCAGAGGCTCAGCGTTAACATTCTTTAACTGCTCCTCAAATTACTAATGCTTCACGTTGCTTTAATCCATTCGGCTGTAATAGCTTTATTAGATTAAACTCCCTGCTGAGCGAGTGAGGAACAGTGGGATTATCACACTTCCCTTTGAACAGCCAGTAAAGACAAAATAAATGGTTAACAAAATAGAGCAAATTCAGTTTGCAGGTGAGCTGCAGTTCCCAGCCCCGCGTGCTGTGGATGGGCTCCGAGCCTCCCTATTATTCCTTGCTTGAAAAATGCCTCTTTAGCAGCCTGAAGAAATTCCTGAGGTAAAAAAGAAGTCCTAATGGAATAAAAGTTCTTCTTTCTCCTTTAGATGTGTTGCTAATTGCATCGTGCCCACTGCAGGGACAGTGTGAGGAAAACCTGAAACTTTATTTAAAACCCTCCCTATTTTTAGCTTCATTTTTGCCAGAGCCGTAGGTGTGCCAGTAACAGCCTTTATTCAGCGTCTCCAGAGTGGGAACGCCTAATGACTGATTTTTTATTATTTTTTTAGCAAATCTAATTAACTATTTGAAGTATTCCGTTGAGAGGCTCACGGTTACTATACACAAGCAGTGGGTGGCTCTTCTAGAGTCTCTTAAAAACTCAGTTTCTTCTCAGCATTCTTCAAATCCTCGTCTGCTGGAGCAATTTGAATTTTGTTATTAGTGACTGCTGGAAATCATAATTCAATAAAGACTAACTCATTTAAAAATGCTCCATGCTGAGCGTGCATTAGGTAACTTGGGAAACTTCGGAGACACAGAAAAACATATACTAATATCCAGGTCTACACAGGAAATTGGTATGGCACTGAGCAGCTTGAAGGAGGCTTTTTGTATGTTTTTAAGAAGCTGCAGAAAGGTTGGAAGGAATGCAGTTTTTTTCTAGTAAATCTATTCCTTCCCTCTCCCCAGCATTTTTTTCCTAAAACACTGGCGCCCGTCCAATGGAATTAGAGCCCCCAACATGCAGGGGACAGTGAAAATACGCACAATAAACTTTTCTGTAATCATTTCCTAGATAAGTAGGAGAGCCCTCGGGTTTCTCTTCCTGGACCCCGCGTATGTCCCTTATTACTCGTCTCAGATGAGCTTGGCAGTTTTAAGGATCTCTCCAGCCCCGTCTCTCCTTATTCACCTCGTGGCCATAATCTTATGGCCACAGAATAAATAGTCCTGCCACAGGGGACGAGCCTCCTGCTCGGGTTTTTAAGCCACATCTGCAGCTACAGCTGGAGCAGGCTTGGAAATCTCCCGGCCTTGTGAAGGGATGTAATTTCCTAACCCCGAATTCTCCTTCAGAGGACGCTGCGCCGCTTCGTTCCTGCCCAGCGCTGTCCGGCGCTGCCTCTGCCGTGCTTCATTTGCTGCTTGGGTTCACCCTAGGAAATACACAGGGGTATTTTTTCCCAATTTCTTCCCCCACAAGTTGTTTCATCTTTAGAATCACAACATTTCCTGCCAACATCAGAGGTTTCCATTCTTGTCTCCTCTCTCCCTTGTTCTTTCTAGCCATTTTCAGACTTATATAGCCCTTGTGTTTCTTACCCTCGCTCCCTTTCATCCCCCAGTCCTCTCGCGGAGCCTCCCTCGTTTCAATTCTCCACTTAGCTGGCCTTCAGAAAACAATTCCCGTCTTCCACCTGGTTTTCTTCCTTTGTTGCTCAGGGGTTTGATTTCGCCTCTCTTTGTCCGCTTTCCCCTTCTTGGGTTTTTTCTTTTTTTTCCCCTCACCCTCTTTTTAAAATCGGAGAAAAGGATCAATATTATCCCCCCTCTCTGTTTGATAAGATAATGCTGGGTGAACACGGTGGCGATGGATTTGTCACTGCAGAGAGGGAGGAGAAGGGGGGAAGGTCTGGAAGCAGGGGCAGGGCTGAGCCCTTGCAGTCCGGGTCAGGCTGGACCAGCCTGGATAAATATATGCAATTCTTCAGATAAAAATCTGGGACAAAAGCCCGGGTTCCTTGCCCGGGCAAAATGCCCAGGGAAACAAGCCGGTGTACGTCAGAGCACAGAGGCTGGTTTTAGGTTGTTTACCCAGGAGATAATTTAGGAAAGCCTGACGCGCAGGAACGTCCAGCATTACACCATGGCCTGGGCACGTCTTCTAGACTTTGTGTTCCTCTTGTGATCCGTGAAAACTGGTGATCCATAGGGACTCCGCATCCCTGTGATGCACCCACCATGCTCTGAATGCTGCCGTGAGGCAGAGCATTTCGGCGGAACCCAGCCTGGTTTTGGGTGGGTGTGCACTGACCTGCAGAGGAGAAGGTTCCAGGGAAAGCTCAGAGCCCCTTCCCAAGTGCCCAAGGGAGCTCCAGGAAAGCTGGAGAGGGACTTGGGACAAGGCATGGAGTGCCAGGACACAGGGAATGGCTTCCCAGTGCCAGAGGGCAGGGATACATGGGATATTGAGAAGGAATTGTTCCCTGGCAGGGTGGGCAGGCCCTGGCACAGGTGCCCAGAGTAGCTGGGGCTGCCCCTGGATCCCTGAAGTGTCCAAGGCCAGGCTGGACACTGGGGCTGGGAGCAGCCTGGGACAGTGGGAGGTGTCCCTGCCCATGGCAGTGGGTGGGATGAGAAGAGCTCTAAGGTCCCTTCCAACCCAAACTATTTTGGGATTCTGTGACTCCCAAAGCGTTTTTAGTGGAGGTTGGGTTTTTAAAAACTTGTTTTGTTCTTTATTCCTAGTATTGTCAATGTGTGAAAAGCAGGTAAAATTTATTAGGGAGAGAGATGCACCTCTCCCCGCTTCCTCCCCTGTTCGGGATCCCGCTGCCTCGTTCCCTGAGGTGTCACACACGTGTCACACGCGTCCCTGCAGCCCCCGGCCATCAGCGCTGCGCTGGGACCGCGGGCACAACCGAGCCTGTGAGAGCAGTTACCCCGGGGCACTGTGTGTGTGTGCACACCTGTGTGTGTGTGTGTGTGCACACCTGTGTGTGTGTGTGTGTGTGTGCACTTGTATGTGTACACACCTGTATGTGTGTGTGTGTGTGTGTGTGTGTGCACACCTGTATGTGTGTGTGTGTGTGTGTGTGTGTGTGTGTGCACTTGTATGTGTACACACCTGTATGTGTGTGTGTGTGTGTGTGTGTGTGTACACACCTGTATGTGTGTGTGTGTGTGTGTGTGTGTGTACACACCTGTATGTGTGTGTGTGTGCGCACCTGTATGTGTACACACCTGTATGTGTGTGTGTGTGTGCACCTGTATGTGTGTGTGTGTGTGTGTGCACACCTGTATGTGTGTGTGTGTGTGTGCACACCTGTATGTGTGTGTGTGTGTATGTGCACCTGTATGTGTGTGTGTGTGTGTTTGCACACCTGTATGTGTGTGTGTGTGTGTGTGTGTGTGTGTGTGCACACCTGTATGTGTGTGTGTGTGTGTGTGTGTGTGTGTGTGTGTGCACACCTGTATGTGTGTGTGTGTGTGTGTGTGTGCGCACCTGTGTGTGTGTGTGTGTGTGTGTGTGTGCACACCTGTATGTGTGTGTGTGTGTGTGTTCGTTCCGTGTTCTTTCACCCGGGTTCGGCCCAGCCCGGCCGCGCTTCCTGGGCCGAGGTTGCCCCCTGGTGCCCCCGCACCAAGCGCGCAGGGGTGTGTGCGTGTGTGCACACCTGTGGGGGTGTGTTTATGGCTGTGTGTGCACACCTGTGTGCGTGTGTGTGCGTGTGTGCACACCTGTGGGGGTGTGTTTATGGCTGTGTGTGCACACCTGTGTGCGTGTGTGTGCGTGTGCGAGCACCTGTGGGGGTGTGTTTATGGCTGTGTGTGCACACCTGTGTGCGTGTGTGTGCGTGTGCGAGCACCTGTGGGGGTGTGTTTATGGCTGTGTGTGCACACCTGTGTGCGTGTGTGTGCGTGTGCGAGCACCTGTGGGGGTGTGTTTATGGCTGTGTGCGCACACCTGTGTGCGTGTGTGTGCGTGTGCGCACACCTGTGTGAGGGGGCGCGAGGAAGGCTCGCGCGGGCTGTGTTAATGAGGGGTCGCGCGAGCTCTGTGAGGGGCTCGAGCGGGCTCTGTGAGGGGCTCGAGGGGGCTCTGTGAGGGGCTCGAGCGGGCTCTGTGAGGGGTCGCGCGGGCTCTGTGAGGGGCTCGAGCGGGCTCTGTGAGGGGTCGCGAGGGGTCGCGAGGGCTCTGTGAGGGGCTCGAGCGGGCTCTGAGGGGCTCGAGCGGGCTCTGTGAGGGGTCGCGCGGGCTCTGTGAGGGGCTCGAGCGGGCTCTGAGGGGCTCGAGCGGGCTCTGAGGGGCTCGAGCGGGCTCTGTGAGGGGTCGCGAGGGCTCTGTGAGGGGTCGCGAGGGCTCTGTGAGGGGTCGCGCGGGCTCTGTGAGGGGTCGCGAGGGCTCTGTGAGGGGTCGCGAGGGCTCTGTGAGGGGCTCGAGCGGGCTCCGAGCCGCCGGAACCGGTGGGTGCTGGAGCGGGCTCGCCGAGCGAACGCGGCGCAGACGAGAGCCGGCTAATTACAGATATCACCGAGGTTTCCTGTTTAAAAGTCACGATGGAAGGGATGGACACGCTAAGGACGGGTCCGTTTCTCCAGGGAAGGAGAACTTCTGCAGGAAGGACACGCCAGGAGAAGCCAAAGCCCCGCTGAGCGACGGCTGCTGGAGGAGCCAGCGAAGGGGCCGGCCGCAGGAGAGGCCCCTGCAGGTGTGTGATCTGCCACAGGGCTTCTCTGAGTTCCACCTGCCTTTAGTAAGACTTGACTGAAGATTTGGTTCATTCCATGCACTTATTAATTATTTAGGTACACTGAATGCACATATTTAGGGGGCAGGGTTAATTGGGTATTAGGAAGGAATCCTTCCCTGTGGGGGTGGGCAGACCCTGGCACAGGTGCCCAGAGCAGCTGTGGCCTCCCCTGGATACCTGGAAGTGTCCAAGGCCAGCTTGGAGCAACCTGGGATAGTGGAAGGTCTCCCTGCCCATGGCAGTGGGGTGGAACTGGGTGAGCTTTAAGGTCCTTTCCAACCCAAAGCAGTCCAGGATATCTTGTGCTTAGTAGTCAGTTTGAGACTGCTTTTACCTTTGCTAACTCTAAGTGTGTACATAGTACACAACCGTGTTTCCTTAGCCTGTGTCTGCTTCAGCTTCAAGGCTTAGGACTTGCCTCTTGCCATGTGCTACCCCAAGAACACTTGGTTTCTCACCCCCTGTTGTCAGAAAAGGAGGGCAAAACTCTGAAAGAATCTATCCAGTTTTAGCCCAAAAGGAGCCAGACCCACACAAATTCCTTGGCAGTTTAATCCTGGTGCCTTAGGATGGAGCAGGCCCACAGGAAGGTGCATAAAGTGCATTGTTGAAGTTCCTTAAATGACATGGCGAGGACAGGAGCGCATGGTAGCACAATTAAACCTTGTGGCAAATCCTCGTTGGCATGCCAGCAGGTAATGCCTTTATAGAGTCCTGGGTATCATCAGAGACCTGGAAATAATGGCTGAGGCCAGCACTAGGGAATATAATTTCTTTAAATGTAAGAAAAAAGCAAAACTCAGAAAATGGTGATGGCATTTTAACTAACTTCAAGTGTGCTGCTGGTTCAGTCGCCCCTTTGATGTTGCAGCCGGGTGACCTGGCCTCCCCCGCCATTCATCACTGCCTGGAAATCAAACTCTCCCGTGATCCTGCTTTACAGTCCTCCCTCTGTTCTACTAATAAACACAATGTTAGTGAAAATAACCATCCAAGAAGCGTTCAAAGGGGATATCCATGGATGAATTTTAGTGAGAGTGCAGTTTCTTACTGCCAAGCCCAAACCTTCAAACTGCACTGCAGAAAAGATAGCATTCATCTAAACACGCAGCATCGGAATGCAAGGCTCCCAAATCCTGTTGCTCTTGGGGCAACTCTGCGATCAGAATTTCAAGGGAAATGCCTTTAGTTATTTAATTTCACCTGCATTTTACAGTTCCAGTGCTAGTTAAGGTGACAGCTGTGTAAACATCCATTCCTCCCCACGTTTTTAAAGAGTAGTGCTAGAGAATTCCCTCCCCACAGTTGCTGG
This sequence comes from Poecile atricapillus, assembly GCF_030490865.1. Taxonomy (NCBI): domain Eukaryota; kingdom Metazoa; phylum Chordata; class Aves; order Passeriformes; family Paridae; genus Poecile; species Poecile atricapillus. The sequence continues at coordinate 21,149,716 of NC_081258.1, forward strand.
ACAGCGGTGCCAGAGGCCAGCAGTGCCAGAGAGCTGTTCCGGGGGGACTGAGCTGGGGCTGCAGTGTGCACGGCGTGTGTGTAACACACCTGGGCATGGGGCACGTGTGTAACTCACCTGCACACTGTGCATGTGTCACACCAGCATGACCCTTGTCTCCAGCCTCATGTAATTTGGTTGTGACCTCACAGTGATGTTTTAATGGCTGCCTGTCATCAACACCGTGGTGCCCAGCAATCAGGACTTCATGCCTTATTTGTTAGAAGAAAATTAGGCAAGGATTTTTTGTTTTGGATTTTGGACTCTGGCACAGGTTATTCTGGGTTTAGCAATTGCTTTTGCAGGGTGCTGTCTGGATTGTGTAGCTGTGGATGAAGTGGGCTGGGAGAGCCAGCCTTGTGGTTGTGTGAGCACAGCTCTGCTTTGGCTTTTCAGGGCCTGTGTGTTTTCTCCTCTTAGGTCTGGTGCTTTTCATCCTCGCTGCCTCTTTAGCTTGTTCTAATCTGATCTGTTGTATCTGTTGTGCAGAGTAGCAGACATGCAGGTCTAATACAGTAAATTGCTGTATGTATTATGGCAACACCATGGAAATATCTCTTAGCAGCAGCAGAAAAAAACCCCTCACATTTAATTGTCTGATTTCTTGCTGAATATGGAATGGAAAATATGTTGATTTAACTCTAAAAAAATGTACAGTCAATTTAAGGGAAAAAAGAAAGAAAGGAACCCTTTACCATATCTAATTTCATTAGTAAACTGTAAATGGAAATGATGAAGAGGTATGATTTCAAAGGGCTGGGAACCCACACATTTTATGTAGCATTAATCATGTGCTCTTAATTTTTCTGCAGCAGAGCTCTGTGGTGCGGCCTTCCAGCCGGCCAGGCAGGGGTGCTGGGCGAGGGTGGGCAGTGGAGCCTGGCTGGGACCCCCCCACGGCAGGGACCCCCCAAAGGGGAGGTTTGTGGCCACGCGCCTGAGGTGTTGGGGCCCTGCTCGGGCTGATGCAAACACAGCGTTGCTCGTGTTCCACATTCCTCTGTCAGAGGCTCTTTCTCTTCCAGGCTGTAAAGAGGGTTAAGAAAGGAATTGTCTCTATTATGGTAATTAAACTCCCAGGAAACAGCCTCATTAGACTAATAAAGAGTAAATAAGGCAGGCAGGACACACTTTGCCTTCCAGTAGTGACGGCAGTACTCATTTCCCTTCCTTTGCCCACTGCCTGCTCTCTGCTCCCGGACCCTGGCACCCTGGCCTGGAATCACCTCCTCACAACATTCCCAGCAGTCTTCCTCTTGGGCCACAGTTTTCCTTGCTGTGTTGTGGGAGAGGGAATAGATATTTCTAATGCTTGGGGAAGATTTCAGTTGCATTTTGCTCATCTTCATGAAACCCCTCCTAGTTTTGCTTGCTGGCTCCATGGGAGTGGCCCTGGCTTGGAGCTGATGCCGTGGAAGGCTGGAGAGCACCGGTGCCGGACGCTGCACGAACACTGGGTTTGGGGTCTGGCAGCAGGGATGTCTGGGGCACCCTTGTGGGTGACACTGCTCCTCCAGCGCTGGCCCTGAGGCAGGGGCTGCACTGAAAGCACACACGCAGCTCTTCTGCTTCTGCAGCAGCAGAACATGGAAGGAGAATGAAATTAGCAGTAAAAGCATTAAAATATTGATAGCAATCATTCCATGTCCTGGCTTTACTAATTAATTATTAATTTTACCTCGAAGGTTAGTGTAAGAGATGGACTTTCATTTATCAGGCCTCCACTTAGCATGATGTTTGACTATATATTTTTAAACATTATCAGGGCTCTAGCAAATAGCTCTTGTTTTTTTTTCTGGTGAGCAGTTGGGATTTGCTTTGTGTGACTTCATGAGGTGGGAGAAAAGAGGGTCACCAAGATATTTAGAGGGATGGAACACCTTCCCTCTGAAGAAGGACTGTGAGAATTGTGATTGTTCAGCTTGGAGAAAAGAAGGCTACAGGGAGACCCTAGAGCCCCTTCCAGGCCTAAAGGGGCTCCAGGAGAGGGACTTTGGACAAGGGATGGAGGGACAGGACACAGGGAATGGCTGCCCACTGCCAGAGGGCAGGGATGGATGGGGTATTGGAAAACAATTCTTCCCTGTGAGGGTGGGGAGGCCCTGGCACAGGGTGCCCAGAGCAGCTGTGGCTGTGTCATCCTTGGAAGTGTCCAAGGCCAGCTTGGATGGGGCTTGGAGCAGCCTGGGACAGTGGAAGTTGTCCCTGCCCATGGCAGGGGGTGGGATGGAGTGGGCTGTGAGGTCCCTTCCCACCCAAACCATTCCATGATTCTATTAAATAATTTTTAAACTGGGAAAACTTTGAATTTGCTGTGAAGAATGTTTTCCTCTTGAAAGCAACTTTTGCACTGATAAAAGATGCAGATATGGAACTATTGATGTGTGACTGTGCTGGTGAGAAATTGTATTGCTTTCAGTGAACTCCACACCCGAGTAGGAGTGGAGCTGGGTGTGCAGGGCTGGAGCTTTACGTTTGTAAACTTCCCACTTCCTCCCCTGCATCAGCAAAGTTTAAAAGATCTTTTACTGTCTTGAGGGTAAATACCTTTCATTTCTGAAATGGTAAAACCCAATTCTCACTTGTTTCTCTTAATGTGGACCCAGCTTTAAATGTGGACAAATGGAAAAAGCCTTCACTAGCCTTTCCCCTCCCCCACCAGGGAAGGGAGGGTGCAGACCTCCAGCTTTGGAAACAAGGATTTTTGCTCTGTCATTTTTAAAAAGGAATCATAGAAAACTAGATTATTTTAGATTTATGAGAAAGAGAATTTACTCAGTCTGGACCCTTTTAAGATAAAAGAAATGAAGGAAATAACAGTTTTCTTCTGCATGCTGCTTTCCACTTGTAGCATCTGCAGTGTGCAGGTCCCAGTGGAACTGGGGATGTGCCTGAAGTTTGGATGTGCTGATGCTCTTTCCAGGACAGGGCCTCTCCTGTGCGAAGACTTACCCAGGAGCACAGGGCTGGGAGTGCTTGCTTGAGCACTCACATGTAGCTTTGGGAGCCTTGCTTGTGAAAAGAGTCATAAATGCCCCACTGATTTTAAATTTTATTGGGAGGATTATTAGGAAGCAACTGAAATGGCAAATCCAACTTATGCAGGAGCCCTGGGCTGGTTTGCTGCTCCTCACTATGAGTGAGATATCGATACACTTTAAAAGCGTATGTGTAGCTTTTTTCTCCAGTGTTTTTTAAAGATCTTTCAAAGGTACCAGCCCCTCTGCTGGTACCTTGTCTCAGCACAACGTGCTCATCAGTATTACAAGTCTGCTGGGGCTGTTGAGCACAAAGCTGCAGGTGCAGCCACCACACGCCATCGTCCTGCACTCACTCTCTTCCCAGGCGTGTGCAGCCACAGGGGAGCCTGGCCCTGACCTCTGCGTTGCTGATCTCCAGCAAGGAAAAAGCTTTGCCTGCACAGTCTGATCTTGGTTGTGCTGAGCAGATGCACAGTGGCTCAGGCTGTGGCCAAGGAATTGGCACTGGTATAACAGAAATGTGATTTTAAGAAACTTGGGCCAGTTACCTCTGTCCTCCCCCTTTCAGGGTATCACTTCCAGCAGAAAAATGGCACGTGACATCCATCTGTGTCCACGTAATTGCGGGGTGTGTGTCAGCACAGTGTGATCATTTGTTGTATGCATGTGATGTGAAAGTAATCGGGTTATAGTATCCAAAAGGAACAGCCAAAGAGGAATTTTCCTGCCGTGTGATGTGAATAACTTTGTGTTGTTTCTAAATTATATCCTGGGAATAAATACAGGATTGAAACAAAATTTCAGCTAGGATAGATAGCACCAGTTCTGCAGAGACTGGCTGGAGCTAATACATGGGGTTTGGTGAGCTCAGGCCTTGTACAGGCTCTCCTCTGCTCCAAGGACAGGCTGAAGAGCACCTTCTTCAGGTTATTCTTGAAGAAACTCCCATTTGTGGTTTCTATTAGAAGCTCTAAGGTGGAGACATGGACTTCCAGAGGTCCGAGGGCTGGAAAAAGCCCCCCAAAACCTTGGGAGAAGCACACATTGGCTTTTGCTCAGAGATGACTGATCTGAGACAGCTGCAGGCACAGGCAATTTTTCAGGGGTTTGATGCCAACGCCTTTGTCCCCCTCCCTGCTATGGCTCACTCTGATGCCTCGAGCATTTTGTGCCCAGAAGCACAAAAGTCCTCCTGCCCCCCAGAGCAGCAGATCCACTAGGATACATCTTTTGCAAAGATAATTTGGGTCACATCTGTCACAGGGGGTGACAAAGGGATTTATTTCCTTTGTTATGGATTTTGCCATGAAAACCTTTCGGACTGTTGTGCTGTAGGTTGAGCAGCAGTGAGATGCAGAGCCTGGAATGGGAAGCGACACTGTCTGAACAGCCTCTGCTGTGCTCAGCAGTGAGTTTCCACCCCTCCAGCCATCCTCCTCCTCTCACCTCTCCAAGGTGAGGATTTGAGGCTGCTTCTTCCCTGGGTGTGGCTGCCCCTGGAGTGGCTCCATGTCCTTCCTTGAGCCCAGAAGCAAGCACCAGATTTGTGGTTAACGCCCAACAGTCGAGACTGACAAAGGGCCTCAGCTCTGGAGAAGCTGTGGCTGCCCTTGGATCCCTGGAAGTGTCCCAGGCCAGGTTGGACACGGGATTGGAGCAGCCTGGGGCAGTGGGAGGTGTCCCTGCCATGGCAGGGGTGGCACTGAATGAGCTTTAAGGTCTCTTCCCACCCAAACTGTTCCATGATTCTAAGATAAGATATTCCTGAGTAGGAAAGAGGACAGCAACAGGATACTAATGAGAAGCACTTTGGGACTGGGAGGAGCAAGTCGTGATTTAGGAACTTGCTTCTTGGCATCTGCATGGAAATATCTGTTCTGGTCATGCAGGGAGGTCATGGAAAATAAAGTGACTGGTGGGTTTGGCTTGTGTGACTGATGTGTTAAAGATGATCTGCTCCTTCATTAGCAGCACTTAGTGATGGAGGACACCAGAGGACACTCAGGGCGAGGACAGGATTTTTAACAAGTAATTTAGAGCCTGTCTGCACTGCGGGATTAGCTGGAGGTATAACTTGAGAGCTTCCAGTAACCTGACGCTTGTGGGTGTCTGTGACTGGAGGCAGAGGGTGGCTGGGCCAGGCAGCCGTGCCGGGGTGAGGCCGGAGCTGCTGCTGGTCACTCCATGGGGCTGTGCCGGCTCCTCGGAACCTGCCGGGCAGCTCCGGGGCTGGGCTCCGGGCTCGCTGCTAGCACATGGAGCCGTCTGCGAGGAGCTCACCTAGGTGTACATGGCTTCAGCTGACAGGGGAGTGAGGACAGCCCCACCGCCAGCCCAGACACCCGATGAAACTCAAAAATCCACACAGAACGTTGGGAGACAGCACATAGCAGCTCGCACTTAAATCCTTTTCTTTCTTTTTTTTCCCTTGAAAAAAAATTCTTTCCACAGTAGCAGACTTGCAGCTGTTAACTAATCCCATAACAAGTGGCATTTAGCCACACATTTTCCAAATTAAATAAGCTTGCATGTTGGACTAGTTTCATACCCTGTAATACAAATACTTTCCCTGCTGGGGAAAAAAAAAAAAAAAAATTAAAAGAAAAATCCTCTCAGGCGTAGGAAGAGTGGGGAAGGGGAAGGTGGGTGTGCACGGCCGTGTCGCTACTGCTGTCCCTGTCAGCGCGGCGGTTCCGCGCAGAGCACCGCGTTCGCTCGAGGATCTGATGGGTTATCAAGGACTGCTCATGCTTAAATTATTAGTTAAGGCTGTGACATTAAAGAATTGTTATTTGGTCATGGTCTCATGGCTGTGTTTTGCCAGGAGGTGTTTGGAAATTCTCATCTCTGCTGTCACGTAATCTGTACTTGCCCTTTTGGTGCTTTTTTTTTCCTGGTCATTTGAATAATGTTTTCAGATCCTCAGCTGACTCCGGGCTCGGCAGCTTTGGGCCACAAGCAATTAACAGCACATGTTAGTAGAACTTAGGCTGGATCTATTTCGAGGGTGTTTGAGAGCACCTCCTCAACCCCCCACCTGCCTCCTGCACATTTTTAAGAATCCCATTAAAAATTTTTCAGGATCCCCATCCAAGCCAAATGCATTGTTTCCATGGAAACAATTAATGGGGAGAGCAATTTATAAGACTGATGTAAAAAAATGAGCACTTCATCAGCCCCCCTGCTGCTCTGATATACAATCTCGAGGCAGAGGCCGGGTGAGGTTTGCATAAGTGATATCCTTAAAAAAGGGGGAGACAGAGAAAGGAGCCTGGGAGTCTGCCCGTGGCACGGTGAGCGATGCCTATTGTGCTGCACAGGCATTATTAGCTCTTGGAAAGGATGAGGTCTTTCAAAATGCTTTTCCTTTAGAGAAGGGTTTTTTCCCTAATCCCACCCTCTGCCACAAGATCCACGGCTTGGGGCCGTGGCTGGCGATGGAGTCATGGCTGGGGATGGCCATGGCAGCGGGGTCCCTGTGTGGGACCTGCCCTTTGATTAGAAGGCTTTCGGGAGGCCCTGGTTAGAGACCTGCACTAAAAGTGTTCTCTTTGTTGGGTTTGTAAAATTATTATTTTATTTTTTGTTTGATTTAAATCTGGCACTTGAGCTTCCTCCCAGCTAATGTTTTGCATTGATTTTATCTATACATATATACAAAACCTAATGAGAATTTGCTGTTTAAGGAGGAGAGTGAGCAGGGCATCCACAGCAAAGGCTGTCATTCTGGACACGGGTCTGAGCAGGATTTGATTTGGAATTTCCTAAGGAGCTTAATAAAAATAAATCCATCCTGCGTTAGCTTTGCTGCAGCCAAAGCAGGAATCCTGTGTATCTGTGCTCTGAAATAATGTGGCAGAGATTTTAGAGCCTGCCAGAAAACATTACCTGAGAAAGGAAAACCCTTCTTGGATCTGGTTCCATATGGAATGGGCTGGGATGTGGCCGTGGGGTTGTGAGGGATGGAGCAGCTTGGGGAAGTTCAGCTCAGGGACCAGCAGTGCTGATGGTCTGTGTAAGAGTAAAATGAGTAAAAAACATAATCACGCAGGAGTTCTTTGCTCCTGTTTTCCCCGGTTTCAGAGGTTTTTTCCTGGCTGGGGGTGTTTTCCTGCAGAGGGCACTCGCAATCCACGAACAGCACCCGCAGCGAGGCTGCGTCCGGCAGCATCCCCTGCCAAACCCTGAGAGATGGAGAGAAAAAAATGTAAATTATGAAAGCAAATGATTCCCTGGTAGTGCACAAGGCCAGCGGGAAGAGCCCGAGATTTAAGGAGGAAAAATCCAATGTGGGGAGGCGAGAGGCTGAAGGGACGTGGGGGGCCAGGGGCTGCAGTAATGGGAATCATAAAAAGGGTGGAAAAAGGAAAGGCTGCGTGTCTGGGTTAAAATTTAATAGCAATGGAGATGAGAGAGGCAAAAGCCTTAATTAAGGCAACATCCCAGAAAAGGAAAAGCCAATGGAGTGGGGCAAATACAGGGAATTATTTTTGGTTTGCAGCCCCAAGCGTGGGCTGTCACAGTGCTGGGAAGCTGCCTTTATTCTGAGCGCTTCTTCCATGCTTCTGTATGGGAAAGGGACAGACTTACAAAGAGCTCAGCCAGGGAAGTATCGGGATCTCTCCGTGCGAGGCTCTGAAGTGCATCTCTGAGAAAGAAATACTCGGCAACCAAACGATAAAACAGTTTAGGAATTAAGTATTCTGGAGTTTGTGGAAAAAAATCTCATATTACCAACAAGCTGCCCTTGAAAACAGATTATAGAAATTGTTTAGGGTTATTTTAAACCTGGGTAGAAATGGTCTGGCACCGTCTATGCCCATCACTCATCTGAGGTGGAAAAACCCCCATGGATGTGTTCCAGTAAATAGCTCTAGCATTTTATTATTTGCTTTTATTACAGCAAAGGAGCACGTAAACAAAAATATCCTCAGAGCCAGCTCTGCAAATGTAGGTCTGGATGTCATAGAAATCCATATTCCAGAGAATTTTTACATTGCTGATGAGAATGTGAATTTATTTTTAAAGTTCCTCTTTGCTACCTGTTTTAGTCTTTTTGTTGTTTTTTTATTTTCTGCAAATATTTTCCACTTTTTTTTAAACAATGGATCATTTTGAAATGGAATGAGAGTTACTTTATTTTTTCAAGGATGATTTTTTTACAAAACATGTTTTAACAATTTACAAAGTATGATTTTTATGAAGTATGATTTTAATTTGCTCTAAGTTACTGATTAAAATATTACTGCTTTGAGTAAATTCCCTCCTATCTGTGTATCTGTGCTCAGTGTTACGGGGAGGAGGGATGAGAGAATTATTGTTAAAAACAATTTGTTTTGGGACGTTCCAATCCATTTTAAAATGTGTGGTTTGAGCTCTGTGGAGCCAGGTGAGGTGAAAAAGAAGCAACCCCAAATGGCAGAGCAGTCACTGAACGGGGGGCTCGTGGAACGGGGTTGGCAGATTTCTGGGGCGGATGGAAAGCCGATCCCATCTCCCCGCTGGAATAACCCGGCTGCTTTGGCAAACGCAAATTACAAACACTTCCAAATCCCGAACAGAAATCAGCGTTCAGAACGCTGCACTTCCTTGTCAGTGGAAAAAACTCAGAATTTTATTTCAGTAGATTTTTCCTGTGGATTTAAGGAGGTGACTGTTCGGAATTAGGATGGTGTTATTGGGGCTCCTGCCTTTACATAAATGTAACTGTTCTAGATATCAGTGTCCTGTTCACAGGTTTAGGACTCAGCCTTAGGAACTGGTACAGCTTACAAACAGGCACAGAATATTTCAGTCTCATTGTACCTTTTCTTAACAAAATTAAATTGTTTTAACTAATTTTGGTTTTAGTTGTGATTTGACAATAAAATCCGTGTCTGCTGGATTGACCTCTACTTGTATTTTAATATTTAAAATTGTTGTGAATGGAAAGGACTGTGGCTGCTGGTAATTTCATGGTATTTCTTCATTCCCTAGTGAAAAAATACAGGTGAACATGGAAGTAAAAATTACTTCCTTTTTATTCCGAAATATACTAATTACTAGGGAGCAATTTTTGTGTGAAAAATGTGATTGTTCATCATTTTTGTGTGGATGTGGGATTTCCTGAATGACAGGAGAAACAGCACCATGTGCCTATTTTTGATAGATCTGCTACAGAATCTCATCCTTTATAAATTGCTTCCCCATATACAAATTATGTCTCTATTTGTATGTTTTCCAAATATATTTGTTTTTATCTTAATGTGTGTTTCATATCTGTATATTGATAGGTAAGTGCACAAATAGCTGAAAGGACTGACTCCTAAATAATCTCACAAAGGAGAATATATGTGAATTCCAGTTGCTGCTTTCTCGGGGCTGCAGAATAAAGCCAGAATTGAAACCCGCAGTCCCTCCTTGCCGAATGGATCCGTGTGAGCAGCCTGGCCACAGGAGGAAGCGGCTGGCCCTGGACAGTGGCCCTGGGGTGTCCTGCGGTGTCACTGCCCAGCCCAGGAGCCGCCTCTTGGCTTTCACCTGACCCTTCCTATTATCTCCCTTCCGTGTTACATTCCCTCTTGTACAGATTTTCCCATTCATAAAATCTTATCCTGATTGTGGTGGTGAGGGCTGGGGTGTATCAGGAATAAATAAGATCCCGAGCAGCAGCTATTCGTCAAAGCCCTCATTTCCTGGAGTTCTGCCCTGATCCCTCTTGCATGCATCGCATTAGAGGGCAAAATCTCTTCTTATTTATTTTATACTTTGTTCAGCCGTTTATTAGACATCAGAATGCTGCGGGTGTGCTCGGCCCCGGGCTCAGACAGTGCTGCCTGGCAGTGCTTCCCGCTGCAGGAACATGCGGCCAGGGCCGAATCCCGAGGGCCGCGGTTATGGTGGGATCAAAAATCTCTTCCAAATCACCCAGTCCTTTCCTGGCCCATAGCAGGAGCTGCCCTCAGTCCCGGCACAGCTGCCTGGGAATCCCCTGTCCCCTTGGTGGGGGTGGGAAGCAGCGGCACAGTCCGTGCTGGCAAATGGCCCCTTTGGCACCGGCTCGGCCAGCGTGCTCACCAAGCTCCCCCCGTGCCGGACTGGGAGGCATGGAGAGATACTGGCAATAATTTATCCTGGTGGGATGAAAGCAGTAATTCCCTTCCCCTCTTTGCTCCATCCCATTCCAACAGGGCTCGTGTAGATTATTTTTGTTTGGTTGGAATTTTTAAAATTTAAAAAAAAACCCCAACAAAACCATATGCAGTTAATTTTATTTATTTTTATTTATTTTTATTCCGGATTCACATTTCTAATCTTCCAGAACATTATTTGCTACTATTTTCTGCTTTTTCCTCTGGCTTTCTCCCTCATTTAGCTCCTGTTTCCCTCTCACCCTGCTCACTGGATGGGTTGCATTTTCTCCCCGAGCTGAAGCCGTTGCTCCCCGTGCATCAGGAGGAAAGGATTAGCTGTACTTCTCTCAGACCTGAGGCATTACTATTTCTTCCCCATACTCAGCATCCAATTGTCTGGCTCTATCTGGGTCCTAAATCCATCCTGAATTGGTTTCCTAGCTGGCAGATTTGTGTGTTCCATCTTGTTTTGGGACCTGGCTTTCATCTGAATATCTCAAATAATTTTCTATTTTTCCAAGGAGAAGTTTTATTACATGCAGACAATCTGTATATGACTAGTGAAAATGAGAAGATAAAGCATTGATTGAAAACATGTCAGATGCTGGTTTTTGCCAACAACCCCGTGTTTGATCGTGGAGGGAGCAGTGACAAACCCTCGTGTTGGGAATGGATGGGCTGGCGTTGGCCTCCGGGAGAGAAATGGTTAAATTATGCACTCGCTGGAGTATGAAGGCAGTTCTTCTTTGCTGACAGATAGTTTGACCAGTGTCAGGTTATCCCGATGCGTTCAGCATACCTTCATTGCATCATAAATAAAACAGACAAATTACTTTTTTTTTTTTTTCCTTCTAGGGTGGAATAAGCAGGAGGAAGGGGAGGGATAGGGATCGGGACAGATGGGGGTTCAGGGGGGGTGAAGAATTAGAAGGAAAAGAAAAAAGAGAGAGATCTTTGCAGACACTCTATGAATCTCTGCTTGGCAGCTGAGAACAATGAGAAAAGCAAGCAATTACCTCGAATCCTTCCCCTTATCCAGACATAGGAAATATATTCCTGCCTGAGCCTTTTTTCTCCTCTCACCCTCCCTCCCTCCCTCTCTTTCTCCCTCCCTCCCTCCCTTGCCCTCCCTCTCTCCCTCTCTCTTTCCCCCTTGTATATCTAATTTAATTCTTCAAGGCATGGCAGATGTAACAAAGAAAGGAGGGTCTGTGTGGATGGGCCACTTCCCAGCACAGGACGAAGCCGTCCTCCATGGCAAACGTCCTTTTCCGTTCTCTGCCCTGGCAGACTCCTGCACCCTCAGCAGCAGCATCCATGAAAAAGGAGCAGAAAGGTATTTTATGGCTCCGGCTCTTTTACAAATTCCTCCCAAATCCAATGGTGTGAATACTCAATCCCACTGGCCAGGTGCAGGAAGCCAACGTGTTCTTTATCTCCAGAAATCCATCTCAGAGGATGGATTTGCCCAGAGGGGCAAGCAGAGCCCTTTTCCCACTTTTCCCTCAGCCCCTGTTTTAAGTGGTCTCTTTACCAGCAGCTCCCTTATTCTTCCAAAATTCTTGTAGGATTTAAATTCTCATTATTGAATCTTTTTTACCCCCTTTTTTTCCAAAGCAACATTAGCAATTATTTCCTGAGGTCCTGGATCTGTACCAGGGATGTCCCTGGGGGGTTCCCCTCTGCTTCCTGCCTTGCTCCCCATGGGAAAGGGGGCACTGGCCTGCTGGGTTACCTGGATATGACGGTGATGAGCGCGTAGGACCCGTGTGCCCTCGGGGCTGCGAGCCTTCCAGTTGTGAGAACGGTCGTTCGTGTAGAAGTATTCTAGCCTTTTAATTGCTCATAAGCCTTTAGGTAGCAGATGTATTTTTCATTTTTGAGGTAATAAATACTGCAGGTATGGTAGTGCTGATCGGATCGCTGCTTCTCTGTCAACCATATGCTGTGCTCAGGGAGACCCTGGGTTTGCAGTGTCATGGAATTGTCTGGGAACAGTGTCCAGAAACCCCCTCATGGCCAGCACAGTTGGTGTCTTTCTTGTCAGTGTCCCCTGGCTGCTGCCTCCCCCTTCCCACCCAGCATTTGGCTTTCAGGGAACATCCGTAATTTTGTTTGTCCTGTGCTCTGCTACAGACCTTTTCCTTGCACTGCTTGGAGTCACCCCAGTACCTGCACGTTGGGATTTAAAAGGGGAAAAACTGTCTGTTGCCATTGCCTTTGCTTTTAGAAGCAAACTGAAACCACGATTAGACTTTTAATAATTTAAGCTAAAAATGCCATTCCTTATGGATGTCTCTGGCTGTATTTTTACAGTCAAGGGATAGAAGGGAACATTATAGGAAATTTAAAGGAGGCTTTGGGTATTAAATCTTCACCTCTTCCAGAAGATAACGCAATTCCGTAAATCTGCGCGAGACCTTTGTTTAACCCACCCCCCGCTAGCGCGGGCAGGTTTTATAGGCGCCTGTCTCGCTGCCGCTCACAGCCTGTGTTTTACATAATACCCTTCAGCATCACTGATATTAACCTTGATGGCATTATTATTGCTATTTACAGTTCATATGCTGGGAATGGTAAACTTGAATGGGATTAATGAAATAAATTAAGTGATGGAAATATTAATGCTATTAACAATCAGTAACAATAGTTGACAGCATAGGAAAAAGAATAACCTGCCATTAACCAAGCAGGGTAGGATCTCTCTCACATCAGCATAAAGGTATCTGACACTTCATTTTGATAAACCCAAGATTAATTTTCTTTCAAGAAACAACTTCTCCAGGGTCTTCATGCTTCTGTGTTTCAAAACTGAGCTCCTGGCATGTGTCCCACGTCACCTTTCTGATGAACAAGAGCCCAAGGGCAGGAGCTCGGTGATGAGGACAGGCCCTGTGGGCTCTGTCCAGCACCGCTGAACTTCGCCTTGGTTTGGTCCCACAGGGATTCTGGGCTTTGTGAAGCTGCTGCAACACGTTCTCTGTGTCGCTTTTCCAGCAGAAAAAAGACCCCTTGCTGCTGGTGTGAATTTACGGTTGGAGGAGCCACTGGTGATGCACAAGTGGTTCTTTGTGTTGTGCCATTTCCATTTGAAAAATGAGATTCATCCAGCTGGAGGGTTACTAGGCTCCTGGGCTGTTGGGAGCTGCTGGATGTCATTCTGGGTTGATGTGGTACTGCAAGGGGACCTCTCCTCTCTGTCCCCACCACACTGGCTTGGGAACAAGAGAAGGTGACTTTATTAGGCCTGCAGGAGATGTGATGGCTCCTGGGCTGTGCAGGGCTTGCTGTGATTTTACCAAAGCCCTGGAGAACAGAAATACCAGTCTAGCTTCCATTGTGTTCCTCATGGGAGGGTTATCCTAAGCCAGAGTCCAGGTTTATCAGATGTGACCATGTTTCATCACCCAGTGCCTTTGTGCATTGTTGCTCGTGGGGCAGATACTGAGGCTCTGAAAAATTCCCTGCTGATAAGGTGAGTAAAGGTTGGAGAGTAAAAAGCATTGCTAATTTTTTTCGCCTTCCAAATGCATCTTGCCAATCCTTCCCAGCTGGCTAAAAGCTTGTGTTTCTCACACTAGGGAAGAAAGTGAGCCCATAAATAAGACAGGGCAGGACACCTGGAAAGAATAAAGTGCCCTTCTCAGCCTTTCAGGGGAGGACGACTCAGTGTCTGCCGGCTGGGACACAGAGGCGGTGTGGGAAAGGAGCCAGACTCGGGCTGGGCGGTGTGGGGACGCTTGGGAGATGCTGTCGTGCTCTGCCATAACAATTTGTTGGCTACAGCATGGCTTTTAGTGTTACTGACAGTGGTCTTCTGCTGAAGCTCAGTATGATGAGTATGACCACAGTTCTGGTAACGCTGGCTTTAGTCAGAGTGGAGGCTGAAATGTGTTTCTTAGGATAAACCAAAATTCAACCCCTTAAGGGCTTCAGCTCTGGGATCTGCTCAGGTCAGGATTCCCAGGTTGCTTGCAAATAAACTGGGCCATACAGCAATGAGACAGTCTAGTTGGAGTGTTTGACTTTTCTGTCACATCTTGGATTATTGTGTGTCCAAATTTCAGTGTGTGTGGTTTTTTCTACGGGCAGGAAAACAATTCCTTCTAATAACCTGTGTTCATTTTACTTTCTGCTAGGAAAAAATGCTCAACAACCTGAGATACTCCTTAGACAGCTCCCTTCAGTAGAAACGGTCTTCTGATTCTCAAACCCCAGTTTTAGGGGTGCCTGAAAAGGAATAGTGGACTTTGATCCAGGGCCGTGAAATATGGCCAAAGCCCATTGTTACACCAACAGCCTTATCTCTGATGCACCCTCTGCCACTCTCAGAACCTGAGACTCTTTCCAGAGCACATCAGACCTGTACATTCATTATCCACTCAGGGAACAGATAAATGAGTATTCCTGCTTTTCCTCAGGCTCTGGAAAGCGCCTCGCCAAGCCCCAGCCGATGTCGGGAGGGGCCTGTGCCAGCGATGTCCTCTGTGGGGACAGCACGTGCCCGGTGAAGTTTCACTGGCACCTTGGAGAGCCTCTGGCACGTCCTGCATCACGGACACATTTCTCTGCAAGACGTGTTTCATATTCTACGTGCTGCCCACCTTTCCTCTCGGCTGCTGACCGCTGAGGCGTTTCCCCCAGGCTGTGTCCTCTTCCAGGTGTTGCCGCCCTGTTCTCTCTCCCACGCCGGGGTCCGTGTTTGGTGGTGCTGCTCGGTGCCCTGACAGGCTCCCAGGCACTGCCTTTGGAAGGGAATGGCAGGCACTGTTTGTGCTCGTCTCAAGTGAAGCTGCTGCAGGCAGAAAAGCAAATTCAACAAATACAGAACCCAATAAACTATTGTATTTTGAAATAATGGATCTAAGGGCTGATGAATTGCAGTCCTGGTTTAACATCGAACTGTGAGGGCACTTTTGGAGACAGGCAGCTCCTTTGGCCTTGGAGTTCCAGAGTTGTCTTGAGATATTAAGGAAGTTGCTCTTTTTAATTGCTTCTGGCCTTAATCATGCACTACCCATTGCTTAGGCCCCATCAGCCCATGAACCAATATGCTGGGTTATTTCAGGAAGAATACTATTTTCTGTTCCTTCTTGGTGAAGGTAAAATGGCTGCAGCGTGCTTTAAGATGGAGCCTCTCTTCTGGAGGGATAGAAATGGAATTAGCAAACATAAATTGTATTCAAAATAGCAGTTTCTGCTTTATCTCTTTGCACTCTGCTTTGCACCCTGTCCTCCTCTCCCTCCCTCTGTCCCAGCCCCTTTCCAGTGCAGAGCAAATAGTCGTTATGGGGGAGTTTTTTATCCACTGGTTTAACTTGCATATTCCTGCAGCAAGGCTGTGAGTTAAAGTTACAGCACATTGGGTTTGCTCACGCTTTTCCGTGGCAGTCTTGTAAAATAGCTTGAGAGAGCTGACAGCAGGATAAGACCTGGCATAAACTTGGGAATAATCTTTTTGAATGCTACAAAAAAATACCAAAATACAATTTACTTTCCTGTTTTTAGCTTTGCATCCTTCAGGCTGCACACGTTTCTAAGCACCTTCAGTTCCCATTTATTTTAGTGCTCCCCATCTCCTAAGAGCAATTCAACATCTGAAAGCTTTGGATCCAAAAGGGGTTTGTAGGAATAATGCCAGACCTGGGGGGAGGAGGTCAGGGGATCAAAGAGAAGGGGGTTAATGTTGGCTGCCTGTGCCTAAATCTGTTTTTCCACCTGAAACCAATAACATTGCGGTGATAGGGATTCTGTAGGTACTAATTATTCTTCTTCTTATTCCTAATTCTACTCCAGATTGGGCTGGCATTAGGTGTAATTGTTTTTATTAGAGACTAATACTGGAAGCAACCATTTATAAACTCACTAAAGCTGTAGAAACATTTACTCTCAAAGTTTCGTGAAGCTTTTTATGATTTCCGTGCATATTGTGGTTAATATTTCCAATTAAGCTATCACACGTGCTGCATATATTATGTAATTATACTGGAGGAGCAACTCAGAAATTACAAGACAAGGACACAACAAAAAGTTAATTAAAAATGTGAAAGCCTTAAGAGGCAGAGAGAACAACAAATTTCAGGAAATTAATAGTCTAGATTAAAAATTATTCAGTGCCTTCACTCTAATGGGAGCCCATTTTAATATTCAGCATTCCCTGTCAATATTGAAAGTTTAAATCCTGAAATGTGAATTTCCACGCTTTTGTGACATTGGCTCACAATCTTAACGTCCTTTTAATGTACTTTTTGTTGTGTAAATCTGTGTAAGTACCATCAGTCATCAAACCTGACATGTGCCTGCGTGCAGCAGCCCCAGTCTGCATCTATTAGGGCTTTTTGTGTTTGTGCAGTGGAACCTCCTTAGACAAATTCCACTGAAGGCACAAACCTGCTAAAGGAATACATTTGTTTTCCCCTGAAACAATAGACCTGCATCAAAGGAACATCCAGGGAAAGAATAAGTCATTGCAAAAGATAAATTCCTTTCCTGCAGCAAGGCAAAATGTACCAAGGGTCTGACCTGTTGAGGAGGTGAAGCTGTGGACTTATCAGGGCGGTGGGCAAACCCCATTAGCATATAGGTCATCATTTAAGTAATTTAAAATTATCAAAAGAGAATCCAGCCAACACCTCGTGCTTTTCATGTGGTGCTGTGGTTTGAGGTGCTTTAAGAAAACGTAAGGAAAATGTGAATGAGAACATTCCTCCCACCTGAACTTCAGTGCGTGGCTGAAGCTGAACTTTCCAACAACAAGCTGGCAGCCCCATGGCATTTTATTTAAGTGTATTCAAATTTAAAGCGTGTTTTTTCTGTGTCCACAAATAAACAAAAGGAACAGAGCAAGGGTTTGAGGAGAGCAGGGCCAGCATAGGCAGCTGTGGGCACCTGTTTGTCCCGACCCCAGGACGGTGCTGTGCTGAGCTATGCTGCCCTGAGTGCTTTTAGCTCAGGGTGTGGGCATGAGTGGGGCCACCAGCTGGGCAGAGGTATCTTCCAGCCACACAGCTGAGAGGATGGGGCTGAAGGACCACGCTGAAGAACCTGTGTCACACAGCAGGCACCTGCAGCCGTGGGGAAAGACAGGGGAGGGCAAGGAGAAGGGAAGGGTGTTCTTCTTCAGGATGTTCTCTTGCCATGACAATATCTTTTTGCATTTTTTTGTTTTAAAGATGGGAGAGGTGATGTCTTCACTGGACATGGAGAGGTGTCTGGAAAGTGTCAGGAAAAAGCTTTATGAAGGTCTTCTCTCAATATATTGTCAAGTAGCTTTCCAAGTGTGTTTGTGGGGAGAGGTGAATGGCACGAGGTGCACAAAGAAAGGGACAGTCACCCCACACACCTGGTGCCTCTCCTGTCCTGCTGGAAGGCCAGAGGTGTCCTGGCAGGTTGCTGGGCTGGGCCCTTTGACACAGTGCTTGTGAGGATTGCCCAGCTGACACCTGGGCAGGGAAAGCCTGGGTGAGGATGGACATGGTGAGTCCGTCACTGTGAGCACCAGGCAACACCAGCCATTAAAGGAAAGCATATTCCTGTCTGGATTTGAAGCAGATTATTTACCTACCTGACACAGTCAAGCTCTAAGAGTACTTTTATGGGTGTCTGCTCTGTTCTTGGCACTCAAAGCTGGAGTTTTGGCCGAATTCTGTCCATAAGTAGATTCATTGCTGTCATTTGGATTTGTGGTGGCAGCATTTGCCCATTATTGTGTTATTTTAATTCCCTCAAGAATCTAATGAAAATTAAGTGAAAAAATAAGGCTTTCTGTATTCTATTTTCAAAATGATGGATTGATAGAAGGACAGGCGACTTTGACTTGTAGGCTGAAGATTTTATGCGTATATACATAACAGATATGGAGACAGAATTTTTCCCTTATGGCAATGGAATGGTTTTGATAGTCTCCATTAAAATAGATTTGAAAATACCATTTGTTTTATGTTTAAACCTTAAATTAAATTTTTCAATAATAAAGTATGCTTATTATAACCCAATTCTATCAATCACTGAAATGAACAGCATATTGGTGGGTTCAAGCAAGTAAATAAATGTGTTATTTTACTGCATGTCAGGAAGAATTGAGCAGAATTCTTCCCTCTGAACTGGTGGGTTAGAGGTTTAAGCATCACACCAAGGACTTGCAGTGATGCAGAGTGCTGACCCTGCCTCTTAGGGCCTTGGACAGAGGCTGGCAGCTCAGAGAAGGCATAAAAGTGTGTTGCTCTCTGTCCAAGCTGTTCCCATGGTTGCTTTGAGAATGTACCTTCAGAGGTGTGGTGTTGGGAGAGCCGCGTGATGTGCCGTGTTTTGCAAGGATGTTGTTTGAGCTGTTGCTATGGATCTTCCAGCTGCTGTGTTTGTCTGGGGTCATTGTGGTCGTTAAACTGATGATTTTAATACGTGCTTGGAGACATGCTGAATGAGAAAATGGTTTTAGATAAGATTTGGTTCTTGGCTGGAAGCAGGTATGGGCATGGGGAGCATCTCCCTCCCTGGTCACTGCTCAAGGCTTTGCAAAACCTTTCCTCTGCACAGTGCAGTAATTGCCCATGCAGAAGGTATGTCAGTGCTGTAGGACAGGGGCCCTTGGGCTGAACAGGTATGGCTGGGTGGCTGTGGACATTTCCTGGTGCTGGGCTATGTCCCCCCACATCCCAGGGATCCCCTCCAACATCAAAGCAGCTCTAGGAAGGGGCCACAGGCACTGTTGTACACCTGTGTTTCTGTGGTTGATGCTGTACCAGACACATGTCCTGTTTTCCTTCATGTGCCAGATGTTTATGGAGCACAGAGAGTGCTCAGAGCTGGCTACAGCTGCTGGGTGCAGATGTGGGATGGAAAACATCCCTCTGTTGTGTCCTGCACTCCCACACTGGCTCTGCACACAGAGTCTTGCTGTCTTTACCCAGCTTGGCGTGCCCTGTGTATCCTGGTGGCTCTGGACACACGGCCCCTGGCATGGAGCCTCCCAGTGCCAGCCTTGGTGTGCTGTGGCTCTTGGGCAGAGGGTGCAGGTCATGGAGCACAGCTCCCAGTAACTCAGAGCTGGGAGCCTGTGCTCCTGTCTTCTGTTCCACTGGGCCCCCTGAGTGCTCTCTGACAGGAGGAGACCTGAATAAATCACATTACAGTAGCCTAAAGAAGAGGTCACAAATCTTTTTGAAGAGGGAAAGAGCCACTTCTGGCCACTGCTGAAACATGAACTTCCACATGTATCCTGTTAGAAAAAATGAATTCCATGTTGGGAAACTTATCGACATGTTTGGGCATAGCTCATAGACAGGGAGAGCTACTAACACTCCAGTGACACCTTCCAGATGTTCTCCCTTCAGTAATTACCCATCTGCTCCAGGCTGGCTTGCTGCTCCCCGGACATCCTGGGCAGGCGGGATGACAGCTGCTGAAGGCCACTGACAGGTTTGGCAGAGGTGGAAATATTCTCACAAGCTGAATCAATTCTGAGTGTTCGGGGTTATCTGTCACTAATGTGGCTCAAAAGAAAGAGCAGGGACAGAGTTCAGAGCTCACCTCTCGTTCAGACACAGTGAGGACACCATCCCTCCACCCTGTGCTGGGGAAAGCAGACTCTCCTGCCCAGGTTGTGTTCTTCCAGCCCCCACTGATCACCATGTGGAGTGTGCACACCATGGTAACAGCTGTTAGAGGTGTTGATGTAGCAGATCATCAACTACCATGAACATCATGGAGAAAAAATTGCTATGACAGGTTGAAGTCTGTTCCCAAATTACTGGAAAGCATGAGAAGGTGAGAGGTGCTCCCCACCAGTTGTTTTCACAGAGCAGCTTGGTCCCAGTGCGTGGGGGTTAATTCAAGACCTCCAGCCTGCAGTTGCCAGGCCCTTCTCCCTTCAGCACCCGAGGGCTCGGTCCCACTGCCGGCCCTCCCAGCCAGCACATTCACGGGGCTCCTGTCACTGCAGCCTCTGTGGACAAACAGAAAGCTAAGCAAGGGTTTTCCCCAGAAAAACAAAGTAGAAGGAAGATGTGTTTCTGCAATGACAGGTGAAATCTCTTCATCCAGATGCTTTGGAGATGAAATGCACAAAGTGGAGCTCGCACAGGTCTTTTGTTTTACAGAAGGTGCAAAAGCTCAACAAGCAGCTGCAGCAAAGCCCACCGAAGGCCTTGCCTTGCCTGTGTGAACAGCACTGAAGAAAAGGGGTTATCAGCTCAAACCAAACAAGAGAATTGCTGATCTGGGTTGGCAGATTGGCCCTCTCCCCAATTTTTTGTCCCTTGGGGAGTAAAAGAACTGAGAAGAACAGAAATTAGATTTAAAAAAAAAAAAAAAAAGCAAAGAAAAAGACTACAAGATTCACAATATTCAGATTAACTGAAACCTTCAGATCAGGAATATTCATCAAACATGACATTTTTGGTGTGAAAAATTCTTTGGATTACCATAATTAGGTTTTGCTGTTTGTGACCTGAGACTTATGATGTAATTTCATGTTTATCTGTGAAGGGACCTGGGTATAACATCATGTGAACATGACCAAGTGTGATGGAATGCCAAATGCTAAAGAGAAACAGATGAGTTCTGGGCTGGATACCTGCTTTACCCTCATATCTAATAAGGAAAAAGCTGGGATGTGGAAACAGGGTGAACAGTAAGAAGAGAAAAAAATTTGGCACGTCTTTTGTTGAAATTCAATCCTCCCCCTCCCTAGTATGCCCAGAAACCATCTGCAAACTTTTCAATCATTTTTTAGGATACAGTGAATTTTATCATAATTTTGTCAACCAAAACCATATGTGCTTTTTCTATTGACAACATAGAATAACAAAATCATATTTGTTCAGACCACAAGGCAGGTAATAAATAACTGTGGACACACTTCTACAACTTAATGTTTTTTGGTGGTTTTTTTTTTTTTTTGTTTTTTTTTTTTTAAAGGTATTGAATATTACCAAAAAATTTAATTTGGGAGGTAAAGTAGACTTCTGAAGAGAAAACCATCTGAGAGAAAGCTTGTGGCTCAATAACGTTCACCTTCCTGTTAGACTGATTCTAGCTCAGTGTCCTGAGGCCATAACAAAATGAGCTCTTCCCCCGCCTGCCCACAGCCTTCTGTGGTTATCCCTGCATGTGGTTATCCATGGTTATTTGTGCATGTGGTTATCCATGGTTATCCCTGCACGTGGCTATCCGTGCACATGGTTATCCATAGTTATCCACATGTGGTTATCTGTGCACACGGTTATCCGTGCGCATGCAAACTGCCGCTCCCAGTCCCAGCGTGTTCCCTTGGTGCTCTGGCACCATTTCACTCAGCTGTATGTCCGTTGTTCTGAGAAGTTTGGACCTGTGATGTAAAAAGATGAAATGTGAATTACGGTAATTAAGGATGTGCTTCCTCCTAAACGCACCAGCCACGAAATATCTCTCCTTACTGATATTAGACAAGCTAATATTTCAGATTACTCAGAATCTGATTGCCAATACTGCCAGAATCCTGTAAAAATTCTTCCCTGTGAGGGTGGTGAGGCCCTGGCACAGGTGCCCAGAGCAGCTGTGGCTGCCCCATTGTTGGAAGCATCCAAGGCCAGGCTGGACAGGGCTTGGAGCAACCTGGGATAGTGGAAGGTGTCCCTGCCATGGCAGGGGTGGGATTGAATGGGATTTAAGGTCCCTTGCCTCCTAAACTATTCCAGGATTCTGTGATTCTATGAAAAATTTTTACTCTAGAGCATCAGAATAGTCCTGCCCTGGGTTGGCTTTGCTGACAAGCAGCATTTGCTCATTCTCTGGGTCTAAAAATTGCAAAATATAGGAATGTAAGGGACCACCTAAAGCACTTCAGAGAAGTCAGCCTTTTTTGTGGGGGGGGCTCAGTTTCTAATCACCAAACTCCACCTGAGAATATGACACAGATGTGTTAAAAATACCAGTTAGCCACTGGAAAAAATTCCCAAAAAAGCTGGTGAACCCCTTGTCTCTGTCTATAACTTGGACAAGGAACTTGCCTGATGGGTGCTTTAATGAGAGTCTGAGCATAAAGAATGAATATTATTGCAGTGGGTTACACTGATGTTTGGGTCAAATGAATTAAAGAAAACATATCAGTGAACTCATGTGCAGACAAACACGTGGTTTGAATATGATTCCATATATTACATTATTAAACATGCAGTTTTCATGGTGTTAGCAGTGATAAACAGCCATAGGTTTTTATGGCAGTGCCCCATTAAGATTCACTTGGGCACATGGTTGGATCTCCACCGCTTGACTTTGCTCTCTCCTCACTGTACCTGTTTTAGTGCAGCCCCTCCTCCTTAACCACAGTGTTGGGCTCTGCCAGGTTGTTTTCATTCTTTCTCCATAACAATGAGATAAACAGAAAGACAGAAACCTTGGACTGAAGAATTTACCCATAAAGCTCTGCTTCTCTGTTGTAATAATACCCCAAGACTTCAGCTGGCTTGTGGCCTAAGGGGATCAAGCAGGAAGACACAAAGTTCACCTCGAACCTTCCCAATTTAAAAGTCAGTGGTAAAGGAGGAAAATCATACAATTTGTCAGCAATGATGATAAAATAATTAATTGACATTGCAGTCATTAAAGCCTTCCTTCTAAGTTCTTGACGATCATAACAAATAATCAATTAATGCCTTCTGAGTTTTGCAAGCATTATTATCCCTGTTCTATGAATTAGGTGACTGAGGTACAAAGGGATTAAATCCTCAGCCTTGTATCTTCTACCCAGGTCAGGGTCCTCCTTCCCCAAAACCTTGGGCACCTGTGGACATGCCAGCACACAACAATTGTAGGACTGGATGGTCTTGAAGGACTGGATTGGTCTCTTCCCATCTTGATGATTCCATGATGTCACAAGAGCAGGTCCTAGGCATTCCTGAGGATGACACATGGGAGACAGTTTTTGGGCAGCTGAGCTGTTTGGAGTCTGTTCCCTTATCCATTAGTTACCATCTTCATCAAGGTCAAGAGGGACCCATCGGGTCACTGGAGCCACCACTGTGGAGGGGCTTCAGTCCCAGCACTGAAAGTCTTTGGCCTTAGGAGTGTGACTGCTCAGGAGTCTTGGGAATGGTCTGACTGGGGAGCTTCCTTAACAGAGACCACAAAACCTACAGAGCAGGTGAAATGTCCCACCAGAATTAGTAATTAGTAACTGGCTTCACCTCTCTTGAATTTGAGACCTGGTGCAACCATTAAGGAAACCAGCCCTTCTTTGGGAGTGCCTGGGAGGTCCCTCACTGAGCAGAAGGTGTGGTTCCCACCTTTCAGCAGGGACCTCTTGAGCTGTGGCTGTTGCTGGGAAGGTCAGAGCTGAGCTTGCCTCCCATCCTACCCCAAAATGTCAGCCCAGGGACAGAGGTTGGAAGAGGGTTGGTGGTGGTGAGAGGGAATGGTGGGGAGTGTGTTTGAGGAGTCCAAAAGTAGGTGCCCCCTCTGGCTGCAGGGTGGCTGAGGTGGCCAGGTGTTGAGTGGTGAAGGTGTGTGCTGAGGTGGTGAGAGACAAGTCACCCGTGTACTTTTATCACTGTCACCAGTGACACAGAGGTTGTGCTCTGCTCACAGCCATCGTTGTCTGACTCTGCATCTCGGGCTGGGCCAGGGGTGCCACCACCCTGCTGAGGGGCTCAGCTGGGACCTGAGAGCCCCACCAGGGCCCTCACCCTGAGGACCTTGTGGTGCCGACACATCTGTCTGGAGCTGCGCATCCGACTGGAGACCCTCTCATCTCCAGGGCTCCCCCAAACCATGGGTGGGCCCAGCCCAGTTCAACCTCCTGCACAGCTGCTCCAGGGACCCAACCTGCTGACTGAACTTCAATACGTGCTCTGGTAGCACATCCAGGAGATGTAGGGGAGATGTGGCAACTGCCGGACTTGGGAAAGATGCACTGGAAATACCCAAAGGGTTTAGATTCCAAATGCAGTAGAAATGAAGTTTTGGGTATTTTTTTCTCTTCCAACAGATGCTCTGTTTTCCATCCCTTTTGCTGTTTTCTAGAGAAGTTCTGTCTCCTCCTGTATGTGGAGATGAAGGTCAATGTTTGCCCTGTTCCTGAAATACAGACCATTTTCTTAGAAATCCTCAATTTTCCAGGCAAAGCACCTGTGCTCAGGTTTTCTTTCAGGCAAATGGCAAGGGAGAACACATAGTGTGTTTTGCAGTAAAAATTAGACCATTTTTATCTCTGAAGAGCTCTCATTAACACCTAATTTCCAGGTAAAGGAGCCACTTGTTTTTCCTTCCTTCCTGAACATTGAATGAGGGGTATTTCATAACTCTGTTGTGTAACGTGATCAAACCTGCAGGATCCAAAACTCCTTTCATAACTCACCGTGCCCATCGCTTTGTCTGGGTTATAAATTCAAGCTGTTGCCACCAGCCTCCTTTTTTCTCTTCAATATTTTAATATTGCATCTAATATTTAACAAGCATAGAAACGATGAAATTGCTATGGAATGTGTGACACAGGGCTGTGAATTGGGTTGAGGCTGCTAAAAATCCTTGTTTTTTGCAGAGGTTGGTGTTGCTTTTGTGTTGGTTTGTTTTTGAACCAAACCAGAAACCACTCCAAGAGCACTAAAGGAAATCTAAGAGGCAAAATGCTTTGCAGGTCTGGGTGCTAATAAACACTAGAACCCCGTTCTCAGTACACTTTAAAGAAAAACAAGATTAAGCTTTCTTTCACAGCTGCCTCAATTTGGAGGCTGGAGTTTTAAAAAAAGCACCTTCAGCCTTCCAAAAGCAGAAGGCAGTTCCATTGGGGCACATCCTCCGTGCAAGCAGGGTGAGGGCCAGGAAGGGAAGCTGAGTTGGAGAAAGTGCTACTTAAAGTAAATGCTAATGATTTAAAATGTTATTCCTTCTGTGCTTTTAGAGACAAGAAAAAAAAAAAAAGAAAAAGAAAAAAAAAGAGTAATAAAGGCTTCCAGCCTGTACCTCATCTCCAGTCACTCCTGTGAAATTCCCAAGAGAGCATCCAGGCTCCCCTCTCCCCCTCTTTAAAAATGGTGGACCTGGAACCACTTACAAGAGAGGCTTAATAAGAGGCAAATGTGTTTTATATTTTGTATCTTGTTAAGTGAAAAAAGATGGATTCTCACAAGTAGTCTCCTGGTGCAGATTTGAGTGGTCTGTGCATGCAAATGTTGTGATGCTTCGGCTGCCAGCATCCCGCTCCAGTCCCCCTTGGCCACTTAAAATCCCACCCCCAGAGCGAGCTGAGATGAAATTGCTTCATTTGTTCAATGGATCTGCAGATCTGGGGAGCTTGTTTCTATCTGATTTGCTGATAATTTACTCCTCATTTGATTTTTTCCTTTTCTTTTCCCCCCACCTTAGAAAGGAAACAGTGTCTCAGCTCACATCTCTTCCCTAAGGAGGGAGGAATTGTTTCACCGGGCTGAGAGGATGATTGAAAGCAACTGAAAAATATTAAAAAAAGACCTGCACAAAGATGAAACATTTTTTAGAGGACAAGAAAACCCCTTTACATCTGAAAACTGATAGTATAATTTTTAATTTATGCTCCTAATTGCTGAAAAATCGGCTAGAAAAATGCACGGTGCCTTTGTGAAGGTGTGTGTTGAACAGCGAGACATGTTCCCCCTCAGATAATCATTTTTATGACCTTTTGGTGCAAGACAGTGCTGTGCTCACTGTCGGCTTTCACTAGTCAGTGGTGAGGAAACGCCTTCTAGTTGTCTTTGATCCAGAGATCTGGATTGCTAAACCTGATGGCCACAATTAAAGACAGTCCTGCTGCAAACCTGACCTCTGCCTGCTCTCAACTTCATGTAAACTTTTCAATATGGATGTAATTTCGTATTAAATTACCCGTGCTTTATTGCTTTTTAGCACAGCGCTGTCCCGTTGCCTTTGAAAAATGTAAAGAGTAACAAAAAAGAAAACTCGTGGTGCATCTGCTCAATTATGTAATTATAGACTTGTTTCCCTGCATTTAGGAGCCTTTTTGGATGCACTGTCTGTTGGAAAGTTCTGATACTTGTGGTGGATTGGTTTGCTGTGTCCTTGGAGCACATCCAGAATTAAACATGGAGCTGCAGTTGAGGATTTGCTGTCCTGAAGAATTTGTGCTGACATGTGTCCTGTTTTTAGGACAGTCCAATGGGCTGTAAGGTTTTTCCTCCAAGCCCTAAACATGACATCAGCCCATCATTTTCACTCTGTGGTCACGTGGACCTGTTTGAATGAGGACTAAAACTCCTCATTTTTAGATGGTGGGAATCACACACAATGATTGGAAGGGACTAGAAGGCATCACTGAGCCCCCACCACTTCCAAAAAGAAAAAAAAGTTGAATTTAGTGGCCAGGAGACTCTGGGCTCCTGTTAGGTCATGCCAGCTGCTCCTGTGTTAGTGCTGGTGCCCCCAGTGAGCACAACCACTCAGGCACTAAAGTGAATAAATAACCAGATATCAAAACACACCACCCAAGGGAGGTAAATGTGATTTATTAGAGACTTAAAATATAAAATTATAAGGTTAAAAATAATTCAAAATTAATCTAACTGGTGCAGTAATAAAGGAAGAGTTAAAGGTGTTTGCAGCCTAATCTGGTTGTAGCTGTTGCCTTCTCTGGTGCTGCCTCACTTTGATCCTCTTCTCCTTCAAGCACAAATGCAGTTTTACCAAACTATTCATTTATTTATCGCTTTGAAACTGCATTCACTGTAAAAAAACCACACACTGCATGGAATTCTAGCAACCAATGGAAAGATGGGACTACAGACCATCAGAAAATGGTGGGAGTAGGTTTTCCCTCTTGCCTGGCTTTTGTTGTATCTTTCTCAGTAAAGCTCTGGCTGAATTCTCGTGTAAAGATGCTTGGTGCAAGTGTCCCATCCCCATGGATCACACGGCTCCCCTTCCCACAGCAGTTCCTCAGCAGTGCTGTGGGCTCGGGCCCAGGCTGCCGCTGTCCCATGCTGGGGACACAGAACATGAAGTGAATTCATCGTCCCAAGAAGGGTGGGACATGGATCCCTGGCAGGGACACTGGGGCTTGGACAGCTGGGGACAGTGGGAGGTGTCCCTGCCATGGCAGGGGTGGCACTGGGTGAACTTTCAGGTCCCTTCTGGGATTGTGTGATTATGCTGAGGAACAAGAGATGTTTGAAGCAAGCTACACTCACCCTTTTTTCACAGCTAAAAATGATGTAGCAAGGAAATGGAATTTTTCACCTAAATATCTATGTTGATTGAAAATCTTGGACCTTTAACATGAAGAACAACTGATTTTTGAAAGCAGATTTTTTAAAAAAAGTTTTTATTATTGATTAAACTGAATCAAACAATTCTTTGTGGAAATGGACTGGGCTGGGTTTATTTCCCACACAAAAAAGGGAGAAAACGCTTTGTGACAAGCTTTAATCAAAAGGCAGTTAAGGGGATGTTTTCTCATGTGGATTCCATTTCCTGGGATGCTGAGCCCAGGACCTGAGCTGTCTGGGTTCTCACCCAGTGCATTTGCTCTCTAGAGAAGAGGGAAACACCGGGGCACTTTAAAGAGTAAAATCTACAACCAGCTCGGTGGGTGCGGTGTGAGCCTTCCTGGGGGGCTGCGGGGCTGAGGAGAGGAAGGAGCTGGTTTTCATCTTGATTCCCTGTAATTAGAAAGTGAATTAAACCATAACTTATACGAAGTATTTTGTTGGGTTTTTTAAATTGTTATCATTAACAACTATAATTCTGGATTTTAAAAATACTATTTCAGTATTACCAGAAGTGTCCACTCCATTTTTGCATCTGTCTGTGCTCCTCTGCTTGGCATGTTCAGTGTCAGGGAGTCCCCAGGTTTAATTTGCATTTGTGGAAAGAAATTCCCCTGATTGGTTTTAAATGCATCACCTTTTAATTTCATGGAGGATGCCCAGGTACTCATGTTATGAGATGGCCCAGAAGCAGCTGATCTACCCCCTGTGTAGGTTGTTCATTATCTTATCACTGTTGCTTTGTCTCCTCTTATTTATTGCCTAGTTAAGATTAGCAAAAAAAAAATCTTTCACTCTGGTCAGACAAGAGATTTTCCATACCCCTGATCATTCCTGGCAGTTTGCTGTGAATCATCTCGAATTGTGCAATATTATTTTGGAAGTAGGATGGTCACTACTGTACATTGGAGCTGAAAATCCTTCATTTCCATGTGTAACACGTTATTTTCCTGTATTACTCCTCATCCTCCTGCAATATCTCCTCTCTCTCCCTCGTGAACTTTGGGGTTGCTGCTTTGCAGTCCTGGGAGCTCCTCTCTCCACGGTGTCCCTGCAGCAGCCGGGGCAGGATTCAGGGCAAGGCTCTTTCCCCATCTCGCTCGCAGTCTGAGCTGCACAGGGCTCCGTGAGACATCGGTGATGGTGACAGGGGAAGAGCTGATTTCTCTGGAGAACTTTGGAGAGCCCTGGCTGGGACTGCTCCTCCTTTGCACCGCTGTGTTCCTCTGTTGTTACTGCAGCTCTTTCCCGTGTCCTGTGTGCCGGTGGAAAAGGAAAGGGAAAAGGGAAACGCTGGGGTTTAAGACTACGCAGAGAGAGGTGGAAGTGAATAAAATTCCACTCTGTGCGGGTGGGATGGGGCTGCAGGCTCACGCCCTGCCTGTGTCTCTGCCTGCCCAGTGCCCAGCAGAATCCCAGCAGACTCCCCAGTGCTGGTGGCTCTGCTGGGAAAGGCTGATGGGGACTGGGTGTTGGAGCTGTTTCCCTGCCTTGCCAAACAGGACAATTTTGTAATTATGCCAATTGCCCAACTGCCTGATTTGTACTGAAATTAACTGATGTTTTTGGGGATTTATGTTGTCACATTAGTATTTTTTTTTCTTTTTTTAAATTAATCTGTTAAATAGGTACAAAACCCAGCAAAAAAAAAAAATAAATGCAAAGTTATGTAGTGAAAATTGTGTAACATGGAAGAAAAAATTTCAGTTTTTATCAAGAAGCAAAATTTTGCTTCTTTGGTTTGCATAATTTTTGGTCTGAGCTGAGCAGTTGAGGCTGAGATGTCTGTTTGATATTTAGGGAAAGATTTGATGCTTTAATAAGGGAATCCTCTGCCTCCCTCATCCATCATTCGTCATCCTCATCCATCCAAACCCACAGAAAATTTGTTAGAGCCTTTTTCATATTCAGGGCTTGTATAAATAATGGCTGTTGTGAATGGAAAAAGGAAATAGGAATTTTCTTGTTTGTGTTCTGTCTCTGGTCATAGCCATGGAAATGTTTAGCGGTTTTTGCTTTCAGTGTTGCCCCTTATTGTGGTCACCACTTGCCCAGACCCCTGAGTTCGTGAGCCTTGCTCTAATATCTATATAATATATGTATGAAACTGCCTGTGCTCGTTACTGCGCGCTTTTATCCTGCTCCATCGTGTCTTGCTCCTTCTCTCTGCTATCTTAGGGATTATGCAGCTTCTCCGCAATATTCTGAAATTAATCAAACCAAGGCAAACCTCATGCTATATTATCCATCACTGGAGGAGAATGATTTCCACAAGCCAGGCAGCTTTACATTGTTTTGTCCAGGGGCTGCAGCAGAATTCCATTAACTGGAATACACTGGAAATCTGATTTCTCACAAAACGCATTTGTTAAATATTCGCAAGCAGCAAATTTTTATATTTGATGCCAAGTGTAGCCCTAAGCACAAGTTTCTTTTTCTCTTAGTTTAATTAGGCAGGGGACAAACACGCTGTCCACTCCTTTCTGGGTGTTTTCCCCCACGGAGCAGCTGCCAGTGTGGATGCAGCCAGTGCAGCTTTGCTCTGCACCGAGGGATGCACAAACTGAATTGCTGCTTACCCGGACTATTTTATATTTCGTCTCTTATATAATCGAGCTCTACAGGTAATTTCTTTCACTAAATTAGTAACCATGCTGCAGATTGCAGACACTTAGTTTGATTGAAAGTAATAAAGGGAGATTATCCGCAGAGTTCGTTGAATGACGGTTCTGACTTGACCCACTGCCCAGAGAGATAAGAATTAATCTTATAAACCTCTCCACACTTCCAGGGCTCTGATCCGCCAAACAGCCCCTCTTTGTTCCAGGGCAGCCCTGGCTGGGAGAGGGAGCCCAGTGCAGGGAGGGCTGATCCGGGTCCTGGGAAGGCCACGGATGATTTCTGAGTGGTGATGTGCTTTCCTGGCAGCGGTGCCCAAACCACACAGGTGGGGCAGCTGGGCCCCCAACCATGTGCAGGAACAGGAAGATGGAAGTTGGAGATTGAGAGGGGAATACGACTGTTCCCCAGACACATGTGCTTGTGCTCCAGACTGGGAGAAGCTGGATGGCTCTTTAGATGCCTCCCATTGCTACAGAGCTGCTCTCCAAGTTCAGATAGTATCTGCACCATTTTCCTTCTTGTCCTGCCCACAGGTATTCTTTGAGTCCTACGCTGCCACAGAATAATTTTTTCCCCCCCAGGTATTTTGTCTTTGTCCGAGGTACTTCCTCTTTCTAAATGGCATTTTAATGAGTGCTTCCACAATTACTGACAATAAAGTCATTGATTTATTTTGCACAGTTTTTGCTAACACCTGTAAGCTGTTCAAGTGTGACGGTCCTGACTTTTCACCTCCTCCTTGGCATCTTGGGTGCTGAGTGTTAGATTAAGTAGGGAAAATGAGAGTGCCAGGAAAGACCAGGATTGAAGCACTCTGGGCCTTTGGGGAGTGACAGTCACTTGGGAGAAATGATGCTGACCACGAATGGGAAGAGAGGCAGGGGAAAGGCTTGTGGTGTTTGCAGGGGACAGAGGGGACCTGACCCTTGCTGTGCCATACACTCAGCTCCTGAGCTTCCCTAGGGCAGAGGGCCATGGAGAAGTGCTGCCTGGACATGCCTTCCCTTGTGAAGCGAGGTGCTGGGGTGCCACTGCTGGGGCCCCACGCTGAGGATGGACAGCTGAGAGCAGAGCTCTGGGCAGGGTGCAGAATTACCTGTGGGACGAGGGCTGAGGCTGCCCTGGGTTCCTTCCCCTCCTGGCAAATGATACCCCCCTGCTTCCAGCTCCTGGAGGAACTATCAAACTGCTGTGTGCTTCCTCCTTTCCTGAATTTGTCATTTCTGCTAAAATTCAAAGATTAGGAGAGCAGAAATCTCTTATTTAAGTATCTCAACCCTAGAAAAAGTAGCACTCTTTGTACTGCCTCTGTATTTCACACTTCCTTGAGGGAGAGAAGGACTTCAGTCACTACTGGATGACGAGATGTCAGAAGAGCTGTCTGATGACCAAGGCGAAGTTAAACACAAACGATGCAAATCAGCAGCACTTTCAGCTGAAGTAACACCAGAGCCTCCTGCCACACCAAACCCAAGACCCCACAGTCAAGTAGCCATCACTGTATGTTAGTGTTGTTGAGGGGTTGGCTGCTCCTTCCTTTTTTTCTTTCCTGTTGCCAAAGTTCTCTCTCCAGCTGGATGGCCTGAACTTGTGTGCCACTCTCCCCCTGCCCAGGCAGCCCCCATCCTCATTAACCTGAGGCAGTGCAGGGGTTAATGCAGCAGCTTCACATCTGCTGGTGTGACATCAGCATGTGCGTGATGGTGGCCTCACACAGATCTCTGCTGGACATTATTTCATGTCAAATCTCACGATTCCTCTGATTCAGGGCATAGTTTTTGCTTGGATACCAAGGAAGAAGGTCCAGCTCTGCAGTTTTGGGATGCTCTCATGTGAATCCAAGCAAACATTTGGCATTTCCCAGCACTCAAAATCCTGAAGGAAACACTGAGTGCTTTCTCCTGCCACAGCTGGGTGCAGTGTTCCCAAATCCTTATCTCTGCCAGGCAGATAGACAAATGCAGGTGTAGATGGATAGCTTCCTGCCAGAAAGGGGGATCATCCCATTGCAGAAATTCAGAGTGACAATGACAAAGTGAATTATTGGGTGAACTGGGAGCTGTTGTGTGAGCCACATTTGGTCATTCCCTATGTGATACAGGCACACATAGCTCCATCTCCATCTTTTATTATATTTATCCTATAGTGAGATGAGATTTTTCACATACTCCTAAAAAAACCCAACAAACCACACACAAAGAATTGGTGGGTGACAAGGAGCCCTGAGCATCTTGGTGTGAGGCCGATGTGGCAACGCTGGAGTCAGGGAAAAGGGATATTCACATGTCTGATGCAAATAACAGGTTTAAGTTCTGGCTTTGTCAGGACCCTCTTGGTGTTCTGCTTTGGGTTAAAAACATAGGAAAAAGGTCAAGCACCACTGAGCTGGCCTGAGAGAGTAAACATGATTTCAAACACCGGGGTGTGCTCACTTCCACCACGAGAGCTTCTGCTCACAGCAATCCAGTAGCATTCAAGTATTTAGGTCTCCTTAAAACTGTTTCTTCCCCCACTTGTGCTAATACAGATATTAAGCCTAATAGTATCTACTTAGCATAAACAAGAAGATAAAAATGATTTCTGTGATTGAAATGTTTGTTATTTAGCATTAAGCATCTTCATACTCTCATGTGTTTTGCATTTTAATCCACTCTGTGCTTGGTTTTGGGATTGATAGATTAGTTTTAATCCCCTGTCTAATAGTGGAGGACTGGTGAGATTTATTAAACAGGCAGGGTTTGGTACTTGGATTTAAGAGGACTCACATGCAGTGTTCATGCATATTAAATTTGGGAAACCACCGGTTCAGTTTATAAAGAGCTGTGATGTCCTTTATCACTGAGTGTTTCTGTTGTGCTTCACTAGCTCAGGAAGCCTTTATATTTCTGAAATAGAACAGTTTTGATGGTTCCTTTCCACTGCATGATTCTAATATTCCAAAGATGTATCTTTGACTGTTGTTATTGAAATTCTGTTCATTTTATGCCAAGTTTGTGTTGCCCCTCTTCTCCTTGGCTCGGGAGCACGGAAGGTTGGTCGGGGATCCCACCACACCATGGCTGGAGCTGAAATACAAGATGTACCAAGGGCCTGGAGTGCCAGGAGAAGGGGAAATGGCTTCCCACTATCAGAGGGCAGGGCTAGATGGGATATGGGGAAGGAATCTTTCCCTGTGAGGGTGGCACAGGGTGCCCAGAGAAGCTCAGGGTGTGCGCTGCCTTGCCAGGACAGGAGCGCAGGACAGCGCTCACAGATCTCCATAGGGCAGCCATGGTGCTCCACCGCCTCTGGGCCCCCTGCCCTGGCTGCGGTGTCGCGGTGTGTCGCGGTGTGTCGCGGTGTCCCAGTGTCGCGGTGTCCCGGTGTCCCGGTGCCCCGGTGTCCCGGTGCCCCGGTGTCGCAGTGTCGCGGTGTCCCAGTGTCACGGTGCCCCGGTGTCCCAGTGTCACGGTGCCCCGGTGTCCCGGTGTCGCGGTGTGTCGCGGTGTCGCGGTGTGTCGCGGTGTCCCGGTGTCCCGGTGTCCCGGTGTCGCAGTGTCCCGGTGTCCCGGTGTCCCGGTGCCCCGGTGTCGCAGTGTCGCGGTGTCCCAGTGTCCCGGTGTCCCGGTGCCCCGGTGTCCCGGTGTCCCGGTGTCCCGGTGTCCCGGTGCCCCGGTGTCGCAGTGTCGCGGTGTGTCCCGGTGTCCCGGTGCCCCGGTGTCACGGTGCCCCGGTGTCCCAGTGTCACGGTGCCCCGGTGCCCCGGTGTCCCGGTGCCCCGGTGTCCCGGTGCCCCGGTGTCGCAGTGTCGCGGTGTGTCCCGGTGTCCCGGTGTCCCGGTGTCGCAGTGTCGCGGTGTCCCAGTGTCCCGGTGTCCCGGTGCCCCGGTGTCCCGGTGTCCCGGTGTCCCGGTGTCCCGGTGCCCCGGTGTCGCAGTGTCGCGGTGTGTCCCGGTGTCCCGGTGCCCCGGTGTCACGGTGCCCCGGTGTCCCAGTGTCACGGTGCCCCGGTGCCCCGGTGTCCCGGTGCCCCGGTGTCCCGGTGCCCCGGTGTCGCAGTGTCGCGGTGTGTCCCGGTGTCCCGGTGTCCCGGTGTCGCAGTGTCGCGGTGTCCCAGTGTCACGGTGCCCCGGTGCCCCGGTGTCCCGGTGCCCCGGTGTCCCGGTGCCCCGGTGTCGCAGTGTCGCGGTGTCCCAGTGTCCCGGTGTCCCGGTGTCCCGGTGTCGCGGTGTGTCGCGGTGTCGCGGTGTGTCGCGGTGTCGCTCTGCGCTGGAGCGCTGCACGAAACAGCTGCAAAGGGCTGAGTGCTGACTGCAACAAGGCAATGGCTCCTGGGTGGCTTTCACTGCTACACTGGGAAGAGCAGAAGCTCAACAATAGTTAAAAACCCACTGAAAACTTCCAGCCTGCCTAAATTACAGATTCCTGCCCTATCAGTGGAAGATGAGTTGACTTAATTTGCAGGTTTACTGGTTAATTTGCCATTAACGCTGTAATACCGGTAATGTAGTGAGAAATGGGGAAATTTACTTTTTTGTTAATGTAATTATAGGATGGCTGTATAAAAGTTATTAACTGCAGAAGTGAAAACTGGGGAAAATGAGTTTAAATTTAATGATAAGTTAGAGAAACCACTCAAAGCTTTTTGCAAGAAGATGCTTTATTATTGTAGGCTGCTTCTTCATCTGTGCTCTATTTTTGATTTACTAAATAAACATGTAAAGCAGAGATTGCAAATACAAGTGGCACTGCTGTAATCACCAGCTTAGGAATTCCTGGATTTGATTAGAACACAGATAATAAAAAAAATAATCTTTCTGGAGTTTCACTTGGTTGTTGGGAACTGATCACTCCTGTGAACTGAAGAAGAATATCAACACTTGGGTTTAAGGTCCGGTAATGGAAGATAGCTAGAAACTGTAATTTCAAATAAATTCTGCTGGATAACCAACAATTCCACCTCAGTTAAAGGAAATTTTTTATTCTGCTTATGATATAAAAGGAGAAAAAGAAGGCTAATATTATGCAATTCTTTATTCCCACTTCTTCCCTTTTGTTTTCCTTTTTCCTAATGCAAGAAGCCAGGAAGTGACACTAAAAGATGACAAATTTAAACACTGATGCTTTCATATTCTGGGCTTGCAGCCCTCGGAGTTCATCACCACCAGATGTTGATGCAACAAGATGGAAAATATTAGATGTTTTATTTTATGGCTAATGAGAACACCCATGCTAATATATGTAATTTCAATTAAATAATCAAACTTTGACAGCTCCAGGACATAAATGTGGGTCCTAACCAATGGTGCTGGGGAGGAAACTCCCCTGTGGCCACGACATTTCATAATTATCAGCTGCAGGTTTCTGGCCCATTTGTGGTGGATACTGAGCAAAATTAACCATTTGAGGTATGTGAAAGCTGGGAACCACTTGGATCATTAGCTCTTTATGTCCCTCAGGAAAAACAGCCCTTTAACAGTACAAGGTTTTCCTGGGACCCTCCTTTTAGATATGTGTAATTTCAGAAATTCTGCAGTTATTATGTCATCAGAAGGGTAAAAATATCACTTTGTTATATCTGCTTAACAATTTTTCCTTTGTGCATGGAGCTTTGGCAGTTCGGTGGCAGAGGCAAATTCATCCCAATGTAATGTCCTAAAAGAGAAAATCAGGCTGTTGTGTCAGCAGCTGTCCCAGCCTCTCCCCCAGCAGCCCATGCTGGCCGTGCTGGTGGCACAGGAGGGATTATAGCAGGACGTGGTGCTTTGGCCCAGCACACCTGGGAGACTCCCCACAGCACTCTGCTCTTCAGAGGATGATCCAGGATTTGAGCAAAATGAAGAAAATCATGAGAAATCTATACTTCAGTAGCTGTGATCTTCTGAATGAGCTGCATTTGTGAGACTAAACTTGGCTCCAGATGGGAGGTGGCTGCTAAATCCCAGGTCCCAGGGGACTCTTTCTGCCTGGAGCTGCTGTGGCTGCCTCTGGATCCCTGGAAGTGTCCAAGGCCAGGCTGGACAGGGCTGGGAGCACCCTGGGATAGTGGGAGGTGTCCCTGCCCATGGCAGGGGATGGGACTTGAGTGAGCTTTAAGATCCCCCCAACACAAACCATTCTGGGGTTCTGTCATTCCATGTTCCTTGCACTTTGAAACACATTTAGAGATGCAGCTCCAAGAGCAAGTTCCTGCTTAGCAGCAGCACTGAGGTGTTTCCCTTCCTCCCCTGTGCCTGCAGGATGTATTTTTTCTCTTTGGGTTATTTTCAGAAGCTCCAGCCCTGTCAGTGCAGTCCTGACCCCCTGTCTTTCTCCCTGGGCCTGGCTCCAGTTCCTGCACAGTGGGATGGGTGTTGTTTTAGCACATAGATCCTGCATTTTAAGTAGCAAACCCCCTGTTTTCTGTTTTTTGATAAGTACAAAAGTTGTGTGTGAGCTTGTGGAGGCCCTGGGGCAGGCACACACCACCGTGGCTTCTGTGTTTTCCCTGCCTGGTGAATTTGGCTGCTGCAAATCTGCCAGTGTCCTCACCTATTTCAGTTCAGTACAGCATGGCCACGTCACGTGGGTAGAGGTAAGAAAGCATCATCTTCTGAGCTAATTTCTGGCGTGCCTCACTGTGTGCCAGAAGTTCTTGCCAGCTGAAGAAAATTTTTTTGGTATCCTTTCATGTAAACACATCGTGTTAAAAAAGGCAAACTATAAAACATTAAAAACCCTGCAGGGTATTAAAAATACCGGGCTCAATGCACGTGTTCATTCCTTTCACTTTCTTTTTAGATCACTAGCGTTGGTACAAACTGAGCTGAGCGAAGGCAAGAATTCTAATTAGGTTTAAAAAAGAAAAAATATGGCAGTTTATTTTGAGCGCATGTCTGCTTCACCAAGGCATCTCCCATTTCAGACGCAGGCAGAATGAATCATTATTACACATTTATCATCATAAAAATGCTTATTTGGACTTTTTTTTTTTTTTTTTAAGAAAAGGAAAAAAAAAATTAAAAAGGGCAAAGCAAAGAGCCATCTCAGAAGGGCAGTTATTGCTTGCCCTTGCTTGGGAAAAAGCCTTCCTCAATGGGATTACGTCCCCGCTCATAACCTATCAGCCGTCTGATCAGAAATTCATAACGCAGGCCATCCATTTCCAGCTCGGCGAGGGCTGCGTGATTGAATTTAAATAGGCAAATGCCAGACTTGAGCTTTGACATTCTCTCTGTCTCTCTCAATCTCTCTCTTTCCCCTGCCCTCCCCACCGTAGCCCCTTTCTTCCTCCCTCTCTTCCTCCCTTCCCTCTGCAGCCACCATTTCACAGGAGGCTGGAGCGCGTGCTGAGGAGCCAGCGGGAAATGGAGGATGGATGTGGGGGGAGAGGAGAGGAGGGATGCGCAGCCAGGGAGAAATATGGAGAGAACTGGACAGCAGAAAATTATAAATTGTTGCTGTCGTGCTTTCATTGGGACACTAAAACCTGTTTTCCAAGCCCCCCGCCTTTTTTTCTTCATTTAAAAAGAGATATTCCAGCAGACATTACCAGCGTGTCCTCAGCCAACCTGTGTGGCGGCTGTAAGCAAAAAGCTCCTCAGCAATTCTCTTTTTTCTGCATCTTTCAGAGCTGATAAGGATGAAAATGAATTCAAATCTGTGCGCTCTCACTCCGTGTTCCAAGGGGCAGGGATGGAAAAGCTGCCTGGTGGCAGGGGGTCACTGGGCAAGGGGCCATCGTGTCCCATGCGAGCTCTGTGCAAGGCCTTGGCATCTGCTGGGGATGGCACCGGGCACTGTTCCTTGGGATGGCACTGGGCACTCTGGGACAGGGGCAAGGACAGCAGCTGGGCTGGGGAGAAGGCAGAGCGTGTGTGGTGTGTCTGTGCCCTGCGTGGTGTTCCT
The DNA here is from genome assembly GCF_030490865.1 of Poecile atricapillus. NCBI lineage: Eukaryota > Metazoa > Chordata > Aves > Passeriformes > Paridae > Poecile > Poecile atricapillus. Next base: position 21,187,566 of record NC_081258.1, read on the forward strand.
GTTGTGCCCGTGTGTACCCCCACTGAGGAACACCTGCCTCCCTCCTGCTGCCCTGCCCACCACTGACTTGGGCTAATCCAATGATATCTTCATTGCCTTCTTCCCTGCTGGGCCTTTCCTCCTCTCTCCAGCCCAGGGACGTGGTTTCCATCCAAATCCTTGCTGTAAACTGTACTTCAAAACAAACATGCTATAAGTCTCGTTTTGTCCTTCAGATGGCAGAAATGCTCCAGACCCTGCACTTGTGGCCAGCAGTACTTTACTGCCAAGAAGGGCAGAGAAGTACCCTGACAATGGAATGGTTGGGTTTGATTGGTGTACTCTGAGGGCATTGTGCTCTCCTCTTCTCTTCTCTTCTCTTCTCTTCTCTTCTCTTCTCTTCTCTTCTCTTCTCTTCTCTTCTCTTCTCTTCTCTTCTCTTCTCTTCTCTTCTCTTCTCTTCTCTTCTCTTCTCTTCTCTTCTCTTCTCTTCTCTTCTCTTCTCTTCTCTTCTCTTCTCTTCTCTTCTCTTCTCTTCTCTTCTCTTCTCTTCTCTTCTCTTCTCTTCTCTTCTCTTCTCTTCTCTTCTCTTCTCTTCTCTTCTCTTCTCTTCTCTTCTCTTCTTCTTTTTCTTCTTCTTCTTCTTCTTCTTCTCTTCTTTCTCTCTTCCCTCTCTCTTTCCATCTTAGAATGTAAAGCCACAGAAGTCTTGGGCTGCTCGACCTCTCTAGAAACTGAGTTTTTCTTAATTACTGATTTTTCTAGTCCAAAACTAGATATTTACCGGGCTTCTGCTCAAGAATGGCACTGAATTTGTGGTTAAAATCGTCCCTTGGAGAATCAAGCCCTTCTCCCCAAACATTTCACAGAGGTTAATCACACTTGTAAGACTTGTATCCTCTGATTCTCATTTGAGTCATGTTCTGACTTCACCACCAGATCTTTGTTTTCCTACAGTAAGTACAAGACATAGAGGGCAAGGGCCTGGAGCGACAGGACAAGGAATGGCTTCCCAGTGCCAGAGGGCAGATTTGGGAAGGAATTCTTCTCTGTGAGGGTGGGCAGGCTCTGGCATGGGTGCTCAGAGCAGCTGTGGCTGCCCCTGGACCCCTGGAAGTGTCCCAGACCAGGCTGGACAGGGCTTGGAGCAACCTGGGACAATGGAAGGTGTCCCTGCCATGGCAGTGGTGGGATGAGAAGAGCTCTAAGGTCCCGTCCAACCCAAGCCCTTCTGTAGTTCTCTGATTTCTGTGTCATCTTAACCATCAAAAATGTTTTTTCTATTATTAGTATTAGTATTAGTATTAGTATTAGTATTAGTATTATTATATCTTCAGGATTCTTAAACTCTTGCCCCAGTCTGTGCCTGGCCCAGCTCTGCAGACACTGCTCTGTGCTTTTCATGTAGTGATCAGTTCTTTGCCCACCAGCCACTGCTCCCAGGTGGACCCTGCAGAGCCTCCTGACCCTCAGCCAGCTGTGTTGGAGAACATCTGCTCTGCCCAGAACTGACCATTCTCCTCCTCCCTCCTTAAAGCCTTGTTTAATTTCACCAGAGTTCAGCACTACGAACCTCAAGTGCTTCATGGTTCCTTGGTAACTTTCTCAAAATCCATCCTTTGAAGTAAGAACTGTGAAGATTTTTACATTATCTGCTTCATATTTTCCACTTTATCATCATCATCTGATTGTGGTTTTACATCAGAGCTATGACTTGTATGTGTTTCACTACAATTTAAAGCTGAATATCCCAACTTTGTAACCATTTTCCTGCTCTCTTCAGTCTCCCCCACTCGCATTCTGCTGCCCACAGCTTCTGGTTTATTTTGCTCATTACCTATTGCCCTCGTTAATATTTGTCATCTGGGCTTTCTGTTTTAATTGCTGACTTTATATCACTGATAAACTGAAATGCCTTTCAGCTGAAGCTGTCACCTTTCTTCACTGTCCAGTTGTCTTTTTGGACATTTAATATGTTTCTTTTGTGGTTGGGTTGTTTCCCCCTTGAATCCTTCCTTATGATTAGTTTTCAGTGCTTTTTTTAGCTTTAGGAAATACTATGTCCATGTACTTTGGAACTGTGATCGGCATAAGCAGGTTAAATAAAAGGTGAAAGTTCCTGAAGCCCTGGCTTCAGACTTCCAGATGGGAATTATTTGGTGCTAAACCATGTGTCCTTTATTCTGTGTGCCTTCTGTAAAAACTCATTCTCCTTTCTGAATAGTAGGGTAGAAAAGGAGAGTATAAAACTAGCAAACGAAACTGTAATTTCAGATCTGAATTTAACAATGAAATGCAGAGTACAAAAACGTGAAGAGACTGATTTTAATTCAAATAATTCAATTTTGTTAATTCAAAATCTTATTTGAGAGTCCAGCTGTTGTTGCTTCCTGCTGAGAGAGTGAGCTGGCCATATCAAGTAGAGCAATGGTAACATTTGGGATAATTCCTTCCCAGAGGCATTGCAGAGAGCGAAGGCAGTGCCGATGGTTGGATCGGAATCACAAACAGAGTTTGTGATTGACTAAGTGAGAGATGAGCTCAGCTCACCTGGCAAAATCCATAGTTCTGCTGAAAACCAGCTGAGGTTTTTAATTCTTCTGCAGAAAAAAAGCATCTCTTAAGCTTAATTAAGGTATAATTAACTGGAGCCAGTTGAGCTGTTCTTCCTCCAAGATCACCACTTCCAAACTGAGGCCATGGGTGTGGATCCAGAGGTCACAGCCATGGTCACGGGAGCCCTGCTGGAGGTCCCATGGAAGGGGAGTCACTGAGGGGCAGCTGGGCTGGGCTGGTTCTCTTTCAGTTAATGAACACAAATGTACCCTGGGTAGGGCTGGGTCTGCACTGCCTTATTTTGGAGTACATTTTCTTTGTGTACACTTCCACGTCTTTGTATAAAAACTGCCTGCGCCATATGCCACAGTGTGGAGATTAAATCTAAACTGTGCAGCAGAACGTCTGTGCCGCGTGTGTAGTTTGTGGTTTTCGTTAAAGTCACAGTGCCAACACCCCCTGTATTTACAGTTCCAGGAATAATCATGGAGTTAGGAGTATCTGTTTCATCGTGCATGAGACTTGTCAGCTGGCACTTACACGAGTAAGCTGCCGGTAAAGGGAATGGGCTTTGTGCTTTCTTGTTTAAAGATGTGGCACGAGAGTTGCAGATAATATTTAATTGACTGTCTGTTCTTACAATGCCCTTCTTGATCCCTCTGCAAGAGATTTTGTTTATTCCCTATGTCATACATATCCAGTCCCTGGGCAGCCAGAGGGAGGTGAAGAACAAGTTGGAGACATAAGGATGTAGCTTCAGTTTCATGGCTTCATACTCCAAATTTTCACCCATTTAATTTTACAATTTTTTTATTTCTGTCACTTTTATTTTGGTATTTTTCAAACTGGATGCATGTCTCTCCAAAAAATGTCTGATTTAGGAGCACAAAAGCCATTGAGCCTCAGGAGGAACTGAGCTGTTCAGGCCCAGCTGATGCAGGAAGGTTACAACTCCTGTACACTGTAGTTCTAGTCAGGGTCACTCCATCCAGAATAATTGGCTGTTTTGGCTTAGTTTAACTTCTCCAAACCACTGGCTCTTTAACTATAGTCTCTAGAATTCCATTAAACACTAAAATTTATGAATGAGTCAGCTCTGTGTGGTTGTGCAAGGTGACTCTAAGGAATTCCACTAATGGCAGTGGTTTCTTGGTCCTAACTTTAAGAACCATTAAATGAAATAAAATAAAGATGTCCTTATTCCAAATTAAGGGCATTTGGGGAGTTACAACTGGGTATGTTTAAAGTTCATGCCTTGGTTTTTATTAATGTAAGCCCCAACTCATGAAGGAAATCCAATCAGAATGACTCTGTACCTCTTACAGTGCAGAGCCACACCCACAGCCTTTAAGAAACAAGAATGACACTAATATTGAGATGAAGTAGATTATTCTAGGTCTCAGTTTTGAAAGATAAGCACACTCATTCAATCTCTTAATACTTAAATTGCAATATTGACTATATGATTCTGAAATTCTTAAGCAACAGCAACAAAAAACTAATGCCATTATTCTGCATCAACTGACCATTGAGGGGGGATGAGGTTCTATTTTTATTTTGATGTTCAGAAACCAGATTTTTGTGTTTATGACACATTATTACTTGGAGTTGTAACATGATCCTTAACAAAAAAGCTGAATATTTTTTATTTTCCCTTAACAACAAAGTCTTTTAGACTCTGAAATGTCTTCCTGGAATAGGCCTAAAAAGGAGCAAATTTCATCACCGAGGCAAATTCAGCATCTTCCTGCACATCACTCCCAGCTGTAGTCAGACTTGGGGATTTATTTAATGATTCGTAGGCTTCCTTTTGTGTCCTTTGGTGGGAATCCAGATCTTCCCCAGGTCCTTCTGCAGAGCTGCCAGCTGCTCATGCAGGAGCCCCTTGTAAGGCAGAGGATTCTCCTGAAGCAGGTACTGCTCCCACCGAACACCCCGAGGCTTTGCCCTTCTCACCTCCACGCGTTCCAAGCCACAGTTTCCCTCGGGAACAGCTGCATTTGAAAGACTGCTCTCTGCAGCTTGAACTCCTAATTCAGTTCTCTGCGGGGTTAAAATCCCAGTTGTGATCTCTGCTTTCCTGCTCTGTTTTCCACACGGATGCAGCATTGCTGGCTGTAAGTGGAGAGGAGGAAGCATTTCCCCGATCGCCCGCCCTGGACCGCTGCCTGGGTGTTTTTCTGCATAGATGGTTTTGGCAGCATTCAGATGGCTGAAAACGGAGACCTTACATTTCTGTGGCTGCAGTGTAGTCCTGGATATGCCACCACATTCTTATTCTTAGCACTCTAAAAGCACTGAGACACCACAGCCCGGATCAGGGTTTCACTGCACAGACACCTGAACTGGCATAACCAACCGCGTGTGCTTGTAAGGAGTGAGCCAAACTCACTGGGCTCTGAGGAGCTAAAATTTCACTCACTACCTTGTGGAGTTTCAGTTTAAAGAGCTGCAGCAGATGAGTCTTGGGGAGAATCACTGCCCTCATGCTGCAGGAGCACTGAGGAGCCATTCACAGCCTGGGAAGCAGCAGGTGGCATGTCCAGGCACAAACCACACTTGCACCACAGAGACCTTGGCCTTCTGTACCAGTTGTGCACTAAAACCAGAATGCACAAAAACCCCAAACCCCTTCAGAAGTTTTCAGAGGACACATGCAAGGCCTTCATATATGTAAGTATTAGGTTTTGGGTGCTAAAAGCTTTGCAAGCTGCTTTTCAGTAACTGAGAATGATACGGCTTAGAAAATTGAGCAGGTGAGTCCTGCTCTGTACAAAACATTTGGTTATTCTGTTTCCCAAAAGAATGCCTTAAAATGCACCTGTATATTTGGTATGGATATAATAAAATGGCAGGATTACTTGTAGGATTTTCCGTTTTTTTTGCAGCTGTTTTAGGTGGCTATGGGCTGCTGGGATATTTGGGAGCAGGGGAGGGCAGAACCAGAATTCTGGCAGAAGCCTGAGGGAGTCCAGGGCAGCACAGGGCTGTTGGATCAGTGCCTCCTACTCGTGGTCCTGCCTTTTGGGGCTCTGCAGATGGGCACATTATGGAATTACAGATTTAGGAATGAGAACATGCTCATTCAGGATGTACTGATAACCAGAGCAGAATTCAGTGGCAGGTAACACCCAGCACCTTCCACCTCCTCTGTGCCCAGTACAAACCATACAGACAACGTGGTCTCACAGCCAACAATTCCAAGTGTTAGACATCACAAAGGCAGGAGAAGCAGACTTTAGATTAATAACATATGAATGAAATGTCTTTCAGATGCAAGAGAGTAGATTTACATTAGATACTGGAAAAAAATTCTTCCCTGGGAGGGTGGGGAGGCCATGGCACGGGGTGCTCAGAGCAGCTGTGGCTGCCCCTGGATCCCTGGAAGTGTCCAAGGCCAGGCTGGACAGGGCTGGGAGCAGCCTGGGACAGTGGAAGATGTCCCTGCCCATGGCAGGGGTGGGATAGGATGAGCTTTAAGGTCCCTTCCACCCCAAAACATTCTGTGATTCTATGATTCCATTATAATCCAGAGAATCCAAAATAGCAAGAGAATCCTTGAAGAGTTCTAAGAAGTGAGGCAGGTAAATGCCACAGGGCCTTATGGGGGGACTGATACATCCTGCTATGTAGGGAATAATTTGGGCTGTTGTTTTTATAAGTGTGGTTTTGATGTCCATTCAGGAGGACATTGCTGTGAGAGCCGCAGGGGATTAAAAACCCTCCAATCCAACCACCCCTCTCTGGCAGCCTGACTTTGCCTGGGTTTCTAAGGAGAAATAGTATTTTATATGGGATCAGCTGGTAGAACTGAAAAAAATGGGCATGCTCCTGAGATCAGAGTTTGGCAATCAGCTCTGAAAATTGTATTTTTAAATCCAGTAGAGTGTTGTCACGGTTCAAATGCTCTCGTTACTTAAGCTTTACCACCTGAAGGCTGAGCACAAGAGCTGCTTAACACAGTCCTCTGTGTCTCCACACCTTTGATTTTACCCTAAAACATTTGGATATTCCAACCAAATGTGGAGCATCATGCTTTTTGCTGTTACTATTCCTTATAGGAGGGATAGAATTAAAAATGTGTGTATGCAAAAATGATCAAATACAGCATATGCAAGTCCAGCCATGCAATAATGTGTTGATAAAAGATACTTCATCCTTTGGGACAGAGGAGTTGGAAATATCTGAGATGCTGATAGGGCCTGTTTGGCTGCTTTGGATGATCCACAAAATCAGGATGCCAGAAAGTGAATAACTAGGAGGGGGCAGCAAGGCTTCTGGTTTGCTTCTACCTCTTTGTCGGGTATCAGCTTTAATTCCTTGTTTATATTTGGTGCTTTCAAAAGCCTAGATTTAGTTTCCTTGCTTTAGCTGGCAGTTACCCCTTGCTCTGAATCTCTTAGTTTGTAATTTGTTCCCTTGATGTTTAGTGAGTATTTCAACCTGCTCTGTGCACTGATGTCACTGACTCTGGCTGGTTGTGATGGGGACAGGGTGGTTTGGGACAGAAGCCATGGATATGCTCACACTGGGACCTGTTCAAGGTGCTGTGGGACACACTGGAGAGAGAGCTTGGTGTGCTCTGGGGGTCTCTTTTCACACCCCACCTCTGGTCCTGAACGTTCAGGACTATATATATGTATATAATTGACATTGTTTCAGTGTGTAATGGCAGTGACATGTACCTCATCACATTTCCAGGGCTGAATCCCTCTGTCTTCCAGAAGCTGCTCATGTTAACCTTTCACAAGAATCCCTCTCAATGTGCAGGACAATCCAGTTGCCTTGGACAGCTCAAGAATTGCTGTGACTCTCATGTGCTCTTAAGTAGCTGATTTTGTGGAATCCCTGGCCATAAACCACCCACCCCCTCAGCTCAGCTCCAGAGAAGCCACCCTTGGCTCGGCCAATTGCCATGAACGGCTCAATCCTGTTCTGTATTTACCTTGAGGATGTTATTTATCATTGATCCCCGTTCTCAGCAATGTCTCCCATGTGCACTCAGCTGCTTTGCTGCAGAAAATTAATAATACTTGAGTCCTAATTCTGGTAGGGGCTCCCCTGGCAGCAGTGGCTGCAAGCTATGTCCTGCTGGTGCCAGA